>NC_138202.1:240175273-240906652 GCF_964194415.1 Vipera berus
AGGCGAGAGGAACTCCACAAACAAGAGACCTCGAGGTCGACCTCTGCCCCCCTGCCAACACCGACTGCGAACGTCCCAGGAGATAGGAGGAGAACCATTATATATATATATAATGTTTGTTAAGTATTTAGATTACCTTGCTAGGCCCCAAACATGGGACAAATCTTATTTCCTGTTTCAGCCTAACCCAAGGCCATCAACAGGCAGTAGTCACAGCAGTGACAGCTCATATTTGTGTAAATTCTTTGGATTGCTAACAAAGAATTAAAGGGAGACTGATATGCATTTCAAACTTATTTGTTCTCATCAGTCAGCCATACCCTTCTGAGATTCGAACCTGGGCTGATTGCACCTTAGGCAATTGTTCTAACCTTTAGGAGATATATATATATATATATATATATATATATATATATATATATATATATATATATATATATATATATATATATATATATATATATATATATATATGTTGCAGTATGTTGACTTAATAATTCAAATCCAGTTAGCAAATATGTAATTCACAGTAAATGCAAGTAATTTCATACTATTTGAGGCTAATGTTCATGCGTTTAAAGTGAGATTTTTGGCTGATTATTATCAGCCTGTTCCTAGACTGATTAAACTCAGAAAGACTACTTTGGGGGAAATGCTTATAACTGTTATATGAACAGATTTCCATGTGAACAATGCAATAATCCTTTTCTTCACCTCCCTTCTGGAATATCCAGATCTTCTCCAGGTGGCACCTGAAAGCACAGTTGCTAATATAAAAGATAATCTGTGTTCACCTGCCCTGCCTGCAAGATATGCTTTGTAGCATTTTACAATCGGGTATAAATAACAAAGGAATGGAATCATTAAAAAAACATGGTTCAGATTTTTTTTTTTAAAAAAAAATCCACTCCAAAGTATGCGGAAATAAGATTGTTATCGCTAATTAATGTCATCCACTGACACTCCTTATAAAAGTTGAGGCTGGTTTAGCCATATGTTTATTTAAAGTTTGTTTTGTACAGTTTTCAAACAATAAACTCTTGTGTGTGGAAAGAGTAAAAAGTTGTCCAGACCTTGTGAACAAATAGCAAAATTAATTTCCGGATTGGCAAAAAAAATATTTCCTGTTTAATATTCAGTGATCCAGTGCTTGATCTTTATCCTCCTGTGAATTAATGCAGTGATTGGCCCTACGTGAAAATCTTGAGGGCCTAAGTAGCTTCAGAAGTTGAAAAGGCTTCTCATCCATCTCACTCCAGGTTGCTCAAGTCATAGCACTTGTACCACAGACTGGGCAGGCTGAGCTATAAAACTGGGCCACCGAGGCAGAAAGTTAAAATATTCAAAGAGGGACTTTGGATATTATCCATATAAAGGCTGCCTCCATTAGACTTTTTGGTTTCCAGTGAAAAATCCATAGCTGTATTATATCATAGCAGAGGGGACTTCTGGATACTGATGCACACAATGCACACAATAATAGAGATGAACATTGGTCTGATATTGAGCAGTTTAATTTCTTGGCTTCTTTTGAAGATACATTTCACCTCACACTCAATCAAATGACTCCTAATAATACAAAATACAGTCAACATTTGCCTATCCCAGATACTTGGGAAGGACTTAGTAAGTGGATAAAAACACCAAATCCTGTCTAAACATCTGACTGACTGTGTAAAAGAAAATAATAGTAATAATAATAATAATAATAATAATAATAATAATAATAATAATAATAATAACAACAACAACAACAATAATAACAATAACAATAATAATAATATGCCATGACAAAATAACAACATATTGTATTGGTGTATCTGCAAGAAATACCATTTGCCTGGAAGCAAGAACTGGTGGGACCAAAAAATAGAAAATAGAAAATGAAGAATTAGAAACGGTGGAGAATATTTGTAGCTCAGGTGGTAGATGTTGTTGGTGGTTTGTTCTCTGAGTTTGTTGCTTAGTTTTCTAATGTTTTGTCACCAGGCTAGGTAACAGCAACAGTGGAACTTTGGTTGAAGTGTCTTGTTTCATTTCTCTTCTGCTTTTATAGGTCTTATGTGGTCAGTTGGTCATGTGACCAATTTGGTCACACTGTGTGAGGGTGGTCCCTTTTTCTCAGCCCAACCCACATCACAGGATTGTTGTGAGGAAAATAGGAGGAGGAAGTCATGTTGGATACGTTCACTGGCTTCAATTATTTGTAAAAATAATAAAAAGGTGGAATACAAATAATAAATAAATACCCTTTTAGTAGGTAAGGTGTAACCCATTTTACCACTATAATGTTCCTATTTCAATTTCTGCTGTATATTGAATTGGCATAGACATTATGTCTCCTCCAATTTATGTCTGGAATTGTTAAAACAACAAAACTTCCTGAACAGTTAGAACAAAAATATACAACTAAAGATCAGACAAGGTCTCTTGACGTCTACTTAGAAGTAATTATTTGGTGCAGTGAAATAACACCAATGTTCTTAGTAAATCTCAGGTGTCATGCTGAGTTTTAACCCATCTTACTGTTTTAAGGAGTTGCCAAAATATGATGGAATAATTCTGACACTTAAAAATGGTTGCAGGTGCCCAGCCAATAATAATAATAATAAATAATAATAATAATAATAATAATAATAATAATAATAATAATAATAATAATAATAATAATAATAATAATAATAATAATAATAATAATAATAATAATAATCCATGAAGTACTAACTGACATTGTACTTTGTCAAAAGGTGAAAGAAATTTATGGCTCTGTAAAGAAGAATATCAGACATACAGCAAAAGGAAACAATCAAAACCTCTGCCAAATTTTCTTCCTTACGGACTCACATCCTGGAGATATTTATTTATTGCCTATGACTGTTTTTTCTGATAGCAGCACAAACTTATATAGCTTTAAGCAGAATTATGTCTCATTTTTTTTTAGTGGCCTTTAATTCTATATAGAGCGCATGGAATTTTGCTGCTAGTGCCCTTGACAGTTCCCTCTTGAATTCTATGGGACTTTCAGGCATTTGGAAACACGCATCGATACATTGCAGCCTACATTGATTCTTCTTTCTAATAGCCATAGGGAAGCTTGAGGGCTGCTTTTTGGCAAGGTCAAGATCCTTGTATGGATTATAACCTATTTTTGCCGGTCTTGAGTGGACCAGATTCTCTGTTATGAAATATTGAACAAAGTAAAACTGCTTCATAGAAGAAGGGGACGACAGAGAATGAGGTGGCTGGATGGAGTCACTGAAGCAGTAGTCATGAGCTTAAATGGACTCCAGAAGATGGTAGAGGACAGGAAGGCGTGGAGGAATGTTGTCCATAGGGTCGCGATGGGTCGGACACGACTTCGCAGCTAACAACAACAAAAACTGCTTCATATTGTGTGATAAATTAACCTTTTTAAAAAAAGATTGAACAACATCACCGTTAACAGCAGGCATGTTTTCCTAGAGAGGACATTCCATTGTGCATGGGGAAAAAAAGTTTTTTTGCAGGCAATCATATTTTGCAGTCTTATTGCTCCTCATCTATCAGATGAGAAATTTAGCAGCAGGGAGGTGAAAGAAAAGGTCAAGCTCTATATCAGTCTTTCACAATATAGTGTTCTCCAAATGGGTTGGGAATTCCGTTCTCTAAAATTCCAGTCCTACTTCCTGAGAATTCTGAGAGTTATCAAGAGTGAGGAATTCTCCTTCATGGAATTGTCAGATGCAGAGAATCTGACTGGTATTGCGCATATCAGTGATTAGTCATCCATAGCATTGCTATTTTCTGTTGATTTGCAACATGCAATTGGCCTTCTATTAAAAAAAAATATCATGCTTAAAGCTAATTTATGCTATGGTTGAACAAAAGGAATCCCTAAAATAATTTTAAAAATAAACTTAAAAACTATCCCAAACAAACACTTCAACTTTCTAGCTGCAAAACTGGACAAAGTGGATCTGGTCCATGAAAGTTTGTGGTTTTATGAAGTTTAAAAACAAACCTTAAAATGTGTACTTTTTAAAAATATAATAAAGGTAAAGGTAAAGGTTCCCCCGCACATGTGTGCTAGTCGTTTCCGACTCTAGGGGCCGGTGCTCATCTCCGTTTCATAGCCGAAGAGCCAGCGCTTGTCCGAGGACATCTCCGTGGTCATGTGGCCGGCATGACTAGACGCCAAAGGCGCACGGAACGCTGTTACCTTCCCACCGTAGTGGTCCCTATTTTTCTACTTGCATTTTTACGTGCTTTCGAACTGCTAGGTTGGCAGAAGCTGGGACGAGTAACAGGCGCTCACTCTGCTACGCGGCACTCGGGATTCGACCCGCCAAACTGCCGACCTTCCGATCGACAAGCTCAGCGTCCTAACCCACTGAGCCACCGCGTCCCTAAAAAAAAAAAAAAAAAAAAAAAAAAAAAAAAATATAATAGACTACCACAATATCTATCTGGGATATTGGCTAATTGAGGATAATGGAAAATTATATCCAACTAGCCCTAGAACTCCCAATTCCATTCTAAAAATTTAACATCAGGCACTCAGTGGTGAGATTCAGCCAATTCGCACCAGTTTGGCAGAACTGGTAGCTAATTTTTTGTTGACGAGGCTCAGAATGGACTTCTGGAAGCAGCATCCACATAGAGAACTAGTTGTTCACATATTTGAATTCCAACACTGCTGGCACCCAATATGTTTTGATCATAGTAGTTTAATAATACTATCTATTATTAGTAGTAGTGAATTAGTAGTTTAATAATTAATATGCACTAGTATTCACATGTGACAGTCACAAGAGTAGTTATATGGGCTCAATTCTTACCCCACTAATCCCCATATGTTCTATGTATTGTATGTCTAAACACTAACACGATCATTAATTATTAAAGATGGGTGGCACATAATGAATGAATGAATGAATGAATGAATGAATGAATGAATGAATGAATGAATGAATGAATGATACAAGAACCCTCCATAAACATTAGATGGTTCATTTTCTACTTGAACTTTTCTTAACTGTAAATTTGACCACCAGATAGAGGTGATGTACTCTGTCATTTGTATATGCGTGTAAAGATATAAAAGGTTTTGGAGCAAATTTTTGCTTATGATTTTGTTTCTCACTGAGGACTTCTATCCTACTTTATCCCCAAAGCTAAGGGTGTTTTTTGATGATACTGTTGATGTAAGCTTTTGTTTTGTATTTTTTCCAGCTGTTTTCCATATGTCTGTTTATTCCCTTTTGCTATAAACTATTCAGAACTCACTACTGCCTGGAAGCATATGTTAATAATATATAGTATAATATATGCAACCAGTTCACTTCATTTTTAATAAAGTGGCTTTATAAGCACCAAAAAGTGTATTTGTTAATCCTGTACATGAAATTGAAAATTGAACTAGATCTGTAGATATGTGTCATGTTTAGGGGGGAAAAACAGTTCTCTTTTTAAAAAGTACATTCATTTATTTAAACAGATAGTGTTATCTTTTACTCACTAACACCTCTATTGAAATAAGCATTTAACTTTCAGCAAACAAACTCAAGTTCTAGATAAATTATAACCATATACTTGATATACTATGTATTTGTCTACCTTTCCCAGTGTATAATGTTTCAATGAATTAATGAAAATAAACTCAGAATTGCAAAACTGGAAGGAATGAGTTTAAATTTAAAATCTTGGCAATTCTTTAAAATAATAACAGAAGTGTGAACAGGGTTAGCTGTCTAAGACTTATAAGACAACATAATTATACTTGGTAATTTAAAAATAAAATAAAAGGAAATTTTTATTTAAAATATGTTGCTATAGTTTGCTTTCTCTAACAGACTGGGAACACTTGTGTACAGTAATTGAATGACAGAACTAGATTTGAAGTGGGAAATCATCTTCTACTTTACATAAGTGAGGCCAATGGATTCAGCTTTACATCATTTTGTAATCTGCAAAATTAACCACAGTTTGTCAGATCTAAAGTCACACTGGACAACATATATAATAGCGAATGAGAAGTCCAGGTGCTGAGGGTGTTAAAGGAAAATTAACTAATTTGTCTATCTGGGTAATGAAAGGAGACAACAGAAACCAGGAAAATCATACACTGAGAAACCTTTCAGGTGAGTTTTTATAATAAAAAGTCTGGTTTTTGCCTTCACCTCCCTCCCCCCCCACCCAAAATCCAGCTGGCAGCAACAGAGCCAGTTCTAGTAATTTGGGCAGTGAATTCAGAACAATGAAGCTGGTTGTGGAATTGATTATGATTTAGCTAGACTGAGATCTGGGCTGTGTGAATTTCTCCTTGTACATTTGTCTATATTCACCAGAAACTAAGAGGTCAGTTAGTCCCAGTGATCTTAAAAGACTAGCTTTTAAAAAAAATCATCATTGTCATCATCATCATCATCATGATCATCATCATCATCCTGCAATTGTTCATTCTGTCTGCCTTTCCTCTTACCTTTCAGCTTTCTTCTAAGTCTCTGACCTTGCTGTATATAATAAAGATTAAGCTTAACTTCTTAATAAACCAGTGGTATGTATTTTGGGAAAGGAATTGAGCCTGTAGTAGAACATGCCTCCTTGGCAGGTCAAATTACTGAAGCTAGAGATAGGCTTACGCCCAGGAAAATCAATGCCTCAGAATGTTTCTCTGGAATAAAGTGGCTGGTGGCAGCTGATCCAACTGGTGGGAGGATAAAGCCAAGTGGTAGGGGCAAGGAGACCCCCTCATGGGAATTAGCAGACTCATGCCATCCCACCCCACCCTTGTTTATGCTCATCCGATTATGTACGTGAAATAAGAATATTTACCAAGGGCAGAGAAGGAAGTCTGATCCTGCCATTGGTTTACCAAAATGCACTTCTTCTTCTTTTTAACATTAAGCACTGTAATCCATTTTTCCAACCACAGGCCCTTTCTGACTGCCAATCAGATAACTTACTTTAGAGTGGAAAAGAAATGTAAAAAAATTAAGGCAGAACATAAAAGGAATTGATCCTGAGATGACCTGCTGGTATATAAACAGATGGCATTTCATTACATGGGAAATGAGATGCAGGGGGGATATGAGAGATGGGTGGATAAGGGGACATGTGGAGAGTACAGCACACAGGATTTATTGAGGACTGATTTTCCAAAAGGAATCTGAGAGTTTAGTCTCTTCTGATCATAGCAAAGAGATGAAGATATGAAGTAGGTTACAATAAAATTGGTTATTTATTTCCCAAATGGGGAAAGAACTAACCAGAAAGTTGGCTATGCAAGATCCTGCATTGGAGAGATGTTGTAATGAATGATGGTGGTGAACTTAATACACATTTCAAATGTGAACTGTTTGTTAAGAAAATCTGAAGAATAAAAATGGCTACCCTTTCCCAGAAATGCTTATAAGCCATATTTTAGTTGTACAGATTATTTCTTTGCCTTCGCGTTATAAATAGTTCTACAGCAGGTCCATTTAAGAAAGCATTAGTTTAGAAAAATATTACAAACTGGAGCAGGATGCACAAGAGGGGCATGTTAATCAACAAGAACTGCAATTTAAGATTTGAAAGTTGAGAGCAATGTAGCAGCTCCCGGCTTCCGGTTTGCCATGCAGCCGCTATGGACAGCTGGGAGACTTGCTCTCTCTCCCCTGTCCAGTCCTGCATCACTGGGGGGCCCTGAAAAGGGCCTAAAATCACCCTGAAGAGGTGACCAGCAAGGAGGGGTGCTCGCTGGATCGCAGGAGAGCTGCAACTCTCCCGTTAGACCTGGCGATCCCTCCAAACCAGCAGATGAAAGGACCAGCCATTATGGCTTGTCCCTAGGCTGTGAACAGCCAAAGTCACATTTTCCACCAGGCAACTCTTAAAACAGCGCGGAAGAGATTGGGTGAGATCTACCTCTTTTACACCCTAATTACTTTCTGTACCTCCTTAAGCTGCTAAGCTTTTTCCCCCCTGTGGTGAGGGAAGGGGGATTTTAGCCCTCGCTCCAGAAAGAGCGGAAACTAAATACCCAGGGGCATTTTAAATGTTGAAAAAGTAACTGAATCCCAATTGGAACTTTATTTCTCAAAGCATGTGGATTGAAAGATTTTTTATTTCCTATTTTTCATTGTCTACTTCTATTGGAAATCTGGATTCTTTCTTATGAAAAAAAGGAAAAACTGAAAAGATTAAGACAACTTTGGGACTCAAAGGGAAACTTTAAAAGGGGCCTGGCTGGGAAATAGATAAGATACATAACCTTTAGAACTTTGAAACAACAGCTGTGAAAGGCTTTGTGTTCCCTATCTAGAAAAAAAATCTCTCTTTTGGATTTTCTAAGTGTAAAGCCTTTAGCTTAAAATACCAATATGGAAGAAGACCAGAAACAAAAAAATTTTATGGATGAAAATCAACAAACTCTCGCTATGTTGAAAACACTAATCCAAATTCTTACCACAAATACTAAGAGGCTATGTGAAGGAACAAGAAGACGGCCCAGACATGAAAGCCCAAACTTTGACCACAACTAAAGAATCATCTATACAAAATACAATAGAAAAAATGAAACATTCTAATACGATGACAGAAGAATCTACTATGCAACAAATATTGATATTTGAAAACCCAGAAAAGACATTGACAACTTGGAAAAAGGGAAAGGTTTCTTATATAACTCAGAAGACTAGAGGATCTAGAAAAAGAACAGTTGGATAAGAAGACAAACAATTCAGAACAACTACGTCGATATGGAAGAATAAAGAGATGACCCACTAGACCTACAAGTCCTCTCAAAAAAATGGCGACTGGTTGGTTTTGCCAATATCAATTAATATACATGATATTACATGGAGATTGGTTCGATGTCTCAAAATCAAGGACATGGAAGATGATTTGGCAAAGGAAAAAAGCCAGAATAAGACTTAAGAAGAATGGAGTTTCGACCATCTTATTGAAATCTGAAACAGAATGTATTTAAATAGATAAGATGTGTATGTTGAACACAAGACATTGTTATGAACTGAGATAAAGAAAAAATTTTGGTCATTAAACTTTAGCAGTATAAATACTAATAGCTAATTTGAATGTTGATTTGTGCATAAAGGTCATGTAAAGGTGAATAATGTAAACAAGCTAAAAGCTTATTGTGGAAAGTAATAAATAGGTCTATATGGAATGTTAAAAACAAAAATTATCAGTTTAAGCAAGAGATAGCAGATATAAAGAGGAAGAGAGGAAGTATTAAATATTGAAATAAAAAGTAATTATGATTACTACTTAAAAAAACCTGAAAATTAGCAAAAAAGGATATCATATCAATTCAAGGTGCTGGTGATGACATACAAAGCCCTACATGGTGTGGGTCCGGATTACCTACGGGAGCACCTACTGCCGGCGTCAACGTCCCTCCGTCCTGTACGTTCCCACAGAGAGGGCCTCCTCAGGGTACCACCGGTCAGAGAATGTCGGCTGGTGACCCCCAAGGGGAGAGCATTCTCAGTGGGTGCACCAATCCTTTGGAACCGCTTCCCAGCTGAACTCCGGATGGCCCCCGACCTTCGCTCCTTCCGGCGTGATCTAAAAACCTATCTATTCGAACAAGCTGGCCTGGCCTGATGGATTTGGGTTTTAAATTATTTATCTAATGTATTCTTATTTTATTGCCATGTACACCGCCCTGAGTCCTCCAGGAGAAGGGCGGTATATAAATCAAATAAATAAATAAATAAATAAATAAATAAATAAATAAATAAATAAATAAATAAATAAATAAATAAATAAATATTGTATCCTTAATTTGTTGACATAGAGGGTGAGAAGTTAAGTAAATGGGATGTCTATTTTGAATATTAGATTTTGTGAGGAATGGTGATAGATGAATTGGGAGTATACTAAAAATCTTGGGAATGATAAATATCAAACGTTAAATCTAAATGTTAGTGGAAATTAAAACTGAAAAATCTATTAGGTCATTGATTGTCTAAAAGATTGTATGTTAAAACAATTAGAATATGTGTAAACTAAAAACTATGGATATATGTAAGAAAGTTATTTTCTATGTGTTTGACAGGATAAAACTTGTCTTTAAATCTACAAATAGACAATATATATGAAGGGAAAAAGAGAGGAAATATTTATGGTAGCAGTTTGAAATCTGTACTAATGATATCTGTATGTAATTGAATTACTACTACCCAGCCACCACGTTGCTTTTCCAATATGTGAATGTAATATTAGAAAATCAATAAAATTTGCAGGAAGTACCCCACCACAGTTTAGAAAAAGCAACTTTCAGAAATTATTTTACACAGTGCTAATTGGGACTTTGGGATGGAGAACATCTATTTGTAGCATCATTTGTAGCCATCATCATCATATGGTCTGCTTGGTGCACTGCATTGACTTTTTAAGTTTTGCCTTTTTATCAAGCTGTATTTATCGCCTTCAGTCTGAAATATTTGCAGATTTGATATTTATTAAACAGAGGGGTTTTTTTGGTTAATAAAATTTGATTTTCTATATATATGATAAGATTGTCTATTTTCAAAAAAAAAAGATTGAATTCTCAAGCCATACACTTTCAAGGTACATGGCTAAGAGATATTTATTTATTTATTTATTTATTTATTTATTTATTTATTATTTATTTATTTATTTATTTATTTATTTATTTTTATTACATTTATATCCCGCCCTTCTCCGAAGACTCAGGGCGGCTTACAAGCTTAGCAGTAGCAGATAGATAGATAGATAGATAGATAGATAGATAGATAGATAGATAGATAGATAGATAGAGTTTGTATGGCTGCCCATTTTAGAGCACAACTCTGGGCAGAGCACAACAACAGCAAATCCAAGAAACAATAAAACAGTAATACAAAAACCAAAAAAAATGTGACATTTTCATCATTCTGTTTGATTGCCTCCAACAAAGCAACAGGCTCCCATTTCATCCTATCTTCCCCCATACCTGGGGAAAAGAACCATCTCTTTCCTCTTTCCAAAAGCTGATCTACAGCAGGCCTTTTCATCCTTTTCACCCATTGTACCACTTTTAGGATACGGCAATATTCGAGTACCACCAGTCGCCTAGCAAAGTGTCAAAAACTTGATGGCCAAAAAAAAAAAGGTGAAAGTATAAGTAGTCCTCGACTTACAACAGTTTGCTTAGTGGCTGTTCGAAGTTACAACGGCACTGAAAAAAGTGACATGACCATTTTTCACACTTATGACCATTACAGCATCCCCAGGGTCATGTGATTTACATTTGCATGCTTGGCAACTGATTCATATTTATGATGGTCACAATGTCCCGGGGTCATGTGATCTCTTTTTGCAACCTTTTGACAAGCAAAGTCAATGGGGAAACCAGATTCACTTAACAACCGTATTACTAATTTAACAACTGCACTGATTCACTTAACAAATGTGGTAAGAAAAGTCGTAAAATGGGGCAAAACTCATATAACAAATTTCTCACCCCTTCTCCTTTTATATCATCTCCTCTTTCCCCCTTCACCTTTTATATCCACTCCTCTCCTCTCCCTCCTCTTCCTTTTATATCGGGTGTCGAACTTGATTTCATTGAGGGCCATGCTAGCACTGTGGTTACTGTTGGGGGGGAGAGTGGGCTCTATGTCACTCAGGTCAGGGGGGGTCCTGTCGGGGGGATCCAGTGGATATACGATGGAGGGGGTTAGGGTTAGGCTCCTTCCCTCCCTCCCTCCCTCCCATTCCCTTCCCTTCCCTTCCCTCTTCTCCTCTCCTCTCCTCTCCTCTCCTCTCCTCTCCTCTCCTCTCCTCTCCTCTCCTCTCCTCTCCTCTCCTCTCCTCTCCTCACTTTCTCCTTAGGGCTTCTCTCACAAAAAGGCTTTTCTCTCTTTCTCTTTCTCTTGTGCATATCTCTCCAAAATCCTTCCCATTCACACACTTTCCTCCAAATCCTTCCCAGTCTCACACACACGCTTCTCTAAAAGCCTTTCCTCTGTCTCTCTTTCTCTCTCTCTCACTGCTTCTCTGACAAAAGCCTTTTCTCTTCTGCCTCTTTCTCCAAAGTCTTTTTCCCTCTCCCTCTCCCACCAAAACTGCCTCCTTTAATATCTTTTCCTGTCTCTTCTCCCTCCTCCTCCTTTCTCTTCTGGGTGAAGTGCCGATCATGGGGCCTTTGTCTCACCCCAAGCAGCCCTGCAGCTCCCGAGGACTCTCTCCTGGCAAGTCCTGAGCTGCACCACTTTGGATCATTTCCCACCACCACCCCGCTACACTTGGCTGGGCAGGGCCACGTACCATCTGCCAGGTGCCAACGTACCACCGGTTGAAAAGCCCTGTTCTACAGATAGGCATAATACCAAAAAGGCATGCTTCTCCGATCCCACTAGATGGCAACATTTAAGAAAAAGAACCTGGAGTATATCTGACCTGGTGAAGTAGGCAGGTACCCTCAAGGGAGAGGTGGTCTTGTAAATAAGGTTGTTTGATAGAACAATTACATTTTTCCCCATTTTTTAATTCTTACCTTTTTATCATCAGGAAAGGGTGACAAGTGGAGAAAGGTAAGGCATCCACTGAAGCTAGTGAGATGTAAAATGAATGGAGATGGGATTTCAGTGGAGTGAGTTTATAGAGTGGAGAAGAAGAGTAAGCGTGGATTCATCAGTTAGAGCTGAAAAAGTTGAAGAAATAAGGACCTTCTACTGCAACCATCTTACTACTCCCAGCAGCTTCAGTAGAAAGGCACCAGTTTCCAGAGGACAAGCAGGGTGAGAATCATGCCTGCTTCTGAAACAAGTCTGAAAAAGAGGTATCAAAGGATTAAGATGGGAAAATAACACTATATGAAATTTTTGAATTTACCTGTTTCCTTTTCTAAACGGCCTGCAAAATATCTTAGGTTGTGATGGACAACTATACAACTATGGACAACTATGGTGGAGTCCAGGCTACAACTGACATTAGACACTTCCCCAAAGAATTTTAGGACTTTATGGTGGGGGGGGAAAACCGCAATTCCTATCAGGCTTCAGCACAAAGTGAAAGTAGTATATACTATCTGAAACCAACATGAGGGAACCAATATATTTATTTATTTTATTTTATTTATTTATTTATTTAGATTTATATACCGCCCTTAAATAAATAAATAAATAAATAAATAAATAAACAAACAAACAAACGAACAAACGAATAAATGAATAAATGAATAAATAAATAAGATTGGGGTACTTGCACTTACAAAAACAATATAATTTCCCAAAACAAAGCAAAATGCAAAATTTACACTGTGTTTAAAAAAACAACAACAAACAACTGGGACAAATGAAACATTGAAGTTTCCGCATCTCTGCTAATCTGCTAAAACAACTGATGGACAATTTTAATGTACTTATCTAAAAATCAATTTCTCTCCATATTTTTTTTCCATTTTTTAATTGACTAAACTCTGGATATTCCAAATGCTATTTTCATAACATGGACAGAATCATTAAATATCAAAGTTAATATCAAAGTTAAGCAATGTTTAAATTGGAATTATATTTTGGGGAGATGCTTTTTAATATCATTTACTTCCATGACTAAAATAGCATTTACAAGTTATACAGCAGATCTGTCTTACACCAGCCTTTTAATACGATGAATAATCTTGAGGTTTTTTCTCCCTACTTCCCAGAAATTAGTTACCCTGCAACAGGATAACATTACCAGCAGCAAATGCAATGCAGTTATTCCTGGGATCATAGTTGGTTTTGGCACCGTGACTGAAGCTGAGGTATGAATACAACTATTTAATCTATTTTTAGTCCAATGTTGTGCTAAATGCCCATTTAAAATCTTGGTTTCAGAGTAAGGAGCATCTATGGAACCTTAGAACACACTCCTTTTTTTGTAGTCTGCAAAATGAAGTCATAATCTGGCTATTCATCCGCAGAGAGCCAAGAGCAGAATAGCCTTACACATTTCTCAGGAACAGCTTTGCATTTGGTATTTTGACACCAAATGTTATTGGGTCACTGGTTCCAGACAAAAAGAAATGAAGAAAGAAAGAAATAGGAAGGTAAAGTGACATCTCAGTTCAGAGGGGGAACAGAGAAGAGGGAAGCAGGAAGAAAAACAGATCAGTTGAAGGTCGCCATTTATGTATCTCAGATTATATCAGAGACTGAATCCACCAAAAGCGGGAAACCAAAAGCCATTTGTCAATGTCAGAGTTATTTGCATGTGGAATTAAAGCTATTGTTGTAGGCAGCTTACTGCAGATTAGCTGGCCAAGAAGAAATGAAGACTCAGCCCATCACCTAAAGGGCTCCCAAGTAGGATGAACTAGCTGAAACCTAATGGGCTTGGTTGCTTGGTTTGGTATCCTTTTTTGCCTTTCACCACAAAAAGTAACTAATTTCCATTTATGAAGAAGAACAAAAAGCAGAAGGAGAAGTTTAGTACAGTAGTCACTAGCGTGCCCTAAACTAGGCTATCATATTTCATCTGTAAAAATCTGAATTACCACTAGATGGCAGCACGTTGCCTCTTTCCTGCCATCCAGTATTAGTTAAACTGTCAGTCATTCTTCAAATTTTACAACAAACAAGAAACCTTTTCATTTCCAAGGAGAATTCTTGTGCAAACTGAGTGCTCTCCCTGCACCACCTCCCCACCCTCCGGTTAGTGTTTTGTTTTGTTTTTTTCAGATCCCAACAATTATAGCTTTTCATGGTAAATATCACCTCACTTCAGCCTACAAAGCCCTAAAAATGATATTGCACAAAATCAATGTGTCTGCCAAATACAATATGAAAATGAACATTTTCATTCTGTGTTGATTAAATTTCCCTCTCTTGCCATAACTTTATATCTTTCCTTAAGCCTTTTCTTTGAAAGATGATTTCCTGTTCAACCCAAACATTACTATATATGAAGAATCTGGCTCTGGACCCAAGGCTGAAGACCACTAAGAAGAGTAGCTATCGTTCATTTCAGACAGAAAACAATGTGTTTTTGTGGGCACCATTTGTCTTTCTGTTGACCACAAAATGTGGTCTAAATTTCCTACTGTATAACTCAAATATTTTTACAGCGTAAAAATCAGTAGGATATAAGAATGGAGTAGCTGATTCCAGTTTGAACAATGATTGTTTATGATTGTTGCGGATCACCCCCAAAATTAGGCATTTATAAATCAGACTGACTTTTCAAAAATTCAATGTCCTTGTTAATATGAATAACTCTGCAGGCCTTAGGGACTGTGCTCTTGTTGCAAATACTTTCTTTTAAAATACGCTAAAGATGTTTTCATGTAAGAACATAATCTGATTTTATTTTTCCAGACTGCTGATGCTATTATTACTATCAGTACTGCTGCTACTGCTGCTACTATTATTAATAATAAATCTACACCCATTTGGAATTAACCTGTGGGGGGGAAGCATTGTGTATAGGAACATTTGCTCATTGTATGGGCTAGGCCCTCCCAAGTCCAGTTGGGAGATCCCACAGAAAGTTATGGAGAATAACAGGGATAAGATCCTTCCAGATCCAAACAGCCAGGCAAGTACTATCAAATCAACCAGACAGCATAGTAGTAGACACAGATCAGAAAACAGTGGTGGTGATAGATGTAATGGTGCCAAGTACCGTATTTTCCAGCATATAAGACGACCCGGTGTATAAGATGACCCCCGACTTTTAAGAAGATTTTCAAGGTTTTTCGTCTTATACGCCAAAAAATACTTACATGCCCTGCCCTCCCTGTCCGTCGCAGAGGAGGCGAAGGCCCGACTGGCCCCCTCCCGCTGCTCCCACGCTTCTGCCGGCCCCCGAGGCGCAGTGTTTCCCGGCAGTGTTTCCCGGCAGTGCCGGAGGGCAGCCGCCACCCTGCCACGGCCGGCGCCCCTCCTGCTTCCCCCCCAGGCCTTGAAGTTAAACTTCTCCCATTGGGCGCAGGGTGGGGCAGCTCCGTCCGCAGCCTCTTTTTTAGAACTTGTGCTGCTTCCCTCTCACTGTCGGCCGAGGCGCGCTTGGCCCGGGCTCCCGGTCCCTCTTCCCGGCCGGCTTCCCACCCTGCCCCTCATGGAGCTGGACTGGGCGTGCAGCCTCTCGGTGTGGCTGCTTTTCCTGGGCAGCCTGGCGGTGCGGCTCCTGCGCTCGGACCTATTGCTGAGCCGGCGGCTGCTGCTGTGCATGGGGCTGCTGGCCATCCTGCAGGCGCTGGGCCAGGCCGTCCTGCCGCTGCCCCTCAGTGCCGCGCTCACGGCGGCTGCCTGCTGGCTCATCTCGGCCAGCACCACCCGGCGGAAGCGCATCCCCGCAGGGGGGGAGAGCGGTGCTGGCGACAGGTGAGTCTTCCGGGTGCGAGGCCCTCCCCTCAGGCCAAAAGCCGACGGGCAGCACCGCCTTCGCGTGGGGAGAGCCGCCTGACGCTCCCACCCAGCCATGTCCCGGAGCCACGCCGGAGATAGCTCGGTTGCGCGGGGCGGCCCAGCCTGGGCAGGGTCCTGGAGAGCCAAGGGGCCTGGGCCCGCTCCATCCTCCCCGCATCAGGACCGAGCCTGGTCTCCACGCTCGCCGGAACCAAGAGGAGGATGCTGGTGGTGGGCGGGCGCTCCCTCCCCGATCCGCCGGGGAGCGTCTCCCAAAGCGCAGCTTCTGGCGGCCGGGAGTCCGTCGGCCTGGTCGCTGGCGAGCTGGCCTGCGGCTAGGGCCGGGCCCAGGCACCGGTAGCCGGGTGCGGGTGGGGGGAAGGAAAGCCGGGCGCGGGCTTCTGCGGCTGGTTGCGAGGCTGGATGCGGGCGTCTGCCGGGAGAGATAGCGGGTAGCAGGGCGTGCTCTGCTTATGCTCAGATGCTGCTTGGGTGAGGGTGAGGGGCTTCCTGCCGCTCCCGGGGTCTGGCGTTTGCAAGGGGGAGGGGAAGGGGCTTAGAGGCTCTTGGGGGTGGGAAGGGAGAGTCACGATGGAGGGGGGACTGGACTAAGGAGGCTTGAAGTTGCTTTGCAAGAACGGGGACGCTCGACTGATTTATGTTTTTTTTCCGGCGTATAAGACGACCTGGCGTATAAGACGACCCCCCAACTTTTGAGAAGATTTTCATGGGTTAAAAAGTCGTCTTATACGCCGGAAAATACGGTAATAGTAACATCAAGAAGAAGGACTATGAAAAGCTTTAGAAGCTTGGGGCTTAGGCCTAAAGCAGGAAGTTGAATGATCTGCCACCAGAGAGGCCCAAGCCCCAAAACAACACAATGAGATCCAAATTGAGTCTAATCCTTTATTTGCTTATACCTAATGGACAGAATCTTGCCACACTAAAGCTATAACCCTCTACAATTATAGATACATCCTGAAGCTTTCCCCCCACCCTCCATGCATCTCGGGACTGCACAGTCTCTTAATTTAGGCTTCTCTTTGAAATATCCTGTCTCCTCCCTGGGAAAGCTTTGTACTACCAAGACTCCTCTCCTTCCTTCTCTAGGTGCACGTTCCATTACAACTAGTGTCACTTATCTCAATACCATAAACCTGATATCTGAAGAAGACTCCCCTGTGTCCATATGCAGCTCCCCATCTTCTCATTTGCCTTTTGTTGTATTTTGTGGAAACCAATATTTAACTCGGAAGGTAGGGCTCGCTATTCAAATCCTTCATATGCTTCACACACTGCAGTTTGTACAAATTCCATGTAGCAATAGCAATAGCACTTAGACTTATATACCACTTCACAGTGCTTTACAGCCCTCTCTAAGTGATTTACAGAGTCAACATTATTGCCCCCAACAAACTGGGTCCTTATTTTTACCCACCTCAGAAGGATGGAAGGATGAGTCAACCTTGAGCCAGTGAGATTCGAACTGCCAAACTGCTGACAGCTGGTAATAAGCAGAAGTAGCCCACAGTACTGCTTTCTAACCAGTGCACCACCAGGGCTCTGAACGTCCACTAGGCAGTAGTTTCATCACTATCAAGCATCAGCTCAGTCATCTTGCAGTTCTGCCTCTGTTGAGGGAGAATAACACAATTTCATATCTACTTAATGGCGGAATCATTGATTGGATTTAGAAATCACAAAATTCCAAGCCATAGCCTGGATTGTTTTTGTTCTTGTTGTTCTTGTTCTTGTTTTTAATTTATCAGAATAGGCAAGAACACCCATTATATTTTAAGGCTAATGGTCAAACCTACTATAGTTGCTAAACAAACCATAATTTTAAACCATGTTTAATATCGTGGGAGATTCCAGCTATGCACTATCTACTACTGTGATGCCATCATGCTCAATATATGTAGGTTTTGCTGGGCTGCAGTAAGGGGATTGTCATGTTTCCGATAGATGAAACCCATTAAAGAACTTCAAGGCAAGAATTCTTCTTTAAAGAACATTTTATTCAAGAAACAAAGTATTGGCACTACATAGTTCCCCCAGATACAAAGCAACAAGTTGCAATTCCCACCCCCATGAAGCAGTCGTAATCCACATTCTACAATTAGACAGAAGTGTGGGCTCCCTCTCCAGCTCCTCAGCCTGCCAAAAAGTTATCAGTTTGTGTCCTTCAGTTCCAACGAAGCTGCATTATTATTATTATGGCTAGCTGAACTCAAGCATTCACCCCATCCCCTATTCTACATCTGTCTTCTAAACAGGAGAAAAATCAAGCTGAAAGCAAAGTAAAAATGGCTGCAATTTCCCTCAGTTGTCAGAGCGGGAACATCCATTGTCACAGTGTTGACAGGAGATAGCGACCATAAAGAAAACATGAGAGAGTAACTTTCGATGGCATCAAAAATTACATTTTGGACACAGTGAGAGAGATGCTCTTTAAAAATGCTCATTTGGACTGCTTCCACATTTTCAATTGGGAAAAAAAATCAGTCACCCTAGTATTTTCACATGATTTGGAATGTAAAGCCTAAATTCCAGATATAATTGAATTTTGAGCCATCAGCATCTATACCATTTTTGAGAGAAGCTGGTTTTGCCACTGTTAGATCACTTTCATACTTCTCAGTTAAGTTCTTGTGACACTTGTGAGCAGACTCCTTTGAGAGCTATCTCAGAACTGGCAACTATCACATGGAGCAACTAGAATAAATACTGGAAGGAAGTGTAGAAAATATTCTACTCTGAAATTTCTCTCACTGCTTCAGACAGTGAGCCTGAATATTAATTAATGTCAGATGGATAGTTAAGGCCTATAATTTTCTTACAATGGGATTACCATGTCTGGAATGCAAAAATCTGGGTGGCAGCTGGATGGAAGCAAAGAGAGTAAGAAACGTTAAGATTTTTGTAATCCAAATACTGTGAACTTAATTTTAATAT
The DNA here is from genome assembly GCF_964194415.1 of Vipera berus. Taxonomy (NCBI): domain Eukaryota; kingdom Metazoa; phylum Chordata; class Lepidosauria; order Squamata; family Viperidae; genus Vipera; species Vipera berus. The sequence goes on from NC_138202.1 coordinate 240,194,551, forward strand.
ATTTCATTGTGACCAGCCTGTTATTTAAACAATTGTTTTAAAACCTTGCTCCGATTGTTTGATCCTTTTATTCTGATAATTTGTTTAACGGTGTCAAGTGTCTCAAGGACCTTTTCAAATATGGTCTATATTTTGTTTTATCATAAATAAATAGTTGTTGAGCCTTTTTCTCTCCACTGTTGTTCAGTGCTAAGTCATGTCTGACTCTTCATGGACCATAGCATGCTAGGCCTACCTGTCCTCAACTGTCTCCCAGGGTTTGCCCAAATTTTTAGCCTTTGGGTACTGTTCATTGGGTTTTCTTGGCAATGACACCAGAGTGAGTTGCCATTTCCTTCTCCAGTGGGCCACGTTTCATCAGACCAAAGCCATAATTAAGCTCATAGTTTCACTGAGCTGCGCAACCCCCTTCACACAACAAGGCAGTGATTCATGGTGGGCTACCAAAAAAGAATATTTATGGCTTATACATTTTTTCAGCCAATGTAAATCTGTTGAAGGTTTTTCATATTGGTTTGTCCATAAGAAATCTTGAGAAAGTATTCATGAATGCAAAATATACTGCCAGAAGTGAATGAGACCCTGGCAGTCTTAATTTACTTTAATACAAATCTCAAATAAAAGCTATTTGGCTTCTAATCATAAACTATGGATGGGTAAGTCTCAATTTTGCAGTGAGATGTGCAAATAAATAAATAAATAAATAAATAAATAAATAAATAAATAAATAAATAAATAAATAAATAAATAAATAAATAAATAAACTACAACATATGGAACTGCAGAAAATGAGAAGAAAAATGAAATATACCAAAGGTAAACGGAAGACGGAATAGTTCCTTTTGATAGTTATTTGGCCCTTCCGGTGGCTGCGCGGCGCTGAAGACAGCCTTCCCGGGCTGCCCACGGCTCAGCTGAGTAATTTTCACCCGAAACAGCGTCGATCAGCTGTTCGGGTGAATTTGAAGCCCCCTCCTCGGGAGAAGAGGAGGGGGTGAGGCCCCAGGTAGGGGTTGAGTTCTCCGGGGCCGCCTGAGCTTGTAGCTTGGGCGGCTGAAGGATCGAACTCCCCCGTAGCCTGGGTCGCTCCCAGCTGGCCAGCGTCTCTGCTCCGGATTTCTTGGAGCAGAGCCAGGCGTTTGCGACCACCCCTGCCTGAAGGAAGGACTATGGAATAAAAGGAGCAGGCAGAGCGGTACAAGAGGAAAGGATGAAGAGGATTATTATATTTTACTCTCGAGCTTGATGGACTTTTTTAAACTTAAAGTGAAAGTGCGTCACAAGTGGAAGTAAAAGATGGCGGCTAAACCTCCCTCAAAAACTCTTCGGAGTGCTGGAACTTCTCCGACGCAACAATCATCATTGCAGGCGTTGCATCCTCCTGATGTATTGACACCGAAGGATCTACAAGATGCTCTTGAAAAACATGCCCAGGTAATTCTGGAATCAATGGGTGATAAATTTGCACGGATGGAGGAGAAATTGGAGAAATTGGAGGAGAGAATGGAAGAGAGGATGGAACAGAAGTTCAGTGTGATGAAGGCAGACATTTTGTCTTCAGTGTATAAAGTGGCTGAATGTGTGGAAGACCTGGATGAAAAAGTGGAAGATTTGACTCAAAAGAATGCCATATTAGAAGCAAAAGTATTGGAGAATGAAGATTTAAGAGACAAAATGGACAGAGAATTGAGTCTTGCTCAATATTACCAGATGCAGTTTGCTGTTAGAATCAGAGGCTTAAAAGAGAATATTAAGGAAGATCTAAAGCAGCTGATTTCTGAGGCTCTGGAAGTGGTATTGAATCAGCCAGCATCTGAAATAAAGGGAGGCATGGATAAGGTGTTTCGTGTGAATTCATGGATTGCTAGACAGAGAAAGCTGCCTAGAGATGTGGTGGTTTATTTTGTAAAGAGGGAAATTAGAGATGAAGTTATACAAGCTGCCTATGATTCTAAAGTTGTGATTGCTGATCAAGAAGTTTTGGTTCTAAAAGAAATTCCTCCAAAGATTTTAAGGAGAAGGAAGGATTTTACATTTCTTGTGCAAGAGCTCAAACAACGAGATATAAGGTTCAGATGGGAGATCCCAGTTGGGTTGATGGTGATGCACGAAGGTAAAAGGTACCGTTTGGTTACTGTGATGCAGGCGCGTGATTTTTACAATAACGTTTTAAAAGCAACCCCATTATTACTTTTGGAAGCTGCAAAGAGATCTGGAGAAGGAGAACATCAAGAGGCTGAAGATGGACAGACAGAGGAGAACGGTGCTGGAGGAGATCAAGCTACAACTTCTTTGGATGATCTTAGAGAGCAGAGGGTGACACGTGCTGCTTTAAAACGATTAAAAAATAAAAAATAAAAGAACAAGATCAGCAGAAGTCTATGGAACTTTCACAACGTACTTATAGCCAAGCAGTGGGAGGAGTACGGCCTAAAAAAGATAGTCCTATCAGAGCAGCGCTTTAAGAGCTTTGGGATGATATGCATGACAACTAAATTTTTAACTTGGAACGTTAATGGACTAAATTCACCACAGAAGAGGAAGAAAGTTTTTCAATATCTAAAACAATTCAAGATAGATGTTATATGTTTGCAAGAAACGTATATTAGGGTTGTGGATCAAAAGTATTTACTGAACTCAAGGTTGGGTACGCGATCTGTTGCTTCTGCAATGAATAAGAAAAATGGAGTGGTTGATTATGTTAAAAGTGCTTTAACAGCAGACTTAATTGAAGCAGATAAGCATGGAAGATACGTTATGATAGAGCTGCTGCTAGAAGGCAAAAAGACGCTTTTAGTTGGATTATATGCTCCTAATCAACAACAAGCTGACTTTTTTAGTTTACTTTATACAAAGCTTACCCAGTTGGATTATAAATCTGTTATTTTTATGGGGGATTGGAATGGTGTTTTGGATGTACAGATGGACAAGGCTGGAGCTTTTAAGCGCGTCCCAAGTCATGCTAGATTGCCTAAATCCTTTTTTTGAAATGAAGATTTTATATTAATAGTGTTTGTAGTTATTCTATATGAGCTAGAGAGTGATAGATTTTAGAGTTTACGGTTGTTAGCATGTGGTTGTTTATGATTTTTTTTTGGTTTTTTATACCTTGTACTTAGCTCTGGGAAGTCGGGGGGGAGGGGGGGAGGGGTAAGGAGGGAGGGACAGGGGAGGGGTAGGGGGGTTTGTTAAAGATAAAATGTATGATAAAACTTTTTAATTAAAAAAAAAAAACCTTGCTCCGATTGTTTGATCCTTTTATTCTGATAATTTGTTTAACGGTGTCAAGTGTCTCAAGGACCTTTTCAAATATGGTCTATATTTTGTTTTATCATAAATAAATAGTTGTTGAGCCTTTTTCTCTCCACTGTTGTTCAGTGCTAAGTCATGTCTGACTCTTCATGGACCATAGCATGCTAGGCCTACCTGTCCTCAACTGTCTCCCAGGGTTTGCCCAAATTTTTAGCCTTTGGGTACTGTTCATTGGGTTTTCTTGGCAATGACACCAGAGTGAGTTGCCATTTCCTTCTCCAGTGGGCCACGTTTCGTCAGACCAAAGCCATAATTAAGCTCATAGTTTCACTGAGCTGCGCAACCCCCTTCACACAACAAGGCAGTGATTCATGGTGGGCTACCAAAAAAGAATATTTATGGCTTATACATTTTTTTCAGCCAATGTAAATCTGTTGAAGGTTTTTCATATTGGTTTGTCCATAAGAAATCTTGAGAAAGTATTCATGAATGCAAAATATACTGCCAGAAGTGAATGAGACCCTGGCAGTCTTAATTTACTTTAATACAAATCTCAAATAAAAGCTATTTGGCTTCTAATCATAAACTATGGATGGGTAAGTCTCAATTTTGCAGTGAGATGTGCAAATAAATAAATAAATAAATAAATAAATAAATAAATAAATAAACTACAACATATGGAACTGCAGAAAATGAGAAGAAAAATGAAATATACCAAAGGTAAACGGAAGACGGAATAGTTCCTTTTGATAGTTATTTGTTACAAATATTTGTTTTTCTTCTTGGTTATGTTTGCTTTGGGCATGGAATAACTAGCCAATTTATCCAGGGGCAGCTCCTTTTAATAAATAAACAGATCTTCCAAAGGGACAGCTACAGTACATTGCATCACGCTCTATGTGGCACTGACAAATTCTTATTTAATTAGCATAATTAACCTTTCTTGTCACTCAAGCAAACTTGTTGACATATTTCCTCCAAACTGAATCAAGGATCATTTGTAAATTTATTTATGATGAAGAAAAAGAAAAGCCCACAAAGGTTTAATTGCAAGCTGAAACACAAGTGGAGGCAAAGATGGGAGGGTGTTACAGGAATTTGTAGAAGAACCTATTTGTAGAAGAGCCATTTGTGCTAACACAGCACTAATGATGTCCCATATGTTCTTTGTGTACCCAGCTTTTACACTAGAAGATACTTTTTAGAAGCAGACATGAGGACATTAATCCATAAGATTTTGGCATGCAAACTCTGGCATATTATTTTGCATGTACCTTTGGAAAAGGATTTGGAGTCCATTTACAGCAGACATGTCAAACACAAGGCCCGGGGGCTGGATCTGGCCTGCGAAGTGGTTTCATGTGGCCCACAAAGCCATCCTGGAAGCAGTGAGGGAACGCCCCCCACTGCCTTGGCCCTGGCCCAGAGACCCTCTTTCTGCCAGAGACCCTCAGATCTGTCCCACTCCTGCCCAGGCCCCCATAGGCACCCTTGATGTGAACGATGTAGAGCTGGCCATGCCCACCCAGTAGGCCATACGCACTCTAGCCACGCCCATCCAGTAGGCCACGCCCACCCAGGCCACAGCCACCCGGCCCTTTGAGGGCAACCGCAATGCTGATGCAGCCCTCAATGAAATTGAGTTTGACACCCCTGATTTACAGCATGCTTCAAATGATGCAAGCAGAATTGTTAAGCAGACATATTGCCGGATGACATTTTATGGAATGATGAAAACCACAGCACTGAGTTCCCCAAGTTAATGACGCTAGGGGAATATGTGTAACTAGGAAACAGCATTGGTATCATTGACATCAATGTATGTCATGATATCACCACACATCACACCTTATTATGTCACGACATCCATATATTGTAGCATTCGCATAATCCTAATCCACATCTGTCCTAATTTAATCCCTCTTCTGTCTTTCCCTGCCCTTCCAGCAGACACCTGTGAAACCAAGTCCCCATGATTGGGTGATTGGATATTAGAAATGTTACTCAAAGCATGGAAACATGGGACATCTCCTCTTACTTTGCAGCCTGGAGTGAAGAAGGACTGATGACAGCAATTTGGGAAGTGTTTAGCATCTTACATTGACATTTACATTGTCAGGATATCAGCAAGTTATAATCCCAATTAAATATAAGTAGATTTCTATCCAGATCAAGCTTCACTCTTGCCCTTTCACTCTGCTTTTCACAATTTTTGGAAAAGATGAGAAAAAAACTGGTAATAATGCAGCTTTTCCTTTACTTTGTTATCTATAGCAGATCAGAACATGACTCATTTGTAAGCACCCTGAAATACTACAGGAAATACTGGAGATGGATGGTATAAATTTGTCAAGAAAACTTTCCAAACTGTCCCTATCTTCACTTTAGATTGGTAACTTGTAATGTATATAAACACAACATGTATAAACGTTATTAACAAGTTATAATGGTTTAACACTGTGAGGTAACACCACTGACAGGAGAACACGCGGGAACTTTGACAGCTGTCAAAGTTCCCCGCCAGAGCGCAGGCGCAGCCATTTGACAGCTCGCGGCTGTCAAAACACAGAAGCCGACTCACCACGCGGAGAGAAGAGCTGTCAAGACGCGATGGCGGGGATTGGACCAACAAGACGCGGCGCCAAAAGAGACGAACCTGATTGGTTTACACTGACAGCCGCCGGCTATAAAAGCCGGACAAGTTGTACTGTTCTTTGCCTTTGATCTAAATAAATCCCAGTTAGTTAACCTGTCGTCCTGCATGGTCCTTCAGCCACTTCACTGGCGACGTAGGTGGGATCGCTCCGGAGCTGAAGTCACGGCCGAGGAAGGGAATTCCCGGCCAAAGAGTAGTCACTGGAAGTTTTAACTTCCGAACGGAGCGAGACCAGGACCGGACGACATGGCCAACTTCGGGCATGTGAGGGAATTCGATACCTGCCATCCGGAGAGATGGCAGTCACACCTGGGGCAGGTCGAGGGCTTCCTCCTCGTCAGTAAAATTACCGATGACCGAGCAAAGGCTGCCGCCCTCCTGTACATCAGCAGGCCCCCGGTTTACGATGCCGCCGTCGGGCTGTTCAGCCCGGTGCCCATCACTGAAGTCTCCTACGCGGACCTGGTCGACCAGCTCAACAAACACTACATGCCAGCTCGCTCAGAGCTGTACTGGCGAGTTCAATTTGCCCAGAAGAAGCAGCAACCGGATGAGCCCGCAAACGACTTTATCGCAGGGGTCCGGCACGCCGCCCGTAACTGCAGCTTTCCAGATCTGGAAGACCGCATCCGGGACCAAGTGGTAATAGGCTTAAGGGATGAACGCCTCCAAAAAAAAACTTACATCAAAGCCCGACATGAGCCTAGCCGAACTTACCCGAGAAATAATGGCCTACGAATACAACCACAAGAAGAAACCGACCACATCAACACCGGAAAGTCAAGCAACCGTGTACCAAGAAAACGCAACCTTTAGCGACGACGACGAGTCAGTAGACTTCACCGACGGAGAGGCCCTACAACGCAGGATGGAGCGACGAAAACATCGAAGGAACGACGCCTCAGACCACCAAAAAACCAGAAACCCCCTGCCACCATGACACGATCAACGACCCACCTGCGCCAGCTGCGGGGGCAACCATGCCAGGGGCAGCTGCCGGTTCCGAAACGCAAAATGCCACAATTGCGGTAAAACCGGCCACAGCAAGCCAGTGTGCCGAAGCCGGCCCCGCGACAACGTGCACGATCTGGAGGCCAACCCCCCAGGTAGGCCAACCACCCACGACACCAGGGGAGGAACACCGGGGGGCCTAGTGGAAACCATAGACAAGGTGCACAGCTTAAGCCCGAAAGTAAAAATCAGGGTAAAAATACAAGGAGTCACCTGCAACATGGAGGTGGACTCCGGGTCAGCAGTCTCCTTAATATCGTTTAAAACGTATCAGGAGATCTGCCAACGGAGTAACAGGGAAATCCCTCTTAAAAAAAACCCAGGTCCACCTAGCAGACTTCCAAAAAAACCCCATTCCACTAGAAGGGAAGGCTAAGGTCGCAGTTGAATACAAAAAATTTAAGGGACCCCTAGAAGTCTTAGTGACTCCAGGGAATCGCACCAATCTAATTGGGCTGAACTGGTTCAGCCCCCTGGGCATTGCCATTACTGGGGTAAACACAGTGCAAGCCTCAAGCCTCGAAGCCGTCTGCAACAAGTATGCAGACGTCTTTGATGGCACACTAGGAAAATACACCGGTCCTCCCATCTCCCTAAAATTAAATCCAACCATCCAACCCATTAAGATAAGGGCTAGGAGGGTTCCATTCGCCCTCAAAGAAAAAATTGAGAACGAACTGAAACGCCTCGTAAAACTAGGGGTACTGGAACCTACTGAAGGGGGAAGCTGGGAGACCCCAATAGTCACCCCAGTTAAGCCTAACGGGGAAATCAGATTATGTGCAGACTATAAAGCGACCCTTAACCTAGCTCTAAGCCCCCATGCTTACCCGGTTCCAGCGGTGAGAGACGTCCTCGCTTCTATCCGCTCCGGCGCCATTTTCGCAAAACTTGATCTCACGCAGGCGTACTTGCAACTGCCTGTCACAAATGACACCGCGGAAGCTCAAACAATTGTCACGCACCGCGGAGCTTTTAAAGTGAAAAGTGAAGTCTTTTCACTTTAAAAGCTCCGCGGTGCGTGACAATTGTTTGAGCATTTCGGCATTTCGGCAGCCCCGGGTATCTTCCAAGGTATCATGGAGAAAACCTTAAAAGGAATACCCGGGGTCTGCCCCTATTTCGACGATGTCCTCATCGCTGGAGAAAACGAAGCAAACTTAGCTGACAGACTGTCAGCTGTGCTGAGCCGGCTCAGAGAAGCCGGTCTCAAATTAAAACGAGAAAAGTGCTCCATCGGAGTCACTGCCACAGAATTCCTATGCTATAAAATAGACGCACAGGGCATCCACCCCACTACAGAAAAACTAAAAGCTATTCAAACAGCCCCCAGTCCAAAAAATAAACAAGAACTCCAAGCCTTTTTAGGATTGTTAAACTTCTATCATGCCTTCCTCCCCCACAAAGCCACTATAGCAGAACCCCTCCACAGGCTCCTGGACAAGGGCACTGCCTGGTCGTGGACCAGAACGCATGAAAATAGCTTTCAGTCATTAAAAAATATTATTTGTAACAGCTCAACTGTCACACTCTTTAGAGAAGACACACCAGTATGCATCGCTTGTGATGCATCACCCTACGGAATTGGGGCGGTGCTAAGCCACCTGTACAAGGATGGCACCCAAAGAACCATAGCCTTCTATTCCCGCACACTTTCAAAAGCTGAAAGAAACTATGCGCAGATCGACAGAGAAGCACTAGCAATAGTCGCAGGGGTAAAAAAGTTCCACGACTATCTCTACGGGAGACCCTTTACTATATTCACGGATCACAAGCCCCTGCTAGGAATATTCACCTGGGACAAAACAACCCCCCAGATTCTATCGCCAAGAATATTGCGCTGGTCCACCTTCTTGTCAGCATATTCATACAAATTAGTACACAAACCAGGGAAAGAATTGGGACACGCAGACTGCCTCAGCAGACTGCCCATTCAAACCAACGACACAGACCCAGCTCCTGCAGGGCTCATATTGGCAATATCCCAACTTCCAGAATGCCCACTTTCCGCCAAAATCATAGCAAAAAATTCAGCCAAGGACAAAGTCCTGAGCAGGATTCTCAGGTGGACAACCACGGGATGGCCAGCCAAAAATCCACACCCACAATTCCAGCCATTCTATAACAGACAAAACGAAATGTCATCACACTTGGGATGCCTTCTGTGGGGGAACAGAGTAGTGATACCAGACAAAAACATAGCACAAACCCTAGACACCCTACACGAAGGACATCCAGGCATAGTTAAAATGAAAGCTCTAGCCAGGAGTTATGTATGGTGGCCATGCATAGATAAAGATATAGAAAGACATGTGGGAGGATGCTACCCCTGCCAAGCAACGAGAAGCGAACCACCCCAGGCCCCAGTACATAGATGGGAAACAACAAAAAACCCATGGTCACGCATACACCTAGATTTTGCAGGACCAATCCAAGGGCAGAGTTTCCTGATAATAGTTGACAGCAACTCAAAATGGCTAGAAGTAATCCCCCTTAGGAAAACCACTTCAGGAGCCACTATACAAGCCCTTAGGAAGGTCTTCGCCACCCATGGCCTCCCAGACACCATAGTTTCAGACAATGGACCACAATTCACTTCTCGTGAATTTCAGATGTTCGCTACGAAGAACTGTATTAGGCTGGTCACTTCAGCACTGTTCCACCCATCGACGAACGGGATGGCTGAAATTATGGTGCGCTCAACTAAAGAAGCATTAAAAAAGTTCGTAAAAGGGAACTGGCAGCGACGACTCAGCCAGTTCCTGATGGCACAACACACAACACCCTGCACGGTGACCGGCAAAACACCAGCGGAGCTAAGATGGGGAAGGAGGCTGAAAACGAGGCTCGACAGACTGCATCCCGACACTTATACACCAGAACCGGATCACCCCCCCCACCCCGCACATTTAAACCTGGGCAAATGGTCTGGGCACGATCGTACACATCCAAACACAAATGGGTCCAAGGGACAGTGTTACAACAAACAGGACCCATTTCCTATTTAATACATTCGGCAACAGAAGGCAACTTACGACGGCACATAGACCAGCTCAGGCCAAGGCAACCACAACACCACCCAGACCTTCCCCTACCAGACAGCCAGCCCCCACCCCCCCTGGACATAATACCTGCACCAGAACGGGAGGAAGGGGAGCAAGAAAACATACCGCCGCTGGAACACGAAAACGCACCACCCCCAAGACGTTCTAACCGAAACAGGAGAGCACCAGCATACTTGCAGGACTATGAATGGGCCGGCTCCAACAACCAACAAGGGGGTGGAAACAATCCGGGGGAGGGGTAAGGGGTGTAATGTATATAAACACAACATGTATAAACGTTATTAACAAGTTATAATGGTTTAACACTGTGAGGTAACACCACTGACAGGAGAACACGCGGGAACTTTGACAGCTGTCAAAGTTCCCCGCCAGAGCGCAGGCGCAGCCATTTGACAGCTCGCGGCTGTCAAAACACAGAAGCCGACTCACCACGCGGAGAGAAGAGCTGTCAAGACGCGACAGCGGGGATTGGACCAACAAGACGCGGCGCCAAAAGAGACGAACCTGATTGGTTTACACTGACAGCCGCCGGCTATAAAAGCCGGACAAGTTGTACTGTTCTTTGCCTTTGCTCTAAATAAATTCCAGTTAGTTAACCTGTCGTCCTGCATGGTCCTTCAGCCACTTCATAACTCCTTTATTTGATGTTGGGAATCCTATGTATGCAACCTAGCTTGATTTAATGAAGCATTTCACAAAATGCTGCATGACATTCTTAGTTAAATGACATGGCCAATGTGACATGATAAATAAATGAACAGATAACTAGATAGAAAACTGCAGGCACAGAGTTCTACATCAAGCTAGATTGAGGCATTCGATATGATAGCGTATCCTGGAGATGGTACATTTTTATTGAAGATTTGCATTAGTTGGATGGAAAGATGGATAAAATGTATATCACATTTGCAAATGACATAATTTTGATAAATCAGAGAATTTCTCAGTTAAGTGCAAAGCTCTTGACTTAGGAAGCAAAAACAAATGTGCAGGTACAGGATGAGGTTATGAATTGCTTTTGGTCTTTACGACTTGGCAATGGTGCTTGTGAAAAAAAAATATCTTGGAATTAACCAGCTGTGTGATAGAGCTGCAAAATAGGCACATGCAATTTTAAATTGCATCAACAGAAGAACTCTGGAAGCAACCATTCCATTTTATTTAGCATTGTTCTGATCACAGGCTTCTTAATTTCTAGGTTTAGTTTTGAGCATTGCACTGTGAATATGATTGGTGAATGGAGAGCAGCGGTCAAGCAAGAGGCCTAGACTGGCATCTGAATCATAAGTATGGCCTCTTAGCAGCAATCAGCCAATAGTTAATCGTTGCATTGATTCATTTGTTCAGCTGAATTACACAGTGTTTTTCTCAAGATAACATCTATATTAAATTCACCTCAGTTTCTCATTTGTTTCCAAGAGGTGAATTACAAGTTGGAAGCAATCTATTGCAGAATGTTATCAGTTCCTAAGAACTGTGGATTTGCAGGAAGAATATTACCTGCAAACAGGTAACAGGATTAGGTATTACATCACTGGACCAGGTTATACTTGGGTCAGTCAACCAAGATTAAGCCATTCTTTTCAGGTCTCATTCTTAGCTGTTGACACAAATACAGCTTTATAATCATGTCACCAAAATATTCAGTGGCCATCTCTCAGAAAGGGGTTTTTAATTCCACCATTTCTCCTAGACCCCCCACAAGGTCTTTACCTTTTTTCTAAATCAAAGTATTAGCTCAATTTCTATTGGCACCTTTTCCATGACATTCTGCCAAGTCTTGCTATACCATATTTAAACAAAGCAACACTCTCCCACTAGCATAGTTACATAAAACTTTCTGTCCTGGGTATTTTTATTTCCTGGAAACATTTGTAATATTTATACGTACTTGGCAAACAAGTTTGAGATTAAGTGAATATGTTTCCAATAGAGATTGGCAAAACATTTCTCAAAGCAGCTAGATTAGGTAGTACTAAAAGTCAAGTACAGACTGTGGGATAATGAACATCCTGGATGTTTTATTTTTAGTGAATAATATACTCCGTAACATCAGCAATAACTCTGTATTCAAGAGCTGCAGGGGTTTGATTAGAGGAGATGCAGGCAGTAGCAAAAAGTAGTTGGTGGTCTTTTCTCTTAAGAGACTAAGAAATAACCAAGTCAAATAGAGCAAACTCTGCTGATTTATCATCAATGTGTGTGTGTGTGTGTGTGTGTGTGTGTGTGTGTGTGTGTGTGTGTGTGTGTGTGAGAAATTCACAATATATATTTTGTGAACAATTGGTTCTCTGTGTGGATGCTGCTTCCGAAAGTCCATTCTGGGCCTGGGCAACAAAAAATTAGCTTCTGCTAAAGTGGTGTGAACCAGCTGAATCCCACCACTGATATAGATTCAGTGAGGCTTTTCCCCAACTTATAACTGACAACTGGTCTTTACATACTCTTTTGGATTTTCTATAGGTCATGCTCCTAATTATTTATTGGAAGCAGGAAGAAATACAGTTTTGCCCTAATAAAATGCTTTACCAGGGAAGGACTGTATACAATGCATGGCTCCAACAGGGCCCGAAAGAAGCCTCAACTCCACACAACCCTTCAAGTGCAGTGGGGCTCTGTGGCTGCTGCAATGATGGAGAGCTTTTTCTTGGCAACTCTGGTTACAGTCATGACAGCTAGCTTGAATTATCTGAAGACATCCAGCCAACAGATAAGGAACTGGGTGATTTAGCCCCTTTCTCTCTGTCTCAACTGTTCAGAAATGCTTTCAACTAAATCAAGGTCCTGAAAATAATAATAATAATAATAATTAATCAGTGGTTTAGCACTTGAGAGAAACTTTGGGAGGAAACAGAGGTATGGAAGAGTCATATTTAGAAGAGACACAGTTAATCTAGTTAAAAACATGAATATCTTCTAAGGGGAAGCTGGGAGGAGGATAGGATCTAGGAAAAGGGTCTGCTGTCTTGAAACTGGACATGATCAGTGTTAAATAGCAGGTTCTTTGGCGCAGGAATGAAGACGCGGAACGGAGTACAGGGTAACTCATTGTTTACTTCATGCACTGACTGTACTGAGGGAATGGCTGCAACAAGCCGCAATATATAGTCTAGCCCCTAGGTGGCAGCCAATAGGTTTGAATCAACCATTGCCGCCTGGAGATAGCCAATTGCAGCACAAGAGACTTGTAGTCTGGGTTGCTGGAGAGCCGTTAGCTGCTCTAGCAACCCACGTGGTATTTCCTCATGAGCCCAGTACATAACAATCAGGAAATTTTTTAAAAAAAGAAAGACTGATTCTTGGTGATTTCATGGAAATATCTCTTGCTTTTTTTTGGGGGGGGGGCAAATGCACAAAAATAGTTTACTATTTTTGTCTTACAGAAAACATTTTCAGGCAAGCCTTCAGTTCGGGGAGTTCCTGAAAGCCTGGCATCCAATTAGTAAGCCAGTCCTAGCCTGCTTAACATCTAAGCCCCATTAAGTTAAAAGAGGTGCTGCCGCTTGCTGAGGCCTATCTCCCTCTTGTGTCAGTCGTGTGGGTCTCTTACAGATGCTTATTTATGACAGGAAATGCCAGGCTTTGAATGATTTATAAAAGGCAAAAAGTTTCAAAATTCTTTATTTGGGAGAGCAAGATGTTCTATAGTAGGGGTGTCAAACTGCTGGCCCATGGGCTGGATGCATCATAGCGAAACTGCGCCCACCCCATTGCCGGCAATGGCAAAAAAAGTTGCGATACATTGCGCCATGTCACGTGACGTTGCAAGTTTGGCACCTGTGTTCTATAGCATAGGAACAACTATGGAGAAGGACTGTTCTTTGGCTCACTGCTTAACTTCAGGTAGGGTGGGAACCTTTTTTTATACCCTCCTGCAGGCTGTTGGATTTTAAACACAATCATTACCATTTTAAATTAGACCCAAAAACTAATTAAAACCCAGGGCAGCAACTGCAGCAAAATTCTGACATGGCTGAATCAGCAACCTCCAATCAGTAGACAAGCCAGTTGAACAGTTGAAGCTTCCAGAACTTCTGGAAAACAATCCTATGTCACAGCCCTGCAAACTACAAGGTGGTTAAGGCATACGTTACTGTAATCAGGGCTTCCCAATCCAGGTTAGCTCACAAATGATACAGCAGCCAGGCGTGGGCAAAGATTTCCCCTAGCCACAAGTTCTACCACAGCTCCAGCAGAAGCTGTCAATCCAGGAGGTCCTCTGACTGTGGATCTTAAGGGATGGGGCAGGCCTGCTATGAGTTTGCTCTTGCTAAGAAAATATGATAATAAGGAATGTAAAAGGCTTGTGTTTACAGCTCCTTTGCTTTTGCTTTTGTGGCATGGAACAATAAAACTAATAAATTCTATATTAACCAACTGAAGGGCTATTCTGGGTGAATTGTAAATTTAATAAATGAAATATCCAACGTTTCATTTCATCCAAACCAGGAAACTATTATTACCAGATTCAGAAGAAACCTAAGTGTTAGACTAATTTCAAACCATACATAATAATCCAGATACAATAACCTTTACGAAAACCCACCTGTGCTTCTTGAAAACATTCATTTCCCAAATGTGTCCAGAAGAATCAAAGCAAATATAGATAAATGTATTTTGATGGTTTTATTAAAAAATCAAATTGGTCACAAGAGCAAGAAAATGGTATTTTCATCTGCGTTCCATATGACATTGAAAATATGCCAATCCTTCTTTGAAATGAAGTGTAAAAGAGAAGAATGAACTGGCCCATAGCACTATAAAATTCACTGCTGAACACTTCAAAGACTTTTCTTTTGTTTCTAGGATTCAATGGACCAATGTTTAAGAATCAACTACAAACAGAAGAAATAAATTAAATTTTCTGTTCTTCTTTGGGTGGTCATAACATAATAACCATAGTAGATTATTGCTTTCTCAAGGTAAAATAATTAGTTCTGATCATTTTTCCAATACATTCAATGAACAGTCTTAAGAAGACTATGGAAAAGTGTGCGGTTAAAAGTATGAGTCTTGAAATGACAAAGTCTCTCTACTCAAAAAGTCCTTTGCAATCTTCCCGCAGGCAGCAAACATCTAGACTTTCCAAGCCAATTAATGGCCCTGGAAGCAAGAGGCACATGTTCTCCCCACTCGTGCAGTCCTGATTCTGAGACAAGAGGTTTGCTATTAGGCTAATTTATTTAAATATAAGTGTAGCAAATTGTTACTTATTTAACTATCATTGTGCTGATATTTCTAGGGAGAACTCCTTGGAGGTTTCCTGGTTTAAGGCTTCTGGTGAGGCAAGGCAAAGTAAACGCCTGCACTTTTTTCTGTTCCACAGATTGCAGGAGCATTACAGCCAAAAGGACATCTGGAGATTGCACATTATAGACTATACAACAGATTATTTTTGTGAGTAGATGGTAGAAATCAATATTTTTCCAGTCACTTGGAATCAGCTGGGAGTGACAGGTTCCATTGTGCCCTTAACCACAAAAGCAACTTTCATGAACTAAAGTAAAAGGTAAAGGTAAAGGTTCCCCCGCACATGCGTGCTAGTCGTTTCCAACTCTAGGGGCCGGTGTTCATCTCCGTTTCAAAGCCGAAGAGCCAGCGCTTGTCCGAGGACGTCTCCGTGGTCATGTGGCCGGCATGACTAGACACCAATGGCGCACGGAACGCTGTTACCTTCCCACCGTGGTGGTCCCTATTTTTCTATTTGCATTTTTACGTGCTTTCGAACTGCTAGGTTGGCAGAAGCTGGGACGAGTAACAGGCGCTCACTCTGTTACGCGGCACTCGGGATTCGACCCGCCAAACTGCCGACCATCTGATCGACAAGCTCAGCGTCCTAACCCACTGAGCCACCTACTACTAAAGTAGGGGTCCCCAAATCCGATCTGCAGATCCGGTTACCAAGCTGTGGCCCATTGGGAACAGGGCTGCACAAGTGGCGGGGGAAGCAGACAAGCGTGTGAAGCTGCATTTCTGCAAGCAGTTTAAATAAAATTAAATAAACAGTTTGAAATAGATTGGAAAGATCCTCTCCCCTGGGAAAAAATTGTCTTGTTTATATTTCAATGCAAAACAAGACTTGGAAGTTCAATTACTAAAGCACACGATGGCTACTTTAAAGGAAACTTTATGGATATGTGAAGTCATTGCACTTTTTAACTATTTTCTTTTGTTTTGTTCTCTAGGATTCAATGGACCAATGTTTAAGAATCAACTATAAACAGAAAAAATAAATTATTGTTTCTGTTCTTCTTTGGGTGGTCATAAACCATAGCAGATTATAGCTTTGGCAAGGTAAAATCATTATTTTTTATTTTCCAATACATTCAACAAACAGTCTTCAACCAGAATGGAAGCAGCAGTTGCTATTGAAGATGAAAAAATTGTTTGAAAACAACCAAAATAGACTTTAAGGTGGACTTATAAACCAAAACTTGTAAAAAAGAGTTGGAACTACTGGATGTACGAGTGGAATTGTATGATCATTTAAAAATCAGAAAGAATATACAAATAATATATTTAAAAATGATGTGGAAAAAGAATGATTCTTTTAAATTGAAATACAGAAGTTTTACTGAAATTATTTCATGGAAATTATAAATGGATTTCAACAAAGATGGTAAGAACTTCAAGAGAAAAGGCAGAGACTGGAAGAAAACAGGAATCAGAATTTTATCTATGGGAGGAAGAAGGAAAGAAATATACAATTGGTGTATTTTACTGTGGTTACATAGTAAGTTGCTATGTTTGGTGATGATTAATTATAATTATAAGCAATTATAATAATTATAATAGCATTATCTAAATTGGATAGTTTCTTTTTTGGAAATGTTTAATGGTGTAATGGTTTAGTTTGTAATACTTACGCCATTATTTTTTGATATCTAAACAAGAAGCTATTATTCATGATACTGTTTATTAGCCTTAAATTTTATTTTATTTTTTCATTGGAATGTTTAAATGTGAAGAGAATGATGAGGGGAATTTAGACTAAATGAAAATGGGGATTATATATTTATGTTGTTAGATAATTTTGTTAATTTTTACTGGACCTTTGTTGATTAATAAAGAGAGCTGAAGATTTAGGGATGACTTTATAGAAAATGGGCTGAGGTATGGAATAAAAATGATATTGTTGTATTTTAAAACTGATAAATTGTTAATGTGAATATGCTTTCTGGAGATGAAGGGAGAAGATTCTTTGTCTTACTATCTCTTGAGGGTAGTTTTGTTTTTGGTTTTTTTGCTTTTTTCCTCCACACTTTCACACACACATACTTTTTCTTTTATATATTGTAAGCTGCCCAGGGTCACTTGATTGATTTGGATGAATGTAGAAATTGAATGAATGAATGAATGAATGGTTTCTTTGTCAGATTTATCTGATTAATATTCAGCCGATCTGAATCTAACCAATTGCGACTAAGTTCTTTTATAAGGTCTTATCTCGCGGCGATAAGGACGGCGAAGTCTAATCACTTCGCGGCCCTCATCGTGTCCGCAGATAATCGCCCAGCCGCCCTGTTTAGGGTAACTCGTTCCCTCCTTAATCAGGAGGTGAGGGAGGAGCCCTTACAGGGGCGGGCCGAGGAGTTAAGCCAGCATCTGGCGGACAAAATTGCTCAGATTCGGACCGGTTTGGACTCTGACTGGGCAGAGTCTGATGGGGAGAAATCGAGCGGTCTTGAGAGTAGTATTATCTGGACTGAGTTTGATCCTGTGACTCCCGAGGAGGTGGACAGGATTATGGGGAGGCTGAGCTCTACCACCTGTTTATTAGACCCGTGCCCCTTCTGGCTGGTTTATTCAGCTCGGGAGGAGACACGAGGCTGGTTCCAGGCAGTGATAGCTGCCTCTTTGAGTGAGGGTGTCTTTCCTGCCACCTTGAAGGAGGCGGTGGTGAGACTCCTTCTCAAGAGGCCTGCCCTGGACCCAGCCATTTTGAATAACTATCGTCCTGTCTCCAACCTCCGCTTTTTGGCGAAGGTTGTCGAGAGTGTGGTAGTGCATCAGCTTCCTCTGTTCCTGGAGGAAACTGATTATCTGGACCCGTACCAATCGGGTTTCAGGCCCGGGTACAGCATGGAGACGGCATTGGTCACACTGATGAATGATCTCTGGCGGGCTCAGGACAGGGGTTGTTCCTCTGTCCTAGTCCTTTTAGATCTCTCAGTGGCTTTTGATACCATCGACCATGGTATCCTGCTGCGACGTCTCAGGGGGTTGGGAGTGGGAGGCACTGTTTTACGGTGGTTCTCCTCCTACCTCCTGGGCCGTTCGCAGTCGGTGTTGACGGGAGGGCAGATGTCCACCCCGAGGCCTCTCATTTGTGGAGTTCCTCAGGGGTCGGTCCTCTCTCCCCTCCTGTTTAACATCTATATGAAGCCTCTGGGTGAGATCATTTGTGGTTTCGGGGTGGGGTATCATCAGTACGCTGATGATACCCAACTTTTTCTCTCCACCCCGAACCAACTCAGCAATGCCCTCGATGTGATGTCCCGTTGCCTGGAGGTGGTTCGGGTTTGGATGGGGAGAAACAGGCTCCGACTCAATCCTGGCAAGACTGAGTGGCTGTGCGTATCAGCATCTTGAGTGAATCACTCTTCTCCATCTTTAATGATGGGGGTGAGGTGTTACCCCCTGTCGATAGGGCTCATAACTTGGGCGTCCTCCTGGATTCACGGCTCAGTTTGGAAGATCATATAGGAGCCGTGACCAGGGGGGCTTTTGCCCAGGTTCGCCTGGTGCACCAGTTGCGGCCCTATCTGGACCGGGATGCCCTACGTACAGTCACTCATGCGCTCGTGACCTCCCGGTTAGACTACTGCAATGCTCTCTACATGGGGCTGCCCTTGAGGACCACTCGGAGGCTTCAGCTGGTGCAGAATGCAGCCGCGCAAGTAGTAATGGGAGTGTCCCGATACTCTCATGTAACACCTCTTCTCCACGAGCTGCATTGGCTTCCAGTTGCCCTCCGGGTGAGATTCAAGGTGCTGGTGATGACCTATAAAGCCCTAAATGGCATGGGTCTGGATTACCTTAGGGAGTACCTGCTACCAGCATCAGTCTCCCATCATCCTGTGCACGCCCACAGGGAGGGCCTCCTTAGGGTTCCGCTGGTTAGAGATTGCCGATGGGTGATTCCCAGGGGGAGGGCGTTTTCTGTGAGTGTGCCTGCCCTTTGGAACGAACTGCCGATGGAGCTTCGGACTGCCCCCGACCTTCGTTCTTTTCGCCGGGACTTAAAAACCTGGTTGTTTGAATTGTCTGGCCTGGACTGAGGGATTTTAAATTTTAAAGTATTTAATTAAATTATATTAAATTATATTGAATTAATTTTAAAATTTTAATTTTATTGTTATTAGGAATTGTGGGCCTGTACTAATTTAATTCCATTTTATTCTTTTTTGTACTGTTTTAATTGCCCTGTGAACCGCCCTGAGTCCTTCGGGAGAAGGGCGGTATAAAAATTAAATTATTATTCTTATTCTTATTCTTATTCTTATTCTTATTCTTATTCTTATTCTTATTCTTATTCTTATTATTATTATTATTATTATTATTATTATTATTATTATTATTATTATTGGAAAAACCCTGTTTTAAGAGCCAAAAAGTGATGAACTGATGTTGCATATTATCATACCTGTTAATATGTCTGAGCATCCTATAAAATCCTGGCTTATATGTCAATTCCAGGAAATTGATATGAGGGAGGAGTCATAGTTTTACACAGCATATGCTTTACACCCATTTGTGGAGAACTTCCAACTAGTTTAGAGCTGTGGTTCATATGGCTGACTTTCATATTACCAGTCAGGGATGTAATCCAAGTTTAGTTTCACTCATACACTACAGCTCATTCTCTGCTTCTCTAACTTAAATATTTTTCCCCATCTCTCAATGACTGATCTTTTCACTACCTTTTCACCTACAGAAGGCCTCAAATAAGTTACCAAATTTGTCAGGCATGAATTCTTGAGAGGCTCTGCAATTTTCAGTTTGAGATCCTACTGAAATGGGAACATTGCAAAAATAGGACTAGCAAGAACAATAGGTCCACAATTGTTGCTAATCTCATCCAAATAATCTACTACTGCCTCTAGTTATTATCCCTGTTTAGGAACTGTGTAGAAAGGAATAAATTTAAAAGAACATGGGATATGAAAGTGACCAGAAGGCTGTATTATAAATGTGGCAATAATGAGCACATAAAAGAGAAATTTAGTTTGTGAATTGGATAGGTATTTGTAGCAGTAAGTCAAAGGACTTTCCACAAATTATATTTAGTTTACAAATATTATTGCCTTTCTGATACAAAAATGAGTTTGTCATACAAGATAGAATTCAGACAAAATAATTTCAAAACAGTAATCCAAGCTGCAACATCATGTTTCTACATTTCTTCTTTTTCCTAGTGCCTGTTATGACTAGGCTTTTATTCACATTCTTGCTATTCTAAACATATCTATTCCAGGTTTAATAGGCTATGTGCCTATTTGCTTTCAATATATACATATCTCTATGTAATTTAAGGCAAAATATGCCATAAAATTATGCAGACTCCAGATTTCAATTTATCCATACACTATGATTCAGCTAGGTCTAAGGTGTTTGTAGTAAATTCATACCCCCAAAATGATTTCATTGATTTCATTCTTACATAGTGGATATTTATTTTATACATGTTAAAAGTATCATTCTGTATTCCAGTGATCCTGAAACTGATTGTGATCAACAAATATGATTCTTTCTGTTCAAAGGAGATATTGCACTCTGCTCAAAATTGTTGAATAGGTAAAAGTATTTGTTTGGTGAAAATGTGTGCATAAGTGTGTAGGGTTAACCAATTTGCATTTTCAAAATGGCGTAAAAATTTGCATTTCACAAATCAAGAAAGGGAATACAGATATTGTTCAACATATATTCCCTTCGTCCAGTGCGCTCCCACAGGGAGGGTCTTCTCAGGGAGCCACCGGTAAGAGATTGCCGGCGGACGACACCCAGGGATAGGGCCTTCTCAGTGGGGGCGCCTGCCCTTTGGAACCAGCTGCCAGTGGAGCTGAGGACTGCCCCCGACCTCCGCTCATTCCGCCGGGACCTGAAGACCTGGCTCTTCGAGCTCTCTGGCCCAGGCTGAGGAATAATCTTATTTTAATTGGGGTTTTATTTATACAGGGACAAATATAATTTTTTTAAAATTTGTTTTTAACTTTTGTATCTTGGTTTTTAATTACCCTGTAAACCGCCCTGAGTCCTTCGGGAAAGGGCGGTATATAAATGTAATAAAATAAATAAATAAAATAAATTGTTGTGGATCCAAACACAAATGAATATACTTATCAACCCCTACCCCCCACCCCAAAAAAGAACCCCCCCAAATGTACAAAAGTGAATAGACTGAGAAATAGATTGAGGTACTTCCAAAAGTAATGTTGAGAAGCTTGAATACAAACCTGCATCCTTTCTATGTGAACTGGGCGAAATGTAGCAAAATCTAAAAATTGGAATTATGTTCTGAAGATGTAATATAGTATCAATATATTTTGCACATTCCTTCTGCTTTTCAAATTCAGAACAGAACTTTTTATCAATAGTAGAGGTAATATTTTGAAAATGAGTCCAAAAAAAGAGTTTAACTGAGCTCCTTTCTACTTGCTTGCTACTTGCTACTTATTAATAGAAACCTGCCTTTTTTTTCAGGCTTCCACACAACTCTCAAAAAAAAAAAAGTTCTGGTATTTTGAAAAGTTGCAGTAACTTTAATGAATAGATTTCTTACAGTGGAGTGTTACTGCTTTTGTACAAGACGTGACTCACTTCATCCCAATAATCTCTGAAACATTTACAGCCTTGAGATATATTCACCTGGGATGTGCTTATGTGCATCCTTTCCACCCTTAAAAATGAAGCTAGCTAGTGAGTGAAAATTCTACTATTTTTTTTAAAAAAGTCTTTTAATAATAATAATAGTTAGTTCTAGGTTGCTTCTCTCCTTGACTAGTTTCCATCCATTGCTTCTTGTCCTGCCTTCGGGTGCTTTGGAGAATAGCTTGACTCCCTCTTCTTTGTGGCAGCCCCTAAGATGTAATGGGCTAACTTACTTGCTGTATCTTGGTGTTGATTGTCCCTTGATCTCTACACTGAGCCGCAAGCAAATTGCAAACAAGACATGAACTTTTCATCTTTACCTATTTGTGTATTGATGTGAGCCCTGAAGCAGCGGGGAGGGGCGGAAAAGGCAAGCTGACCCTGTTTTCACTTAGGCCAGCATAGCCAACTGCATTACATCAGGGTGGGAGCGATGTAAGAGGAAGTCAGGTCCATGAACCCTTGTACTCCTTGTGGACATTGGGCTTCATACGCACAAAAGAAAAACTACATCTTTGTGTGAAGTTGGGATTGTTTAACCAAAAGACAACATGCACTCCATCTAAGTCTTTGGGGAATAGGAATTCATTGCTAATTATTTCAGGCAGTTTTGTGCGTTAGATGTGTGAAGAAGGCACACAATTTTCTAAAGCACAGCATTGAACAGCTTAGATATTTTCACCCCACATCGCTGTAGGATACAAAAGATGTTATCTCAGACTAAAGGGTCCAACATGCACACTTGCAGAAACATAGAGTGTTTTCCTTTTCACTTCTGGAGAAAGAAATAGAGAATACCTAGGCTTAATTTACCTCACTGGGAATTTTGTGAAAAATGAATGGAAGATGTATGTTGAAATGAACTCCCTCGAGGAAAGACAGGAAATCACACCAGCAAGCAAATGAGCGAAGAAACAAAGCTGTTCTGAATTATTTAAGGGGTGTTGTTCTTTTTATGTTTAATTTGAAAGCACATATACATAGATCATTATTATGGTCAGTTCAACAGTCAGCCAGATGTTTAAACTGGATTTGGTATTTTTGTCCAACTCCTTCCCAAGGATCTGGCATAGGCAGATTTTGTTGTTTAACAATATTAAAGGTATACTCACAAGATGTAAGTTGTTCCGGGGAAAATCCGACTTTTGCAATTGCCTGATGGTGATTTAGTCAACGTCAATAGTATTCAATAATGGTTTCATTATTCAGCATCTAACTACGAGTAAGTGAAAGCAGGAACTATGACATGGCACTTTAGTTTTTACAGCCTGGAGTTATAATAATAATAAGAAGAAGAAGTTGGAAGGGTCCTTGGAGGTCATCTAGTCCAACCCCCTGCTCAGGCAGGAAACCCTATACCATTTCAGACAAGTGGCTGGCCAGTCTCTTCTTAAATACTTCCAGTGTTGGAGCATTCACCACTTCTGGAGGCAGGTTGTTCCACTGGTTAATTGTTCTAACTGTCAGGAAGTTTCTCCTTAGTTCTAGGTTGCTTCTCTCCTTGACTAGTTTCCATCCATTCCTTCTTG
Organism: Vipera berus; assembly: GCF_964194415.1. Classification (NCBI taxonomy): domain Eukaryota; kingdom Metazoa; phylum Chordata; class Lepidosauria; order Squamata; family Viperidae; genus Vipera; species Vipera berus. The sequence continues at coordinate 240,217,935 of NC_138202.1, forward strand.
TCCTGCCTTCAGGTGCTTTGGAGAATAGCTTGACTCCCTCTTCTTTGTGGCAGCCCCTGAGATATTGGAACACTGCTATCGTGTCACCGCTCACCCTTCTCTTCATTAAACTACACATACCCAATTCCAGCAACTGTTCCCTATATGTTTTAGCCTCCAGTCCCCCAATCATCTTGGTTGCTCTTCTCTGTACTCTTTCTAGAGTCTCGACATCTTTTTTACATTGTGGTGACCAAAACTGGATGCAGTATTCCAGGAGTGGCCTTACCAAGGCATTGTAAAGTGGTATTAGTACTTCACGCGATCTTGATTCTATCCCTCTGTTAATGCAACCTAGCACTGTGTTGGCTTTTTTGGCAGCTGCAGCACACTGCTGGCTCATATTTAAGTGATTGTCCACTAGGACTCCGAGATCTCTCTCACAGTTGCTACTATTGAGCAAGGTACCACCTATACTATATCTGTGCATTTGATTTTTCCTGCCTAAATGTAGAAACTTACATTTTCACAATTGAATTTCATTTTGTTAGATAGTGCCCAGTGGTCGAGTCTGTCCAGATCCTCCTGTATCTTAAGGCTGTCTTCTGGAGTATTGGCTATTGGTGTTGTATGCAAATTTGATGAGTTCCCCATCTATCCCCTCATCCAAATCGTTGATGAAGATGTTGAAGAGCACTGGGCCCAGAACAGAGCCCTGGGGCACCCCACTACACACTTCCTTCCATGTAGATGCAGTTCCACTGAGGACCACACGCTGAGTACGGCCTGTCACACATGTCATACAACCCGCCTTGCATACCCTACAAGGTTCCATCCAAAAAAGGTGCCGGAACTCCGTTCCGAGCGTTCTATGAGAAAAAAAGCCCTGGATTATCTTTTCCAGAATCTTCCCAGGTATTGAGGTCAGGCTGAGAGGTCTGTAGTTTCCTGGATCTATTTTTTTTCCCTTTTTTGAAGATGGGAACTACATCAGCTCTCTTCCAGTCCTCTGGTAGTTCCCCAGTGCTCCAGGATCTTTGAAAAATATAGTTCAGTGGTTCTGAGATCACGTCTGCCAGTTCCTTGAGAACCTTGGGGTGTAATCCGTCTGGTCCTGGTGATTTGAACTCATAAATGTTAAAATGCTAAGCTTCTCTGCAAGGGCATGTGGGTATTGACTTCACTGAAATGGGTCTTGAGGTAAAGTAAAGAACTATGAGAGTTTTATGACTGGTGTTACTGTATATTACAGATGGCCAGTTAACATAAGTGAGCCATGTGTGAGTGCACCAGGCCAAAAGGCAGGAAACTATTGAAGAAGCTCCTTACAATCTTACGCTAAGGCTCTGGAATTAGTCAATTAACAAACTGCTTTAGCTCTTAGTGGCAGGCAACAATATGGGATGAGGAAACATTAACTCAAAAGGGTACACAATCTAGCAATCGTGCAAGGCCTATTTCATCCAAACATTCCAAATGTTCCCTACATGACAAGGCAGAAAGGAAGCCATAGGCACATCAAAATACTTCTGAACTGGACATTTGTAGCAAAGTTATAAACAGGCACTGAGATTTATGTTATAAAAACAAGCTGGATAATATTTTAAGGCAAATGAAAAATCACAAATATTTGGCTACTAATCTCTATTTCCATTTTAATTGGCTTCTTTAGCATAGTAAATTTCCTTACTATATTCCTAATTTACTGTGAAGTAAATTAACACTGAGCAGTTCTGTTCAGTCATCATCAAATTAGGAGACAACCTAGACAAAATATATTACTTTCTTTTTAATTACTTTTCCCTTCAGGTCTAGCTGTTAATGCCAGGTAGATATTCCTGGTAGAAATGAAGTCCACTGGTTTTATTTTCAACTTCCTTACCTATATCTTTCCTTCATTTGGAAAGGGCAAATGAAGGTAAAAACTAGAGTTCTAAATAGGAACAGGCTTAATTAGGACAAACAGCAAGGATTAGTCAATGAAATCATCAGAAGTCAAGCTTGACTCAGCACCCTTGAATTAGTTGGCAGTTCAACTTTGAATTTCATCATAGCATACTTTTAGCAGCAGGCATCCTGCAACTCTCCAGAAATTTCTGAACTACAGCCAGTGCTCACCCAGTCACATGTGGACTAAGACTGTGAGGATTGTAATTTAGAAACATCTAGAGGCCACAGGTTAATGTTTGATTAATCATGAAACATGAGAATAAAATAGCTTAAGGCACGGGTCTTCAAACTTGGCTCTTTTATGACTTGTGGACTTCAACTCTCAGAATTCCTCAGCCAGCGTGCCTGGCTCAGGAATTCTGGGAGTTGAAGTCCACAAGTCATAGAAGGGCCAGGTTTGAAGACCCCTGGCTTAAGGCCTTCATCCTAAGCTAATGTAGCTGTTTACTTAGTACACATTTAAAGTTCTGCCATTGTATCTAAATGGTGTTTAATTATACTGGGATGCTGTTGTTCAAAGTGTGAGATTTAGAGCAAGTTATGATTCACTTAAGTCAACACAATTATAGATTGGAATTCTAATTTGGACATATGTAAATTAATTAATTAATTAATTAATTAATTAATTAATTAACTTACATATATCAAAATTAGAATTCATTAATTAAAACTGAACTTATTTGCATTTTTCATCCATGACCAGTCTCAGCACATGTATCGAAAAACATTTCCCTCAGTGGAAAAAAAGCAGGCATAATAATAGATGGAAATGTTATCTGTGAGATGGAGTGGGTCATGCGGGAACAGATCCCAGATGAATTGAATCAAAGGCACCATAACGTTCCTGCTGAGTATTGCTGTCACTTCAACAAAGATATGCTTCTGAGATACTTATATGGGCCTGATGAGAAGGCTGACCCTTTCCATCACATGGTGCAATTTATAAAATAAGGTTAGCAGCCATTCAGGCAGTACTAAAACAGCAGAAATGACAAATCACAAAGGATTGAAGGCTCAGAACAGCCTTGAATGTGGATGTTCATGGTGAGTCAGAGGCCTGACTGTTGGAATCTGCTCCATTGTCAAAGAAAGTAATAAAACTGTTGGTCCTGTGCTATATGCAATGTATGGATGGCAAGGAATTCAAGTGACTTGTCCCATAAGGTTTTATTTTCTTGTGCTGAAAATTTAGAATTGCCTCAGCATTTCCTCATATGTACTTGTAGTTCCATATAATTTTTTGTAGGTTTATATTACAATATTTATGTTGTCATTGGACTGAATACAAATTTTGTTTCCATAAGCATTTATGATGTTCAGACAACTTGACAAATCTTGAAATTCTTATATGGTCCTTTGGATAACATCTGCAGTATACATTTCTATCATTGCTTCTGTTTTGTGTTTGGTAAATTAGAATGTATGATTACACTTATAACCTGGCCATATCATATTATTACGGTTGGTTGCACAGTCCACCAGATGTTTAGACTGGATTTGGCCTTTTTATCCATCTATTTAGTCCTTCCCTAGGATAGAGAAATGTTGTTCGGTGATGTTAAAGGTATCGTTGTAAGGATGTAAGCTGTTCCAAGTAATGCTGCCTTTTGCAATTGACTGATGGTGATTTTTGTCAATGCCAATGGTGTCCAAGTGGTGCTCCAGTTGTTTTGGGATTGCACCCAAGGTATCTTTTATCATTGGTACTACCTTTGCTTACTTTTGCCCAAGTTGTTCTATTTCTATTTGCAGGTCTTTGTATTTTTTGATGTTTTTCCCCACATACAAGAATCTATTATTATGGTCTAGACTCTAGTTCAATAAAGTATAGCACTAATCTTCCTGTGAAATAGATTTCCTGATCTCATCTACTGTGAGAGGCTGACAATGAGTACTGAATAAAAATAAACCAAGAAGCTTGGAATACATCTGAATCTGCTACTTGAACGATTTCCCAAGCTGTACTATAATCCATCTCTAAACTGTAAATAAGGCTCTGGTGTTAAGTATCTGTAACAGATGTGGAAAGGCTTATCATTGCAAGCCTTTCATATGCTTACTTGGGAAATTAGAACACTCTGAAGCTACGCTAGTTTGTCACCTAGGTAAACGCTGGTCCCTTCCACTTCATTCCTCTCAGAAAAGCTGACAAGGCTGATAATTACTACAGTATTAGTGGAAAGAGTATCAGCCAGATTAAAAGGTCAGAGAAGGTCATATGACAGATCAACCATGATTTTCTAGCAGTGGTGAGCATCGGGGGCTCTAAAGGTTCAACTCAGGAACAACTGCTGCTGTTGCAACCTCTCCCAGATCTGTGCCTGAGACATTTGTTTTACAACAGTCTTATTTTAATGGTGAGGCCACCATTAAAGTACAGTGAAAACATTCTCATTTATTCAATTTGGATAGCTCGCAAATATGCATATGCAGGGCTTTTTTTCTCATAGAACGCTCAGAATGGAGTTCCGGCACCTTTTTTGGATGGAACCTTGTAGGGTAGGCAAGGCGGGTTGTATGACATGTGTGAGTTCCGGCACCTTTTTCTTTTACAAAAAAAGCACTGTGTATATGCATATACGTATATGTATACACAGGCTATCCAAATGGCTATGTCTATAGATCTATATCTATAGTTATAGATATCTGAATATAGAATACAGAACTAGCCTGGATTAATAGATAATGCATCAAGCTAGAAGCCAGGAAACCATGAGTTCTAGTTCCACCTTAGGCATGAAAGCCAGATGGGTGACTTTGGGCAAGCCACTCTCTCTCTTCACGCCACTCTCTCTCCTACCCACCTCACAGGATTGTTGCTGCATGGAAAATAGGAGGAAGGACTATTAGTTATGTTCCCTACCTTGAGTTATTTATAAAGATAATAGGTAAGATATAAATGAATAAAATACGCAGTGATTTTTGCTATTTTCCAGCCGGGACCCTAGAGACATTCCTGGTTCAATCATAACACATGGGGATGAAAAAAAAGGAGGTCTCATATGGCTATCAGCCTACAATACACATGACCTGAAGTCATTTGTGTTTGTTTGCCAAATATATAATAATCCATTGCCAACTAATACTTTCCATAATGAACAGCACAGCAGGGGGAATGAAGGCTGTTTTTGCTTTTTGATGGAATTGTGTATCGTCTGAGAAAAAATCTGAGATTTTTCTTTTCCAGATTTGGATCACCCACCCTAATGAAAGGCAGTCATCACATAAATATAACTGATCCTATTTATAGCACTGTGAAAAAAAGTAAAATAATCTCACATCATTCCCAAACTCTGAATTTATGGTCATGCATGTATATGTGTGCATTCACCATTATTCAGAATATTTGGGGTCCACAGTGGATCCATGTTTCTGCTAACTGGCAAGAAAACTATAGACTTTCTCCAATTCCTTGTATTCCAAAGTATTTAATGTTTGCTTGACAAAATGATTATGACATCTTGAATGCTTAGCTGGCAGATGTCCACAGTCCCATAGTACTTTATATAATCAGACTAGCCTTCTGCTTGCTACCACAATTCATGCAATAAAGGTCTTTTTCTCACAAAATTTTGGCTATAAAAGCCAGGTAGGGCAGTTCCTTTCTTTTTCCCTTTTTTTTCCTGTTTCTGTCTCCTTCATTGTCAAGAGAGTATACGGTATAATAGGAAGATGTGCTAGGACAAATAGCCAATTCTGTTACCTCTGTTGTAGAAACCATCCTCTTTTAAATATTCCTACAAACAAATAAATCTGGACTGTATGTAAATCAGGTGACTTTAGAGGTGGCAAAAAGATAACTCATTTGTAATGCCCGCTGCATAATGGGGAAACAAGTCTTCAGAATGCTTATCCTTGGTTTTTATCAAATCTGATTTGTAGATATCCCATGGATGTCTTCACAGCCCTTAAAATGGATCTCCATAAAAAGTGATTTTTTTTATCAAGAATATCAATTAGCCATATGATATATTTTATAGTGCCAACTCTATTGTCTTTCTGCACTCAATATTTATGGGAAAACACAAGTTTTCCCTCTTCATAGATACAGTTTATATTTTCCCTGTCTGAACAACTTCTTATTAATCCATGAATCACACAATTTCCCTCTTTTTATACTATCTAATTTGGTGGTAAACATATATGAACTGCTCAGTGGAAGACATTCCTAAACCTCTGAGAATCTAAGCTTTCATAGGTATGTACAAACTACACATCTAATATTACAAGCATAGGGAAATGTCATACTGTACTTATCTGGGATGTCATACTGTACTTATCTGGGATTAATCTACACTGAGCTCAGTGGAATATAGTTATTAAAGATTGTGCTATAAAAGACCCATAGCTTAATGGGTATTTAGGATCTCATCAGGTAATTTCCAATCGACACCTAAAAAGAAAAGTGATTTTGAGCAGTGCCTGTTGTCTTCTACAACATTTCATGTCTCCTAAAATTTGCTCTTGAAAGTTGAAAATTTGGGGGGGGGGGGAGAAGGTGGGCTTACGTGGGCTTCCAATCACCAAAATGACTGGCAGAACATTCCACTGGCCTTTCACCTATTCTTTGAATACCACCCATGTTTTTCAAATCTATTAGTCCTGGCCAAAATGGGAACATTCACAGTGGCACATGAAGAGAAGCATCAGAGGCAATATGGTCCACTTGACCAAGTTATACAGCATGTCCTAGCAAGTTGCCTTTTTTAAAGACAAGTAGCTTTTGAGCAGAATACTGTAGGCCCAGAGAAGCAACTCAGCTGAAATAATATAGCTGCTTTGATATGGTAAGTAAAAGACTTTGTTGATTCATTCCACCGATTCAGTGAAGTCATCTGCTTGGATCAAATCATCCCACTGAAGTTTTACATAGACCTAAAATCAACTGCATGTTTTTCAAGGATTAAGTCACCATGTGGAGCTGGAAGTCTAAATGCAATGACTGAGAAGTCTGAGTGCATTAACAGAGTTTATCTTAGGACTATGCACACACTGAATTGGTAACCATTGCAGTTCTTGAGGGACAAATACCAATTTCAGTCTAGACTGGAACCTCTGCTGTGTTCAGCAAAGTTCACTTATTAGGAAAGTTAGCTAAAACTGCAGCCAATATTGAATGAAATAATCAGTAGGCATCTTGGATTCCTCTCAGTAAGTCATTTCACACACAAAAGTGACATTGAGCCCATAAGACAGTTCTTTGACTGGTGCTTGCAGTAGACAGAAGAGGCTTCAAGTTGCTTTCAAATATTGGAACAGCTAGACAAAGCCACAGATTGGGAGCCTCAGAGCAGAGTGTGGAAAACCAGTGCAATTGTGTTGAAGAGGAGGTCACATTGCTTCACAAGTGCCTTTTGTGAAAGATAATATAATAATAATAATAACAACAACAATAATAATAATAATAGTAAGATCACTCCAAAAAGATTTGTACAACCCTGATAATCTCATAAAATACAGTCACAAATTAACTGATGTACTACATATATCCTCAGTGTTGAACACAGTGCTGAATAAATTCCAAACTACTTGCTGTCCTACAATTAATTTTGTTAATTGTACTTATTTTAGGTCCAGTAGGTTGGACCATTCTGGCCACTGGAATTACATGTACCAGCAAAATGGATTTTTCTTGCATTCCCCAAATTTATTTAGAGGACTGAGACCTTCTCAGAAGGCACCTAGACATCTAGAATTCAGGAAAAGGAAGAGGGTGTTGGGACTTGAAATATTTTCTGTGTGCCTATGAGGGTGCATACTAGCAGAAATCTGATGTCAGCACTGATTAATGAAACAGGGTTTATAACTGAAAACAAAAATTAACTTTTAGTCAATACATTATAGTGATAAGCAAAGTCTAGGACAGGGGTTCCCAACCAGGGAGGATATTGCAGGGGGTGTGAAAACTTGGGTTTAGAAGTTTCAAAATTATTTTTTTTATGTTCACGTCGTTCAAAATTTGTTTAAATAAGTTTATTACTTTTGCAAGGGGTGCGAGAATATATCAGAAGCGTTCTAAGGGTGTTGGGTATACAAAAGGTTGGGAACCGCTGGTCTAGGACATAGCTATCTATACATGTATCTGCCAGGAAAGTAAGGCAGAAGTGACTTCAGACAGCAATCTGATAGGCAGAGCAGGCAGAGTGACAAAGAGATGACGCAGAGTCCATTCCTGACTTTCTATCTATACCTTGTTGTCTCCTAATCTGTAAGTAAGGGCATTCTGCTGAGTCAATGTTATCAGATATGCATTTCCAACAATGAAAGGAAATTAAAAGATGTACCCATTCAAAGCAATCTGCATAATCTTACTAATATAATCTTACTAATCTTACTAATATAAAAGAGAAACTCAAGAAAAACGGAATTTACAAAATAATTAATGGTTAGTTATCTAGCTTTTAAGTAATAGGTTATATAATGAATATAATGAATATAATGAATATAATGAAGTTTTGGGTTGTTTTTTTTAAAAAGGCTCTCTACTTAAAATGTAACAAGTATGCATTACTAGAACAGGAATAAAAGCTACCTAAAAATCCTTGGGAAAACACAGTACAAAGAACTTTTATGAAGTGATTGTGGTCTATGATAGCTAATGCAATAGAACAGGCTCTGTGAATCAGCGTCCCACCACACGTCCATATGTCCCAATCCTGTTAGCTTTTTGCAAAGCATTGAAGATGTGGTGGTTTTTCCAAGCATTTGTATCAGATGATTAGATGAATTCTGCTGGTGTCAAGATACTGATGAGAGACCCCCTTCACCCCAATAAAAAAGGATACAATTTAATCAAACAAAATACATTAGCCAATACAGGAAAAACTCCCCAATGAAAAGAAAATCAGTCTGACTCAGATCCAAGCTAAGCAGCCCAAGGCAAACAAACACTTAACATGCCAGCTACAAAGTGTCAGCTTAAACATTTAAGGTGAGCTTAACCGCCAGAATGCGAGACCAGCTATCAACAATCAAGACTGACAGGATTAGAAGAGGGACACAGCAATTATATAATAATAACAATAAAACAAATAGAAACACATCAGATGCTTTCCTAAGGCCAGGATTAACCCTTTTCATGAGCAATATCAAATAAATTAGCCCATCAATAGACACTGCTTCACGAATCAGAAATGATGGTTTTGAAACCACGAATCAGAAATGAGTTTTGAAAACCAAGAAAAGGTATAAAAACTCACACTTGGGGACCACTCTTCCTAGCTAGCCGGGGAATTAATACTGAATTGTCACTCAACTTTAATCTCCGTGATTGAACCTCTTTCCAGTAGCTGGCTTCTTGTTCTATTTATTCTTCAAGCACTGATTGCGGGATTCCCGGATGGAAGAGCCCAAAATGGGGGAGTTCCTCCCAACAATACCTTTTCCCATCCCGTGAGTTGAGTGGTTTATCCGGAAGTGCCTGATGCTATATGTTGTGGGTTTCCCCTGTTTTAATCCTTAGAGGTCTCCTGCAGTTGGTTTGTGAGATGGATGGCTCTATTAAAAAACAAGTGAAGTGAAATGTAAAGGTAATGTAAAGGTCCTCTTTGATGAATAATCACAAATGAGAGAATTAAGCCTCTTTTTTGTTGCATTACAGCAGGGGTGTCAAACTCAATTTCATTGAGGGCCGCATCGGCATTGCGGTTGCCCTCAAAGGGCCGGGTGGGTGTGGCCTGGGTGGGCGTGGCCTACTGGGCAGGCGTGGCTAGAGTGCTTATGGCCTACTGGGTGGGCATGGCCAGCTCTACATCGTTCGCATCAAGGGTGCCTATGGGGGCCTGGGAAGGAGTGGGACAGATCTGAGGGTCTCTGGCAGAAGGAGGGTCTCTGGGCCAGGGCCAAGGCAGCAGGGGCCGTTTCCTCACTGTTTCCAGGATGGCTTCGCGGGCCGCATGAAACCACTTCGCGGGCCGGATTGGCCCCCGGGCTTTGTGTTTGACATGTCTGCATTACAGGAATTGGTACCAACAGCAACTCCACAAAAATCTCTCCCTGATTATTTCGAAGATACCTCTGCTTAAGCCTGTAGAGGAAGAATGAAGTAACAGCAGAAAGGAGATAAGATTTCCTAAGGTGGCCAATTCCCCGATTTTTGTGGGAAAAATAATTTTTTTAAAAAGGAAAAGGGCACAAAGAGACAAGTTGCTTTTCCTATGAAGGTAACCACTTCTGTTCAACCTGAACAGTGATTCATTAGAGTAAATGTTTCTTTTAAAGTAAAAGCAGGCTAGGCCAGCTTTTCTTCTGTACAATTGTGTTCAGTTCTTGGACAAGTCCCTGCAGTTTTCTTAGCAAAGTTTTTCAGAAGTGGTTTGCCATTGCCACCTTTCTAGGCTTGAAAGAAAGTGACTGGCTCAAAGTCGTCCACCTGGCTTCCTGCCTAAGACAGGCCTTGGTGGAGCAGTGGGCTAATGCCTCCTTAAGTAACACCAGCTGCCTGCAATTAGTGCAGGTTCGAGTCCCACCAGGCTCAAGGTTGACTCAGCCTTCCATCCTTCCGAGGTAGGTAAAATGAGGACCCAGATTGTTGGGGGCAATTAAGCTGACTTTGTAATAATGCCGCTTGGGGTGTGTGTGAAAGCCCTAATAAGCAGGCATATACATAGAATGAAGGCTACTGCTAAGCTTGTAAGCCGCCCTGAGTCTTCGGAGAAGGGCGGGATATAAATGGAATTAAAATAAAATAAATAAATAAATAAATAAATCTCCTGGTTTCTAGCTAGATGCCTTAACCACTACACCAAGCTGGCTCTCACATACATGTGTAGTTCCCCCCCCAAATATTAGGAAAGGGGAAACATTAGTCAAATTACACTCTTAGAAGCAAAGTTACGAGGCAGGCAAAGACATCCTAGCCTAAACCCATGAAACAATGGTAGGTGGTCCAATTTAGATTTGTTCTTTCTCTCCAAAGATCTCACTTGCGTGCCTTTGTGACTATTAACCTGGGGGAGAAAGATGGTTTCATGTCCATGGAGATTCTCAATCATTCAGGTCATGGTTCTCCCAAAGGTGCTTTTTCAAAAGGCAACTGGACTTTCTTTGTTTTTCCTTGAAGACATTTCACTTCTAATCCAAGAAGCTTCTTCAGTTCTAACTGAATGGTGGAGAATGGAAGAATGCAGTCATCTGATTGTTAGCACTCTTTCTGAGAGTTGTTGAGGCCATTTGGAGGTTGAATATTGCAATGCTTCAAGAATTGTTCATTTTTGTCCTTAAGATACAGTTTTGTGGAGCATTAAAAAATGCATTAGTTTTTTAGTTTGTGTGTGCGTGCGTGCGTTCGTGTGTGTGAGAGAGAATTAGCTCTGCATCAAGTAATCCAGAGATTATCTCATGTAAATATTTAAGCACAATGATACACTTATTTATTTGATTTAATTACAGCTCTATTTAACCACAGCCTCCAGTCATAATTTATTTAGCACTTTGATTTATTTATATTCCATCTGATTCTATTCCAGGTTTGTCACCATTAGAATATTCCATTGTTTTTTTACCACTGACTTTGTCAAAATTCTTGCTTAATCTTAAAATATTACTTTTTGTGCTTGAGCAAGAACTTGCCAGTAATTTCTTGATAATATCACTGCAGCTGTCATGACTGAGTTGTCAAAATAAGCAATTACAGGTATATTCCTATCAGCTTTCTCAAATGTGACAGGTGTGTTGATTTGCAACAGATCAGCCAGATCCTTATCATTCACTTGCTTTCTTTTTTAAAAAATCCCCTTGAAAATAACATGTGAAAGACCAAGAAAGAAGGAGAGGTATGCATTTGATGGATGGAAGACAAATATTGAGATGGTGGGATTTGATAGTGAGGACAGCATTTTGATGGACAACTTCTGCTATAACACCTGAAACCTATTTGCATATGAAACAGATACTGCTGAAAATCTAAGAAGAAGGGCTGAAAGGATTTGAACAATACCCTGATATCAACTAGGAGACAAACTCTGCACCAAATGGAAGATCAAACAGATTCCTGACAAACCTAGCAGACAACTTTGTCTCCCAAAAAGTAGAGAAGGGAACTAGGGGATTAGCCATATTGGATCTAATCCTCACTAACAGAGATGAACTGATAGAAGTTGTTGAAGCCACAGGAACCTTGGGGGGAAGTGATCATGCAATATTGGAATTCAGCATTATGGAAGCACAAGCAATAGAACACAGTCAAACTAGAGTCTTGGATTTTAAGAGAGCTAATTTCAATAAACTTAGAGCTTAGAAAGGATTCCATGGATGAGAATCCTTAAGGGGAAAACAACTCAAGAAGTTTGGGAAATTTTGAAAAGTGAGATAATAAAAGCCCAGTCTAACACAATACCAACAAAGAAGAAAAATAACAGCTCTCAAAAGAAACCAGCATGGCTGCATAAAGAACTCTGATAAATTGAAAGATAAAAAGGACAAGTATAAAAAGTGGAAAGAGGGACACATAACCACCACTGAGTCTTCCAATTCTCCATGTACTTGGGCCAATTTCTCATTTTCATCTTTTAAGGCTTCTAATTTCTGGTCAACTTCAACTGATCGTGCAATATTGGAATTCAGCATTATGGAAGCACAAGCAATAGAACACAGTCAAACTAGAGCAGACATGTCAAACTCGTGATGTCATGTGATGTCACGTAACATGTCAGAGCCTTTTCGCCATTGCGGCAATGGGGTGGGCATGGCTTCCGGATGACGCATGCGGCCCGTGGGCTGGCAGTTTGACAGCCCTGAACTATGTCTTGGACTTTAAGAGAGCTAATATCAATAAACGTAGAGAGAGCTTGGGAAGGATTCCATGGATGAGAATCCTCAAGGGGAAAACAACTCAAGAAGCTTGGGAAATTTTGAAAAGTGAGATAATAAAAGCCCAGACTAGCACAATACCAACAAAGAAGAAAAATAACAGCTCTCAAAAGAAACCAGCCTGGCTGCATAAAGAACTCTCTGATGAATTGAAAGATAAAAAGTGGAAAGAGGGGCACATAACTAAAGCAGAATATCAGCAAATAGTCTGAGCCTGCAAATATGAAGTGAGGAAAGCTAAGGCTCAAAATGAATTAAGGCTTGTGACCAAAGTCAAAAATAACAAAAAAAGCTTCTTTCAACATGTAAAAAGCAAGAAAAAAATTAAGGAAATGATTGTTCCATTAGTGGGGGAAAGTGGCAAGAAGGTGACAAGCAACAGGGAGAAAGCAGAACTATTTAACTCATATTTTGGACCTGTCTTTACACAAAGGGAAAAAACAGTCCAACCTATCATAAACAGTACCATAAAAAACAGAATAGAAACACAAGTTAAGATAGGCAAGAATATGGTAAGTAAGCTCGTCCAGCCTAGACAAGTTCAAATCACCAGGACCAGATGGATTACACCCCAAGGTTCTCAAGGAACTGGCAGACGTGATCTCAGAAGCACTGAACAATATTTTTCAAAGATCCTGGAGCACTGGGGAACTACCAGAGGACTGAAAAAGAGCTGATGTAGTTCCCATCTTCAAAAAAGGGAAAAAAATAGATCCAGGAACCTACAGACCTATCAGTCTGACCTCAATACCTGGGAAGATTCTGGAAAAGATAATCAAACAATGAATCAGCGAACACCTAGAGGCAAACAAAGTCATTACTAAAAGCCAACATGGGTTTGTCGAAAACAGATCATGCTAGACAAATTTTATTGCATTCTTTGACCAACTGACAAAATTAGTGGACCAGAGGAATGCTGTGGATATAATTTACTTGGACTTCAGTAAGGCATTTGATAAAGTAGACCACAACCTACTACTTGATAAGATAGAAAAATGTGGGTTAGACAGCATCACCACCAGATGGATTCGTAGCTGGCTGACCGGCTGTACTCAGCATGTGGTCCTCAATGGAACTGCATCTACATGGAGGGAAGTGTGTAGTGGGGTGCCCCAGGGCTCTGTTCTAGGCCCAATGCTGTTCAATGTCTTCATCAACAATTTTCCATACAGCTTCAGATCATCCATGTAAAGGAGGTGGGATAGTCTGGCAGATGTTTTTGATGTTTGGTAGCCATGTCCTGAGTTATTCAGTATTGTTGACAGAGGAAACAGTGCAATAACAAATAGTGGTGATAATGAATCTCCTTGAAATATTCCTCTCTTGATATTAACCTCTCCCAGTCTTTCACCATTGACCTTGCACATTTTTTTTGATGTTTCTACTGATTCTTGTTATTTCTAGGCACTTGATTATCAAGTCATGTGGCAGATAGTCAAATGCCTTTTTGTAGTCAATCCATTCCACATTATGGTTGGTCTTCCTTTTCTTGCATTTTTCCAAGACCATTTTGTCTATTAGAAGTTGATCCTTTATTCCTCTGCTATTGGGGCAGTTTCCATTCTGTTCAGGTGGAAAGAGATTGTTTTCAACTAGATGCTGTTGTACTGCATCAGCTACCACACCAGTTAGCAATTTGAAAGTTGTTGGTAAGCAGGTAATTGGCCTGTGGTTGCCTGGTGTTGCCCCTTTTGCTGGATTTTTCATTATTAGGTAGGTTTTCCCAGTTGTTAGCCAGTTTTCAATTTCTCCTCCTTGTAGTATATTGTTGAACTGCTTGGCAATGAGTGGGTATATAACAGTTAGATGTTTTAACCAAAACCCATGCAGTTCATCTTCACCTGATGCTGACCAATTTTTGATCTTCCTTGCTCTTTTTTCTACCATTTTTGTTGTTATTACTAGTGCTTTCATTTCAACTTCTGTTTTATTTGCATCCACCTCTTTTAACCAAGCCACATCCTTGTTGTGTTTCTTTGGATTATCCCATATCTACTTCCGGAACTGCACTGTTTCTTCTTTGTCAGGTACTGACTGATTCATTGCAGTTTCTCCATTGATGGATTGGTAGAAGTGTTTCTGATTGGATTGAAATTGGAGGTTCTCCCTATAATTTGCAATTTGAGCTTCGTATCTAATGATTTTCCTGGCGATAGTTGTTATTTGCTGCTTTATTATTTCCAGTGCTTCCTTGATCTTCTTTGTTTCTAAGTGGTATTTCTTGATTAGGTATTCTTTGGTCTTCTTGTTCTTCAGCTTCATTTCTTTCATCTGTTCTAGCTTGCTTGCATGTGATCTTAACTTGCTGGTCTTATTTTCTAGTCTAACCTTCCATTTTTGTGGTGCACTGTTTGTTTTTCTTTTTTGTTGATTTTGCATCCCAGGTATTCAGTTGTAACTGCAGCTGTGCTGTACATTGGTTGGTTTGTTTCTTGCACTGAATTGGTGCTTATACTTGATATTGCAGTATTTGCATCTTTTAATGTTTGTGCTAGCTGTTTCTTTGGAACAAGCTTCAATGCAGGCAGCCTTATTCTGTTGTTTTTGTGCTGTTCTAGTTGCTCAGTTATTTTTTGTTTCAATTCTTTTATTTCTTTAGTTAGAGGGCTTTGTTGTTCCTGAGGAAGAGGTACCTGGTTTCCAAATGAGAACAGTTGTATATCTCTGCCGGATTCCTTCACTGCCAACTCCCCCTGGCTTGCCTCTACATTCTGAATTACTTCTGGCAAGGCTTTGATTTCTTTGCCCTGGGTAAACCTTTTCAGTTCGTCCAATTCTGCTTCTGTGAATACTTTATTTCATATTATAAATCAGTGTTGATCTGCTAGTCTCTGTTCTGTTATTTCTGATTCTGGATGTTGTTCTTTCCAGAACTGGTGCATTCGTTTTAGATATCCTCTTCTTGTTGGACTTGATCTGTAATAACAGATCAGTATTTCTTTGTTTTCAATCACTGTGTATTTGCAGCAGGTAAACACCTTTTCTTCCAGTAGTTCTGCAGCTGCTGGCCCTGGTTGCTCAGCCAACAGTCCTGAGTCCTGTAACCCATTTTTCACCAGATATCCAGGAACTCCAACATCTAGTCCGGACCTTGTTAACTCGGGCAACATCCGAGCCGGTATGACATTCTGAAATTTATGTCTCACCATACAAGCCCCACAACCAAGTCAAGGTAGTGCCTCACGGGGGATTATTATTATTATTATTATTATTATTATTATTATTATTATTATTATTATTATTATTATTGTTGTTGTTGTTGTTGTTGTTGTTGTTGTTGTTGTTATTGTTGCCAATTTATAGGCAAACATTTCTTTCAATATCAGTTATTTTCACGAGCTCCCAGAAGAATCTTCTTCAAAGAATGCTGTGCAGCCCCAGGGAATTTGATCACCTGGGTCTGACTGGAAAAGT
Source organism: Vipera berus (assembly GCF_964194415.1). NCBI lineage: Eukaryota > Metazoa > Chordata > Lepidosauria > Squamata > Viperidae > Vipera > Vipera berus. Next base: position 240,234,087 of record NC_138202.1, read on the forward strand.
ATCACTATCTGTTCATGCCACGACCAGAGTAGTTATTGTCTGATTTTGACCAAAAGATTGTGACATTGCTAAATCACCAGCATCAATGAGTTGAAGCCCATATTTGAAGAGAAAGTCACCACAGGGAAGACTTTTTTAGAAGCAGTATTTCTGTTCAAGACTTTTGTATATTATTCCATCCTTTAAAATTTCTTTAAAATCTATTGCACCATCCCTTTCAAGTTTCCCAGATAGAGATTTGTAAGCAATTTTCTCTAACGCATAGTTTTGAGTGCAACTCTTCCAACCATAACTTTTGTTTTTTAACTTTCTCTACTATGCATCTCAATGTGTAGCAGTATCGGGCTGAGTTCATCTGTGTCTGAAAGTTTGGCAGAACCTGGTTAATACTTGGGTAAGAGAAAGTTTGAAAATTCCAAGGCTGTAGGATAGATGGGAAAGTTAGAAAAATCTCCCATAAGAAAGCAGTAGTACGTGGCGGCACAGTGATTAAATGCAGTACTGCAGGCTAATTCTGCTGGCTGCTGGCTGCCAGCAGTTTGGAAGTTCGATTCTTACCGGCTCAAGGTTGACTCAGTCTTCCATCCTTTTGAAGTTGGTAAAATGAGGACCCAGATTGTTGGGGGCAATAGGCTGACTATGTAAACCCCTTAGAGAGGGCTGTAAAGCAGTGTGAAGTGGTATATAAGCCTAAGGGCTATTGCTATTTGCTATATTGTTATCAATAAAATAAGATGGGCATGTCCATGAATTCAACAAAGGCTACATTTGAAGAAGACTTGCATATAATTTTGTTACCACAGTTACCCTGAAGTATAGGGTTAAGGTACTCAATTTAAATGTATGCCATAGCTTTTAAAAGATGTATTTCAAAATCTGTATATTTATTTTATTTTTTTATTTTAATTCCATTTATATCCCGCCCTTCTCCGAAGACTCAGGGCGGCTTTACAAACTTAGCAGTAGCCTTCATTCTATGTATATGCCTGCTTATTAGGGCTTTCACACAACCCAAGCGGCATTATTACAAAGTCAGCTTATTGCCCCCAACAATCTGGGTCCTCATTTTACCTACCTCGGAAGGATGGAAGGCTGAGTCAACCTTGAGCCTGGTGGGATGCGAACCTGCGAACCTGTATATCTTCATGTGAAGTTTTGAATGACAAATTATGAAGATCTTTCCACACCCAATTCATTGTTATCTCTCTGTGCTGTGACCTAATAGATTATCCCTTTTACTCCTAATTGAAATTTGCATTGGGGCTAGGATTCTTGAAGACAGATATAAATTAAAATAAGATGTGTAATAAATACTTTCTCCCTATGATTGTCCCCATGAGGGGACTATATAATAGTTAATACAACTTTAGACTTAATGCCTTGGTGGAGCAGTGGGCTAATGCCTCCTTAAGTAATACCAGCTGCCTGCAATTAGTGCAGGTTCGCATCCCACCAGGCTCAAGGTTGACTCAGCCTTCCATCCTTCCGAGGTAGGTAAAATGAGGACCCAGATTGTTGGGGGCAATAAGCTGACTTTGTAATAATGCCGCTTGGGGTGTGTGTGAAAGCCCTAATAAGCAGGCATATACATAGAATGAAGGCTACTGCTAAGCTTGTAAGCTGCCCTGAGTCTTCGGAGAAGGGCGGGATATAAATGGAATTAAAATAAAAATAAAATAAAAATAAATAAAGAGTTTGTGGGGTCATTTGTGAGATGCAGTGACTAAAAGCATTGTTGCAGATGAATCAACATGCAAAATATATTTGACCTTCCTTCTTTCTTTCCTTCCACTTATTAACCACTTCATTCATAAACCTAGTCACAAAAACCTCAGCCCAACAAAGCAAACAGGTTAGAAATAACATTTCATAATACAACACAATATAACAATGTATATTGTTATTGTTAACAATGTTATAAAACTCTTTAATCTCTCCAGATTGAGGGCAAAGTCTAAAGTCCAGCTGAAATGCCTACAGGATTTCCTCTTCACTGACGATGCTGCCATTACTGCTCACTCTGCCGAAGACCTTCAACAACTTATGGACTGTTTTAGCAAGGCCTACCAAGACTTTGGACTAACAATCAGCCTGGAAAAAACACACGTCATGGGTCAGGACGTGGATTCACCTCCCTGTATAACAATCTCTGCACAAGAACTGGAGGTCATCCATGACTTTGTGTACCTCGGCTCAACTATCTCTAACACACTCTCTTTAGATATTGAGCTGAATAAACATATCGGTAAAGCACCCACCACATTTTCCAGACTTACAAAGAGAGTATGGCTTAATAAGAAGCTGACAGAACATTCAAAGATCCAGGTCTATCGAGCCTGCATCCTGAGCACACTCTTGTACTGCAGTGAGTCTTGGACCCTTCACATACAGCAAGAGAGAAAGTTTAACACCTTTCATATGCGCTGTCTCTGACATATTCTTGGTATCACCTGGCATGACAAAGTTCCAAATAGCACAGTCTTGGAATGTGCTGGAATTTCTAGCATGTATACACTATTGAAACAGTGACGTTTACACTGGCTTGGGCATGTTGTGAGAATGGCTGATGGTCAGATTCCAAAAGATCTCCTATATGGAGAACTAGTGCAGGGAAAGCACCCTAGAGGGAGACCAGAGCTGCGATATAAGGATATCTGCAAGAGGGATCTAAAGGCCTTGGGAATGGACATTAACAGCTGGGAAACCTTGACCTCTGATCGTTCAGCTTGGAGGCTAAAGACGCAGCATGGACTTCTCAAAAAAAAGCTTCTTTCAACATATAATAAACAAGAAAAAAGTTAAGGAAATGATTGGTCCATTAGTGGGGGAAAGTGGCAAGAAGGTGACAAGCAACAGGGAGAAAGCAGAACTATTTAACTTGTTTTTTGCATCTGTCTTTACACAAAGGGAAAAAACAGTTCAACCTACCAAAAACAGTGCCATAAAAAACAGAATAGAAACGTAAGTTAAGATAGGCAAGAAAATGGTAAGTGAACACCTGTCCAGCCTAGATGAGTTCAAATCACCAGGACCAGATGGATTACAAGGTTCTCAAGGAACTGGGAGACGTGATCTCAGAATCACTAAACTATATTTTTCAAAGATCCTGGAGCACTAGGGAACTACCAGAGGACTGGAAAAGAGCCGATGTAGTTCCCATCTTCAAAAAAGGGAAAAAAATAGATCCAGGAAACTACAGACCTATCAGCCTGACCTCAATACCTGGGAAGATTCTGGAAAAGATAAACAGGAAATCAGTGAACACCTTGATGCAAACAAAGTCATCACTAAAAGCCAACATGGGTTTGTCAAAAACAGATCATGCCAGACAAATCTTATTGCATTCTTTGACCAACTGACAAAATTAGTGGACCAGAGGAATGCTGTGGATATAATTTATTTGGACTTCAGTAACGCATTTGATAAAGTAGATCACAACTTACTACTTGATAAGATAGAAAAATGTGGGTTAGACAGCATCACCACCAGATAGATTCGTAGCTGGCTGACCGGCTGTACTCAGTGTGTGGCCCTCAATGGAACTGCATCTACAGGGAGGAAAGTGTGTAGTGGGGTGCCCCAGGGCTCTGTTCTGGGCCCAGTGCTCTTCAGCATCTTCATCAACAATTTGGATGAGGGGATAGATAGGGAACTCATCAAATTTGCAGACTACACCAAGCTGGCAGGAATATCCAATACTCCAGAAGATAGGCTTAAGATACAGGAGGATCTGGACAGACTCAAACACTGGGCGCTATCTAACAAAATGAAATTCAATGGTGAAAAAAGTAAGGTTCTACATTTAGGCAGGAAAAATCAAATGCACAGGTATAATATAGGTGGTACCTTGCTCAATAGTTGTAACTGTGAGAGGAATCTCAGAGTCCCAGTGGACAATCTCTTAAATATGAGCCAGCAGTGTGGTGCAGCTGCCAAAAAAGCCAACACAGTGCTAGGCTACATTAACAGAGGGATAGAATCAAGATCACGTGAAGTACTCATACCACTTTACAATGCCTTGGTAAGGCCACACCGGGAATACTGTATCCAGTTTTGGTCACTACGATGTAAAAAAGATGTCGAGACTCTAGAAAGAATACAGAGAAGAGCAACCAAGATGATTGGGGGACTGGAGGCTAAAACATATAGGGAACGGTTGCTGGAATTGGGTATGTGTAGTTTAATGAAGAGAAGGGTGAGGGGTGACATGATAGCAGTGTTCCAATATCTCAGGGGCCGCCACAAAGAAGAGGGAGCCAAGCTATTCTCCAAAGCACCTGAAGGCAGGACAAGAAGCAACGGATGGAAACTAATCAAGGAGAGAAGCAACCTAGAACTAAGGAGAAACTTCCTGACAGTTAGAACAATTAACCAGTGGAACAACCTGCCTCCAGAAGCTGTGAATGCTCCAACACTGGAAGTTTTTAAGAAGAGACTAGACAGCCATTTGTATGAATTGGTACAGGGTTGCCTGCCTGAGCAGGGGGTTGGACTAGATGACCTCCAAGGTCCCTTCCAACTTGTTGTTGTTGTTGTTGTTGTTGTTGTTGTTGTTGTTGTTGTTATTATTATTATTATTATTATTATTATTATTATTATTATTATTATTATTATTATTATTATTATCTAATTCGAAGAGACACTTGTGTGGCAGGCTGAGGCAAAGAGGCAATCCCAGAACCAGCGAAATCTGGGGGCTGGACAGGGGACTGACTGTATCTGCCCTTCGTGTGGAATGGACTGCCACTCTCGAATTGGCTTTTTTAGGACCTCTTTCCAGAGCATGATACTATACTCTCTCGAGACTGAAGGAATCCAAGAAGAACAATATGTGAGGGCTCCTTGGTGCTCTCTGAGCTTGTTAGTTTTTTGGCAGACATTTCCCAAACTAGGTAACATCATCAGTGCTAGATTTTCATCTCTCATTTCAATCCTGAGCTACAAATATACTCCTTTATTGATAATATATAATCGAATCAGATCATATCCAAGGAATAATAATACTATCACTTACTGTAGGGAAGGATCTCAACTCAGAATCAGATCCCAAAGGTTTTCTGAAAAAGTCTGGTGTGATGGCCTTTCCATTTCACTGAATAGTGTAATGTTCATGTGGGTAAAGTTGATCTGGTAGCCTTTGTATTCTGGGACTTCCAACAATGTGATATTTCAGTTTTTTTCTTTTTAATAAATGTACAGACGTTTTCTAAAATTCTATTTTCACATTGTCATTATGGGGTACTGAGTGTAGATTAATGACAAAAAAAATGAATTTCAACAACTGTAGAATCAGGCAGCAGCATAACAAAATTGACAAAAGTAAAGGGAGTCTGGATACTTTCGGAGTGCACTATATATTGTCATTCTAAGATGACATATTTCCTCCATTTTATTTTAAGATCCTCATGAGATTCACTGGGTTGAGAAACAACTGACTAGAAGTCATCGAGTGAGGTTCATGATGTAGTGAGAACTTGAATCTGGGACTCCCTGGTCCAAGCCCCAAACCTTAACTTTGATAAAACGTTGGCTATTCCTGAAATCATTGCTCAGAACCATCTGTACTGCAAACTTAAGTTCCATTTTAGCCACAAAAAGCTTTTGGCTAAAAGCAAAGAACGTGACTTTATACCCCATGGAGAGATCATATTTCCCTCTCTGAAAAAGTAGAAGTCATGGATACTGATACTGTGACAGTAAACATAATATTTCCTGTTAATGTGATTTTTTATATATAATTTTTATATCTGTGATTTTTATATATGGTTTATTTGTTGCTTATTTTGTTATACATTGTCAAGAGTTGGCTTTGGTGAGATGAGTGGTTATATAAATTTGATTAGTAAATAAATAACTGATTAAAGATAGATTTTATGTTTTTATTTGGAGAGCTTTTGCAGTGACTATTAAAGGTCAGAAATGAATGCTTTAGATTAGGCTAACCTTTTATTGCTACCATTGTCATTCCTGAATAGTAGGTATAACTTGATTGGTACTAGTGAAGTATAGCTCAATTATGTATTTGAGATCTTTTTTTATAGAACACAGTTATATGAAGGTTTCTTTTAAAAGTTGTAGTTATTATAGTTATTCTAACACTGGTGTTTGCAATATTTGAAATATTCAGGTTACACAATATTTGTTATACTTTATTAACATATAATAATTCTGGATTCAATACAATTGTAATTTGGCCATCTGTGTATTTAAAATTCAAATTCTATATGACTTTTTTAAACATAATTGTGGACCATACCTTTGAACGCCATTTTTCAACTATTAAATTTTCTAAACTTTTCCATTGTTGACTTACAGTATTGTAGATTTGATGCTAGAACTAAAAGTATAATAAGTTCCTTATTATATTTATGATCATATCTTATGTTCTAGTATACACATCGAAGCAAGTTCTTTAATTAAAAAAAGAACTCTTTTGTTCATATTTATGTTAGTTTCTTGTCATGTTAAATTGATGATTTTACATCGTTTGCATCACTGTTATGGAAACTGTCTGGGATTTGCTGGCTGTTTGCCACTGACGTTTGAAATATAGGTTTGTTTTGAAGAGAACAAAATGATTTCATTTGTGAAAAATAAGGATTACTTAAAAGATAAAAAAGCAACTAACCATATCAGAGTAATGGAGGTCTTATCTTTTGAGCAGAAACATAAGGGCTTGGCCTGGTTTTGGGGGGGAAAGAAACAAGGAATAACTAATAGTGCAGAAATATTAAAAAGAATGCGGTATATATTAAAAGATACAGTAATTTGAATGAGAACTAATATCTAGGACAACTGAAATGGCTTCTAAGTTAAATTTGCATGGCACTTTCACAGAGATGGTGCACACAATGCCACATAGCTAAATGAAACTGAAATTAAGGAACCTACATCAGTTACAATTAATTCCTTTTCTATCCATTTCAGAGAAGCCTAGCAGCAGTTGTTTGACATTTGGAATTTAGAATAGAATAGAGCTGGAAGGGCCATTGGAGGTCTTCTAGTCCAGTCTGGCTGGTCAACCAGGCGGTCCTATACCATCTCAGTCAGATAATTGTCCAGTCTCTTTTTAAAAACTTCCAGTGATGGAGTGCCCATGATTTTAGATATAGAAATTTACATACAACTACCAATTCATATGCCTGTATAAGAATGCATATGATTTCAGACTTAATGTATATCTCTGCTGTTAACAATTAATTATTTAGATTTGATCATTCTAGCAACTATAATTACTTTGAGCGTTTCACTAAGCACTAGGATAATTTACATGTTTTAAATAAAAGATCACTTAAATCCCTAAAATGTATAAACCTGAAAGTTTTCAGTTAGTAAAACAGCCCAAGACAACGATCATGGTTATGAACAAAATTGCTGAGAATTTGCATGGGAGATACACTGTATGTTGACATGCTATAAAGCAATCTGCGCAAGTAGTTTTTAATTTCAGAATGTATATATATTTCAGACCTATTTATTAATTCCAACTAAATTTCTTGGGGATTACTCTTCCTTTCGTTATTTTTGCCTTATAAGAAAAGGATTAACATACAAACTTTATTAATGAAACTCCTATGTTAATTTTTAGAGTTTTCCTTCTTTATGTATGTAGGTATGTATACACACAAACACAAACACCACCACTGCATACAGATACAGTTTTAAAATATTGGCACAATATTTTGGCAAAACATTTTGGCAAAATATTGTGGAAGTCCTAGAATGTCAAAAATACCAAGCCCAAAATAACCAAGAGCACAAGTGTTGCTTGACTTGTCAAGCTGCATAGAGAATATATAGCCATATAAAAAATCACACCAAACACGTGAAAAGGGGAAGCAAGTAACATATCTGCCTACAGATTTTAGAGAAACATAGACTGATCTAATTACATCCTATGGATTCCTATTTGTTAAAAAAGATAGATTGTTAGAATAACACTCTAAGTCAGACATGTCAAACACAAGGCCCGGGGCCCCGATCCGGCCCGTGAAGTGGTTTCATGTGGCCCGTGAAGCCATCCTGGAAACAGTGGGGGAATGGCCCCCACTGCCTTTGCCCTGACCCAGAGACCCTCCGCCTGCCAGAGACCGTCAGATCTGTCCCACTCCTGCCCAGGCCCCCATAGGCACCCTTGATGCGAACGATGTAGAGCTGGCCACGCCCACCCAGTAGGCCATATGCACTCTAGCCACGCCCACCCAGTAGGCCACACCCACCCTGGCCATACCCACCCGGCCCCCTGAGGGCAACCGCAATGCTGATGCGGCCCTCAATGAAATTGAGTTTGACACCCCTGCTCTAAGTAAAGTAAATCCCATGGTTGATTGGGTTCATATATCACACCAAGAAAGAAACCAAACTGATGCTGTATATGAACCAAGTCATTGTATTCAATGGAATTTACTGTCATGTTAAACAAAATGGAGACTGAGATGCTGGAAATAAAATGGAGGTTGCTTAGGAAAGAAGATGGTTGTTTATTTAGTTGGCAGAAACTTCAGTGGGTGGGTGGGGTTTTATACCTTCTTTGAGCTTTGTATTTGAGGTTGTTCCTGTTCCTGTGCAGTGTACTTTGACCTGAGCTTGAGTGTGCCCTATTGGTATTCTAATGGTGGTGGTTTAATCCTATTATGTCCTAAAGGTCATGTTTCTGTCCTTGGAGTCTAATCCCCTCAGCTCCAGCCTTTCTGCCCCAGTGAATGAATACCAAATCTGCATTTCTAAAAGCTGCTTGCTGCTTGAGGGAAGGAGACTGGGGGCTGGTTTCTACCTAAGATTTTTCTCCATTATTCCTTTGGGAAAATATAATATTCTGCCTTTTTTAATATCCCCTGTAACATTTCTTTCTCTAGAAGGGTCAGTGAGTACTGACTTCCAACACCAGCATAGGCTTTTATAAATCAACCCTTGATTGAACTGAAACTGAACTTGCAAAGAAGACATGATCTAATTCAAACTTGAGCTTCAAGATTTGAAATCAGTCAGGCTTGATTTGACAAGATTTGAGATTCAATGGGGGGGGCAATTCTGTCTGTAGATTATAAAAGAAAAACATCAAAATGCTTGCAACTACTTCATTTTTTGGCAAAATGGGATGAGAACAGCAGAGACTATTTAGAGCAGGCATATCAAACTGCCGGCCCATGGGCCGGATGCATCATGCTGAAACCACACCCACCCCATTGCCAGCAATGGGGGGAAAGTCCCAATACATCGTGTGATGTCACGTGACGTCACAGATTTGACATGCCTGATTTAGAGGATACTAACCCAGTCGAGTTTCAACTGGATATTTTTGTGGGTGTTACCAGAATAAATAAATAAACATTTCCCCTGCATATTTTTAAGATAGAGCAGTATGACTGAGGAAAGGATGCTTCCAAATGTGCTGGCAAGTGCTTTTGTTGCACTCATTGAAACAATAGAGAAAGTGTCCTTCTCAATGTTTTTTCCCCTCCCCAAACTATGAAAAACTGTATTTCCTTTTCTGAGGTGTAAACTTTGTGTCATGGTTCCGACTAATGAAACACTTCAAATAATCTTCAGGCATTGTTTATTCTAAAAAGTCTATAATAATGAAAACAAAGCATCGGCACAGCATGGTTGAATGGCAAAATCTGAATTCCCCTCCCTTCAGTGCCTAATATCTGGCACAGTTCCCTCCTCCAAATTAGCAGTCATAAATCACATTCTCCAATCAGTTTGTTAGGAAAAGCTTCGCTTCTATTATTAAAAACAACCAGAATAGCATTCTCTTCCCCCCAGCTTCATCTAATTCTCAGAGCAAAACAATTTAAAGGAAAAGGCTGCTTCTTATATTGTCAAAGCAAAAACATCCAATGTTTGCAGTGTTGACACCTTGATCTGAACTTAAAGAAAGCTTATTGGCTTGTAAGAAATCTTTCCTGTGTCACTGGTTTCATGGAGTGCCATGAGAGTTGGTATACCTTGATCCCAGCTAGGAAGAATTCCAACTCATCACTGGATTTATGAGGTATTAAACAAGTAGGGCATGGTCCATTGGCAAGTTTAGGTTACTATTGATTGGGACTCCTTTGGTCAAGATTTTGACTCTCTGACAAAACTTCACATTAATTAGTTGCCAGAAGCAGCAGGTCAGGCTGCCATAGTGAGATCCACTGCCACAAAGACTGGCAGATGTCAGTGAGAGAGCCTGGCAGAGAAAAAGTGGTATTCATAATCTTGGCACCACCTTAATTTTGAGGGGTTAGCAAGGCACCTTTTTACTGATAAACGTACTCTAAACAAGTAATTTATCACTAATCTTTGACTCCAGAGTGTATAGTTGAATCCAGATTCAATATATTGTGTCTAGACCTCAAGCCCACTGTGACGGGTGCAGTTCCTTTTGTGGATATTAATTTAAAACATCCCCCTTTTAAACTAATGATTATTTTGGAAACAAGGGAATAAAAATAATGTGGTTTATATATAATTTTATGTTTATATAGCCAGGAATGACAAATTGAGTTACTTAAGAGTAGTTTCCTTTATTGTTCTTGACCTATAGACAGAATCTTGTCAGACTAAAACAACTATCTGCATAACTTTAAATATACTCTGTGAACTGCTAGGAAGGGGCTGCCTTTGCACTCTTCCTGCCTACCTAACTTTCCAAACTCTGCTACCTCTTTCCCCTCTAGGGGGAAGTCTCTCCCTCTTGGGACTCCAGACTGCATCTACCACCCTGTTCATCCCGTTCAAAGGACATCAGCCTTGAAGGTGGCCGTAGCTTGGAATCTCTTTCAAAACCCTTGGTTTTGCTTTAGTACTCATTTCTCTATCTTAATAATGACAGGAATGTATTTATTTAAATATTCTGCAACAGAATTAAAAGGAACATCTTGTATTTTCCTGGAAGGAATGCAAGGTCTGTAGAAACAGGCCACATTTATAAATTTGCTTTGTGCAAAACTGATGTAGATTTCCAGAGCTATTCTATACTACATTTTAACTAATTGGGGAGAACTTCTTCCAGTTTATATTCTTCTTATAGCTGAAAATACAGCAATACCCCAATGTTTCAAATGTAATTCCTCTCTACAGCAGTTCATTTTTAAAAAATTGAATAAAGAAAATTCAATGCATTTCAGCTATTCACATTTATTTACAACTCAAATCTACTGTGTTTAGTTGGACTTATTCCACAAACACTGTCAGGGAAAATAAATTAATACTTCCCTATCAGAGGGCGATGAACCGTGGTTCATTTGATGCATGGTAAACATCAGGTAAAAATAAACAAAACTGAGGCATATTCTACTGTATATAAAACTTTAATTGGAAAGCAAAAGAAAACTCCTAACTGACTACATCCTCTCATCAGACAGAAGACAAAGAGAAGAGAAAAAAGTAAAGTGAGAAAACTTTTGTAGACATGCGCACTTCATAGTAGTTCTAGGCATGAAACCATAACATGGCTGGACATGTGACAATCACCTTGGTTACATTGATAAGATTACTATGCAGCTGGCAGAAAAACAGAGTGAGACGTGCTGAGCTGACAAAACAGAAAAAAACGCAGTGACAAACACCTTATGTATCAACCCTACCTGATAACCATTTGACTCACTGCTCAGCATTTGAAAATATATATAGTACATACACATCATTGTGCTGTTCAAAGAGATAACAACGGACACAGTAAAAGAGGCAATAGGAAAGGAAGAAGTGAAAGTATTTCTTTTTCCTTGAAATATTCAAGAGATGAGGCCAATATCTTTGCAGCCTGATGCCACGTATCTGTGTGGCTGAAGTATCTGTTCTCTTGCAGTCTATATCTAAAATTCTTGCAACAACAATTGGATCAATTGGGGATTGGCAGACTTCCAGTGGTACAGAATTTCTTTCTTGGCTGTCCCATTCCAAACTACAATCTTTTGCAAATTATAATTTGCCCAGACTGTTGGTAGGCAGCCAAAGACAGCATCCACAAAGGAAAACTCATAAATCATCCTAATGTTCAAGATGAAGCTCAGAGATGTTTCTTTCTAAGAAGAATGCTACATTTTACAACTTCATAATCTATCAACACTGTAACCCAAACTGCATGATGGTTTCCATTAGGAGTTCCCCAATAAAACTTTGATTTCTGAATTCTGAGGACATCCAGTTTGTTTGTTTGATTGTTTGATTGTTTATCAAATTTATTGGCCACTCACCTTATCCGAGAGTAACTCTGGGTGACTTACAAGGCCAATACACTGCCTTTATTATTTTATCCTATAACCAGGTGAATATGTCTATATGTGGCCTGAAGGAACATTCCCTATCTTAAAGCATTGACTAGCAGCTTTATATTATATCTTTCTAATATATGTACTGATAAAATACAAAATTGTATAGTAGATCACTTTTAAAATAATTGTGGAATTTTAGAAAAATATGCAGAGCAGCCAAATAATAGGAGAATAATGGGAATCAGTAGAATAATACTGAGATGCTTTTGGTCTTCACTTGAACTTTTTTGTTGGCTGCATACATGGTTACTAAGATTATTGACAAAAATGGAGACAGTCATTAGAAGAGGTTGGTAGCATGGTAAACATAAGGTTAGGGTGGCCATTATTCCCTATTTTTTTAAAACAAAATAAAACCTTGTATCATGCAAAATCTGATGTAATTGATTTTGTGCAATAACACAAAGAAGAGAGAGTCAAGCTATTCTCCAAAGCGCCTGAAGGCAAGACAAGAAGCAACAGATGGAAACTAATCAAGGAGAAAAGCTACCTAGAACTAAAGAGAAACTTCCTGACAGTTAGAACAATTAATCAGTGGAACGACTTGCCTCCAAAAATTGTAGATACTCCAGCAATGGAAGTTTTAAAGAAGAGATTGGACAGCCATTTGTCTGAAATGGTATTGGGTTTCCTGCCTGAGCAGAGGGTTGGACCAGAAGATCTCCAAGATCCCTTCCAACTCTGTTATTCTGTTCTGTTCTGTTGTTTTTTCTTTCTTTCTTTGCTGTGAACTTGTAAAATTTCAATCATGGGAAGAAAAGCAAGTTCAAATTCCTTTTGCTGTGAACTTGTACAATTTCAATCATGGGAAGAAAAGCAAGTTCAAATTCCTTTTGCTGTGAACTTGTAAAATTTCAATCATGGGAAGAAAAGCAAGTTCAAATTCCTATTGAAAAACTATATTTGCACAATACAGAAGTTCCTTTATCTTAATAAAGTCTTAAAAACTCCACCCTTATTGCCTAAGAAGGAATCAAAGGAATCTGATCAAAACAAGAAAAAAAATGAGACATCAATCGTTTGCATTCAGAATGTTGGGAATGAAAGATATTGTCTAGCTTGTAAAACCTTCTCAAATGCACCTCACTAGCTGAGCATTTCTAAAGTTTAAACTTTCTATTTTCATGAACACCCCTTGGAGTGCAATGTATATATGTATGTTCAATTTCTAAGCACCTCTTCTAAGAGAAGAGCTATATCCCCTCCTTGGTTTAAAAAGCTTTTGACTTGAGATCAGGGTCAAGGGAACAGCTGAGAGAAGTGCAAGGAAGGAGATCACTTGGGAAAATGCCAAGGTGGAATGCATTTATAAAATGAGATGGACTGTAATATAACTTTCATTTTTTTTCTCTGTCTCTGAGAGCCTACAAAAAGGAAAGTATATACATATATCATTCTAAAGATAGACTGTATGCTTCCTAGTGGTCAATATAAGCAAAAACATCTGGAAGAGTGACAAAGATTGCTGGAAGATGGAGACAAAATGAAAGCTAAGATCACCAGAAGAAGCCACATGTATGAGGGAAATGTGATAAAAGCTAATCTCTACAAATGGAGGGGGGAAGGGTTCTGAATTGTAGACAAGGAAAGTATAAGTACTGTATAAGTACTGCTTCAGCAGGCAAGAACTATAGAGAGATAAAACTAAGCATCTCTGAAAAAAGAAAGTGAACCATTGAGTGGCTTTAGAAATTTAAATTACAAATAAATAAGCCAGCAAATACCATACCACAACCCATTCTTTAGGGAATCATCGGGAGAACCGAAAATGAGTCTAAACCTTTGATTGAAGCTTGCAGTCTATGTGAAACATACGGATAGTTATGGCAAATTAGGTGCATGAATTATTGCTTTTTATTATTTATATTGGGTAATTCTTTTTGTAAGCTGCCCAGAGTCGCTGAGAGTGAGTTGGACAGCCATATAAATTTTCATAAATAAATAAATGTAGTTGGAGAAGCTAACTAAGCAAAATTCCTCCTCTCTCAGATAAAGTTCTAGGCCAGGATCTGTATTTTGGTAACTTTGTTTTTAGGCATACTAATCTGATTCATGGATTCTGATATTCTTATTGCATCTGCTAATTGTTCCAAAATGTTCCTGCATATGTCTGTGTTTGGATGTGTGTGTGTATGCACATGTGTGGGGGAGGGGAAGAGAGGGGGAGGGAGAGAGAGAGAATCTTAGAAACTTAGAAGTTTATGTATTTGTGAAAATTTTGTTCTGTTTGTTCCAACTGTTCCAAGTTCCAATCTATTGGAACTTTGGATTCCATTTGGTCTGTGACCAGTCTTCTCATTATATTTTATGGGAGACTGGAAGCTGAAACACTGTTTGTAATCTTTACCGATACTAAATGCTTCATTTCACCATTATTAATAGTCTGGACATTTGACTAAGCTGAAACAAAATTTTATTTTTCCTTCTCTTCATTTTTTTAAATAAAACTAATGTTGTAATTGATTGTTGCTGGATGCCAAAGAAAGAGAAGTATAAGGACTACCTAATTCAAAATTATATTTTGAGGCATGCAGCTTGGTGTGAATGAGGCAGCAGATAACCTTATGAAATAAGAAATTATTGGAATTAGAAGGTCATGATGAGATTTGGATGGTATGGCTTCTTACAGTGTGACAAAGTTCAGTTCTTGATTAGGGGCATTGTTTCTTCCTTGATTGTTCCTGTTTATCTGTTGCTTGTTCCCGCTTAACTAGGTGTTAGTCAATAAGGTGTGTGATGGGGAAGAATATCTTTAGGTCTGTTTGCCTCTTTCCTTGACCTTTGATTGTTGCATTGTAGATGGAACTTATCTCAAATTCTCTATTTATTGATGAATTGTCAGAGTGTCATTTCTTGAGGGATTTTCTTCCATTTTTGGATCTGGCTGGGTGTAAGATATCCATAGTTTCCCAACTGTGGTTGATCTTGTCAGTGCATTGGGGAATTAAGGAGTTTTCATTATATCTTCTGACTGCCAGTCAATGTTCATTGATATATTTTCTCAACCTTTTCCCTGTTAGCCCCACCTAAAGTCACAATCCTTGCACTATAAGTTGTAAATGACTTACCTGTGTCTTTTGCTAATGGATCTTTGAGTTTGCTCAAAATGCTTGGGACAGATTGTGTCCATGCTAATGCCACCTCATTTTCTACCAGTCTCTTTTTCAATTGCCTGTAAAATTTTTGAGCATTTGTGTCATCTCCAATTATTCTTGGTTTTGCATTTTGTGCCCAAAATATTTAAACTTTGGCTTCATTATTGGTACTTTCAAGGAGCAATCATCTCTTATTTCATTAAATACTCGTTGTTTTTTTCCTTCTTGTAATCTAAGATCTTCTCAACAAATTTCTCTAGCAGCACATTTTTTTCTTCAGACTCATTGTCCAGTTTCTTCAATTAGAAAAAAATGCCCTTGCTTTTACATGCCTTTGCAGTCAGCATGATGTCTTTGTACTATAATATTTTGTCTGTTATAGTCAATATACCAAGTAGCAAACATCTATTTATTTCATGGCTACAGCCACCTTTATTGGGATAACCTTTATTGGGATTCAGCCAGTTTGCACCACTTTGGCAGAATTGGTAGCTAATTTTTTGTTGCCCAGGCCCAGAAAGAGCCTTGGTGGAGCAGTGGGCTAATGCCTCCTTAAGTAACACCAGCTGCCTGCAATTAGTGCAGTTTCGAGTCCCACCAGGCTCAAGGTTGACTCAGCCTTCCATCCTTCCGAGGTAGGTAAAATGAGGACCCAGATTGTTGGGGGCAATTAAGCTGACTTTGTAATAATGCCGCTTGGGGGGTGGGGCAAAAGCCCTAATAAGCAGGCATATACATAGAATGAAGGCTACTGCTAAGCTTGTAAGCCGCCCTGAGTCTTCGGAGAAGGGCGGGATATAAATGGAATTTAAAAAAAAGAATATCACTGTCAATTTTGAATACATAGTGGAAATTCAAATATCTCTTAAATGTTCAAATTTTGGAAGAAAAATATCTGTAATGCTTCAGAATTTAATGTCTTCTTCATCTATTTGCATTGAGTTAGTTCTGCCTATTGAGAAAATCTTGGGTTTTTTAAAATTGAGAATCAGACCAGCTTTTACTTATTCTTATTTAGCATCTACAAAAGATTCCCTAACTCTTCCTCCCTTTTAGCCAATGATGTTGTATCATCAGGTTATCTGATGCCATTGATGCTTTTCCCAAAATTATTCATAAGAGGATTTAATAAGATGTAGATAATCCATCAACTTTCCAACCTCTTGTGCCTTTCACATGGGTTGTAACTGTAATTGCCACCAGTTCCAAAATTTTTACATTGCATCGCATAAGGGATAGGTGATCTGAATAGTAGCTGTTATCTGAATTGTACAAAGTGTGGGGGTTAGTAAGAGGGACAAATGTGATAATTTTTAGAGGAAAAAAAGAGCATATCCTTCACATTTAACATTACCAATTTCAAAATTGTCAGCTTCAAAGATCTGGAAGAATCCAAATGTATAGACTTCAAACTCAACAGCTGCTTTCATGAAAGCCACATATAATATTTTTGAGAAAATTGGAACTGCACTGAAAGGGGAACTTTGTGGTATGGTTTACTTGTTCTCGAAGTATGGGGACAAGACTTTTTGTGGGGCATGATTCTGGAAATTTTGAACATATTCAGAATTGTTCTTTTTTATAATATGTGAAAGTTATTTTAGGGATTGCAGTACTTTTTCCCTGCCTTCCCATCAGAATGGTGAGCGATTCTATTTTTTATTTCCAACAATCATGATCAGGGGGATTCCTGAGACTATTTGTAGGCATTTTTTTCTTCTACAACAAAGTTTTGCTCTCTCTCACTCTCTATCATATAGTCTTAATCTTAAATGTAAAAAAAATGAAGTGGTTATCAAAAAGGAACATGATAAGCACAATAAAAAAGAAAAATTCTCATGAAATAACAAACATTACAAATATAATAAACCCACTACTCCCAAGATAAAGAAAATATAAAACATAAAAAACATTAAAAAGAAATGAATAGCTGGGGGGAAACACATATAATCAAGAGGAAAATTTACATCTACCTTTCTGGCCCCAAACTGCAATTAAAGTGTGTGATATTCTACAGTTCTTTTGCCAGTTTCCTATCCAGAAGGAATCTAAAGCTATTTTATCCTGAGAGATGAAAAGAAGATATTGAAGCCAAAAAGGCCTCAAGACATCTAACAATCTGAAAGAACAATCTTTTTGATTAAGTTTATTTTTACCCCAATTTTTCAGTCTGGATATGATATTTATATTTCTCACTGAGTCGCCTGCTTTAATGTATATTATTTAATGTCTTGACTGTGTTTGAAAGTTTGTCAGACATCCTCTGGGAGACATCAAAAGACAATTCTATTTTAAAATTTATGATTCCCCTCTCGCAAGATCGCAGTCCTTGAAAGAGAGGCCTCTTCATCCAATTTTAACTTGTTCATTTCAGCCCTCCTAATCAAGGAATATAAAGTCCAGATCAAAACATACAGGGGGGTTCGGACATGCTTGTCCAACTGGTGCTCCCCAGATGTGTTAGAACTCCAGATGCTGTCTAGGAGTTCTGAGCACTGCTGTAATTTTAACATATCCATAGAGTTCCAAGTTGGAGAAAACTGGCTTTCAGATTGCTCTGTTTAATACAACATTGTAATGGGTAATCTAATTGATGCTGAAATAAACTCATCACTATTTATTAATTTCTCAAACTGTTCTGAGAGTTCTATAGTCTTTTCTAAAGTCATTTAATTGCTGTTGGAAAATCTGTACTGCTCATAGAGTAATTCGCATACAGTATGTTTCATAAAAATGTAATTTGGTGACCTAATTTTATGATCTGCAGTTTGCCAGTGATACCTTGTTCCTCATTATGCACAAACATGAGAGAGAGGGAGAGAGAGAGGGAGAGGGAGGGAGGGAGGGAGGGAGGGAGGGAGGGAGGGAGAGAGAGAGAGAGAGAGAGAGAGAGAGAGAGAGAGAGAGAGAGAGAGAGAGAGAGAGAGAGAGAGAGAGAGAGAGAGAGAGAGAGAAATTGAACAGTCTATCGTGTTCCATAACAAATTTCTATCATAAAAGTTCATATATAGAAGAATGTAGAATACATAAAAATAGTTTCTGCAACCATGCCTCCTCCCCCACTCCACTCCCAGTTGTTCTTCATTACTTTCATTCTGAAGTATTTTCTTTGCTAAACTACAAATATTCATGGGTGGCTCAGTGAACCAAAGGTGCTTTTTCCAAAAGGCAACTGGACTTTCTTGGGTTTTTGTTTGAAAACGTTTCACTTCTCATCCAAAAAGCTTCTTTAGTCCTCCATTTGGATGAGAAGCAAAATGTTTTCAAAGAAAAAAAATAAGAAAGTCCAGTTGCCTTTTGGAAAAAGCACCTTTGAGACAACCACGACATGGATGATTGAGAATCTCCTTAGGCTCTCAATGAATTTAAAATGTCTTCTTTATTAAGTCTGGGAAAACCCCACTTGGTGTCTCATTACATGGGCCCAAAGATGACTAAAAAGGAAAATGATGAGTCCATTCCAAAATAAGAATGCATCCAGATGGACTTTTGTGGCCACTTTTATATTTCTCTAAAGCCCACACTCAGCACAGGGTAACAACTATGTGCTCTGTCTTTTGCCCACATCCAGCATCTAATATTCAAAGATGTAGCACCACTGAACATAAAGGCCTCATTTATCCATTGTCAGAACTCTCTAGCAGCAATTTGGATGGAAATGATTTATACAGGCTGTTATGTACTGGGCTTTTGGAATATCACTACGTGCATTGCTGGAGAACTAACGGTTCTCCAGCAACCCAGACAGGACATCTCCGGTCCTGCAATTGGTCAACTTTGGGTGGCAAACATGGGTTCAATCTGATTGGTTGCTACCAGAGGGTCTGGCTATATATTGAGGCAGGGTGACTCCAAATCCTCAGTACAGTTCCAGCTTAAAATAAAGAATGAGTTTCTCTGTACTCATCTGCGTGTCTTCATTCCTGCTCATCAGAGCCCATGACATAATAGTGGTGATAAGGATGGGATCCTGCTTCACCACCTAAGGGGACAGCATTACTCGCTGGAGGGAAGAGGCATCCTCCTCCCCCTCTCTAGCCGTCTAGTAAAGCTACACTAGCAGCCGCGTGCTCAGAGGACGAGTTCCCTGAGCCTAAGAAGCAGGATCCAACAATGCAGAAATCGAGGAAAGATGCCGAAGGTCGGCAAACTCAGAGAGTTCGACATTAAACATCCAGAAGATTGGCCATCTTACCTCTCACAAGTGGAGAACTATTTACGAGCTAACCAGATTGCAGAGGAAGGCTTAAAAGCTGCGACGTTGCTGTGTATGTGTGGGCCAGTGACTTTCGATCTAGCAGAAAATCTCTTCATGCCAACACCCATTGAAGCAGTATCATTTGCTGACCTTAAGAAGAAGCTGACTGGGCATTTTCAGCCAAAAATGTCGGAGATGGCATGGCATTTTAAATTTGACCAACGAGTGCAGCTTCCCGGTAAGACAGCATCAGAGTTTATCGCAGGCCTAAGGCAGGCCGCACGTATCTGCAAGTTTTTGAATTTAGAGGAGCATCTGAGAGACCAACTTGTTTGTGGCCTGAGAGACAGAACCCTGCAGCAGAGATTGTTTGCCAGACCAAATCTCACATTCACCGAAGCACAAGATGAGGTCATGGCTGACGAAGCACCCGGAGGTGCAGTACAAACAGTGCAGCTCACCAAATCTCCAAAGATAGAAGATTCCGTCCACCACGAGGTCGTCAAATGCAGCGGAGAATCATCAGAAGATGAAGAACCCGAAATAAACAAGCTCCAGAGACAGCCAAACGCGCAAAACCGCGGCAATCAGCAAAGAGAGAACGATTACAAGGCAGTTCTCTTACCTAGATGTAAGGGGTGTGGAGGCAACCACTCCCGCGCCGATTTCAGATTCTGTTTGGCCACGTGTAGAGCTTGCAGAAGGACTGGCCACATCGTGGTGGTGTGCAGAGCTCGCCAGAGAGACAGGTCACCCAAGCACCAGTCAGAGGAACTGACTAGGAAAGGTACTGGGGCCCTGGATCCAGTCAGTGTGGGATTCTTCAAGAGCTGGAGAAGCGTTTGTCGCACCGGGGCTCATCGTCCCCTTAAGCCTAAACTTAAGCTCTTGGTGGAGCTACAAGGAATTCCATGCAAAATGGAATTGGACTCCGGCTCGGCGGTCTCAATCATCTCACATGACACATTCAACCTTGTGTGCAGATGCAGCAACCAGTGGGCTAAACTAAGACCCTCAGATATTATTTTAACCAATTTTCAGAATGATCAGGTTAAAGTTAAGGGTGAATCCACCTTATTGGTGAAATTTAAAGGGTTTTGGGGGCACCTGGATGTCATAATAATAATAATAATAATAATAATAATAATAATAATAATAATAACAACAACAACAACAACAACAACAACTATTATTATTATTATTATTATTATTATTATTATTATTATTATTATTATTATTATTATTATTATTATTATTATTATTATTATTTAATTTTTATACCGCCCTTCTCCCGAAAGACTCAGGGCGGTGTACAGGGCAATACAATAAAATACAATATATAAAAATTAAAAGAAATATTAAATACAATAGCCCAATTCAATAGATTAATACAAAATGTTAAAATACCCCTAAACCCATCAGACCAGGCCGGCTTGTTCAAATAAATATGTTTTTAGGTCACGTCGGAAGGAGCAAAGGTCGGGAGCCATCCGGAGCTCCACCGGTAAATGGTTCCAAAGGTCTGGCGTGCCCACAGAGAACGCCCTCCCCCTAGGGGCCGCCAGTCGACACTCTTTGACCGACGGCACCCTAAGGAGGCCCACTCTGTGGGAACGCACTGGACGAAGGGAAGTTGATGCCGGCAGCAGATGCTCCCGTAAGTAACCCGGACCCATGCCATGTAGGGCTTTATAGGTCGTAACCAGCACCTTGAATCTTACCCGGAGGACAACCAGAAGCCAATGCAGCTCATGGAGTAGAGGTTTTACATGGGGAAGCCCCCACCACCACTCGCGCGGCTGCATTCTGCACCAGCTGGAGCCTCTGAGTAGTCCTCAAGGGCAGCCCCATTGCAGTAGTCCAAACGGGAGGTCATGAGTGCATGAGTGACTGTGCGCAAGTGCATGAGTGACTGTGCGTAGAGGGCCAAAGAACAAGTCTTATAGGACTTGATTGGTTTGAGGCTTTAGGCATTCAAATAACAGGCATTAACCGGACACAGACAGCAGACCTCAAGGCTGTTTGTGAGGAATTTGCGGATGTTTTCGAGTCAAAACTGGGAACTTATACTGGGTCACCAATTTCCTTTAAATTAGATCCTAACGTTGTACCAATAAGGGTCAAGCCTCACAGAGTTCCTTTCGCCTTAAAACACAAAATCGATTCTGAAATCGATAAGTTAGTAGAGCAGGGTGTATTGTAGCCTGTTGATGGGGGGGAGTGGGAAACTCCTATTGTCACCCCACTAAAGCCAAACGGGGAGGTTCGCATTTGCGCAGAGTACAAATGCACATTAAATAAAGCCTTAAATCAACATGCATACCCGGTCCCAATAGTCAGCCATATTCTAGCCTCTTTGCAAGGGGGAACCATTTTTGCTAAACTTGATTTAGCGCAGGCATATCAGCAACTGTCGGTAGACCAGGCCACAGCCACGGCTCAAACAATAGTAACTCATAGAGGAGCATTCAAAGTCAAACGCTTGCAGTTTGGAGTTAGCGTTGCACCGGGTATTTTCCAAGGCATTATGGAATGCACACTTAAAGGTATTCAGGGTGTCTGTCCTTATTTTGATGATGTTCTCATTGCCGGGGAATCCCCAGAAGTATTGGCCAACAGGCTCAGGGCTATGTTACAAAGGCTTTGCGATGCGGGCCTCAGGTTAAAGAAAAACAAATGTAGTAGTGGGGTTTCATCAACAGAATTTTTGGGGTTCCATATCGATGCTAGTGGGATTCACCCTGCTGAGTCAAAAGTTAAGGCCATCAAAATGTCTCCTAGGCCAAAATCAAAAGCAGAGCTGCAAGCATTTTTGGGCCTCCTGAACTTTTATCACACATTTCTACCTCATAAGGCTGCAATAGCTGAGCCCCTCCACAGGCTACTTGATAAAAAAAGCCCCTTGGAAGTGGACTGAATTACATGAAAAATGTTTCCAGGATCTCAAGGCCCTTCTTTCAGAAAAGTCTACTGTAACTCATTACATTGAGTCTAAACCTGTATGTCTTGCATGTGATACATCTCCCTATGGTGTGGGGGCAGTCTTAAGCCACATAGAGAAGAATGGGAAACAAGTTCCTATTGCATTTTATTCTAGAACCTTATCTGCTGCTGAGCGTAACTATGCACAAATTGATAAAGAAGCCTTAGCTATAGTGGCTGGAGTAAAAAAAAAATAATTATTTATATGGCAGGGATTTCACTGTCTTCACTGACCACAAACCCCTTTTGGGCCTATTCACAACAGATAAGCAAACTCCCCACATACTATCTCCAAGAATGCTGAGATGGTCTATATTTTTGTCTGCATACAAATTTAAGTTAATTCACAAACCTGGGAAGGAAATGGGCTATGCAGATGGCCTCAGCAGACTACCACTGCCACTAATGGATCCTGATCCAGCTCCTGCTGCTAAAATATTGTCCATTCAGGATTTGCCTGAGTTTCCCCTCCATGCTGGGGATATTGCTGCTGAGACTGCTACAGATAAAATTCTGAGCAGAGTACTGTCATGGGTATACACGGGCTGGTTGGAAAAAAAGTCCAGGCCCTGATTTCCAAAATTATTTTCTCAGAAGACATGAATTGTCTGCACATAAGGGCTGCATATTATGGGGCAACAGAGTCATTATTCCCACATCATTGAGGGACAGAGTCTTACATTCCTTACATGAAGGCCATGCAGGCATTGTACGGATGAAAGCCTTAGCTAGAAGCTACCTTTGGTGGCCTGGCCTGGATAAGGTTGTGGAGGATCAAGTCCATGGTTGCTATACCTGCCAGAGGTCTAGGCCTGAAATGCCTCAGGCCCCAGTTCATAGGTGGGAGGAAACACATACTCCCTGGTCCAGGGTTCATATAGACTACGCTGGGCCTTTTCAAGGACAGCTTTTTATGGTAGTAGTAGATAGCCACTCAAAATGGCTGGAAGTAGTTCCAGTCCCTAATATGACTACTGATAGGACCATCCAGGTGCTGAGAAAACTCTTTGCAACACATGGGTTGCCTGATGTTTTGGTTTCTGATAATGGGGCTCAATTCACTGCTGCTGAGTTTCAGGCTTTTCTCAGAGCTAACCTCATCAGAAATGCTACGTCTACACCATTTCACCCCTCTACGAATGGACAAGCTGAATGCATGATGAGGACAACAAAGGAGGCGCTTAAGTGCATCATCACAGGTGACTGGCACCATAGACTGGCAGATTTCTTGCTCTGTCAACACACTACATGCTGCACAGCTACAGGTAAAAGTCCTGCTGAGCTTTGTTGGGGAAGGCGCTTAATTAGTAAACTGGACATGTTGCATCCAGACAGAGTGGCATCCGAAGCCTCTAAACCAAAACCCCTGAGGGGGCTGCAAATAGGTGATTGGGTTTGGGCCAGGAACTATGGGCCTGGAAACTTGTGGGTTCCTGGTCAGGTGATCAAAGAATCTGGACCCCTATCTTATAAAGTGGGGTTGGAGGGAGGATGACTGGTAAGAAGACACATTGACCAACTTAGGGAAAGGGTTCCAGAATGGTCAGTAAGTGAGGACTATGACACAAGTCCCTCCCGAGGTCCTCAAGCTGGCGCCCAAGCCAGCTCACACCAGAACCACCAGGGTTTTCCTTCCTCAGTGGAACTTGAGTCAGAAGAGGAACATGGCAGCTCAGAAGTGCAACATGGGACCCCTGACCAGGCAAACCAGCTGAATCTCAGTGACCGCTGTGCCTACTCTGCTAAACAGTCAGACTCTGGGATGGGCTAACCTGGAGAGGCCAGCCAAAGCAATTCAACTCCCCTGGACACCAGAGCACAAGGGGACATGGGTCTACCCAGCCCACCAGGTAAGCTGGTAGACCACAAAGTGACTGGAACTCCAAGGCGTTCCTCCAGACCACACAAACCCCAGCATATCTTACAGACTATGTTGTAAAATAAAGTGATGTGTAATGTTGTGACATTGTACCACTACCTACAGAAATTGGGGGTAAATTGTAACTGCTGTCAATCATGTTCACTGAGACGTTGTTTTATCTCTTTGTAGTTATACTGCATTGACAAGCTATTCTTTAATCTCTTTGTAGTCCACTCTACAAGGCACGTCTGTAAAGGTCACGTAATATCATTCTAACTACCTTGGATTAACATTATATTTATTATTGTTTATTATTATTTAGTATTTTGGTTGTTGGGAGTGATTAATAAGCTTTGACTATTGTCAAGGGTATTATAGTCTGATCTTAAGAGGGAGGAGTGTTATATACTGGGCTTTTGGAATATCACCACGTGTTTTGCTGGAGAACCATTAGTTCTCCAGCAACCCAGACAGGATGGCTCTGGTCCTGCAATTGGTCAACTTTGGGCGGCAAATATGGGTTCAATCCAATTGGTTGCTACCAGAGGGTCTGGCTATATATTGAGGCAGGGTGACTCCAAATCCTCAGTACAGTTCCAGCTTAAAATAAAGAATGAGTTTCTCTGTACTCAACTGCATGTCTTCATTCCTGCTCATCAGAGCCCACGACATAATACAGGCAATAAGTCTCTCTGTGCTCAGGTTAGAAATTTATTTAAAAAGTAAGTTAAAGTTAACATCATGGGTGTTCTGGCAAGTAGTCTGCTTTCGAATGAAAAATCTATATAAAAGCAGATCAAAACAAATGTTCTTTCTCAGTTAAGAAGAAAGAGAAAGGTGCACCTGGAGATCATTTACAAAATGGCTACTAGTTTCTTTATCAGCGTGAGAACCAGGATTCACATTGACTGTGTCTAATTGCAGTTTTTAAACCTGTTATCCAAAAGACCCTGTTATTAGAGTAAGCCATGATCATTGTCTTGAAATATTGAATTTATACTATGTTTCCTCACTTGTTGCTTTGGTCCTGAGTGTTTATTACAGGCTTGTCCACATGTCCTGCTTGACATGGCACATACTCCCCACTAAGACATTGTAGAAGAAATGTCCCATGACAAATCATTTCGTGCACTCCTGTAATGGTATGTGGGAATGATCTTAGAGGCAGGAAGGAGATCTGCAGACTGAACAACCAGCATGTAAAAGATATTTCAGCACAGAGAAGGAGGGAGGGTTCATTTCAGAAGAGACCCTCTCTAGTTTTTGAGAGCATAAAAAGAAAGGAGGGGAGAAATATTTCCAGGCTTGCAAGATTCTATTTATATAACCATACAATAAAGATAGAGCTAGTATTCCTAGCTATGCTTCTTGCCTAGACTACCTCACAAGGCTAACAATTGCTGTGGTAGACTGAAATTGGCTTTAGGTGTTCAGGTGGAAAAATGGTATTTTCCTTTTTCACATTTGCATAATCAAGGCATCTATTAAAGAATTTTTCGCAACCATTGCATCTGGCTAGTTTGAACTAGATTTAAAATGAATTTAGTCCTAAGTCAATCGTTAGAACTACCTAAGAGCAGTGATTACAATGCAGTACTGCAGGCTACTTCTGCTGACTGCCGGCTGTCAGCAGTTCAGCCTTTCGATTCTCACTGGGTCAAGGTTGATAGAACCTTGATAGAAAAGATGATACAACAACGTATAGAATTAAGACCAGAAATATTCCTGTTGGGTATTTTGCCAGAGAAATATAGCAAAGAGAACACATATTTGATTATTCATATAACCACTGCAGCTAGGATTGTGTTTGCACAAAAATGGAAGGCACTGAAAGCTCCTCCAGAAGAAGAGGTGATCAGGAAAATAATGGAATGTGCAGAAATGAATAGATTAACAATGGTAATTAAAGATAAGACAGAGTCAGAGTATTATGAAATTTGGGGAAAAATTTATGAGTGGGTGAAAAAGAGAATATGCTTAAAAGACAGCTAACACTAATTTAGATGGAAGTGAGGAGATAAGGATATTATCATACTAATATAGACATTGAAAAACTAAGGAGAGGAGCTGCTCGGACATCACCCCTGAATTGTATCGGAAGAGGAATGGGAGGGAAGAAAGGAGAGGAGAGAGGGAAGAGAGTAGAGGGGGGGAAGGAAGGAGGAAGGTTGGAGGGAAAGAGGAGGAGAAGTGGGGAGAAACAGGAGGGGAGTGGCGAGGGAAAGAGGAGAGGAGAGGAAGAAGAGGGAAGTAGGAAAGAAAGGAGAAAGGGAGAAAGAATGCAGAGAAGAGGGAAGAGAGAGAAGGAGGGTGGATACAGTGAAAGGGGAAATGGATGAGCAGCACCCAAACTTACGTGTATGTATTTATGTATGGCGATATATTTGTTGACTTGTTTGTGGAAGAAATGGGAAAATAAAATTATATATATATATATATATATATATATATATATATATATATATATATATATATATATATATATATATATATATATATATATATATATATATATATATATACAAGGTTGACTCAGCCTTCCATCCTTCCGAGATCGGTAAAATGAAGACCCAGATCGTTGGGGGCTGTAAACCACTTAGAGAGGGCTGTAATGCACTGTGAAGCAGTATATAAGTCTAATATAAATAGCTATTGCTATATAAATAGCTATTGCTATTGTCAGGAGGCTTCTTCAATTATTAGGGGGAAAGACTCTCATGCAGAGGTGGGTCCCTCCTACCTGCAGAAGGTTTTGGATCCAGCTCAGTGTTGAACAAGGAAAGCAGCATTCTTTCATTACTCTCACTCTGAAGTCTGATCTGTAGACGTAGGTTAGGACATTCTCCAGAAAAGGGGAGAAGCATGGAGACTGCAAAAATGAGAATGATCATTGAGTTGAATAGAAAGAGTATTGGGGGGGAATGAACTTGTACTAGGACACATTCCTGCCAAGAGCATAAAAACCTTGGATCCAAACCACGCTTACTGTAAGTAAACAATTGAATAATGGATCCACTTCAAAATGTAAACTAAATTTGTGTTGTTATGATTAAAGGAACATTTTCTCCAAATCCCTAAGGCACATTATACCTATATGCTGTCCTCCCAACAGAATTCTGGGATTTGCAGTCCTAACTAGAATTGTAAAATTCATCATAAAGAAAGTGTAAGATGCTGGGGGGCGGGGGGCCTTGGGGAAGATTTTTTTCTAAAAAAAAGAAGAGATAATGGCATTTATAGCTTTAAAGTAACTTTTTATTGTATATATTAAATGAAATAAAATTTGATTTACTTATAAGTATGCTTGGTTTTTAAAATCAAAAAAATAATAATTTGTGAATATTCATGAATTTATTGACTGAACTTAAAAAGTTATTAATTTGGATGCAAAAGCTAAAATCTGATGAACTCTATTTTTGCTTGTCTATGATAATCAGATGGGGGAAAAGTTAATAATGAAAGTAGAAGGCTCCTTCCACTTTATAATAAAACAAAGGAAATATGCTGGAGACATGTTAGCAATTAATCATGGATTCAACATAAGCATTATATATCAGGGTAATAGGGAGAGATTCAACATCTGGAAGACAGATGAGATTAAACCATTTAAAGGGGATGTTGTTTTTAAAGAAATCGAGAATTCTAATTCACAATGGAATGTGCAGTTGTGTATAAGGGACTCTAAGTAATGATGGCAGCAGAATTTAATAGGAGATCAAGAGAGGTTTATACTACTTACTAGTTATAAACCACCCAGAGACATATGGGAGTTGGGAGGCCTATAAACTAAATGAATAAATACTGACCCTTTACATTGGCTTTGATATTTAATTGCTAACAGCTAAATGAATTACTTTACCAAGTTGTTATTAGAGAAGGTGAATTCCTGAAGGGCAGGTGCACATAGCAGGCCGTTGCATTGTCCAGAGTATCTGAACTCCAGATTAAACTAAAGCAAGGCTTGAACAGGCTGTTTTGCCTTTAGGGAATACCAGGGAATAATGTACATGGACATTTCACTTATATTCAGTTGTGCAGTAGGAGTGCCTTGCCCTGTCTCTTGGTTTTGCACCAAAACATCATTTCTTGCCTCTTCACTCCCCTAAAGGAGTGTCATCATCACACTGGCAGGCTTGTTGACATTTCTGGGTTACAGGTAGTTAAGGCAACTATCCTTAGTGGGTCCCAGAAGGTAGGCCTTCAGTGCTATAGCACTCACCTTCTAGAATCTTCTCCCCCTGAGGTGAGATATTTACCATGGAATCAGTTCTGATTGATGGACTCCAGAGATACCTTGATACAGCCAATAGATGATTATTACTATGCTTACCCCAGCTTCTTCCTTATGCATTTGTGAGGTTGTGAATAAATCTAATAATAAAAGAGTGTATAAAACTGAATATGACTGATAAATACATTGTGGAACATTCCCAGCTTCTGAGGTGAGGTTAGCTCCCTCCCTATAAATGTTTTGGAAGTCCCTCGAGACTTGGCTGTGTCATTAGGCCTGGAGATCCAGTGACAGGTGAAATCCTAAGATGGCTTTCCTATTGAGATTAATATTCACTCTCTCTTGTAGGTTTTTTCAATATTTGAATATATACCATATATTAATTGTTATACACTGCCCATAATCGCTTTGTGTAAGATGAACAGTCATCTAAATTTGAGAGAGAGAGACAGAGAGAGAAGCTGAGGCTAAGTACAGTAGTCATATTTCCAGAGCACAATTTTGATTCCATCAAAATAAAGTGCTTTAAATCTTTATCAATGCTGCAATAAATAATAAGACAGATTCTTCATATTCTTTTCTAATAGATCAGAACTCAAGGAAGTAAACTAATGATCTACTTTGCACATATGGTCCTGATCATAGTTAATTCTCATGCATTTTCATGTTAGGTTAGAAAATCATACAATTTCACCAATGAGACAAAGAACTGACATTGTTTAGATTAGACATGTTATTCAGCTAAGGGGATCTAACTATGAATACGGTATTCAATATAGCACATATGAAATAAATGCCTACTTTTTAAAAAGGACCCCAGAGTAAATAAATTATTGTTTTGCCCACAACTTAATTCTTGCCATCAATGCTTTCTTGTGAGAACTTTGCATTATATTTTGGGTGTTTAAAATAGAGAAAGGGAGAGTGGAGCAGCAATGGTCACAGAGATCTCTGAATTAATTTTGAAGTGTGTAATTGTTAGAATTGAAATCCCTCTTTGGGTATTTCAGAATGTGACAAGTTTCTATTTAAAATCAGGTTTGTATGAAGGAAACTGTTTTCTGCTGGAATCCAATTCTGCAAGCACCATCTTCCTGCAGCTATAAGGCTATTAATCAGCATATGAATACTGTAAATATAAGGATTACATCAGAAGGAGTTTAAAACTTTATTTTGTGGTTAACTTGAGTGTTTTTCTCTCCACTAGACTTTCCTGTTACCAACATATTCATCATCATCATGGCTTTCGGAATTAGCCTTTTCTCTCTACAATGCAGTGCAACACACATAGAGTATTGAGATTTGGGAAACATATATATTTGTTAAATACATAAAAACAGGTATAAAAATGCAAGACAATGGAGAAAGCATGCTCATCCCTAGTTCCCTTAAACACCAATAAAGCCACTTTCCATTACATTTTCTTCAGGTCTTCACTATTTGAAACATCTTTGCTCTTGACAATGCCTTCATGATTATGAAGAGTTAGACCGGTTTCATCACTGCATATTTCAAAGCAACCTCACCATGTTTCTGAAAGTGGAACTAATCATAAGCAGTCTCTGGCTCTTGAGCGCAATCATGGTTGTTAAAACCAAAGAAGAGTGGAACAAAAATCAGCTATTCATATTAATTCTGCATAGACATACAGAAGTTAAGATCGGGAGGCAACCTGCCTTGTTATCTTAAATTATACAGATATTGTAGAGTATTGTAAATATTGGCAAAGCTGGCTGAGTCTTAAGGAGATTACGATCAGGTATACTGTTAAGTCAGAGATGCTGAGTTACCTGCCCTCGACTTCAAATTATTTTGCCATTTCAGAAATTTGAAATGTAGAGAAAGGTAATAGCAGGAAATGATTTACATTCATTTCTCCTGGAGGTAATTTTCTTTTGTTGGTAGAATCAAACTTCATCTTGCTGTCTATAGGGCAGCTTTAGAGGAATCATCCCATGTCCAGGATCATATGGAAGCTTGAAAAAAGATATGGCTGCTGTAATGAATTGCAGAGCAGTGCTACCATCAAGTCTGGTTTGTTCCTAAAAGCAAGATGTCATGGCTTATGCTGAAAAAGAATTAAAAGTAACAGTCATACAATGTAATGTGAGCAGGGATTATCCAGACGTAAAGGACACAAGTTTAGGGATTTAATCTCTCTGATCCCTTATTGACTGAATGATTCATTTTACACCATTTATATCCCAATTCAAGAGAGTTCTGACAGTTGTTAGCTCTGCAAGATATCCAGATAAGAAGCACAACCAGGAGCATAACTTTGTCTTTACTATAAGATTATATTGACAGAAACTTGTAAGACTATAAGCAAAAACCAGGCACATACTATCATCTTTGGTGGACATGCTCTAAATCAAAAAAACTTTGGACAAAAATATATATTTGGTTAGAAAAAATGTTAAGAAAACATGTAGATTTTAAACCAGAACTATTTCTATTAGGTATAATGTCATAAAAATATGATAAAGAAAATGTATATTTAATGTTGCATGTATTAACAGCAGCAAGAATTGTATTTGCTCAGCACTGGAAAAATGAAGAAATGCCATCTGAAGAAGAGATAATCAAGAAAATACTGGACTGTGCAGAAACGGATAGACTTACGCTGAAGATTAAAGAAAAAGAAGATACAGAATATTTTCAAATATGGGACATATTTTATCAATGGCTGAAGAAACGGGGTAGAGATTAGGAATTTAATGTGCATTATTAAGTAAAACAAATGGACCAAGACAACAAGTTGTTTACCAAGCACCTATGAATTGTAAATATAAAAAACTAATAAAATATTATAAAAAAGAAAATATAATTATTTATTATTGTTAGATTTTTTTACCCCACATTTATTACTTTATAAGTAACCCATAACCTTTCCCTTACTTTCCCCACAACAACCACTTTGTGAGATGGGTTGTACTGAGAGAGAGAGTTATTGGTCCAAAGTCACCCAGACGGCTTTCACGGCTAAGGCTAAGTTGACAGTCTCCAGTTTTCTAGTCTGATACCTTAATCACCAGATCAAAGTGGCTCTCAGTATAATAGTAAAAAAAAATTATAATTATGTATGTCCTCCAACAGCTGGCTGGGACCAAAAGCATGCTAAGCTAATGTAGTTGTTTGACCTAAAACAACTTTAACCACTGTATAGAATTGTATGGTTGGAGGAGATGCTATTTCTGGGGCAAGGAGTATTTCATAAAGGGGAGAAGATTTGCCAACTCACAAACTACATGAGAGAAGTGAAGTTTGAGCAGATGTCTCTCAAAATTCAGACTGTATAGATGGTTCTGGAAAAGTGCTGCCAGATGTATCACATTTTAGAAGACCATATGGTGATATCTGTAGGAGGAACATCTAACAAAACCAAGCACACATCAAGTAGAGTGGGTAAGGATAGAAATCAATAGAATAATATGTATATGTATATGTGTACACACATATACATATATAGATATATACATTGGTTCTAAAGCATTGGGAAAGCCTCTGGCCTTAGAAACAATGTTTTTTCTATATTTCTGACTAAGGAATGCAGATTGGTAGAGCCCAGACGGTGTAGCTTTTGTGCTGTAGCACCCGCTACAGAGATTACTGTACTGGCATTTCATAAGGCCTTAAAAACTGATTCTGAGCCCACGCCTGGGGCCTTCAGTGTGGAAAACACCCATCTCCCAGCTGTATTGGGGTTGCTGACTGTGTTGTTTTCCCTCATTGTCTTATTTTTCCACTTTGTCCGGGATGGGGGGGGACATATCTGCTGCTATGGATTTTAGTTTTTGTATTTAATTTTTGTACTCATGGTATAATTGGTTTTATTCTGTTGAGGTTAGTGGCTTGATAGGCAAATAAATAAATAAATAAATGCATATCTATTGTATGACAAGAAGGTAGATAATGTTTTTAAGACACATATATTAAGGTATGCTCTGTTGCGAGTTTGGAAAAAGTATAGACACAAGCTAAATTATAAGATACCCTTATGGGCAATACCGAAACACGCAATAGAAAATATAAATGTTGGGTTTAAACATGATGTGACTACATATAAGGAAATTTTAAGTTTGGAAAGGAATGTATGGCATTTGAAGCCATATAATTTTTTACGAAAAGAAAAGATTGTTCAAACTTGGTTTCAGTATGGGCAATTACAGTCCAGGTGGAAAGAAGATCAGAAAAGATTTGGGTGAGAAATGTAAAATTTACGCAAGCTCAAAATTTAAGAGAGAACTTTTATAAAATGTTTTTATAGGTGGCATTTAGATCCTAAAAAATTAGCAAGTATGTATCTGAACTACCAGCCTAAATGTTGGAGGTATGGTGGTGAAGATGCAACGTACTTTCATATATGGTGGACCTGTAAAAAGGTTAAAGCATTTTGGATTAAAATTTGGTGGAATATGCAGAAGATATTTAAGAAAAGGATAAAGTTTTGTCCGCAATTGTTTTTACTGGGCATTATTACTGATACTACGGTTGTGGACACTAAGTTGATGTTGAATTTAATTACGGCAGCAAGACTTTTAGTAGGGCAATATTGGAAGAAGGAAGAACTGCCGACTATAGAAGAATGGACTCTAAAAGTTTCTAACCTGGCGGAAATGGCAAAGATCTCAGCGTATTTGAAAGACCATTCGCAACAGAGATATATTGTGGAGTGGAAAAAATGGATTGATTACATCCAGAATAAATATGGGACTAAAAAGTTTCATTTAGCATTTGAATAATTATTGAAGTGATATTTATATTGCTTGTAGTCATTTTATAAGAGTTCAAATGCGATGGATTTAATAGTTTATTGTTGTTTGCATATGGTAGATTATGATTGTTTTTACTTTTATACCTTGTATTTAGCTCTGGGAAGTCGGGGAGGGGGAAGGGGAGGGAGGGAGGTTTTGGGGTGGGTTGGGAAGAGGGGAGGGGGTTGGGAGGGGTTTTGTTTTGTTAAAGATAAAGTGTATTGAAAAACTTTTCAATAAAATAAATAATAAATAAATAAATAAATAAATAAATAAATAAATAAATACATAAAGTCTAATAGACATTTATCCATCTAATCCTCTTGTCGCTGCTACTAAACCAAAGTTGCTTGCTTTCTTCTGTTTTCAACATAAGTGTTTCAGCAAAATGTTTGAACTGGTTCCAAGCTGGTAGCTTTTATCACACTAGGCTTGAGTTGTTTCATGGTTTCTCCCCTCCCTGCCCTGGTCTCTAAATTGTCTGAGAATAAAAACAAGACAAAGTAAGGGGGAAAGTGTGTGTGTGTGTGTGTGTGTGTGTGTGTGTGTGTGTGTGTTTGTGTGTGTAAGAGAGAGAGAGATTGAACACAGTCTATCTTGTTCCATAACAAATTTCTATCATAAGAGAGAGAATTTTCTGGCAACCCCAGTTAGAATTTATGAGTCAGACCACCAAGGGATCAATAAAAGAACACTTATCTGGCCTCTTATTTAAGACGAACACTAATTTCCTCTTTGAAACTTTCTGCCCGGAGAGAATAGGAAGAGATTCCCCAGCAATGATGGAAAAACCCTCTGGATTTTGAAGGAGGGGAAGCTGATGCCAGAGATAAGTCATCACAAGGCATTTGTTAAGAACAACTCAAGAGGCATACCAGGTCATTCTCATGAGATCATTTCGAAAATTTAATGCTAAGTGACTAAAAGGCTTAATCTCCTATAAAGCAGACAAACAACTCACACTCTTTATATTAAATCAGTTTGTTACCAAGTGGTATAGCTCATATTACAAATAGAGATGTTCCACTATTCAATTCTCTACATCTTGTTGTTTTTTTTTAATTTCAGGTTAATTGGAGGAGGCCTTTAATGAAAAATATGAAGAACTGCTTTGAAGGAAGAGAGAGAAATATGTTAGGCTCACATTTATATATCAAAGACAATACTAATACTAATATAAAATACTAATTTTGCCTTTAAGGGTAGGCGGATTGGAGCATGACTATCATTTGGTTTTTGCACAAATATAGGACAGATTAGACAACAGTAAGTAAAATGTGCCCCTGAAACTGAATCACAATATTCAGTATTAGATTATGTGTTATGAAAATGCATAAAAACATCCGTGGGATCTTAAAAAACATCAGAGAGAAACTTTGGATCTGGAAAGACTTGGACTCCACATGTAGCCCTGTTCTTTAGTTTCCCCAAGATTAACACATTTAGTTTGAAGATTTGCACAATTTTCTGTACAATCTAACAAAACACAATCTAGTCTGGTAATGAAATGAAAACAAAGTTCAGAGAGTACCAACGGCTCTTTGTTATCTACAGGGCTTTTTTTCTCATAGAACGCTCAGAACGGAGTTCCGGCACCTTTTTTGGATAGGACCTTGTAGGGTAGGCAAGGCGGGTTGTATGACATGTGTGAGTTCCGGCACCTTTTTCTTTTACAAAAAAAAAAGCACTGGTTATCTATGTCTCTACTGAAAAATAAATCCTACTGAATTTAACAAAACTGAGGTCGAAGTAATAGGTTGTAGGTTTGCAAACTTAATGCATGAAAGCTACTGTAGACCAGAGAGACTAAATAAAAGGAATTTATTTATTTATTTATTTAGCTGGTGGGTTTTTTTTAATCTGTCTTCTAAAGTCTTCTGCTCAGAAAAGGAACTGCAAGCATTGCCACTTTACAAACATTCTAACAAACTCTGTGGGAAGGAGGTTTCCAATATTTTTTGTAGTAACCATTCAAGAACACATTTTCAATAATGATGTTTAAAAGAACTTTTGTGTTGGACCAGCAAATCTTAAAAGTTAATGACTGTTAATGGCTGTGTATTCATTTCATTTATTCTCATGGTGTTTTCTAATCACTGAAAGGGTTATGTTTGGTTGCTTAAAGCCTTAAAACAAGGGAGAGCTGATAATACAAGAACAGTTTAAATCCTCTGTTCCATAAATTGGCTAACCAAAAGATGTTTAGTAATTTAGGCCATGACATTGACTCAGTGGGTGTTTATACTTTCAGAGAAATATAAGGGTATCTAGCCTTTAAAAAAAATCTCTACAAAATCAAATCCAGATTGGGTGATGATTTGAAGTGCTGTCTGCCCATTTTGAAACTGGAAAGTGATAATTATTTTAAAATTATGTTGGTTCACCGGTATCTTTCAGACACTTCAATTTGTTTTTCTTAAAATAAATTATTTGCTATACATACAACAACATTGTGTGAAGTTCCATGCACCATATTACACATTTCTTCACTTTTTCTTTGTGCAGCTGAAAGCTTGGCCAAAAACTCACCTGGAAGTAATTTTCATTTTACAGTCAGTACATTTATTTATTTCTAAGTAAATGATAGCTGTCAAGCAGAGAAGTAGGTATGATCAAAACAACTGATTTGTTATCCACTAAAAAAAACACCTCCCTAATTCAATATGCCAAAAGAACAAATCCTTGTGCTTGAAACAAAAACAAAAACATTGAATGTTTGGCTTGTGGTTGGTAAAATGCAATAGTTACTATTTTAAAAAGTAGCAATGGATGAACTTTTCCAAACAAACAAATTTCATGATCCTTTGGTCCAAGTATATCACCCACACATGAAAGTGAAGGAACTTTTCAATTATTCCTTTGATCTATTAATAGTGGCTTCTGCCCCCATGACCTCCTACTCCAGTTGATCCCTAATCTTCTGGAGCTGGTTTAGTTGCTGGGGACAGAAGGAGGGTGTGGGAAACAGAGCTGTATTTCATTTATGATCTGGCAGTTTGAATCTAAGCCTCAGCTTTTTGGTAATTTGAATGCATGGTGACAGTTTCGGGGACCATCCAGATGATGTCACCATTCTCTGTGTTATTTCCTTTTCACCCACAGTTTTTGTTATTCTGACAATCCCTGTTGGCAGAAAGATCCAAACATGAAGTACAGATCTCCCCGAGGACCGAATGTTTCTGAGCACTTGCCATCTATGGGATTTTAGCAAGCTGGTTTTGACAGAAGCAAAGACATTGATTAATTCTTCAGTTCCTTCCCTTAAACAGCTGGGTTATTCTGAATCTGCACATAAATATATTACCCATGTGTACACACACTTTAAGGGACGCGGTGGCTCAGTGGGTTAGGACGCTGAGCTTGTCGATCGGAAGGTCGGCAGTTTGGCGGGTCGAATCCCGAGTGCCGCATAACAGAGTGAGCGCCTGTTACTCGTCCCAGCTTCTGCCAACCTAGCAGTTCGAAAGCACGTAAAAATGCAAGTAGAAAAATAGGGACCACTCCGGTGGGAAGGTAACAGCGTTCCGTGTGCCTTTGGCATCTAGTCATGCCGGCCACATGACCACAGAGACGTCCTCGGACAAGCGCTGGCTCTTCGGCTTTGAAACGGAGATGAGCACCGGCCCCTAGAGTCGGAAACGACTAGCACACATGTGCGGGGGAACCTTTACCTTTACCTTTACACACACTTTTAAAAATTATTTTAAACGATACCAGCATTTCAGAACATTCAGAAAAAAAGGAAATTTTTTGTTTTCCACCATAGTGGCATAGGATGGATGGATGGTAAAGTGAGAGAGAGAGAGAGAGAGAGAGAGAGAGAGAGAGAGAGAGAGAGAGAGAGAGAGAGAGAGAGAGAGAGAGAGAGAGAGAGAGAATGGCTTCTGCTTATTCTATGTCAGAGGTCCCCAACTTTTTGGGCACCAGGTTTTTCTACGGACTGGAGAGTGCATGGTTTTGTGTATTGCCTGCATCCCATTCACAGGGCTTTGCTTGTTTGTGTGGACTGATTGCTGGCATGCTGCGGCCTGGTACTGGTCCACGGACCAGGGGTTGGGGACCCCTGCTCTATGGCACTGGCTGTGTTTGCTCTATGTAATTGGCAGTACGTTTTGTATTACTGGCTATGGGAATATTTATATTTTGTGTTTATGTATGACTATGTATGACAATTTCAGTAGCTTTGTCAATTCATTTATGTACTGTACCATTTTAAGGCCTGTCAAACCAACAGACTAAATAAGATGTATCTCCTTTTCTCCTGTAGCTCAGTATTTGCTCTCAAAATATGCCTTGGGACCTCCTTTAATTTTTCTGAGCAGATTTGAAATAAATCAACAAGCTGCACAAGACAAAGAAGACTAAATGTTTGTGTTAAATAGCGGGTTCTTTGACGCAGGAATGAAGACGCGAAACAGAGTACAGGGTAACTCATTGTTTATTTTGTGCTGTGACTGTACTGGGGAAAATGGCTGCAACCAGCCGCAATATATAGTCTAGCCCCTAGGTGGCAGCCAATAGGTTTGAATCAACCATTGCCGCCTGGAGATAGCCAATTGCAGCACAGGAGACTTGTACTGGGTTGCTGGAGAGCAACCCACGTGGTATTCCCTCAAAATCCCAGTACATAACACCCCTCCCCTCTTAGATCACACCATACTAACACCAATTAGTCTCAACAATTGTCAAAACTCAATATCCAAACACACTAAAGTAAAAGTGATAATAATAATAATAATAAAAATAAACAATGTGGACTACAATGTTATTAAACAACGTCTGAATGAATAGGCTACCAAAATGGCACTTTTAGACAGTTACATCAAAGCACTAGTTTCTGTAGTCTAGTGGCAACAGGTTTTACAACAATATATAGCTCTTTATTTTACAACGTAATCTGCAAGATATGAAGGAGGCTTGTGTGCCCTAGAGGAACGTCTCGGAGTTCCCATCACTTTGTGGTCTACCAGCTTACCCAGTGGGCTGGGTAGACTTGTGTCCCTTTGTGCTCCTGAGTCAAGGGGATTCGATGCACTCTGGCTGGCCTCTCCAGGTTGGCCCACCCCAGAGTCAGACTGTTCGGCAGAGTAGGCACAGCGGTTGCTGACGTTCAGTTGGCTTGCTCCTTCAGGGGAAAAATGTTGCACTCCAGGGCTCCCCAGTTCTTCCTCTGGTTCTGCCTCAGTTAAGAAGGAAAAGTCATGTGAGGGCTTGCTTGGCTGCAAGTTTGAGGACCTTGGGAGGGACTTATGACACAGTCCTTGCTTAGTGGCCGTTCTGGAAACTGTTTCCTGAGCTGATAAATGTATCATCTGACAATTCACCCAACCTCTAACCCCACTTCATAAGATAGGGGTCCGGATGCCTTGGTAATTTGACCAGGAACTCACAGATTCCCATAACCATAGTTCCTGGCCCAAACCCAATCGCCCATGTCCAGCCCCCTCAGGGGTTTTGGTCAAGAGGCTTCTGCTGCCACTCTATCTGGCTGCAACCTGTCCAGTTTAGTGATCAAACGCCTCCCCCAATGTAGTTCTGCAGGACTTTTGCCTGTAGCAGTGCAGGGTGTAGAATGCTGGCAGAGTAAAAAAAAATTGCCATTCTGTGATGCCAGTCACCTGTGACAATGTGCTTGAGTGCTTCCTTTGTTGTCCTCACCATGCGTTCAGCTTGACCATTAGAAGATGGATGAAAAGGCGCAGATGTTGCATGTCTGATGAGATTAGCTCTAAGGAAGGCCTGAAATCAGCAGTAGTGAATTGGGCCCATTGTCTGAAACTAAGACATCTGGCAACCCATATGTGGCAAAGAGTTTTCTCAGCACCTGGATGGTCCTAGCAGTAGTCATGTTAGGAACTGGAATTACTTCCAGCCATTTGGAGTGGCTATCCACTACTATAAGGAAGAGCTGTCCCTGAAAGGGCCCAGCGTAGTCTATGTGAACCCTAGACCAGGGAGTGTGCATTTCCTCCCACCTGTCAACTGGAGCCTGTGGCATTTCAGGCCTAGATGGCTGGCATGTATAACAACCATGGACTTGAGCCTCAATGTCCTTATCAAGGCCAGGCCACCAGAGGTACCTTCTACCTAAAGCTTTCATTTTGACAATGCCTGGATGGCCTTCATATAATGATTGTAAAACCCTGTCTCTTAGGGAAGTGGGAATTATGACTCTGTTTCCCCATAATATGCACCCTTTATGGGCAGATAACTCGTGTCTCCTGACAAAATAGCTCTGAAATTCTAAGTCTGGACTTTTTTCCAACCAGCCCATATATACCTATGACAATACTCTGCTAAGTATTTTATCTGTGGCAGTTTCAGCAGCAATGTCCCCTGCATGGAGGGGAAACTCAGGTATGTCCTGTATGGACAATATTCTAGCAGCAGGAGCTAGATCTGGATCCATTAGTGGCAATGGTAGTCTGCTGAGGCCATCAGCATGGTCCATTTCCTTGCCTGGTTTGTGAATTAATTTAAAATTGTATGCAGATAGGAAAATAGACCATCTCAACCTTCTTGGAGATAGTATGTGGGGGGTTTCTTTATCTGTTGTAAAAAGTCCTAATTGAGGTTTGTGGTCAGTCTAGACCATGAAATCCCTGCCATATAAATAGTCATGGATTTTTTTTTATTCCAGCAACGATGGCTAGGGCCTCTTTGTCAATCTGAGCATAGTTGCGCTCAGCAGAGGACAATGTCCTTGAGTAAAATGCTATAGGAACCTGTTTCCCATTTTTCTCTATGTGACTTAAAACTGCCCCCACACCATAGGGAGATGCATCACATGCAAGACATAGAGGTTTAGACTCTTTGTAGTGAGTTACAGTGGACTTTTCTGACAATAGTGTTTTTAAGTCCTGGAAACTTTTTCATGTCCATTTCCATGGAGCTTTCTTATCTAGAAGCCTGTGGAGGGGCTCTGCTATTGCTGCCTTATGAGGTAGAAATGTGTGATAGAAGTTTAGGAGACCTGAGAATGCTTGTAGCTCTCCTTTTGATTTGGGCCTAGGAGCCATTTTAATGGCCTTCACTTTAGAATCAGCGGGGTGAATGCCGTTAGCATCAATTTGGAAACCCAGGAATTCTGTTGAAGAAACCCCAATACTACACTTGTTCTTTTTAATTTGAGGCCTCCTTCGCGAAGCCTCTGCAAGACAGCCCTGAGCCTACTGGCCAACACTTCAGCGGATTCCCCTGCAATAAGAACATCATCAAAATAAGAGCAGACACCCTGAATACCCTTGAGCGTATGCTCCATGATTCCCTGAAAAATACCCGGTGCAACACTGACTCCAGACTGTAAGCGTTTAACTTTGAATGCCCCTCTGTGAGTCACGATCGTTTGAGCCGCAGCTGTGGCCTCATCAACTGCTGATAGGCCTGTGCTAATTTTGCTAGTTTAGCAAAAAATAGTACCCCCTTGCAAGGAGACTAAAATATGGTTGACCACTGGGATCGGGTAAGCGTGTTGCAAGAGGGCTTTATTTAGAGTGCATTTATAGTCAACACAAATGCGAATTTCCCTGTTGGCTTTAAGTGGGGTGACTATAGGAGTTTCCCACTCCCCACCATCAACAGGCTGTAACACGCCCTGTTCTACAAGCTTATCAATTTCGGAATCAATTTTATGTTTCAACGCAAAGGGGACCCTATGAGGCTTAACACTGATTGGAACTATGTTGAGATCTACCTTAAAAGAGATAGGCAGGCCTGTGTATGTTCCAAGGGTTGAATCAAAAACATCCACATATTCTTCACACACTGACGTGAGGTCTGCAGTTTGTGTCTGGTTTATGCCAGAAATCTGAATACCTAGGGCATCAAACCAATCGAGTCCAATGAGACTTGCTCTCTGCCCCTCTACTACTATTATATCCAGGTGCCCCAAAAACCCTTTAAACTTTACCAAAAAAGTGGCTTCTCCCTTAACTTTAATGTGTGCATTTTGAAATCCGTTAGGATTATATCTGAGGGTCTTAGTTTAGCCCAATTGTTACTGTGCCTACACACGAAGTTAAAAGTGTCTTGAGAAATGATTGAGACTGCAGAGCTAGAGTCCAATTCCATCTTACATGGAACTCCTTTAGCTCTACCATGAGCTTAAGTTTGGGTTTGAGGGGGCGTCGAGCCCCAGTGCGGCATATGCTTCTACGGCTTCTGAAAAATCCCACACTAACTGGACCCTGAGCCCTAGTACCTCTCCTAGTCGGTTCTTCTGACTGGTGTTTGGGTGGCCGGTCTCTCTGACGGGCTCTGCAAACCACCACAATGTGGCCTGTCCTTCCGCAAGCTCTACAAGTGGTTGAACAAAATCTGCAATTGGCGTGAAAATGATTGCCGCCACACCCACAGTTCTCAGTAAGAGAACTGCCTTGTAACTGTCCTCTCGCTGCAGGCTGTCGCAGTGTTGCGCATTGGGTTGCCTTTGGAGTCAGTTGATTTCAGGTTCTTCTTCCTCAGAAGATCCTCCGGTGCATTTGGCGTCCTCATGGTGGACCGTTTCTTCAAACTTTGTTGATTTGGTGGGCTGTACTGTCTGAACTGTGTCCCCGGCAGCTTCGTCGGCCATCACCTCGTCCTGTGCTTCAGAAAATGTTAAATTTGGCATAGCAAATAGTCTCTGGTGAAGCGTTCTGTCCCATAGGCCACAGATGAGCCGGTCTCGTAATCGCTCTTCCAAATTTGAAAATTTTCATAGGCGTGTGGCCTGCCTTAGGCCCTCTATGAATTCTGAAGCTGACTCCCCAGGTAGCTGCACATTTTGGTCAAACTTGAACCACCAAGCCATTTCAGACATCTTGGCCTGGAAGTGCCCGGTTAGTTTCTTTTTTAGATCTGCATAGGAGACCGCTTCAATTGGTGTCGGTGCAAAAAGTTTCTCAGCCAAATCAAAGGTTGCTGGGCCACACATGCAGAGTAGCGTTGCGGCCTTTAGTCCTTCTTCCGCGATCTGATTGGCTCTGAGGTAGTTTTCTACTTGCAATAAATATGATGGCCATTCCTCCAGGTGTTTCACGTCGAATTCTCACAGTTTTCCATCCTTCGGCATTCTTTCTTTCTGGTTCCTGCATTCTTCAGGATCCTGCTTCCAGGCTCAGGGAATGAGTCCACTGAGCACGAGAGAGAAGGGGGGAAAATGCCTCTTCCCTCTGGCATGTGCTGCCTTTCCCTCGTACACTTCAGCTCTTTATTCAGTGAAGCAGGATCCCACCCTCGTCGCCACTGTTAAATAACAGGTTCTTTGACACAGGAATGAAGACATGAAACAGAGTACAGGGTAACTCATCATTTATTTCGTACTGTGACTGTACTGGGGAAAATGGCTGCAACCAGCTGCAATATATAGTCTAGCTCCTAGGCAGCAGCCAATAGGTTTGAATCAACCATTGCCACCTGGAGATAGCCAATTGCAGCACAGGAGACTTGTAGTCTGGGTTGCTGGAGAGCCGTTAGCTGCTCCAGCCATCCACATGGTATTCCCTCAAAAGCCCAGTACATAACAGTTTGAATTAAGTGAAACAATTATGTTTACATTTTGTATGTGTTGAAAAAGATGTAAAAAGGTAGGTGTTAATTGTAATAAATTCTTCTTTGACTCAAATGGAACTCCTTGTTTATGGATATGTCAATGTAGTTTTGTTGGCAATGATACCAAGACAAAGGTAAGACAAAGATGACCAAGACAAAGGTAAGCCAGATAGTGCCACCAGCTGAGACATATTAATGTGACACTTCAATAATTTGTATGGATAGCTGTAAAAGTAAATACACACATATTCATAGTGATTGTTTTGTTGAAGGTATAAACAAGACAGGGAAGAGTAAGAGAAGCATAAAAAACCCCAAAAACACCTGAAAATATCCACCAAATAGTGAGGATTGGGGAAAAAGATCAAAGAATTGTATTGGCTACACATTGAATGTTAAGAAGTTGATTAACACAAAAAATAGAGGCAAAATTCAAAACGATTCATGCCCAGCAGGGGTATTCATTGGGGGAGGATCACAAAAGTCAACACTGAAGTCCTCCATCTCTTGCATATGTGTCAATTTTCTGCTGTGGCACCTGGCCTTTGGGAATATCATCTACCCAGAGTCCCGATTGGCCATCACCTTGCTGACTTTGTGAAGCAACTTGAAAATATACCACCTCTTCTAGGGATCTTGAACATGAGCATCTGGAGCTTGCAAAGTAGCTCCATCGCTGGGGAGTGTGCTGCCAGCAGATTGTGGTTTTTCAAACGGTTCTTAATTTTTTGTCATCTTTTTGATTATTTTGTTATATTGTTTTGGTATTTTTGACAAATTAACAACTGCACCACCACACTGAGCCGTGGTGGCACAGTAGTTAGAACGCAGTATTGCGGGGTAACTCTGCCAACTGCCAGCAGTTCGTTTCTCACCAGCTCAAGGTTGACTCAGCCTTCCAACCTTAAGGTCAGTAAAATAATGGGCAATATGCTGATTCTGTAAACTGCTTAGAGCTGTAAAGCACTGTGAAGCAGTATATAAGTCTAAGTTCTATTGCTATTGTTTAGTGCTATTTTTAACTTTATACACT
Organism: Vipera berus; assembly: GCF_964194415.1. NCBI lineage: Eukaryota > Metazoa > Chordata > Lepidosauria > Squamata > Viperidae > Vipera > Vipera berus. Next base: position 240,278,035 of record NC_138202.1, read on the forward strand.
GCTCAGAGTCATGTGAGAATGGCAACTATATAAATTTACCAAATTAATAAAAAAATAAACATTGCCTGCACATAGAAAGAGCTGAGGCTTCACATAGTCATAACTACCATCCTGATATTTATTACCACCTCCACTACCATGGATATCTCTGATTCCAGCCTTGCATAGTTTCACTAACCCCAAGCCAGTAAATCATGCAATAAGAGCCCCAACATCCATTCAAGTGCTCCTTGCTGGGAAAAAAATCTCATGATTTCAGAATTCACTGCCAAAGCTAGCAACATGACATATATTTGCTGAAGAATGACTGGGGCATCACACCTACTCCAAGCTGTCTGGCCAATGGGAAGGGCCTTTCCATAACTCTGTTAATGAAGAGGCTCATAGGATACTACCACTTCTTGAAGAAAATGGTGGAAAGAGTCTGTATTCATTAAATGATGTTTCTCAGCCTTAACAGCTTGAAGATGTGCTGAGAGCAACTCCCAGAATTCCCCTGCCAGAATTCTAGGAATTGAAGTTCATACATCTTGAAGTTGCCAAGGCTGAAAAATACTGCCCTGTATGATGACACTGGGCCAATTGGTACAATTTTGTGCTTTCAGAAATTTGATTGGATTAGTGGCTGACTAAATGTAAGTGCATCATGGGAACAGAGATTTTAAGTAATTAAAAATATGTGTTATATTTTATACCATCTCTAGCAGTACTTCAATATCAAAGCAAAAAAAGGTAGCTCTGACTGCACAGGGATACAAAGCTAGCATTCTGGTCATACCTCCTTAAACCAAACATGACTGTGTGAAAAGACGCAGCTGCTCTAAGGAGCTGCTGACAATTGTTACCTGTCTTTTTGCCTTTCAATCCAAAGCACTGCCTGGCCTATTCTGTACCCTTTGATTATATATCCCATTCAACTTTTGAAGAGGATATTAAGCTTTTAAAGGTCTTTTTATATCACTATAAGATGAGTGCTTAGTGGGATAACTGTTACCAAATCAGCTCTGTGGTTGAGTTTTTAAGAGATTATTTTGCAAAAGGAAGTAGGAAATTGAGTTTCAAAATCCTGTTTAGCTTGGGCACTGCTATTCGTGCATTATCAAATACAGCAGTTTTCTTAAGTGGTGGGGAACACTATTACTTGAATTTGGACCCAGCTGCCCTTCAAATAGGACAATATGCTGAATTGCTGAAGCACAGTAACTGCCAAATAGAAACCAAATTAGGCTCATTTCTGAGAACCAACCCAGCTGCATTTGAGTACATCAAGATAACAGGCAATTCAAAAGGTTGGAAGGCCTTGATATTAGCTTGTTGACGTCAGATTTCCACCAGATTATAACTGCTTCCTTGGGCAACTGACATCTGGATTCCATTGTCTACCTTAGCTAGAGTTAATCCTAAACCACATCCTGATCTTAGGAGGGATGGTGATGGAACACTTAATTTCCCAACAATAATGTTTCAATATTTAACAGCATGATGCTTTCATTCAGATCCTCCATTTTGAGTAAAGCAACAATGCTATTTTTGTAGCACATTAATATAAAAGTCTAAATTGGATCAAATCTCTGCACATGACAACTACATTCCCATGGCTATCACTGATAGAGTACAGAATCATTGAGTTTGTTGATATGCATCCAAAATACACTGCAATTAATCCTAAGCTTAATGGCAACAAACATGAAAATATATGGCAAAAAATTCAATATATGTGGCAACCCTATAATATCATCCAAAGCACTTTTTCTAGCAGAGTGGAGGTTGGTAAACCACACAGCTGTCTGCTGATGCATCATCACTTGATCACACCTTGCATTCCATAGAAGCTCCTTCCTCAAATGTCTGCGGAGATTCTCAGTTGTGTAAGTCATGGCTGCCCAGAGGTGCTTTTCCAAAGGGCAACTGGACATTTTCTGTTTTTTCTTGAAGAAATTTCACTTCTCATTTAAGAACTGAAGAAGCTTCTTGGATGAGAAATAAAAGGTCTTCAAGGAAAAACAAAGAAGGTCCAGTTACCTTTTGGAAAAGCATCTTTGGGACTCCATCCTCAAACTTTGCTGCCTCTTGAGGTTGCTGACCATTCCTCCATCTAATGGATCAGATGCAGATTATATCTCAGCTGTTCCACTTCTAAAAAGAATGGATATGTTCTCCCATTTCTTTATATGTTTATTGTAGTAGGCATATATGTCTTTTCAGTTTAAGTGGACTGAATGCTTTACAAACTTACTCTATGTAAACACAGTTAAAATAATGGAATAACAATAATATAAACAAAGCAAAATAACCACATAAAAATGAGGAAAGACAAAACAAATCTAATCAGTTACACCAGGCATGTCAAACTGCTGGCCTGCGGGTCAGATGTGTCATGACGAAACCATGCCTAACCCATTGCTGGCAATGGGGAAAAAGTTATGATACGTCACATAATGTCATGTGACGTCACGAGTTTGACATGTCTGAATTACACTCATATAGCAGGAGAATTGTAAATCAACTGGTCTCCATCTCAAAAGCCTATGCATGTTGCTTTTCTGAAACTGTAGGATTGGGAAGAATAGAATAGAATAGAATAGAATAGAATAGAATAGAATAGAATAGAATAGAATAGAATAGAATAGAATAGAATAGAATAGAATAGAATAGAATAGAATAGAATAGAATAGAATAGAATAGAATAGAATAGAATAATAACTTTATTGTCACTTTGAATGTACACTAATCAGCATATATTAAAATGAAATTTCATTGCATACAGCTCTCAAAGAGTCACCACCTCCAATATACACTGCATAAATATGACAGAAAAAAGAAATAAGGAAGGAAGGAAGGAAGGAAAGAAAGAAAGAAAGAAAGAAAGAAAGAAAGAAAGAAAGAAAGAAAGAAAGAAAGAAAGAAAGAAAGAAAGAAAGAATTAACACATCTCCAGGGGGATGCTATCCTAGAGAATGGGAGCAGCAATCAGAAATCCCAGAACAGTCATGAAAATATATCTTACATATAGAAAATTTATATGTGTGAGTGCTTATGTATGTATGTTAGGCTGGACCTTTAGCTTTCTACCATAGTTCAAGAATTCCCCCACACTCCTTCATATACAGGTAGTTCTTGACTTACAGCAGCCCATTTAGTGACCGTTCAAAGTTACAATGGCACTGAAAATTGACTTATGACTATTTTTCACACTTACGACCATTGCAGCATCCCCATGATCACATGATCAAAATTCAGGTGCTTGGCAAGTGTTTCATATTTATGACAGTTGCAGTGTCCTAGGGTCATGTGATCAGCTTTTGCAACGTTCTGACAAGCAAAGACAATGGGGAAGCCAGATTCACTTAACAACCATGTTACTCACTTAACAACTGCAGTGATTCCCTTAATAACTGTGGCAAGAAAAGTCATAAATTGGGGCAAACTCACTTAACAAATGTTTCACTTAGCAACATAAATTTGGGGCTCAATTAAGGTCGTAACTTGAGGACTACCTATATACATACACAGACACACACACAAACACACACAAACACACACATCTTTTCAGGCACTCTACCTTTTCTTCTCAAGAACAACAGAGCACGTACTATGACAATACAGGTAGATCTTAACTTACAACCATTCATTTAGTGACCATTTGAAGTTACAACAACACTGAAAAAAGTGACTTTTCACACTTATGACCATTGGTCACGTGATCAAAATTCAGATGCTTGGCAAGTGTTTCATATTTATGATGGTTGCAGCATCCCAAGGTCATGTGATCACCTTTTGCAACCTTCTAACAAGTAAAGTCAATGGGGAAGCCTGATTCACTTAACAACCATGTTATTAACTGAAGAACTACAGTGATTCACTAAAACTGTGGCAAAAAGGATCGTAAAATGGGGCAAAATTTACAACTGTCTTGCTTAGCAATGGAAATTTTGGCTTCAAATGTGAACTTAGGTTGAAGACTACCTGTACACATTTTGCTTTCATACAAACCAGAGCTCATGTAAATAGATGGCCATTTTATCAAGTCAACCTCACCTCTTGTCAGTGTTGCAGGCCACACTCCACTCTTCTAAAAATTAGCCTGAGATACAGGGAGTCAAAATCCATTATATGTGAATTTCTTTAGAAAAACTAGTTCAGTTCCCCTATTTGATAGTAGGAAGGAAACAAAAAAAAGAACAAAACATTTAAAAGGAAGTGATGGATATGGAAAAAGCAGTAAATTAGCTTTCTTAAAATTGCTTGCAATGTTTACCTTGTAGGATTTCTTCTCATCAGGAATATTTTCATGCACCATACAGTGCCTTTGTGAATGAGTAATCTAAAAATCAGATAAAGAATCTCACATTGCCTTTTTCTCAGCACTCACTTCTGCAGTCTGATTTGACCAGGGGTCTTCAAACTCTAATGGCAGAAAGTGAAGAAGAACTAAAGAGCCTCTTGTTGCGGGTGAAGAAGGAGAGTGCAAAAGTTGGGTTGAAACTTAACATTAAGAAAACCAAGATCATGGCATCTGGCCCTCTCAATTCCTGGCAAATAGATGGGGAAGAAATGGAGGTAGTGACAGATTTTGTTTTCCTGGGCTCCAAGATCACTGCAGATGGGGACTGTAGCCAAGAAATTAAAAGACGCTTGCTCCTGGGAAGGAAAGCCATGGCAAATCTAGACAGCACACTAAAAAGCAGAGACATCACCCTGTCAACAAAAGTGCGTATAGTCAAGGCTATGGTCTTCCCAGTTGCAATGTATGGCAGTGAAAGTTGGACCATAAGAAAGGCTGAGCGCCAAAGAATTGAGGCCTTTGAACTATGGTGCTGGAGAAGACTCCTACGAGTTCCTTGGACTGCAAGGCGATCAAACCGGTCAGTCCTAGAGGAGATCAATCCTGAGTGCTCTTTAGAAGGCCAGATCCTGAAGCTAAAGCTCAAATACTTTGGCCATCTAATGAGAAGGAAGGACTCACTGGAGAAGAGCCTAATGCTGGGAAAGATCGAGGGCAAGAGAAGAAGGGGACGACAGAGAATGAGGTGGCTGGATGGAGTCACTGAAGCAGTAGGCGTGAGCTTAAATGGACTCCAGAAGATGGTAGAAGACAGGAAGGCCTGGAGGAACATTGTCCATAGGGTCGCGATGGGTCGGACACGACTTCGCAGCTAACAACTTCAAACTTGGCCCTTTTATGACTTGTGGACTTCAACTCTCAGAATTCCTCAGCCAGGCACACTGGCTGAGGAATTCTGAGAGTTGAAGTCCACAAGTCATAAAAGGGCCAAGTTTCCCAACTCTCCATTTCTTTTTGAATTTTACCCCATAGTTTTTCATAGTTATTTTTATATAACTTTGTATTAGAGGGTGACAAAAACACCCCCAAATATTTGACCCTTTTAGCAATCTCAAATCCAGTTAATCCTTCTAAAAGAGCCTTTTGCGATACTGTCATATTTTTGGCCAGAATTTTAGTTTTTTGTACATTAACTTTAAATCCAGAAACCCTCCCATATTGCATTATTATCTCCATCAGGTTCACAACAGAGTTTTCTGGCTGGGTCACTGTAACAACCAGATCGTCTGCGAACGCCCTCAATCTATAATCCTGGTCTCTAATTTGAATACCCTTAATTTTTTCCGAGTTCCGAATTTTTATCAATAATATCTCCAATGTTAAAACAAATAATAAAGGTGATAACGGACACCCTTGTCTTGTGCCCTTCTCAATATTACATGCTTCCGTCAAACTATTGTTAACTATTATTCGGGCAGTTTGTTTTTGATATAATGCCCTAATTGGTTGCAAAAATTTATCCCCAAAATTCATTTTATCTAAAACTTTCATCAAAAATTGCCAATTCAATTGATCAAAAGCTTTTTCAGCATCTAAGAAAATTAGCGCCGCAGGGATCTGGTTGTTCCTTTCCAAAAACTCTAACACATCAACTATATGCCTCACATTATTTTTCATTTGCCTACCAGTAATAAACCCAGTTTGATCCCCATGAATCACCTGTTGCAGAACCCTCATCAGTCTGTTAGCCAACACCTTAGCAAATATTTTATAATCTGTATTTAGAAGTGATATCGGTCTATAATTTTTAACTTGAGTAGCATCTTGATCTTCCTTCGGAATCAAAGAGATAAAAGCAGTTCTCCAAGACGGAGGCACCTTTCCCCCTCTCTGAATTGTCTGAAACAGTTCCTTTAACGGCTTTATCAACTCCATTTGTAAATTTTTATAGTAAACCGCAGTCAAACCATCCGTACCTGGCGCTTTATCCAACTTCAATTCCTTAATTGCTATAAGAATTTCTTCTTCTGTTATCAACTGGTTAATCTCCTCTTTTTGTACTTGCGTAAGAACCGGGATGCTAGCATTCTCCAGATATACATCAATGTCTTTTTCATTAATCTTTTCCTTGGCATATAATTTAGAATAAAAATCCACAAAGGCTTCCTTAATAAGATCCTGTTGAAACACAACCTTTCCCTTATGTTCAATTTTATCTATATTAGAAGCCCTTTGCTTTTTCCTTAGTCTATAAGCTAGCCATCTACCTGGCTTATTAGCATTGCAAAAAGTATTATGCCTAGCAAACCGCAAGTTGGTTGCCACTTGATCAGCCATCAATTTATCGAATTGTCCTCTTAATAGCTTAATAACTTCCTTAGTTTTTACATCCGATGGATTCAAAATTAAGACCTTTTCTTTTTCCCTAATTTCATTCTCCAGTTCTTTCCTTCTGGCTTCCAAAGTACGTCTGTATTTATTATTCATATATATCAACACTCCTCTCATATAGGCCTTGCTAGCATCCCAAACCATGTCCATAGAAGTATCCTTATTCATATTAATTTCAAAAAAATCCTTCATCCGCTGCTTACATTCTTCCACATTTCTCAGATTTCTAAACAAATTCTCATTTACGCGCCACGAGCGCCTATCCCTATTGTCCTTATTGATCTCTAACCAAACTGGACTGTGATCCGAAATAGTCCTTGCACAAATCTTTACCTTCTTAATCCTAGAAAAAAAATCATTAGTCAACAAAATAAAATCAATCCTAGAAAAAGATTGATGTCTGTCAGAAAAAAAAGTATAATCCTTTTCACGTAGGTGTATGTCACGCCAGATATCTCTCAATTCCAAATCGTCCTTCATTTCAAAAAAAGATTTAGGCAATCTGGCATGACTCGGAGCACGCTTAAAAGAACCCGCCTTGTCCATCTGTACATCCAATACACCATTCCAGTCCCCCATAAAAATAAACGATTTATAATCCAATTGAGTGAGCTTTGTATGAAGTGAACTAAAAAAATCCGCTTCTTGTTGATTAGGAGCATACAGTCCAACTAAAAGCATTTTTTTACCTTCTAACAACAAATCTATCATAACATATCTTCCTTGCGTATCTGCTTCAATTAATTCCGCTGTTAGAGTATTTTTAACGTAGACAACCACTCCATTTTTCTTATTCATCGCAGAAGCAACAAATTCCGTGCCCAACCTTGAGTTCGATAAATACTTTTGGTCCATAACCCTAATATGCGTTTCTTGCAAACATATAACATCAATCTTAAATTGTTTTAAATATTGAAAAACTTTCTTTCTCTTCTGTGGTGAATTTAATCCATTGACATTCCAGGTTAAGAATTTAGTCGCCATGCGTGGCATCCCGAAGCTTTTGAAGCACATCTTTAATAGCCCCTATATTTTCTTTGGGCCGCGCTCCTCCCACAGCTTCACTATAAGTACGCTTTGAGAATTCCATAAACTTCTGCTGGTCTTGCTCTTGTACTTGTCTTGCTCGTTTTACAGCGGCGCGCGTCAACCTCTGCTTTCCAGCAGCCACCAACGAAGCTGTAGTTTGATCCCCTCCAGCACCATTCTCCTGTGTTTGTCCCTCGTCAGCCTCTTGAGGTTTTCCCTCTCCAGATCCCTTTGCTGCTTCCAGAAGTGATAGTGGGGTTGCTTTTAAAACATTGTTATAAAAATCACGCCCCTGAGTCACAGTAACCAGACGGTATCTTTTACCTTCGTACATCACCACCAGTCCAACTGGAATCTCCCATCTAAACTTGATATCACGTTGCTTAAGTTCCTGTACGAGGAATGCAAAATCCTTCCTTCTCCTTAAAATCTTTGGAGGAATTTCTTTTAGAACCAGGACTTCTTGCTCAGCAACCACAACTTTAGTATCATAAGCAGCTTGAATAACTTCATCTCTAGTTGCTCTCTTTGTAAAATAGACCACCACATCTCTAGGTAGCTTCCTCTGCCTTGCAATCCATGAGTTTACACGAAAAGCTTTATCCATACATCCCTCTATTTCAGATGCTGGCTGGCCCAATACTGCTTCCAAAGCCTCAGAAATCAGCTGCTTTAGGTCTTCTTTAGGATTCTCTTTTAAGCCCCTGATTCTTATAGCATACTGCATCTGATGATACTGAACAAGACTCAATTCTCCGTCCATTTTGTCCCTTAAATTTTCATTCTCCAGTACCTTTACTTCTAATATAGTATTCTTTTGACTAAGATCCTCCATTTTTTCTTCCAAACATTGCACACATTCAGCCACGCTTTCCACTGTAGACAAGATGTATACCCTCATTGCACTAAACCGCTCGTTAAGCTTCTCTTCCATCCTCTCCTCCAATTTCTCCATTCTCTCCTCCAACTTTGCCACCTTATCATCCAGCATTTCTGAAATTACCTGGGATTGCCTTGCAAAGGCGTCTTGTAAGTCCTTAAGCGTCAATGCCACAGGAGGTGCAGGAGGAAGCAGAGCTTGCAACGATGTCTGTTGCACCGGGGAAGTTCCCGCACTCCGAAGAACTTTAGGGGAAGATTTAGCCGCCATCTTTCTTCACTTTCACTTGTTGCGCACTTTCACTTTAAGTTTAAAAAGTCCATCAAGCTAAAGAGTAAAAATAAAAGTCCTCTTCACCTGAGCCTCCTGTACCGCTCTGCCTGCTCCTTTTACTCCAAAGTCTTTCCTTCTGGCAGGGGTGGTCGCAAACGCCTGGCTCCGCTCCAAAAATCCCGGAGCAGAGACGCTAAACAGCTGGGAGCAACCCAGGCTACGGGGGAGTTCAATCCTTCAGCCGCCCAAGCTTTCAGCTCAGGCGGCCCCGGAGAACTCAACCCCTACCTGGGGCCTCACCCCCTCCTCTTCTCCCGAGGAGGGGGCTTCGAATCCACCTAAACAGCTGATCGGCGCTGTTTTAGGTGGAAAAACTCAGCTGTGAAGCGGACAGCCCGAAACGGCTATCTTCGGCGCCGCGCCGCCACCGGAAGTCCCTCATAAAAGGGCCAAGTTTGAAGACCCCTGGATTTGACTCAAAAATTACTCTTCTCTGTAAAAAAACAATCTAAAGGGAGTTTCATAGCAATTTAATTGACTTTTTAAGACAAGCCATTTATATACTTTAAATGCCCTCCAAACTTCCATATACTATTTTCTAACTTGGGAGCCATCACATGTACTTTTCACTCCAGCCACAAAGATCTTAATCTTTTATCTTAAAGATTCAAACTCGTATCTTGAAAAGTAAAGCTGTTGCAAAAGTAAACCTAGCATGAAGTGTAAATTTCCAGTTTATCATAAGCACTAAATGTCTGAATTAAATGGAAGACGTTTTTCTCAATGTTTTTCTCATGGTTAATCAAATGGCTATTATTATAATGACTTTCCAAATATAAGGTATAAAAGAGATGAATATGTTACCTGGCACATTAAACCTGGAACATAAAATACTGTCTATATACTTTTGGCAGGATGTGAAGAAAAAACTTCATTTCCCCTGTTTTTTTAAACTATTATTATGAAATTGGATAGAGAGTTAATTAAGTTGGATCTTTATTCAAATTGTTTTGAGCAACAAAAACTATGTTAGCCATCTGTTGCTTCTTGCAGCCAGAGATACTGGTACTCTATAGGAGACAGAACAGTTCTTTTTCAATGAAGATTCATTTGAATGCTATTTATAGAGCATCTGGTATACAAATAATATCATCATACTTATGTATTTACTGACTCAATCAGTGCTTGCTGGTTTATTTACTTATTTGTATTGCTAGCCCATCCCAATTCTGAAATATTCTGGGCAGCAAACACAAACAAGGTAAAGAAAAACTATAATTGAATCGATATTATAAAAAAATAATTAAAATCATTAAAAGGTTATGGAATAAATGTTGTTAAAATCTGGCATTGTGATCTGTTTAAATTAGAAGATAGAAAAGTAGCAGGTCATCTTTAGACCTGATAAAGTTTTGTTCTCAGTTTCTTTTTAAAAATTGGGATCAAGCTATTTCCCAGCCCTTGGGAATAACACTGATATTAAAGAGAAGTTGCATAATTCTGTGGAAAGAGCAGTACATTCATACTTAAAGATTTAACTCTTGGATAAATGCATCTCTTCTCATGGGTCTATTTATTTTTTATTTGTCAGTTTAGGCTATGACTTGATATTATGTTTGTTATGTACTGGGCTTTTTGAGGGAATACCACATGGGTTGCTGGAGCAGCTAACAGCTCTCCAGAAACCCAGACTACAAGTCTCCTGTGCTGCAATTGGCTATCTCCAGGTGGCAATGGTTGATTCAAACCTATTGGCTGCTGCCTAGGGGCTAGACTATATATTGCAGCTGGTTGCAGCCATTTCCCCCAATACAGTCACAACACAAAATAAACGATGAGTTACCCTGTACTCCGTTTCGCGTCTTCATTCCTGCATCAAAGAACCCACTATTTAACAGTGGCGACGAGGATGGGATCCTGCTTCACTGAATAAAGAGCTGAAGTATACAAGGGAAAGGCAGCACACGCTGGAGGGAAGAGGCATTTCCCCCCCTCTCAAGGTCAGCTAGCAAGCTACACTAGTGACCTCGTGCTCACTGGACTCATTCCCTGAGCCTGGAAGCAGGATCTGGAAGAACGCAGGAACCAGCAAGAAAGAATGCCGAAAGTTGGAAAACTACAAGAATTCGACATGAAACACCTGGAGGAATGGCCATCATATTTATCGCAAGTAGAAAACTACCTCAGAGCCAATCAGATTGCAGAAAAAGGACTGAAGGCTGCAACGCTACTCTGCGTGTGCGGCCCGACAACCTTTGATTTGGCCAAGAACATTTTCGCACCGACACCAATCGAAGCGGTCTCCTATGCAGATCTAAAAAAAGCTAACCGGGCTCTTCCAGCCCAAGATGTCTGAAATAGCTTGGTGGTTCAAGTTCGACCAAAGAGTGCAGCTACCCGGGGAGTCAGCTTCGGAATTCATAGCGGGCCTATGCAAATTTTCAAATTTAGAAGAGCAATTATGAGACCGGCTCATCTGCAGCCTATGGGACAGAACGCATCAGCAGAGACTGTTTGCTAGGCCAAATTTAACGTTTTCTGAAGCACAGGATGAGATGATGGCCAACGAAGCCACTGGGGGCACCGTTCAAACAGTACAGCCCACCAAATCGACAAAGTTTGAACAAATGGTTCACCTTGAGGACGCCAAATGCACTGGAGAAATTTCCGAGGAAGAAGAACCTGAAATCAACCAACTCCACAAGCAACCCAATGTGCAACACCACAACAGCCAGCAGCGAGAGGACAGTTACCAGACAGTTCTCTTACCAAGATGTAAGGGGTGCAGCGGCAACCATTTTCGCGCCAATTGCAGATTTCATTCAGCCACGTGTAGAGCTTGTGGAAGGACAGGCCACATCGCAGTGGTTTGCAGAGCCTGCCAGAGACACCGGCCACACAAAGACCAGTCGGAAGAAACAACTAGGAGAGGTACTAGGCCCAGGGTCCAGTTAGTGTGGGATTTTTCAGAAGCCATAGAAGAGTATGCCGCACCGGGGCTTGACACCCCCTCAAACCCAAACTTAAGCTCATGGTAGAGCTACAAGGAGTTCCATGTAAGATGGAATTGGACTCTAGCTCTGCAGTCCCAATCATTTCTCAAGACACTTTTAACTTCGTGTGTAGGCGTAGTAACAATTGGGCCAAACTAAGACCCTCAGATATAATCCTAATGGATTTTCAAAATGCTCACGTTAAAGTTAAGGGAGAAGCCACCTTGCTGGTAAAGTTTAAAGGTTTTTTTGGGCACCTGGATGTAATAGTAGTAGGGGGGCAGAGAATGAGTCTCATTGGACTCGATTGGTTTGATGCCTTAGGTATTCAGATTACTGGCATAAACTGGACACAAACTGCAGACCTCAGGTCAGTGTGTGAGGAATATGTGGATGTTTTTGATTCAACTCTTGGAACATACATAGGTCCGCCTATCTCATTTAAGCTAGATCCCAATGTAGTTCCAATCAGGGTTAAGCCTCGTAGGGTCCCCTTTGCCTTCAAACATAAAATTGATTCCGAAATTGATACGTTTGTAGAACAGGGCGTGTTACAGCCTGTTGATGGTGGGGAGTGGGAAACTCCTATAGTTATCCCATTTAAAGCCAACAGGGAAATTCACATTTGTGCTGACTAAAATTCACACTAAATAAAGCCCTCAAGCAACATGCTTACCCGGTCCCAGTGGTCAACCATTTTTAGCCTCCTTGCAAGGGGGTACTATTTTTGCAAAACTTGATTTAGCACAGGCCTATCAGCAATTGCCAGTTGATGAGGCCACAGCCGTGGCTCAAATGATCGTGACTCACTGAGGGGCATTCAAAGTTAAATACTTACAGTTTGGACTCAGTGTTGCACCAGGTATTTTTCAGGGAATCATGGAGCGTACACTCAAGGGTATTCAGGGCATCTGCCCTTATTTTGATGATGTTCTTATTGCAGGGGAATCCCCTGAAGTGCTGGCCAGTAGGCTCACGGCTTTCTTGCAGAGGCTTCGCGAAGCAGGCCTCAAATTAAAAATGAACAAGTGTAGTATTGGGGATTCTTCAACAGAATTCCCGGGTTTCCAAATTGATGCTAACGGCATTCACCCCACTGATTCTAAAGTGAAGGCCATTAAAATGGCTCCTAGGCCCAAATCAAAAGGAGAGCTATAAACATTCTCGGGCCTCCTAAACCTCTATCACACATTTCTACCTCATAAGGCAGCAATAGCAGAGCCCCTCCACAGGCTTCTAGATAAGAAAGCTCCATGGAAATGGACTAACCTACATGAAAAAAGTTTCCAGGACTTAAAAGCACTATTGTCAGAAAAGTCTACTGTAATTCCTAACATGACTACTGCTAGGACCATCCAGGTGCTGAGAAAACTCTTTGCCACACATGGGTTGCCAGATGTCTTAGTTTCAGACAATGGGGCCCAATTCACTGCTGCTGAATTTCAGGCCTTCCTTAGAGCTAATCTCATCAGACATGCAACGTCTACGTTTTTTCATCCATCTTCTAATGGTCAAGCTGAATGCATGGTGAGGTCAATGAAGGAGGCACTCAAGCGCATCATTATAGATGACTGGCATCACAGATTGGCAGATTTTTTACTCTGCTAGCATTTTACGCCCTGCACTGCCACAGGCAAAAGTCCTGCAGAACTACATTGGAGGAAGGCATTTGATCACTAAACTGGACAGGTTGCATCCAGATAGAATGGCAGCAGAAGCCTCTCAACCAAAACCCCCGAAGGGACTGCACATGGGCGATTGGGTTTGGGCCAGGAACTGTGGTCATGGGAACCTGTGGGTTCCTGGTCAAATTACCAAGGCATCTGGACCCCTATCTTATGAAGTGGGGCTGGAGGGAGGGCAAGTTGTCAGACGACACATTGATCAGCTCAGGAAACAGTTTCCAGAACGGCCACTAAGCGAGGACTGCATCATCTCCCTCCCAAGGTCCTCAAACCTGTGGCCAAGCCAGCCCTCACATGGACTATGAGGACTTTTCCTTTTTAACTGAGATGGAACCAGAGGGGGAACTGGGGAGTTCTTGAGTGCAACATGGACCCCCTGAAGGAGCAAGCCAACTGAACTTCAGCAACCGCTGTGCCTACTCTGCCGAACAGTCTGACTCTGGGGTGGGCCAACCTGGAGAGGCCAGCCAGAGTGCATCGAATCCCCTTGACTCAGGAACACAAAGGGACACAAGTCTATCCAGCCCACTGGGTAAGCTGGTAGACTACAAAGTGATGGGAACTCCATGATGTTCCTCTAGGGCACACAAGCCTCCTTCATATCTTGCAGATTACATTGTTAAAAAAAGAGCTATATAATTGTTATAAATCCTGTTGCCATGAGACTACAGAAACTAGTGCTATGATATAACTGTCTAAAAGTGCCATTTTGGTAGCCTATTCATTCAGATGTTGTTTAATAACATTGTAGTCCACATTGTTTTTTTATTATTATCACTTTTACTTTAGTGTGTTTGGATATTGAGTCTTGAGAATTGTTGAGACTAGTTGGTGTTATTATGATTTGATCTAAGAAGGGAGGGGTGTTATGTGCTGGGCTTTTTGAGGGAATACCACGTAGGTTGCTAGAGCAGCTAACGACTCTCCAGAAACCCAGACTACAAGTCTCCTGTGCTGCAATTGGCTATCTCCAGGCGGCAATGGTTGATTCAAACCTATTGGCTGCCACCTAGGGGCTAGACTATATATTCCGCTTGGTTGCAGCCATTTCCCCCAGTACATGAAATAAACGATGAGTTACCCTGTACTCCGTTTCGTGTCTTCATTCCTGCATCAAAGAACCTGCTATTTAACAATGTTATCTGTATATATCTGATTTATCTAATCTTCATCCTGAAAAAGCTCATTCAAGCCTGGCCATTTGTCCTTTGTCCTTATCAGGAAAGGCAAAAGAAAAAAAAAAGTCTTTCAATTACTCTGCTAAACAGTAACAAGTCCTAGTCAGGTTCATGGACCATATTAAGATAATTTAATAGCTGGAACAGTAAAGTGGATAGTGGGCCAGAACACACAGTTATAGTCAGGGCTTTTTTTCTCATGGAACACTCTGAACGGAGTTCCGGCACCTTTTTTGGATGGAACCTTGTAGGGTAGGCAAGGTGGTTTGTATGACATGTGTGAGTTCCGGCACCTTTTTCTTTTACAAAAAAAGCACTGGTTATAGTTGATTGGCTGGAGAGTGTGGGTTCCTGCATGAGACAATCTACATTATGATTGGTTGCTGGGTGAGAAGGGGGAGTTTCCCTTTTTCCCGCCTTTTTTCCCCTCTGTGTGCTCTGTATGCTGTTCCGTGATTTACCTGAGATTTACTTCATGATGTAGTGATGTGCCTGACTATCTTGTTTGCTGTAAATATAAATGTAAAATATATTTATTTATATAAAACTAAAAGTTTGTGTCAGCATCTCTGACTCCATTTCGACACCAGCTGCACAATTCTCTGACAGACCATTAGGCTATCAATGGCTGCTAATACTGATAGCTGTTTACCAAAGCCTGAATTGTGGGCAGCAGGCCTTGAGCCCTGAGCAGTAGAATCCAGGCTGATGAGCTTCCATAATGCATTCAGGTGGCCACCATCTGCCACAAAACGTTGAACAAGATGGCCATACGACCTGTTACAACAAGGGCTCCCCTTATGTCCTTACAAGGGAGATCATGCTGAATAATAAATAGTTTGTACAAATGACTGGTTCTTCTTTCCCTTCTATTTTTCTCCTGTTTCTGATCCTTCCCTCAGCAGAAAACAACTTAGGGATTGGAGAAACCAACAGAGAAAAGTATATCTCATGGTATATACATTTGGCGGTAAGCTTAGGAATGGAAGAAAACCAACTTTGGAAGAGTGAGCAACTATGCAGAGGACTTTGCGACAGCTGAAACAGTTTCAACTGGTATGAAAGAAGGAAATGTGGGAGGGGGAAAGAAAGCACTTATAGGAAACTGTTATAGAACTGCAATCTCCTGGGCACCCTTAAGAGAAAAAAACAGGAAGCACATATTTAAGGAAGAGTTGTAAAAATTCTGGATGTTGATCCTGGCAATTTCAATTACACTGGCATTTAATGAGACAAAACAATAAGCTACATTTGGAAGCATACAGAAGACACTTCTCAGGCAAAGTTTTCTGTGAAGTGAACCACAGCAATGCATGTGAAGGTCTCACAATCACATACTGTTGCCTATTGTTTGCTAGGCCATAACATCTCTGGTCAGACTGAAAATATATTTATTTAGTAAAGAAATTTGTATGGTCGCCTAACTCATGGTGATTCCAGGCAGCTTATCCAAAGTTCACATCTAAGTAGAACAAAATTCTGTACCAGTTTATAAAGTCTAGGAAGCTGAGAACAAACAAGGTATAATAATCCTGCTATTTCCTATCATTTGTCTGAAGCATTTGGTATTAGAGTTATATGATCGTAGAGCAAGGACATTGTTTTTTAAAAAGTGTTTTGCCAAGAAAACACTTTTCACCTTGTTTGCTTCTCGACTGTTGTTTTTTAAAAAAAGCCTTTAAGATCTTGGTGCATATTGGTTTATTAAATGAAGTCTGGTTTAGTTTGGAGGCATAGCTGCTTAAGTGCAAATTATATTTCAGACACCTAATTTTTGACGATAAACATTTTAAAATTGTTTTTATGTCTGTATTTCCAAAATAATTTATATACTGTCTTTTAAGCTTAGAAAAAACAAGTTAGCTAATAAATCATTTTCAAGGAACAAATAATGTTGCCTACAAATTAAATTCACCAGGATATATGGGAGAAAATAAAACTACAAGGCTTTACATACAGTGGAAGGAAGTTAAACCATAGTTAGGAGAGCAAATGCCATTCATGTTCAGGAATGGATGATTTCCAATATGACAAAAATAAACAGTAAAAAATAAAAATCTGTTGCATAAAATGAGTACAGTCTTAAAAATTCTAGTTATTCCTTTGATTTTATTTTCAGCTGTAGACTAAAGTGCCTAGTATCTTTAAAGGTGTTCATGCTATAGTATAAAATAAGTATGTTAGGTTAACAATCAGAAGGATTGTCATGAGATTACAGAGGTTTCCAATTTATCAAAAGACATTTCTAAATACTGATTCCAATTTCAAGAACATAGAGTTTCTACAGTCACAAACAAATCCCCAGACATTATTCTTTATTTGCACACTGGACATTATTCTTCATTTGCATACTGATTATATAAGTTGCTCTTAAGTAAAGAATATTCAGTGCCCTTAATCCTTTAGCCTCTCCCCAAATATGTATTTTTCAACAAAGGGTGAATAGCTGGATCACAAAATGTAAAAAGGCAGGCAGTTTCTCTTTCAAAGTATAATTCCTAATGGTGTATGAGAAAAGAGCCGGGTTTCTTAAACTTTTCTTCTCTCAGGACCCCTTCCTACTTTCAAAAATTATGGAAGACACCAAAAGAGCTTTTGTTTGTATGGGTTATATTTATCAATATTTAACATATTAAAAACTGAAATTGACATATTTGTTGCCACTATCGCTTTTCACAATTGTCTGATGGGATTTTAATATTGTATTATTTTTCAACATAAACTGGCAAATAATTTCGATTTCTCACACCCCTGAAAAAGTCTTGGGAGAGATCCAGGTATCCTAGGGCCACACGTTAAAAAAGTGTGGCTCTTGAGAAAGATGTGATATACTGTTTTTAGATTACAAAGTACTAAAAGAATGAGATGAGATAGAAAATGAGAACTTGAAGGTGATTCCTCTTACGCACGAAGAAGTCTTTCACTGTTGATGGTTCTTCCTTCCAAATACTTTCACCATACAGGGTGCTCTTCTAACATGTGGACATCCTAACTGAGGA
The DNA here is from genome assembly GCF_964194415.1 of Vipera berus. Lineage (NCBI taxonomy): Eukaryota > Metazoa > Chordata > Lepidosauria > Squamata > Viperidae > Vipera > Vipera berus. Next base: position 240,295,748 of record NC_138202.1, read on the forward strand.
GTTGGGGATGTTAACCATAAAGGCAAATATGAATTTTTAACTTGTTTTTAAAAGTATATTGTATTAATCACAAGTTCTGATGTAGGCAGATGATAATCAGTTGTGCTTTAATTATAGAATTATAATTTCAGGTATACAAAGTAATGTTTGCCCAGGGAATCCATTGAACATAAAACACTGAAACGCTAACCAAAGAAACAAACAAAAATATTAGCCTAAATTGGTATCCATTTTCATATTTTTTTTAAACTTGATGGTAATTGAATCACATTGTTTTTCTTTCTTCATACTTAAATAGCAAATGAGACAGTTGGGGCGGGGGAGGGCAATATGCTGATTCTGTAAACTTGCATATAGAGCAGCAAGGACTCCACAGTTCAATGCTGAGTGACTGTACGTATATTCTCTTATATTATTGAAGTCAGTGAGGTAGTGGATGACATCCTTGTTAATATTAGTTTTTTTACAGTTTCATGAGATATTTCTATATTGCTCCAACATATATTTAATCACACTAAGGCTGTATCTAAGTTTGCTAACATGCATGGCACAAGTATGCCTGGCCACATATTTTGTCTGTAACTGCATGATGTTGCCTGAATTTCACCTCATAAGTAAGACCAGCTTAAATTGTCATTAGCTGTGCTAGTGTTAAAAATAGTGTTTGACCATTAGTTCAACATTCAGAGGCAGCCTCAACTATTTAAAATCTATTAGGTATTATCCATTACACTGGGGCAGAGTCAAATAATTGGCTGAGATGGCAGCAAAAGATTGGTTGATTGATTGATTTAAACAATTTCTATGGCTATCAGTTTCAGAGTCAAAAGTGACTCTGAGTAGTGTACAATAGTGATTCTCAACCTACGTGTACAAGATTAAAAATCACAAAACAAACCAGGCTAAAATATTCAAGATCACAAACAACAATCCCAATTGCTAAGATGGCAACAGTAACCATCAGAGTTCCTGTCCAAATGCTTGGGTGAACAGCCAGATCTTTAATACCTTACAAAAGGTTAACTGAATTAACAACTTCTTTCTCCTCTCAGTAAAGATTTGGGGCACAGGTCTGCAACTCGCAGCTCTGGAACCGCATGTGGCTCTTTCAGCCTTCTACTGTGGCTCCCAGTCCTCCTCCACCATTTGCAAAGAGAGAGAGACAGAGAGAGAGAGAGGCACTTGCACTTGCACTTGCACTTCCCTTCTCTCTCTCTCTCTCTCTCTCTCTCTCTCTCTCTCTCTCTCTCTCTCTCTCTCTCTCTCTCTCCCCGACCTTCTGCTCACCTGGCCAGCTGGCCTCACGCTGTTCTCCGACAAGTTGACAAGCTTATTGGGTGGGCTCCCTGCCCTTGCTGTGTCTCCGCAGGAAGCAGCAGAAAGCAGAAAGCAGCATCTCTCTCTCTCTCTCTCTCTCTCTCTCTCTCTCTCTCTCTCTCTCTCTCTCCCCGACCTTCTGCTCACCTGGCCAGCTGGCCTCACGCTGTTCTCCGACAAGTTGACAAGCTTATTGGGTGGGCTCCCTGCCCTTGCTGTGTCTCCGCAGGAAGCAGCAGAAAGCAGAAAGCAGCATATCTCTCTCTCTCTCTCTCTCTCTCTCTCTCTCTCTCTCTCTCTCTCTCTCTCTGTAACACACACACACACACACACACACACACACACACACTTTTACTTACTTAGTGGGGGAAGAAGACTGGCAGACCAAGGGCAGCAGAGAGCCAGCCCAATAAGAATGTGTGTCAGCTTGTCGGAGAACAGCATGAGGCCAGCTAGCCAGGTGAGAAGTTCGGAGAGAGGGAGAGAGGGGGGGGGAGAGAGAGGGGGAGAGAGAGGGAGAGGGAGAGGGAGAGGGAGAGGGAGAGGAAAGAGAGAGAGAAAAATGAATCTATGTTGTCCTTACTGGACTTTTAGTAAAGAACGTTTAATGAAATATTTTGATTTTTTTTTTATTAAGAGATAAGGTATGGGGATAATGATGCTGTATTTAAAGAGGGTAGATAAGCTACTAAAATTGTTTTTACCTGTTGGGATGAAGGAGAAAGGGGTTTTTTCCCCTCTTTCTCCAGCATAAAAATTTGTTTTCTTTGTAGCAGTTCACTGATTTCATAAATGCAACACACTACAGGTTTTTTTATACATAGCATAAAGGCAATAATGGATATATGCAGTGTTATCTTCATTTTAGATGTCAAAAGGGTTTTGTGGCTCCCAGTGTTTTCTTTTCTGTGAGAAACGGGTCCAAGTGGCTCTTTGAGTGTTTAAGATTGCCGACCCCTCATTTAGGGTAATGGTGTCCTGCCAAGATGTTAGTGATGGTGGAGAAGTATACTCCTGCAGTAAGAGAGATTACTAATTAAATATTATTTTTAAATTCCCTTCCCTTACATAATTATATTCTTTTCTAGGACTTTTAATGAAACAATGATAGTGCTATGTTGGTTTTTCTCCACCTCATCACACACACATAGACACAAATAGATGTTAATAGATACATTGCCTAACAGTTCCTGCAATGTTCTATATAGTTCCGCTGGTAGCCCATCTGGTCCTGGTGTTTTGCCATTCTTTTGTTTTTTAATTGCTTCTGTTAATTCCATCATTGTTATTTTTTCTTCTAGTAGCTTTTTAAATTTCTCTGGTACTTTAGGAATCTCTGTTTTTCCCAAGAATTGTTTTATTGTTTTATCCTATCATCTGAGCAGTGGGCTAATGCCTCCTTAAGTAACACCAGCTGCCTGCAATTAGTGCAGGTTCGAGTCCCACCAGGCTCAAGGTTGACTCAGCCTTCCATCCTTCCGAGGTAGGTAAAATGAGGACCCAGATTGTTGGGGGCAATAAGCTGACTTTGTAATAATGCCGCTGGGTGGGGGGGCAAAAGCCCTAACAAGCAGGCATATACATAGAATGAAGGCTACTGCTAAGCTTGTAAGCTGCCCTGAGTCTTCGGAGAAGGGCGGGATATAAATGTAATAAAAATAAAAAAATAAAAAATAAAAATCTGAAACTACTTGTTGCTTAAAGGTAAAGGTAAAGGTTCCCCCGCACATGCGTGCTAGTCGTTTCCGACTCTAGGGGCCGGTGCTCATCTCCGTTTCAAAGCCGAAGAGCCAGCGCTTGTCCGAGGACATCTCCGTGGTCATGTGGCTGGCATGACTAGACGCCAAAGGCGCACGGAACGCTGTTACCTTCCCACCGTAGTGGTCCCTATTTTTCTACTTGCATTTTTACGTGCTTTCGAACTGCTAGGTTGGCAGAAGCTGGGATGAGTAACAGGCGCTCACTCTGTTACGCGGAACTCGGGATTCGACCCGCCAAACTGCCGACCTTCCGATCGACAAGCTCAGCGTCTAATCATGTAGATACAATATGAACTAAAATATTGAAAGATAGGAATTGAATTATATTATTTGTATTCTCCTGTTGCTATAAAGTTGATCATTGGTCTGGATCAGCTATGAATTGCTTTTGAGGAGTTAGGGAGCTAAAGCAATAGTGGTGAGGAAATGTCTTGAAGATTTATAACAAAACTGACCTGTTTTTAGAGATTTTTTATTCCGAGTAATAAAACTGCTATTAACTGTAGTTTTGAAGAGATCCATATGCGTTATATAAATGTTAAGTATTCTTTTTCACTTCATGAAAAGATAAAGATGTTTCTTTGGAGGTACTTGAAACTAAAAAGCACCAGGAACTGGTATTAATCAGCTTCCTATCACCTGGTATCATTTGGTGCCAGCTGGAAGGACTAGACTGAGAATAGTTTGTCTAGAATAACAGCATTGAGTAAATGTGATATTCAAATACTTTTATTTTTCATTAAACCTAAAATGTGAGCTCCGTCTTCCACTTCAGGGAAAGCAGTCTCCACCAAGGCTAATTTCCTAGAGGACTGTTTTGTTGTAACCTGGGGACATCAGAACACACCAAAAGGAAATCGAAGATACATATCCATTGGTTGGTCAACAGACCCATCTGGTACTCAGAGATGCTGGGCAGGTCAGAAACGCTCCCTACGAAAGAGAACTGAGTAAAGAATTGGCTTCGTAGGTTGCCTGAAGGATATGTTTCTCTGAGGAGTGGAAAATGTGAAAAATCAACTGGGGGCAAGGGAGAGGAATAATACAAACAGCTAAGACAGCTGGCTGAGTTCCCTTTGAACTCTCTTCATAAACAATGTCTGGGAATGGCCAGAGGCTTCCTCTGGCACAGATTTACTGTTCTGTGGACAGAAGCTTGATGTTTCCAAGGCATGTTCTGCATGAATTAAAGGAAAACTGGACAAAACAGTCTGATATATTTCAAAGGCCTAGAGGGGAAGAAGGAGTGAAAGTTCAGCAATGTATACTGGAGATTTCACCAAAGAAGCCAAACAAAATCTAAGAAAAATCATTAGGCAAAATTGGGCAATGTCATTAGAATAATTGTACCATCATGGTAGAATAATCCTGGTAATCCTGCCAGCCCTTAGAGGTACTCCAGGCAAGAAACACCAACCATGAGTACTAACATTACCTTTATTGTGAGATTTTTGTTTTGTTTTTGGCCTTCAGGTCAGTGTTGATTCCTGGCAACTGCTTGGACAAATCCCTGCAGTTTCCTTCAGAAGATTTCAGAAGTAATATGCCCTTGCCTACTCTCTAGCTGAGAGAAAGGGAGTAACCCAAGATCACCCAGCTGGTTCCATACCTAAGACAGCACTACTTCAATTGGCTCTCCTGTGAGATTACAGTAACAGAATCTTTAAAATCTGAAAGTACAGTACATCTTTCCCTCCTTACCCCAATAGTCCCTTCTGAGATGTTTTCCATGTCCCATTTCTTTTCTCTTTTTTTTGAGCTAGGCTGCTTCTTATTGGCTAGTCTATTGGTGCTCCTCCTGTCTCTCAAGAATATTCTTACAGGCCATTACAATTTGTCTATAGCTCATTATGGTGGAGTATCTTCTGTATCATTTTGCTTAGTTGTGTAACCCTGAGCTGGTAAAATCAACATAGTCAGTATGGATGATACAGAGAAGACATGAGCAAATAATTGAGGTACTGTACTGTATTAATAAAGTGTAATAGCCATAGTACGCAAAACCTATAATATACCCAACTAAAATGGCACTGTTATTTTGTTTTTTAAAACAAATGTGTTAAAAACATGGGTTTCCTTATTGAGTCTGAGAAGCAAAATGGCTGCTTCTTTTTATTTTATTTTTTATGAAAAATATCAGGATCCTATTAAACCTCCAGTGATATAGAAGGAATTCATTCAAAAGCAGAATTAAAGGCAGGGAGCAGGTGTACATTCTTTATAAATTTTGAAATAACTTTTTCAGGATATAAAATATCTTTCAAAAGAAATGCTAAATGGGGATTTCATGCAAAGAGCATTTGGAGATAATTTATTTTAGCATGACATTTTTTGAAGATAGGAGATAAATGTGATAATACTCAATATTACTTATTAAAATTAACATTGACATGATTAGCAGCTTTGTCTAGTGCTTCAATATTATTATTTGCTAGCCAATTAAGACAAGCTTATTTATTTATTCAGTTTCTGTAGCCGCCCATACAGTATGAGTTGAGTGACCTATCTAAACTGATACTCAAGATGAGTTATACTGGTCCAGGAAGCTGATCAAGTTGGGCCTTCCTAGAAGAAAACTTAATAACATCTAATTTCTCTTATCCAGTTCTTGTGACTGGAACTCAAATCTGTCCATCTATGAGGTAATCTTTTCAAATCTCTCAGCCTTTACCTTTAATCCTTTTCATCTTGTCTTCATCTGATGCATTAGTAAGTACAACTCTATCCCCATTACTCATTTTATCTTATTGTCCAGTTCTCTGCTATGAGAGGTGTCCCATTTACAACTGTTTGCAGTCATGTGACTATAATTTGTGGTGTGTTTTAACATGTTCTGTTGTTTATTTCCAGTTTCCAGCAAAAAGCACCCAGTGAAGAAAAATGGGTTCATTTAAAGACCATGGCATTCACTTAAAATCTGTGGTGTTTGTTTAACAACCCCAGTGTTTGCATAATGACCGCTGCAAAAAAGATCATAAAATCAGATGCTGTCAAGGGTGACCCGCTTATCAACCAGCATGACCTGTGATTCCACCATTCAATCATGGTTGCAAGTTGAGGACTATCTGAAAAAAGGCATTGTGCAGATACTCTCCCAACTTTCCTTCCTTAGAAGATTGTGTATGTGGGTCAGACACAGAAATAAAAGACCCAGCAGGAGGGAAACAATAGAAAAATTCTAAATGAAAAGTGACACTATCTGCGCCACCTTTGACATTCCATAAATGGAGCAGAATAAAAGTCATCTGAAAATCCCCACACGGTATCACCTTGAATCTGAACTCCATAAAGTTATAGAGGTTAATAGAGAAAGACATGAAGTACAAGTTCACTAGAGATATTTATAAACGAAACCTTTAAAAGTGTTGACATTTGTTTAGATTGTATTTCAGGTCAAAATATGTGTGTAATAATATTGCTCGATTGCATTGTGCCAGTATGTATTTATTAAACGTCAGTGCTGTCCTTTGAATTCACCCTTCTTCCCCTTTTCCTAAAATTCCTTAGAAAAACAAACAGAAAACATTTCTCAGCCTGGGGCAAGAACATGGCTCTCTAATTACAGGCTGCTGTCATCACTTCAGTCTTTCAAAGGCAAGGTAATCATCTCTTCTTGCTGGCTGCCAACACAGCCTTCATAGGAACACTCGGGACTCAATGCCAAGGATTTGCCTCCCCTAGCCTGTGGCACAAAGGAAGAGAGTGAGTCAGGATCCAAAAGGTGGCAGATAATGTGTGTCCAGGAGGAAAAGTAGACATCTTTAAAAAACAAAAAATAAAAACAGGTCACATTTCTCTTGTGGAGTTTTTCTCATTACTGTTTTGCTGCATTAGCAAAATGTTCTGTTTACACGAAAATGATTGGTCATCCAGGAGATACGGTGTCATCTAGTCGGTAACCCATTGGTTGTTGATTGTTCCCTGCTGTTACATTCCCTTGCACAGAAAGATCTCAGAAAACCTCTTGCTCTGTGTCATCTTTTTCCTTTCTGGAGCTCAGTCTCTTCATGGTATCTTGTTGGAAGAGATAATTCCTTTTGTTCTGAGCCTTCCAGATCATTCAATGGACCTCCAAAGGTCTTCCATTGTTCCACAGACAGACAGACAGACAGACAGACAGACAGAAAGATAGATAGATAGATTGGGCAAGAGCAAACCCATGGTAGTGGACTTGGGAAATAGATTGTCAATTCCAGTGTTTATGCTCAGATGAAATACAGTAGGAACATGTAGATAACCTGCAAAGACAATCAACACTAAATTATATTTCCAACCTATACAATTTGTCATCTCAGGAAGACAAAAGCCAGCTGAGGAATTCTGGGAGTTGAAGTCCACAAGTCTTAAAGTTGCCAAGGTTGAGGACCCCTGGGCTAGACTCTCCTAAGTCTAGAAGGGAGATCCCACAGAATATTGTGGAAAATAAGAGGGCTTAGATCCTGTGGGTCTTCAGATCCAGGCAGACAAGCAGATACTAGCCAATCAACCAGAGATTGTGGTAGTAGACAAAGATCAGAAGACAGTAGTAGTGATAGATGTAATTGTGCCAAGTGATAGCAACATCAGGAAGAAGGGGTATGAGAAATTGAAGAAACACCAGGGTCTGAAGGAAGAGCTGGTGAGGATGTGGAAAGTCAAGGCCAAAGTGGTCAGTGTTGGTAGCAGCATCTGGGGCTGTAACTCCTAAGCTGGGACAATGGGTCCCACAGATCCCAGGAATGACATCAGAGCTCTCTAACCAAAAGAATGCAGTGCTAGGAACTGCTAAAATCCTGTGCAGAACCCTCAAACTCCCAGGCTTCTGGTAAAGAGTCTGAGATTGAGGAAGACCACCAATAAGGTGAGAAGGGGATTTTATAGACATTAGATGATACATAGATGAGAGAGAGAGAGAGAGAGAGAGAGAGAGAGAGAGAGAGAGAGAGAGAGAGAGAGAGAGAGAGATGATCTGTATATGCATATACGTACTGTTTATATTGTTGTTGTTGTTAGCTCCGAAGTCATGTCCGACCCATTGCGACCCCATGGACAATGTTCCTCCAGGCCTTCCTGTCCCCTACCATCTTCTGGAGTCCATTTAAGCTCATGCCTACTTCTTCAGTGACTCCATCCACCCACCTCATTCTCTGTTGTCACCTTCTTCTATTGCCCTCAATCTTTCCAAGCATTAGGCTCTTCTCCAGTGAGTCCTTCCTTCTCATTAGGTGGCCAAAGTATTTGAGTTTCAAATTCAGGATCTAGCCTTCTAAAGAGAAGTCAGGGTTGAGAAGGAAGGACTCACTGGAGAAGAGCCTAATGCTGGGAAAGATCGAGGGCAATAGAAGAAGGGGACGACAGAGAATGAGGTGGCTGGATGGAGTCACTGAAGCAGTAGGCGTGAGCTTAAATGGACTCCAGAAGATGGTAGAGGACAGGAAGGCCTGGAGGAATGTTGTCCATAGGGTCGCGATGGGTCGGACACGACTTCGCAGCTAACAACAACAACATAGAGCTTCTCCATCTTTGGCTGCAGAGCACATAGTCAATCTGATTTCTGTGTTGACCGTCTGGTGATGTCCATGTGTAGAGCCGTCTCTTGGGTTGTTGGAAAAGAGTTTTTGCTATCACCATCATATTCTTTTGACAAAATTCTGTCAGCCTGTGCCCTGCTTCATTTTGTACTCCAAGGCCAAACTTGCCTGTTATTCCGGTTATCTTTTGGCTTCCTACTTTAGCATTCCAATCCCCCATGATGATAAGGACATCATTTTTGGGTGTTAGTTCTATAAGGTGCTGTAGGGCTTCATAGAACCGGTCAATTTCATCCTCTTCAGCACCAGTGGTTGGGGCATAGACTTGGACTACTGTGATATTGAATGGTTTGCCTTGGATTCAAACTGAGATCATTCTGTCATTTTGGGGATTGTATCCCAGTATTACTTTTCCTACTCTTTTATTGACTATGAAGGCTACTCCATTTCTTCTGAGGGATTCTTGCCTGCAGTAGTATACCTGATGGTCATCTGAATTAAATTCACCCATTCCTGTCCATTTTAGTTCGCTGATTCCTAAGATGTTGATGTTCAGTCTTGTCATCTCTTGTTTGACCACATCCAGCTTGCCTTGATTCATGGATCTTACATTCCAGGTTCCTATGGAGAAAAAATCTTTACAGCATCGGACTTTCCTTTCACCGCCAGACACATCCACAGCTGAGCGTCCTTTCGGCTTTGGCCCAGTCGCTTCATTCTTTCTGGCACTACTAGTACTAGCCCTCTGCTCTTCCCCAGTAGCATATTGGACGCCTCCCGACCTGAGGGGCTCATCTTCCAGTGTCATATTGTTTTGCCTTTTGGTACTGTCCATGGGGTTTTCATGGCAAAGATACTGGAGTGGTTTGCCATTTCCTTCTCCAGTGGATCACGTATTGTCAGAACTCTCTGCTATGACCTGTCCATCTTGGGTAGCCCTGCATGGCATAGCTCACAGCTTCATTGAATTACACAAGCCTCTTCACCACGACAAGGCAGTAATCCATGAAGTGGACTGTTTATATTAATACATCCCAATAATAATCATACACTTATATTTTCTGCAAAAATAAATACTTCATATAAAAATATACAGCACATAAGGTCAAGTGCAAAGAATTAAATACTTAAAGTATAAATAGCAACCACCAAAAATATGCAGCATCAAAACCAAAACAGATAGACAAGATAGAGAATGTAGGCCTTTTGCCCTTTGTCATAGTCCAATAAAAACTTAGTTTTCCATATGATCACTAGCAGCTTCAAAGAGAAGAACTTTATGAGGGCAAACTAATGTCCTGATCTACCCTGATTCAGCTGCAACATTTCCAAAATGGTCTGCAGAAATTATAATGATCTATTGCCTTTTTCCTATCATATATTTCATTCAAATCTGTTCAGCCCCAATAAGGTTAGATTAGAATTTAGACTAAAGCATTGTGTCTTTACTCATGATATACTGAATAGCTACTCTGTGTGTTTTTGTTATCAATCTAGAAACGAAAACTTACAGAAGCCAGAAAGGATGAGATCACACAATACACTACACCAAAAACTAAAGAATGACTTATTACAACATGCAAATCCAACATTTTTGGCCCCAAAGAAAATATATGATATATGTTCTTATTATATGAAGCATGTTCTGTTGCTGATTCTCTGTAAAAAGAAAGCTTAGGTGGCATGATAAATAAGCCATATACAAAACAAAATGAACCATAATACTCTTCCCCCATCTTTTCCAATTCTTTCACCTACATCTGGTGCTACTTCCTTAAAGACAACTATCAACATTCTTTTTTTTATTAAAAAGTTTTACAGAAACAAGATTTTACAATATATCCCCAAATCCCCCCCACCCCAAACCACCCCACTTCCCCCCCCCGACTTCCCAGAGCTAAATACAGGATTATAGTTATAATAATCATATTCTAAATAAGAATTATCCATAATGTACAATTAACCAAATTCATAATGTGCTTTAACTCCCCTTTAACATAGATACATACAAAGTACTAACACTAAGATAACAATATCCCTCTAAAATCTACTCATAAGCTAAATGGAACTTTTTAGTCCCATATTTATTCTGAATATAATCTATCCATCTCCTCCAAACTGAAATATATCTTTCCTGTGAACTATCAACATTCTTTTCCCATTCCCACGGATGGGACAGATCTTCTCAAAGAGCCAATTTTTCTAATAGAGATGGGGCCAAACATTTCCATTGATGGGCTATTCCAAAGGAAGAGGGCTGCCAAGAAGAAGACTCTCTCTTGGGGTCCCCAACACACTTTTGATCTAGGGACCCTCTCTCTGTGATCATAGTCAACAGATAGGTTCTGCACAGAAGTGCAAGTTCAAATATCCAAGTTCAAAGCCATACAGGTCTTTAAAGATTACAATTAGCACTTTAAATTGCCCTTGGAAGCCTACTTGTAACCAGTGCTACAGTAGGGGTATAACACAGCCAGAGTGAACTCTACCTTTGACTATTTGATCTGCTACAGCTGGACTAGCTGAAGCTTCCAAGTGATCTTCAAAGGTAGTCCCATGTAGATCAAATTATACTGTATAGTTAATTATTTCCTACATTAAATACTTCAGGAGGCATTTGGAAATTGTTGGGACAGAAGTATAATTTTAATCTTTATTCACATGACAAATGTATAGTCTGTGATAATTCTAATTTGAATATTGCAGTTATGTGTATATATGGTCTATTTATCTATCATGGTTAAGTATAAAGATTCAACTTTTAGGACAGCTTGTTGCCAAGCAAGTCTACAGTATTCATATTACATTATCATCCCATTCAGTTTAATATCCATACATTTATTAATATGGTGCTACAAAGGATTGTTTTAAGATGTAAATGGATAATTTAAACATATACCCAAAATTGGAGCTAATGACTAAACGATGCATTATGGATTTATCAGGCATGGGGGAACAGCAAAAAGATCGGTCTAGAGTGCTGAAAACTCAGTGGAACTCAGTTTAATAGTCTTGGGTCACTGATGCTCATGTTCTGTTTATGTCTACTGATGTAATGGAAAAACTGACCAATATTACATTAAGTGGTCAAGATTTACTGATGACTATAAACATTTGGCTGAACAAATTCCTATATGTAATATATGTTCCTTTGCTTCCTTTTTAAATTTCCTTTATTTTCTGTCCTTGAACATTTTTCCTCTACTTCCTCTACTTATATCTTTACTTCTTTCTCTTCCTCTGCTTTTATATATTACAGCATTCTTTTTATGCATCTGTGTGTATGCTCATTCACCCAGAACCACATGGATTGCACTAATATTGCTTAGTTTGCTCTCCAGCTTGTGGTATTTATCAACTTGCTACAAAGCAGGGGGTGAGGGGTGGGGGGTGTCCAACAAAAATCATTGCAGAAACTAATTTTTACAAACAGATAGAAAACAGCTTTCCTCTCTTTAGTGCAACATCTAAAGTTGATTTCCAGAGAGCAGGTGGGATGGAATAAAAAAATGGCTGCTAACTTGGCAAACTTTGCTCCTCAAAAAAGAGCCTTGGTGGAGCAGTGGGCTAATGCCTCCTTAAGTAACACCAGCTGCCTGCAATTAGTGCAGGTTCGCGTCCCACCAGGCTCAAGGTTGACTCAGCCTTCCATCCTTCCGAGGTAGGTAAAATGAGGACCCAGGGGGCAATTAAGCTGACTTTGTAATAATGCCACTTGCGGGGGGGTGTGTGTGTGTGAAAGCCCTAATAAGCAGGCATATACATAGAATGAAGGCTACTGCTACTGCTAAGCTTGTAAGCCGCCCTGAGTCTTCGGAGAAGGGCGGGATATAAATGGAATTTAAAAAAAAAATACAGATGCCCCAACACAATCTTTTACAAATGGAAAAGTACAGTCTGTAACATTTACATAAAATTCTTGATGAATCAATTAATAACAACACTCACTGAGAGATAAATTGCCCAAGCACGCCATTTTAGAAGTTGTAGGGGAGCACAACACTTAGGGATTTTCATACTTTAGACATAGGATAAGGGTTTCTTTCATACAGACACATCATCTATTTAATCAAGAGAGACAAGTGACACAGTAAAAGAATTCCAATTTGTTTTCCATGAAAAATGAAATGTGTATTGCTGACAGGGCTTTTTTTGTCATAGAACGCCCAGAACGCAGTTCCGGCACCTTTTTTGGATGGAACCTTGTAGGGCAGACAAAGCGGGTTGTATGACGTGTGAGTTCCGGCACCTTTTTCTTTTACAAAAAAAGCACTGATTGCTGACATACACTCTACTCAGCTTGGCAACTGTTTCTGTATCTTATCCCATTTTCAACAGCCGACTCAACAAAAGGATGACATACTTATCTGATGGACAATGCTTTAATATTCTTAGGTACTAAATTCCATTCAGTAAATGTAATGAATTAATTGCATCCATTTTTATGTGATTAGTTTAGGACCCATGACAATAATTTGTTACATGTGAGTGACATTCCTAAAATGTAATCTATATGGCCGATAAGGCTTTTTTTTGGGGGGGGAATGTTTATCTATTTAGGGTATTTTTACCCCACCTTTCCTCTGGGAGTTCATGTCAATCTGCTTATCCCTGCGTCAATCCTAGGAATGGAGATGGGCAGAAGAAGAATGACAGATCAAAGTCACCAATTAACTACATATTGTAGGGAGAGAATCTGAACCTGGATCTCCCCATTCTAGTTCAATCATATGACATTACACTCTGCATAGGTGTGAATATGAGTATATATTTAAGATGCAGGAGGTAATCTCTCAAACGCTTCTTGTCCCAATTCCATCTTGATTGAGTTGAATAGTCTTCTGCCATTTTGAATCACATTAAAATTGTAATATAAGCCTAAACACACACTTAACATGGTCTAGAAAGGCCAAGAAAGACTTCACACAAAGTCAGAAAAGTAAAAACCATGTATTATCATTATCATTACTGTGATTGTGGGGCTCTTCCCAAATGGTAACTGAAAACTTCAAAATGTTGCCCAACCGGCCCTAAAAGGGAAAGGTATCCTATAGATTTGCTAGGAATCTTGAAATAGTTTTAGATCTCCAGATCCAGTAAGGAAAACCTAATAGTGCTTCAAGTTCTCTGAGCTTGACATTATTGCTTAACAAATTGTGTCAGATTTTATGTCCTGGGTGCTGGCAAGACTCAGCTAACAGAGTACAGAAATGCAAGCGAGATGAGCATTTGGAATAGATCTGAGACTTAATAGCCTAGGGTTGGACTTGTGATAGTCATGTCTGAGCCCTGGGATTCTGGACAGGTTTGGGGTTTTTTTTTTACTCCACCACTCTATGCTGTCATCTCCTAATTCAACTGTGGTGAAAGAACAACTGCTTTGAATCTAGTTTCCAGCTGAGAATTCTGGAGCTGAGCTTGGGGTGGGCTGTTTTTCAATGGCCTTGCCCATTTCTTCTGATTCCTCAGCTTGATGCTGCAAGACATTATTGACTTGACAAGTTTTCCAACTTTCCCTCAGTATGGCATCCCAAGGGAGAAGGGAGTGGATAAGAGACTTTGAGTGTCTTTCTTCTCTTAGGCTACTATTATGAGCATCACAAAAGACCTGGGATAATGTATTTCCTTTCTTTTTTTTTTCTCTTTCCCTTTTAAGAGAATGAGTGTGAAGGAACTTGGGGGAGGGACTTGGAGCAGCACTGTCATTTTTACTTCAATTCTTTATGTTTCTGAAGCAAAGAAACTTGCATTTTGTCCAACTTAATTTGGGAGACCAGACAATGATAGTTGTGGGCCTGTAAAGTCTTTTTATGTGCAAAGACCCATTTTTGTGAGTCCTTACTGCAAATCAAGCGAATATCAGCATCATTCCTATCACAGGTTTCCCTCATGGCCGAGCATTATTTGATGTAATAACAATTGTCCCAATTTATTTAAACCAACTAAAGGACTTGGAATAAATTATAAAGTTGGATGTACAAAGGGAGAAAGTAATATACGTGCAGGAATAAAAGAAGTTGTTCTGCACATATTCAGGATAAAAATCAAATGTTTGTGTTTTTATGCATCAAAAGCTGTAGTCCCAGATGACTAAACTATGGTTTTGCTCAAGAAGTTCCAGACAGTTGTATACCACTGCTTGCTTTGCAAAAGAAGGTTTTTTTGTTTTGTTTTTTAAGAAAAAAGTCAATGAGTCACTGATGAAGAATGAAAATGTAAAATCGGCACTGACTTTTTAGGAATACAGTCACAGAGCCTTTAAACAGAAACAGTTGAAAATTGTCTGGAACCTTGAACCAACCCACTTATATTACATACAAAGATATTTTTGAACTTTTCATGAGGAGGAGAAGGTTTGGAGCTTTTTGTGGTTGTTGTTGTTTCCCTATTTTCCCTTTTCTTCAATTGCACATGCCCATCTGTCTTTCACCCACAAGGCCACAAAAATGCAAAACAAAGTCAGCTAGCCTTTGGCCCCCTGCCCACAGCCCACAGTTTCTTTTTCACACACTTCCAAAGTTACTTCTTTGGCTTCCAAGGTTTTTGATTTGTGACAAAGTGAAAGTGTCCAGTAGTGGGGAGGGTTGAACTGGGCCTACACACCCCACAATCACAGCAAGTGAATGCCTTTCACACTGGTCTATTTGCCACTGATAGGCAGTGATGGTATGCGAGTGTGAATAAGCCATAGTTAAATCAGTTACAACAGATGGTGGCTCAGTGTCCTCAAACATAGCATGTTTCAGTAGAAATGGCTGGTGTGTTTGGCTGAGAATCAAGGTAAATTATGTTATCCAGTGATAAATATGCATTTGAAAAGTCAACTATGAAAGTCACTACCCTTTGTAATTCTAAAGCAGAAAATTTTGCTTTCAGATGCTAAACATCAAAACCTTGACTCCCCAAAAGCATGCAAATAATTTTTGGAATAGAGGAATCTGCTAGATGAATTCCAGGATTAACGTTTTGTTTATCTCTCAGATAGTTTGCTCTCTAGGAGTATGTCTTCACAGAGGTCTTTCTTATTGTCAACTACCTGACCCTGTAGCTAAAGATTTTCCTTTAAAAAAAGAAAACAAGGATATAAAAAAGAAATAGACTCAGCTCTTACTCCCCCAGGATATAACTTTACACTTCCAATGATATATATTTCATAGATTATTACCGTATCTTACGTGAGGATTTATGTAGATGTTGTGGTGGTTGTAAGTTTTGGTCTTATTGCATTCTGAATTACTTAGACAAGCATCATAATTCTCCACCAGTTTTTCAGTAAGAAATCAAATCAAAGATATGTCTATTGACACATATATTAATATGTTTAAAATAAATGTGAGGGGAGAAATGTCACACTATCACTATTATTCTCCTGTGTCTCTATTCTGCAGTAAGGGAGTTTTTAAGAAAGGCCAATTATTCAAAACAGGACACCCATCCAGGACTGAGGACAAGTGTTAGGGGCAAAACATTGTTGCAAGTGAGACACATGATAAAATGTGGTTCAGAATTCTGTCTCCTCCTTTTCCCAAACTCCATCCCATCTCCCCACCTTCCATTTATCAGATATATCCAGCATTCTACAATGAGCCATGAAGACTATATTAGCTACCAGACTTTCAGATTTATTTCCTGTAGGATTTTTTTTTCTTTTCAGCCTCTGCAGACTCTCTGCACACCTGGCTGTCTTTCTCTTATTTCACAATAGCCAAGTTTGATTATAGACTTCTTATAGCAGTAGCAATAACATGTAGACTTATATACTGCTTCATAGTGCCTTACAGCCCTCTCTAAGCCAGGCATGTCAAACTTGCAATGTCATGTGACATCACACAATGTGTCGTGACTTTTTCCCCATTGCCGGCAATGGGGTGGGCATGGTTTCAGCATGACGCATCTGGCCCACGGGCCGGCATTTTGACATGCCTACTCTAAGCAGTTTACAGAGTCAGCATATTGTCCCCAACAATCTGGGTCCTTATTTTACTGGCCTCAGAAGGATGGAAGGCTTAGACGACCATGAGCTGGTCAGGATTGAACTGCTGGCAGTCAGCAGAATTACCCTGCAATACTACATTCTAACCACTGCACCGCCACAGCTCTATATACCATATCACTTACTTTACAATTAGCATGTAAACTACAGTGTGGCATATCTCTCCAGTTGTGGATTGTATCTCCCTCCATCTCATTGCCCCTTTGTTCCTCTCTTCCTTATTTTTCCAACACGCAATCAGCAGCTTACCCTAGTGAGCATATTCAACTATGCTGATTCATCTTTTCATCTTAGCAATCCCTCCTCAATATAGTTTAATATTTTGTACCAGGGTCCATGCAAGGCTACATCATATAGACTATCACTTGGAAAACTGAAATTCCTGTAAATACATATCTCAATCAAATCAAACCAAACCAAACCTTTTTTACAGTCATGGACTATCATAAGTGTTGTGTAGCCGGTTCTTTGCAGGCAATAAGCGAGACGGAAAGTTGCAAACAGGAACATGCTTTATTGAGGCAAACAGGAACAGACCTGAAACAGAGGCTGTGGGCAGCTACTTATACGGTTGGTCACTAGGCAGTGGCCAATAGGTTTAAAGGAACCCAATCCCGCCCCAATTCAACCAATGATCTTCTTGGAGACAACAAGTCTGGCTTAGTCAGTGACCATTACACAGACACACCATTGAGCAACCTTAAGCAACATTCAAACAGACACGTGAATCAGTTCAAGTAAAAATCCCAATACATTACAATAAGTACATTTTCAATCATTATAATCTTATATGTAAGGATATATCCATCAAAATGTATTGAGTACCAAATGTGATGAGTTTCAAAGCAGTTGAATACTAAGGCACCACTGTATATGAAATTGATTTTAAATTGATGAAGAGGCTTTTTTCTGTTCACACGAACTGTGTTTTTAGTGTACACTTCTTTCTGTTTATTATGGCATCCAGACTATTAACCTGCAGCTTAAAGTAGAAACAAGCTGAATACCTCCATGGTAGGTAGCAAATGTATAAATTGTCACATTTGAATTATTAAGTCCACATGCTTAAGTGCTTAAACATGAAGTTCAGAATGTACTGAAAGATACTTCAAAAGGAAGATTTTGGCATTGTGATCCAATATAGCAACACCAGGTTTAAGCAATGCAACTCTGTTCATTCAGTCATATGCCACAGGATATGGATATTTCCCAAAGAAACACAAAATAGATCACCAGAGAATAGCCTCAAAGTTCATCTCCCCTCCTTATGTCCCATATTCTAACACTACTGATTGTCAACATTTTTTTTTTGTGAAAGAACTCCTGTACAGAAACCTAATACCAATATATCGCATATCACAAAAGATTTAACAGTATTTTGTCTGTGTGTCCTCTGTCTATCAGGCATAGCTTTAAAGTCACAGTCCCCAACCTTTTGGGCAGCAGGGACTGATTCCATGGAAAACATTTTTTCCACAAACCTGGGGGAAGGGATGGTTTTGTGTGCTACCTGGATCACACACATGTGCAGATGAAGCGCATATGTGCAATCTCTTCCTGAGCAAATTTTCTCTTCCCTGATAAGTAATAACCACAATTAAGAAGCTCACTTCTAATTAAGTGACCTTAATTAGTTGACTAGAACCTTCTCCCAAGCAGCTTGCATGGCTGTCTGAAATTGACAAGACTTCAAGCAATTACAATACAGAATACTTTTGCCTCCTAATTGAGTGCTTTTTTTGTCATAGAATCCACTGGAACAAAGTTCTGGCCCCTTTTTTCAACAGATTTTTCCAAGTTTTAAAAGTAACTTTTGAAAATTTGATGTTTGGTCCACGTGGACTTGAATGACACTGTTGAGCATAGCAGGTCGGCAGCAAAATCATTAAAATGGTGCATGCGGACTGCTTGTGTGTTGAGTCCAATGCACGCATACTTTGTCTGCACTGGTTGTGATGGCACCTTAAATACAATAAATTAAATTTATGTTAAGAACTGAATCTATGCTTTTTAAAATAAAAGATTAACAAGATGTGAGTTCGGGCACCTTTTTTCTTACAAAAAAAGCACTGGAGGTCGTTGTAGTTGACTTACAAACACAATTGAGCCCAAAATGTATGTTGTTAAGTGAGACATTTGTTGTGAGTTTTGAAGGATTTTTATGACTTTTTTGCCACAGTCGTTAAGTTATTGTGATTAAGTTAGTTAGATATTTGTTAAGTGAATCTGGTTTCCTACTGACTTTCCTTGTCAGAAGATCGCAAAAGAGGATCACATGATCCTGGGACACTGTAACCATCATAAATTTGAGCCAGTTGCCAAGCATCTGAATTCTGATCATGTCACCATGGGGATGCTGCAACAGACATAAGTCACTTTTCTCAGTGCCAATGTAACTGCAAACAGTCATTAAATGAACTGTTGTAAGTCGAGGCTTATCTGTATACTTTTTGCAGAATTATCTAACAATAGGTTAGGGGATGAGGAATTAGATGCTAAATTAGGCAATGACCTGAAATATATAATAAATGGAAAGCATAACTCCTTACGGATACCTTGGAAATTATACCTATGGCTTGATGATTAGAAAATAAACATGGTTAATCCTATATGTATTCCTTTAGCCTCAATTACACTAAGAAATCACAACTGAAAAATATATTTTATTTTAAGTTAGTCAACACATTTTTCCCTTCAACATCATCACATTAAAAATTCCTGGAGAAATGCATAATGGTTGCAGATTTTAAAGTTATTTTTGATCCAGTTTGACAATCACCTTTGCCACATTTGACTATTCAATACCTTCTTATCAATTTCAAGATGAAACATTCTTAAAGTTCTGCTCACATGTTTGTGGATAAGATGTTGTCTCCATTTCTGGTCTGTGCTTAGGAAAAGTGTGCTGGAAAACAAATGGGATACATGAAGAAACCACATGGCCACAATGCAAATTAAGTCTCTGCCATCTTGACTCATCATCTGTTGCATATAAAAGTTGCCAACAACTGAAGATCCAGCACAAATTTTGCATAATTGGAGGGGAATCTGATATGCCAAATTAAGCATGAGTCTATGCATGCACCATTTTAGAATACCTCTTGATCCATGACCTCACTGAAGGGTATCCAACTCCCCAATTTCATTATGGCCTCTGAATGCTAATTAACACCTCACAATTTTCAGGTTGTTTATTATCCTTGCTTATTTTATGACATTGGTGGCAGAATGACACTATTAATTAGTGTAGGAAGCTTCTATAAGCATATCTAACTCATCCCTCTGAAACAAGGTCACATCAGTTCTATGGCTGTCGGCAGGCTGAGCTTTGTGCTCCTCAGCAAAAGAAAATCTTGTCATGTGTTCAAAGGGTTATTCAAGCAGCTGGATAGTGTCAGCATTCCTTCTAGAATGCTAAACTTAAATGAAGAAAGGAGTTTTACAGGATGTAGTTGTTATCCTGGCTTCAAAGTTCTGCAATACAGAATGAGCTGGTGAGTTTTTATCTTTTTTCATATATATATATATATATATATATATATATATATATGCAGAACTTCAATGTATTACTTTGATAGCTCACTGCTAGAAAACTGGCAATGCATTGCCATTATGTCACAAAGAAAAGGGAGTTTTCTAAAAGGTTACTTGTCAAATGTTTTGGGGGCTTAGTAGACAATTAATCTGTTGAGGCTGCTATCTGTGATCGCTCTTCCTTTTTCTTTTTTATACAGAGAGAAGGCAAATGCAAATCAAAGTTACTGTTAATTGTTTTCTTTTAATATTTCCACTGCAACATTTTGGCAGCCTTAGATAAAGACTTTGCATTTCTCTTCAGTCAACAGCAAATAAGATTGGAATCGCTCTTCCTTGGCTTGAGTTTTAACTGTGACTAGATAGGATTCCACTCCAAAAATGACACACAGACTTTAATTACCAACAGAGTTTGTTGACATTCCCACTTCGTAGGAGCTCTGATGCAACCAGGGTTTAGCCTTTCAACCTGTTCCCTGTTAAAAAATTTAAAATCATCCAGAAACAGGCATAATTGTTCACCTCCGCTCCAAATGAGCAATTAATAATGTAAGCCTGCAATGATAGCAATTTAAAATAAAATTATTGTTGCTAATAGAACAACACATAACACATAAAAATAAAGTTAATTATTTAAGCATCTTTCTACCCTGCAGGATTGGAAGATTGGCTGCTTAGGTAGACAATAAATAGGCAAACATGTTTTTGGAATCTTAGCCAGATTCAGAAATAATCTAATAATTTTGTTATCCAACGTCAGGTCTGAATTATTTTTAACTTTGTGTGTCTTTGTTCAAGATTCCAGCCAGGAAGTTATTCTTTTTTCTAGCATAGGATTAATTCCAGATTTATTTATTTATTGTTCTCTCTCTCTCTCTCTCTCTCTCTCTCTCTCTCTCTCTCTCTCTCTCTCTCTCTCTCTCTCTCTCTCTCTCTCTCTCTCTCTCCTTATCAACGATTGTTCTGAGGTTCACTGAGCATGCTCAAACTTTGAGGGAAATTCCCACTTGCAATTTCTTCCTATCGATTCCTGACCTAATCATGGAATGCCAAGTGAAGCCTCGATGGAAGGGCTATAGTTTCAATCATCTATAATTATTTCTGTAAGATGCTGTCTGTGACCTTCATGTTTAAATGGTCCTCATTTATCAACTGCCTTGTTTAGTGACCATTCACAGTTACAATGGTGATGAACAAATAACTTTACAACTAATCATTGCAGTTATGATCTTCAAGGCCTCTAAAGCAAAGGACAGCTGAAGTAAGATGAAAGTACTGTCATAGTTTCACTTAGCAACCACTTCACTGACCAGTCCCAGTTGTGGTCACTCAACAAGGACTATCTGCATTACAAAACTTGCTTTGTTCTCAAAATGCAAGACTATCTTCTTGGCCTTTGGCTGCTATCAAAATGAAACCTAAAAATGTTATTAAAAAGTTATTTTCCATTGCCATCACTATTTGGGAGGAGGCAAATGTAAAAGACTCCTTTGGAATGCCTTTGTTTTTCTGCCTTCTGATATTATTTCAGAGAAGAAAACCCTTTCAAATTCTGTAATTCTCTCTCCCCCCCCCTCCAGATTCCAGGATTGGGGTGAGATATATCCTTCCTGAGTTAATATAATAAATTGATTTCCTTTACTATAAAGTTTTCTATTCAGAGTATCACTGTAGTTATGTAGAACTGTCCCTCTGACACCAGCTATTCCCCTGGTTATTCCATGTCTCTTTATGGTCCTTTTAATAAAGAGAATTATAAATATTTGGCTATTACATTTTGTAAGAATGAAAGTCCTACCAATTTTTCTTACTTTTTCCCTTTTTTCTCTTGGCTTTTCAAGACTATTACCTTGGAGAGTAAGAAGAAAATAAAAAGATAAATATATTGCATTTCTTTGTTGATTTTTTTTTTACAGATATCTGGACCTGATGCAAGCCCCTGCTTAACAATTGAAAATATCCAGAAGAATAAAATATGTTGACATGGATAATATACAGATATGTATGCAGTGAACTTTTTATGATTGTTTGAAGGTTCTGTCATATTATCTAACACAGGCATGTCAAACTGCCGGCCCGTGGGCCAGATGCATCATGGCAAAACTGCACCCACCCCATTGCCAGCAATGGGGAAAAAGTCCCAATACGTCACGAGTTTGACATGCCTGATCTAATAGATGACCAATGGATTGCATCTTCATTCCTTCTTCCAACTCAGTCCACACAGGTTCATAAAATCAGATCGGAAGTAGAAATTCAAGTCCAAATTTTAATCTGACTTTTTTTTTAAAATGCCTTGAGACCTTGAGACAAGAAAACAAATGTTCAAATGAGAACAACATATAAACATTTTATGAAACTTTATCAAATGTTCTTTAGCAAAGTGCACCGTAACCTTTTCATAAGAAATTATCAACTTGTGTACTAATGTTAACAGCCAGGCTTGGCTTAATAGTTTAACAAATCTATTGTAATAATAGTTGTTAAAGAATGGAATTTGGATGTAGGTGATCCAGTTTCCTGAATCTATCAGGTTACTCTTACTGAGAAGTAGATGCTTATGATGAGGAAGAGGATGTTTTTGTTAAAAAAAATGAGAATGAACCGTGTTCTGTGAGGAAGACACGTTTGATCTTGTCCACTGAGTTATTTCAAAAAAGTTTGATGTTTACAAAGACCCAACTGAGTGCTTTCACAGAACCCCATCTGAACACAGCAGTGATAAAGGACCACCTGATAGGATGTTTCAACTTGCAACTCAATTCATGCAGATAACTAAAGGACTATGTTTTTCATGCCCTGCATGTCACAAGGATAAACTTATTAGGATAAAAGGTTTGGGGAGCATTTGCTCTAAAAGTGCTGATGGTAACACATTTATTGTGCCTGAAAAAACTCCTTCCTCAACCTTGGGAAGATGAGAGATGTTAAATGTTTGGCTGGCATGCAAGTTCTCCTTGAAATCCAGGTTCTGTGGCTAATTGGCATCCTGTTGACCTCCAGCTGGTTCTCCAACATCTGTCCTTGGAAAGTATATTTCCCAGGCTTCTTCATAACCCAAGGCAAGAGGGAATCCAGCTGAGACTCCATATGACACTAGGTTGGAACAACTTTCCAGTTAGAAGACTGGTCTTCCACCAAAGAAGAGATAATATGGTTGCACTGCTTGACTGGGTATTATGTCCAAAGCTCTCAGCAAAGAACGTTAGGTGTTTCTGCAGAAAACTTTACCAGGTGCCTCAAAACTTAGCAATATTGAAAGTTTTGATCTTCAAGCAAAAGAAAAAAAGAGGGAAATTGCTATTTTATTAATTGGACAGCTCAAATTTTGTAAAAAAAATATTTCATCATCTATTAAAAACTATTAAAATTCCCATGGTTAGTATAATTGAATCTGAAATATTTTATAAAATTTTCACTTCCATTAAAACAGAAATTGTTGCAGCAACAGCTAAACATGAATATTAATCTACCCTCTAAGAAAAACCTCATTTGAAATAGAATATAAAAGTTAAAAATGTGTTTCATTCATTTACAATGTTTTGTTGCTAGGTTTCCTAGACAATAAAATATATTGAATGTATCTGTGCAATAGAGACAAGAATAAGATAAAATGATCTTGTGGATGTGGTACTTACTGAATCCTGAGTGTTCCATAATGAGTATGGCTATTTATTAACTTTGTACGGGACACCAAGGAGACCCATTTTGCCACATTTTATAACTATGTATTAGAATTTTCTGGATTCTTCATTTTCAGACTCGACAGAATTTTATCTTTTATTCTTGCTTAAACAAAGTGCATAAGTGATACTAATTTCCCTCTTAGTTTCTGGGCAGGAATTTAGAAACATGATATCAATGCGTATAATAATTGAAAAACAGACCTAAGCATAACTGCAGAAGGTGAATTTCAGTCAAATTGCTAGTTTCATTGTATCTTGTCTGTCTGTTTTCTAGTAATTCAGAAATTGCTAGACTATATAGAGGCTATTATAGATAATTCCAGGCATATCTGTAGATCCATCATTTGAATAAACACTGCCCTTTCATTCTCATGACACCATCCCTGGACACCGGCCAGATCTTGGCTTCCTCCTGCTTCAGTAAGTCAGTTTTGCACCACCGGGTCTTACATTTGCACAAAAGTTCATGACTGAAGCAAGGATAGCGTGAGAACCTGCTAACAGCAGCGAGGAATTATGTGGGAAGGGTTATTTCACTCCACTTACGGTTCTACAAGGTTTAAGTAGTAAACCTAGTAGCTAGTAAAAAACCTTAAAAGAGTCCCGGTATACCTTCTTTCTTTGCCCAGTGTTATTTCTTCATTACAATTCCAAGTTTTCTTAGAATACTACATTCAGTTTTTAAATTCAAAAGTGAAAAGTGTTTTTTTAAATAAAAAGCAAGCTAATCAGGGACAAGGAGAAGAAGTTAAGCATATTCCAGTTTCTACTATCTCATTTTGGGGCAAGGTGGTGTAACCTATGAAGGTGTTTAAACTCTAGGCAGTTCTGTGGGATACAGATTGTCATGGGCCATCTCAGTATATCTTTACCCTGGTTATGGAATAGAGGCTGCTTTTGCCACTGTAATGTATTGGGCTTTGTCTTGTTAAGGGAACACCATGTGGGTTAATTGCTGGAAGGTTGCTTAAGCAGGGAAGCTGGCTAACGGCTCCCAGCTCCTCAGACAACCCGTCTCCAGTGCCACCATTGACTGCCTCTAGGGCGGCAATAGGTTGCTTTAAACCTATTGGCCGCCGCCTAGAGGCCGTTGATGAGGCCAAAGAGGCCAAAGCCACGGCATGGACTATTGTAACCCATAAGGGGGCGTTTAAAGTAAAACACCTGCAATTTGGGGTCAGTGTAGCCCCCAGCATTTTTAGGGCATCATGGAACGTACACTCAAGGGCATTCCGGGGGTTTGCCCCTATTTTGATAATGTGCTCATCGCCGGTGAGTCCACGGAGGTGCTTTCAAGGAGGCTCAGAGCCATCCTGTAAAGCCTGCGTGAAGCAGGCCTCAAAGTTAAAAAGAATAAGTGCAGTATTGGAGTCCCCTCAACTGAGTTCTTAGGGTTTCACATTGATGCTGATGGCATCCACCCTGCTGAGTCGAAAGTAAAAGCCATTCAGATGGCACCCAGCCCTAAAACAAAAGGAGAGCTGCAGGCATTCCTAGGCCACCTAAATTTTAACCATGTGTTCCTTCCTAACAAGGCTGCAGTGGATGAGCCACTACACCAGCTCTTGGATAAAATTGCTACATGGAAGTGGACTAGTGTTCACGAAAAGAGTTTCCAGGAATTGAAGGCCCTTCTTTGGCAAGAAGCTCTTTATGGTGGCCAGGATTAGATAAAGCCATTGAGGCCCAGGTGCATGGGTGTTATACATGCCAGCAATCAAGGCCTAAAATGCCACATGCTCCAGTTCACAGGTGGGAGAAGACACACACTCCCTGGTCTAGGATTCATATAGACTTCGCTGGGCCCTTTCAGGGACAGCTCTTTCTTATAGTGGTCGACAGCCACTCTAAATGGCTAGAAGTTATACCGATCGCAAATATGACTACTGCTAGGACCATCCAGGTGCTTAGGAAACTCTTTTCAATGCACGGGCTGCCGGACATCATAGTGTGCGATAACGGGGCCCAATTTACTGTGGCAGAATTTCAGGTGTTCCTTAGGGCAAACCTCATAAGGCATGCGACATCAGCTCTATTTCATCCATCTACTAATGGTCAAGCCGAACATATGGTTCACACCACAAAAGAGTCATTGAGGCGTATAGTGACTGGGGACTGGCACCACAGACTGGCCGACTTTTTGCTCTGTCAACATTCCATGCCATGTACGGCAACAGGGAAAAGCCCAGCAGAGCTGCGCTGAGGGTGGCGCCTAATCACAAAGCTGGACAGGCTGCATCCAGACCGGGTGGCAGCTGAGGCTTCTCACCCCAAACCCCCAAGGGGGCTGCAAGTGGAC
This sequence comes from Vipera berus, assembly GCF_964194415.1. NCBI lineage: Eukaryota > Metazoa > Chordata > Lepidosauria > Squamata > Viperidae > Vipera > Vipera berus. The sequence goes on from NC_138202.1 coordinate 240,321,847, forward strand.
GACGGGGTGTGGGCCAGGAACTATGGTCATGGGAACTTGTGGGTGCCAGGGAAGATCACCAAAACATGCTCTCTCTCATATGAAGTGGGCCTAGAGGGCGGGTGAGTTGTCCGTCGCCATATCGATCAGCTTAGAAAGCATTTTCCAGAATGGCCACAAAGTGAGGACTTCGTCCCAGGTCATTTCCACAGACCAAAAACCGGCAGCCAGGCCAATCAATCCATAGGCTCTGAGGGACCAAGCAGCCAGAGAAATGGGGAGGTGGCTGTAGGGGAGGAAGGCCCAGGAGTGCAACATGGGTCCCCTGACAAGCAAGCCAACTAGAACACTACAGCCACTGTGCTAACTGCGGAGCAAACTGACTCTGGGTTGGGCCAACCTGGAAGGGCCAGCCAGAGAATTCAAGTCAACCAGACTCACTTGAACTTAAAGACACTGGTCTACCCAGCCCAGTGGGCAAGCTGGTGGACCAGGAAGTGTCTGGGTCCCCCAGGTGGTCCACAAGGGTTCGCAAGCCTCCTGCATATCTACAAGATTTTGTTCTGAAATAACAAAGCTATAATGTTGTCTGTATCATTATTGTGCTGCTAGCTAGGAAGCATCTGTATTAGCCAGGAGGAAAAACGTGTAATTGCACACTATTGTTGTACCTTTGTAAACTTGTATTGCTCTAATCATTTTCCTTTGGGTTATTATAATGTTGTACATTCTAGGGGGGAGGGGTGTGATGTATTGGGCTTTGCCTTGTTAAGGGAACACCATGTGGGTTAATTGCTGGAAGATTGCTTAAGCAGGGAAGCTAGCTAATGGCTCCCAGCTTCTCAGAAAACCCATCTTTAGTGCCGCCATTGGCTGCCTCTAGGGTGGCAATAGGTTGCTTTAAACCTATTGGCCACCGCCTAGAGACCAGGGTATAAATTGCTGCATTCGCAGCCGTGTTTCTCAGTTCAGATCCTGCAAGCAATAAACAATGATCTTTGCTGAACTCACTCACCTTGTCTTGTCATTGAAGCGACAAACCCAGTATCTAACAGCCACCTTGGGGGAAGATCTGTGCCAGAAATAGGAAAGATACAACTGGCTTTGCTCTTCTCACCTTTCAAGTGGTCTTTGGATATTATCAACCATAATACTCTTCTGAACCTTCTGGCTGAAAAGAAATACTCTCATTTCCATCAAAAGTTCTAACTCACTTCAGGTATCAGCAATGGACATCTTGTGGAAAAATAAAGTCATATTTAAACCAAACAAGATAGACGTATCTGATCTATCAAAGCACAGTTAAGGGAATAGGAGTTCAGTTTGATGGAGTTATAAATATTCGGCTTGAAGCATTCTAATTCAGGTAAATTTTTAAAAGGTCAGTCTGTTTATATTATAATGGTTCACACAGTAATGGATGTAATCTTATGGCCATTCCTCCTTCTGATTTAAGCATCCAGTTTACAATTCCTGACTTCTAAGGGAACCCATTAGGCTATAAAATGCAGCCATTTTGGGTTAATACTGAGTAAATTTTTATGTTGCAGCACTTAATCTTGATGAATAAATTAATCAGTTCAGAATAAAATATTTCAAAGGGAAAACAAGAGGATCAAACTGACTGAGCAATTTCCAGCAAGATTTTGAGTACAATAATAACATTTGCATACTGAAAAGACATAGCAATGTATGTAAATTTATCATCCTCTAAAGAAATCACATTTGACAGCCTTCCAGGTTTCAATATGTAGAACCTCGACTGACAGTAGGACATTGAGACAGGGCTGGGATTCTTAATTTTAGCTCCACTCTATTACCTAGGCCGGAGTAGGCAACCTTGGCTCTTTTATGACTCGTGGACTTCAACTCCCAGAATTCCTGAGCCAGGAATTCTGAATAGCTTCCAGATAGTCAGTTTAAGTCCAGGTTTTCTTGTATGAAATGGATTCTTTCTAGTTTATTTTGGAGACTGAAATAGTTTTATTGATATATTTTATTTTATTGGGTTTATAAGCTGTTCCAGTTGACAGTGACTCTAGCAACAGATTTCCCAATTTGGTAAACCCTTTATCAAATCATTACAATAAGATATTAGTAGTCACTATTCATAAAAAATATAATATAGAGAAGTAATTAAGCTTCTATTGCTGGAGAGAACCATTCCAGCTACCTAGGCCTTAGATTAGAACATTCGAATTTCAATGAACTTTCTAAAATCAGGAGGGAGGGACCCATTCAGATGGCCAAGAGGATGCTGTTCTCTAGAAATGGGGGGAGCAACTGAGAAAGCTCACATTTCTAATTGCTGAAAATGGCTGTCCTAGCAAAGGGGCATAGAGTAAGCTTACCTTACTAGGTCAGTCACCTTGATAATGACATTAGGAAGTACAGAGGAGCTTATGTCTATTACTATTATTGCATTTCTCCCCAGCATCTGTATTGTCAGCCATGGTATCCCTCTGAAATGTTAGTAATTTGGGATTTGTGGTGGTTTAAAGATGGTTAAAGATGACATCTAATTGGAAAACGTTGTCTCACGATCTCAGATCTATTGTATTTTAGCTCTTTCTCATAGTGTAATAATAGCAGCAGGGACCTAAGAAAAAGAGGTCACGAGGAAGAAATGGCTTCCACTGTGACCATTGTGATCATTTCCAACAGCTTCCATACTGTAATTGTCAGTTCAGTCGAGATGCGCCCCATTGGCAAACCACTTTGGTAATTACAGCACATTGCACTGTGACACAAATTATATTTTCATAACATAGCATCGTGTATCTGTTATATTTTCACAACAATTTTTTTTCCAATTTTCTGGTATACTCTGGATTGTTAGCATTGAGCTAAATTAAATTTTTTTTCTCATTGCTGTGCAGTTCATATTTGCAGCTTTTTTTTTTAGACTAGTGAACTGTAATGAATAAGGGTGATGTTAAGGTGATGTCTGTTAGTCAAACACTGCCATTTGGCTGATTAAATCATATAAGCCCTTCTGGAGTCCCATCAGTTCTCAGGTCCACAGGGCTGGCAGCTGTGTTTCAGATTGTTAAAATCAAAAACATTTATATCTGCTTAATTACTTTTGTTGTTGTTGTTACTGCTGCTGTTGTTTAATTCAGTACCTAAAATTCTGACCAAAAAATGCTTCACTGTGTACTAGTCTATTCCATCCTGGGAGATATCAATCAAATCATCCAAGAATACAGGACTAGGATATTTTAGTTCAGAATTGCTATTTTGCTATTTATCCAAACAGAAATTCCTACAATAAAAGGAAGAAATCCTCAGTAGTAACAAAGTTGATGGATTTTGTTCTGCTTTTTAATGTTCAACGAATATCTGTGTTATTCAAGACAACACCAAAAACCTACAATTTATCCATTTTTACACATAAGGGAGAAGATAAAATAATCTATGCTTCATTGTTACATGCCCCTTTTGATCTGGAGAATATAATAATGAAGCATAGATTGTTTTATATTCTGCCTATCCTCCCCTATTTCATTTACCGATAGCTATACTCAATGACAAATATTTCATAATTCTGCAGCCATTACTATTACATTTAGTGTGGAGCATGAGCCATCTGTAAGGTAATTATGTGTCAAAGTCTAATGTTCATTGTATATGTTGCATATTTGTCATGTAGAATAGCTAATGAAATCCACCCTGAGCATCAAGCAGCAGTCTACAATTAGCCAATGATAAGCTTATAACAAAAACCAGTGAGATGCACCCTCTTTATGTACAATAAGTGCCTCAATTTAGAAACATATAACAGTAATAGAGAATAATAGAGAAGTTTTCTGTGTTCCTAGAATATCAGAAACTGCCTTAAAACCCAAGCTTTATCTCAACATTATTTTATCTGGCTAACCCAGTTTATTCCTCATCACATAATGCATTTTCTAAAATCATGGGCCAGGACTTCAGGATTCCTCTCCGGACACGGAGAGGATCTAAGACCACCCACAAGTGCTCCAGATAGTTGCTCCAGTTGAGAAGACCACAAAACAGTGGTTTCTGGCAGGTGTAGTGCTCTGGGAGATGAGAGAATGCCATCTTCATCCAAACCATGATTGGTGTTTTTATGGTTCACATAGTCTCTTTTCTAATTACTTTTGGAAATTGCTTATTAATTGCTTTTCAGCTATCAGGAATCTTTGGAATGACAGATTTTATAATATTGAGTGAGTTTCCTTCGATCCTTCACAAAAGACATTTCAAATACAAGTTTAAGGACTTTCAATAAACAGCAAAAAAGTGATTAGAACATAAGAACATTGATTTTCGAAAGTTACAAATGGACTGAGTCCAGGTGGATTTGAAATAAGATTTTTAAATTAATTATAAGAATCCTTCCTATGAAAAAAATACTGTTGTTTTGAATTATTTCCTTAAAAAATGATAAGATGGAACTTTGAAGGTTGGACAATAGATGGAACCAGAAGGAACTAAATATTACAATTAAAAGAGAAGAATGTTATTTACTAATGTAGAATGGAGCAAACAACTTTAAGAGGACATTTTGAGGGATATTTGTGAACAACCCAATTGGAAATGGACAATGGACGATGGAAATTAATTTTGAGTGTCTGCCATTATAGACAGACCGTGTTTGAAAAATATTATGAAAGAGAAATAAGTTATACCAGACAAGACTGAGAGTTATTTAAAAATCATCAGGCTACAAAATATGGAAAAAAGTGTTACACTGGAAATACAAAGGAAAGTGACTGATATCTTTATAACTAAAAAGGAGGAACAAATAACAATCAAAATTTCCTCTATTGGATTTATAAAGCAGACTTGTTAAAGCTTTAAAGAATTTTCATTTATGATGAAGGGGGAAATTATTTCTTAATATATTTCTTTTATTTTTATTTATATATTCTTATTTTTCCTTTATTTTTTATTTTTCTTTCTATTTTTTTATTTTCTGCACTCTATTTTATCTTTTCATTATTTTGTTTTTCTTTCTATATTTTTTTTGCCTTCTTAATTTAATGTTTACTAACATTACTATGAAAAAGATGGCAAACGTTCTAAGGCATTACAGAAGTCAGCATAAGCCTTTGACACTTCTTTTCATAAAATGGGATAGGAACTCTCAGCTAAACCATTAAAGCAGATTTCCTAATTCAGTGCCATCTGGAAGTGTTGGACAATACCTCCCCTAATTCTTAATATTGTGGGAGTAGTAGTCATAAGAGCACCTGCCTAGGGAAAACTGAATTAATTTGATACCCTGGGCTTCTGAATGTCAAGTTAGACTAGGATCAGTTAAATAGGAAAACAAAACCCAGGAATTCCTTAAGGAATGATATTGTAGAAAAGTGAATAAGCTATTGCCCAGAATTCCAGCTGTTGAGTATTAAATGAGTTCTGTTTATAGTAATGTTCACGTTCTTGACTCTTTCTTAACAGAGGTCCAAATCCAGTGTCAGCATCTCATGATTTACTGTATACAAGGGGAAAGTTAGGTGTAGATAGAGAGCTAAAGATTGGCTCTGTCTCCCTTCTTTGTTGATCCCTTTGTCCCTCCTTTGATCTAAGACAGTGGCTCAAACATGTTGATCTTAGGACTACTTCACATTTTAAAAAATTATTGAGAACCTCAGAGAGCACTGATATATGGGGTTATACCTATCAATATTTACTGTATTAGAAATTAAGCTGAGGAATTTTAATTAAATTTAAATTATTTCAATTTATTTCTCAAATAACCATTTATTGGACTTTGCAGACCCTCTGAGGATCCCTGGAGTCTCCAGGCCATGCTTAGAGAACCATGGGTCTAACAGATGGTTAAACTGTGGACACTTTCTTTTGGTTTCTTTCCAGGTGTGCACGTACAGAGCGCATTCTCTTGGACTCTCCTCCTGATAGGATGTATCCAAGTAGGGGCTACCTTTTGCTTATTCCTACAATGTACTTCTTGCAGATTATTATCTTATAGATATAAAACCTATTTCACAAATCTTTGGTCAGGGCGGAATCAGGGGTGGGATTCAGCCAGTTTGCACCACTTCGGAAGAACCAGTAGCTAGGTTTTTGTTGCCCAGGCCCAGAATGGGCTTCTGGAAGTGGCATCCACAAAGAGAACCAGTTGTTTACATATTTGAATCCCACCACTGGGTGGTTTGCTGCACTCAGCAACTCACATGCACACACAAAAACACTTCAAGATCCCAAGCAATCTGTACAAATAGCTAGAACAGGGGTAGACAACCTCGGCTCTTTTATGACTCATGGACTTCATCTCCCAGAATTCCTGAGTCAGCTGACTCAGGAATTCTGGGAGTTGAAGTCCATGAGTCATAAAAGAGCCAAGGTTGCCTACCCTTGAGCTAGAATGACTCCTACTCATTTGGGTGTAAGAGACCTAGTTTCTATCTGTTTTTGTTTTGGGGTATGATTTGATTGTTTACTTTTGACCATGCCATCATATTGCATTCTGTCTAAATCAAATGTAAAGATTATGGCAATAAAATGTTTGGTCAGCCAGAACATTATGCAAAACCAACTGAGGGAGTTAAGCCAAAGTATCCCAACTAACTATTTCAAATTATGAAAAGCAGACAAAAAAAAATCCACAAGAAATTTGCCATCACCCAAGTCAATAAGGAGAATCATCTAACAGTATGGATTTGGAGCATTAAGTGGCAATTGGGATACAAGGTTCAGTTCCATTTATTAAAGTAAAGATCTGGAAAGAAGTCACTAGAAGGAAGTCACTGTATTATATGGACATTCATTAAATATTAAGAAATGATCACATGCTATTATGAATTAAATCCATTCTTTTGTGATTTCTAGAAATGAGTGTTTGAAATTTAGAAAATAAAATTTCTGGAATCAAATATCATTGAACAATGGTTTGTGGATTGGACATATTTCATACTCAGAAAATCAATCTCTGCATGTAATAAATTGGAGCAATAAGACACATACTGGAAGTAAAAGATTTGAAACTGAAAAACAAAATCGTGCTGTAAAACAGTAGAAGAACAAATCAACATCATATCCTCCTTTATTGGTATGTAAATATCTATTTGGAAGCAGCCAATTAAGAAATGACGTTTTGAAAAAGGTTTATATCTCCTTGAAATCAGAAGGGGGAAAAATAAATAAAATTTTGTATACAGTAATGCAGATTTGATTGCCCTATCAATTAGAACAAAAAATATTACAGATAAGTCATCTGATGTGCAGTTTCACAGCAGTAAAAATAATAGAACTAGGTAATGAAAGCAGATCACTAATTTAAATATCAGATGCCCAATTGTTAAATTAGATTGGAAAATAATTTTGAAAAAGTTTTTTTTGCCATCTACAAATTCAAAAAAATAAGAACTTTAAAAATAAAGACAGGTGTGCAAAAGCAATCCAAATGACTGCAAAGGTCATGGAAGAATTAAAGAGTATTGTAAACTTCTAAGAAAAATAAATGGTATGAAAGTAGGGTTAAACAATTTGGACAAAATAAGCAATTTCAGACAACCTTTTCCCCCCAATATGTAACTGAAAGCATAAAACCAACTAAATTTCCTAAAAATAAGGAATGAATATTGGAATTTGGAAAACAAAATGGCCACATGGATATATGATATAAAAAAGGAGCAAAACCTAAGCAGATGTAATAACATTCACAGAATTTGACTCCAACATCTCTCCATTCTATATTCTCATCTCACAAATCATTTTAATCAAACATTTCAGCAAGCTTTAATAGATCACTATCTCACTACACACTGAATATTTCTGAATATGAAATACAAAACAAAGGTTACAAAAGTCATTTAAATCCAATAACCCATGTGCTTACTACATTCAAGCTGCTAATAGGAATCATTTCCTGTAACATCTATAAATACTTTATCTCAAATTATGTACCTTCAAAGCAAACACGGAATTTCAATAATTTTAAAGCCATAAATGACCATTTTTTTCATTCATAAAACAATAGTTTAAATATTCAAAAAGACAAAACAAACCTTTAAAATGTTTGGCTTGATTGAAAAATATTAAATTAACTAAATTAAACTAGTTGAACTAAATGCTCGAAAATTTTTGGAATTAGTGAGAAAATTATAATGTTTTAAATAATGCAACAAAATGAAAAATGACATTGAATGGCAAATACAGAGGAACTTGAAGAAGTCAAAAATGTGCGCACACATATCATGTCTCTAAATGTAGGGCTGAACTCCATGATCAAATATAATGAACAAGGAACCCTTGAACTGAAAATCAGAAAATTGGATTGTATTTCTTTAGAAATCATTACTTTAAAAATAGTGAGAAGGGATAAGTGAAAAACTTACTAGATTTTATTTAGTTGCTAACTTTCATAAGTTTAGTTTTTTTACATCCTCTGCCTATATCCATTTGAAAATTAGGCATTTCCATGTACCTTAAAGGCGGCAGAAGCAACCAAAAATACACTTCAAGAAAAAGCAAAGGAAAATAAATGAATTTTCTGAGACCTTTCATGACCTACACTATAAGATTGGGATGAAAGCTCAATCCAGAGAAATAAGGTTATTATTGAAAAGGTTCTCTCCCTTATAATCTCTCAACTCATAGACTGTGGTAATGAGTAAGTAAAAAGAGCCTCTATGCAAGCAGGCTGCGACAAACAAAGGCAGTCTGTCATATAACTTGTGTTCAAACTGTTTACCGTTTAGGATTAAATCCAGCAATTTAAACTGAACTGAGAAACCTACTGGTAACAAGTTTGCTGATGGTACAATATTGAGATCACACATGCCAACTGTCCCCAATTTTAAATGATTTAGTGGGACCAAAAAACACATCTACAGGATTTTATTTGGAGGATTTTGGAGAATAGTTTAATATCTGGAATTTTATTTTCAGTCAAGTAAGCTGTGCAGTACAGTATATTTAGCCAGATTCAGATTCAGAATTTTTCAAATAAAGGTGGGTCTTAATTCATTGGGTAATGTGGTTAAGACACTGGGGTTGTCGACCAGAACATTGGCAGTCTGAGAACCATGTACCACGTGACAGGGTGAGCTCCTGTACTTGCCCCAGTTCCTACCCATCTAATAGTTCTAAAGCATGCAAAAGTGAGTAAATAAATAGGTACCACTTTGACGGGAAGGCAATAGCATTCCATACATCTCAGTGTCTAGTTATGCTGGCCACATGACCACAGAGGTGTCTCCAGACAATTCTCCAGCAACCCAGACAGGACATCTCCGGTCCTGCCATTGGTCAACTTTGGGTGGCAAGTATAGCTTCAATCTAATTGGTTAATACCATAGGGCCTGGATATATATTGAAGCAGGGTGACTCCAATCTCTCAGTACAGTTTCTGCTTAAATAAAGTATGAGTTTGTCTGTACTCATCTGCGTGTTCTCGTTCATGCTCATCAGAGCCCACGACATACTTGTAATGAGATATTGTTTCTTTTATTAAGCCTACAGGTTCAATGAATAAGGGGGAGAAATTGCTTTAGACAGATGCCTTGTATAAAATACATTCCACACACACACACACACACACACACACAACACACCACCAGCAGGAACACTTGAAACAGAGTAGGAAAGGTTATTCAATCTCTGTGGAGGTCCAGTTTAGGCAATCCCAGTTCATCTTCCATAGAGGCTCACTGATTCTATCAGCTCAGATTCCAAGAATATTGGATAAGTGGCCACAATCTCACCTTCTTCTTTGAACATGATTTCACTCTGAATACTTCTTGGTAGGCATGAATGGTGTTTCTGGGCAATGAATTGAGGTGAAAGGTAAAGGTGAAGGTTTCCCCTGTCCAGTTGCAACCGACTTTAGGGGCAGTGATCATCTCTGTTTCCTAGCATTGTCTTGATCCTCCACAGCCTTATCCAGGCCAGGCCACCAAAGGTAGCTTCTAGCCAAAGCTTTCATCCGTACAATGCCTGGATGGCCTTCATGTAAGGAATGTAAGACTCTGTCCCTCAATGATGTGGGAATAATAACTCTGTTGCCCCATAATATGCAGGCCTTATGAGGTAGAAATATGTGATAAAAATTCAGGAGGCCCAAAAATGCTTGCAGCTCTCCTTTTGATTTTGGGCTAGGAGCCATTTTGATGGCCTTAACTTTTGACTCAGCAGGGTGGATCCCATTAGCATCGATACAGAAACCTAAGAATTCAGTTGAAGAAACCCCAATACTACATTTGTTTTTCTTTAACTTGAGGCCCGCATCGCGTAGCCTTTGTAACACAGCCCTGAGCCTGTTGGCCAATACTTCTGGGGATTCCATGGTAATGGGAACATCATCAAAATAAGGACAGACACCCTGAATTCCTTTAAGTGTGTGCTCCATAATTCCTTGGAAAATGCCCGATGCAACGCTAACCCCAAATTGCAAGCGTTTGACTTTGAATGCTCCTCTATGAGTCACTATAGTTTGAGCCGCAGCTGTGGCCTCGTCTACCGGCAGCTGATGATATGCCTGCGCTAAATCAAGTTTAGCAAAAATGGTTCCCCCTTGCAAAGAGGCTAAAATATGGCTGAATATCGGGACCGGGTATGCATGTTGATTTAAGGCTTTATTTAATGTGCATTTGTAGTCTGCACAAATGCGAACCTCTCCGTTGGGCTTTAGTGGGGTGACAATAGGAGTTTCCCACTCCCCCCCATCAACAGGCTACAATACACCTTGCTCTACTAACTTATTGATTTCAGAATCTATTTTATGTTTTAAGGCAAAAGGAACTCTGCGAGGTTTGACTCTTATCAGAACAACGTTAGGATCTAATTTAAAAGAGATGGGTGGCCCAGTATAAGTTCCTAGTTTTGACTTGAAAACATCCACAAATTCCTCACAAACAGCCTTGAGGTCTGCTGTCTGTGTCCAGTTAATGCCTGTTATTTGAATGTCCAAAGCCTCAAACCAATTAAGTCCTATAAGACTTGTTCTAGGGCCCTTTACTACTATGACATCCAGGTGCCCCAAAAAACCTTTAAATTTCACCAATAAGGTGGCTTCAACCTTAACTTTAACCCGAGCATTCTGAAAATCTGTTAAAATAATGTCTGATGGTCTTAAGGTGGCCCACTGTCTGCTGCGTCTGCATACAAGGTTCAATGTGTCATGTGAAATAATTGAGACCGCCGAGCCAGAGTCCAATTCCATTTTACATGGAATTCCTTGTAGCTCTACTGAGAGCTTAAGTTTAGGCTTAAGGGGACGACAAGCCCCGGTGCGACAAACGCTTCTCCAGCTCCTGAAGAACCCCACACTGACTGGACCCAGGGCCCCAGTACCTTTCCTAGTCGGTTCCTCCAACTGGTGCTTGGGTGGCCTGTCTCTCTGGCGAGCTCTGCATACCACCGCGATGTGCCCAGTCCTACCGCAAGCTCTACATGTGGCCGAACGGAATCTGCAGTTTGCGTGGGAGTGGCTGCCTCTGCACCCTTTACATCTAGGTAAGAGAACTGCCTTGTAATTGTTGTCTCTTTGTTGATTTCCGCGGTTTTGCGTGCTTGACTGTCTCTGGAGCTTGTTGATTTGGGGTTCCTCTTCTTCTCACGATTCTCCACTGCAAATGGCGACCTCATGGTGGACGGAATCTTCTGTCTTTGGGGCTTTGGTGGGCTGTACTGTTTGTACTGCACCTCCGGCTGCTTCGTCAGCCATGACCTCGTCTTGTGCTTCAGTGAATGTGAGATTTGGTCTGGCAAATAATCTCTGCTGCAAGGTTCTGTCTCTGTCCACAGACGAATCGGTCTCTCAGGCACTCCTTTAAATTTGAAAATTTGCAGAGACGTGTGGCCTGCCTTAGGCCCGTGATAAACTCTGATGGTGTCTCACTGGGAAGCTGCACTCGTTGGTCGAATTTAAACCGCCAGGCCATCTCCGACATTTTTGGCTGGAAATGCCCAGTCAGCTTCTTCTTCAGGTCAGCAAAAGATACTGCTTTGATGGGCGTTTGGGCAAAGAGGTTCTCAGCTAGATCGAAAGTCGCTGGCCCACATACACACAGCAATGTCGCAGCTTTAAGGCCTTCCTCTGCTATCTGGTTAGCTTGTAGGTAATTTTCTACCTGTGAGAGGTAAGACGGCCAATCTTCTGGGTGTTTAATGTCAAATTCTCTGAGTTTGCTGACCTTTGGCATTTTTCCTCAATCCTGTGTTGCTGTTGAATCCTGCTTCTAGTCTCAGGGAACGCTTCCTCTGAGCACGCGGCCGCTAGAATAGTTTACTAGCCAGCTAGAGAGGGGAGGAAAATGCCTCTTCCCTCCAGCGAGTAATGTCATCCCCTCGTGACTTCAGCCCTCAGGCGGAGAAGCAGGATCCCACCTTCATCGCCACTATTATGTCGTGGGCTCTGATGAGCAGGAATGAGAACACACAGATGAGTACAGACAAACTCATACTTTATTTAAGCAGAAACTGTCCTGAGAGATTGGAGTCACCCTGCTTCAATATATATCCAGGCCCTATGGTATTAATCAATCAGATTGAAGCTATACTTGCCACCCAAAGTTGACCAATGTAAAAACCCAGTACATAACAACAAGGATGATCAAGCCAAGTATTCAGTCTTAGATCAAACCTTTTGCTTGGGGAAATTTTTAATCGCTCAGCAAAGATCTGAGATTTTAAGGCTTCTAAGATTTTTAAAGATAAGCTCTTAGATGTAACCCAGATTTGTTAGTTTACTCCTCCTCACAGGAATAAGGAATAGAGGGTTATACCATGGAACTATTGTGTCCAAATTCATATTGCTTTACAATTAAGATCCAATCTATAACTCTCATTACCTGCAAATAACTATTTCCAAGATTTTGTTTCCTCAAATGCAAAGCTACAAAGCTACAAAGCTTCAAAGGCTTTAGGCTTCACTTACTTTCTCAGTTCTCCATTGGCTAAATGTGTTGACAAGCTCAGCTTTGTTTTCACTTTTTGAATCAATTTGCCTGGGGCTATTTCAACTTCTTCATGGTGAATGCATGGATTCCAGCAGACACTTATCAGCAGGGTTCAAACATGTATAATGGTAGCAAATCTTTGAATGCCATTTTCTCTGTGCCAACCTCTGTCAGGCAGCCCCCCACAAGCCTATACTTATATCTGCTATGCTCAGACTGTAAGTTTCTAACTCTGCCAAGGAAGAGAGTTTATTTATATAAGGGCAGAGTCAAGCCATCACTGCTTACTATGCAAATTCTAATTAATTACTACATGTAATTTAAAAGCCATCAGAACAATTACTATTTAAAGGCAGCTTAAGGACTGTATCTAGAGATGGTTTGATATTTATTCTTCCCCAACCAAAGCAAGACTGAAAATATACTTGAGGCAAATAGGTTTAGGACTCTATCTATCTTTCCCTCTGTTTATCAGCAGAGTAACTTTCTAAAAAGAGAACTTGGCCAAGTTAGATGTGGCAAGGAGAAGCCAACAATGGAATAAAATAGAGTCAGAAGTGGTCAGAATTCATCTGGGAGCTGCAGAGGGGGGAAAAATCTAGAAAAATTCTTTCAATTCAACCCTCCAGGACTGATGGTTGGGTAGTGGCTCAGAATCTTTCCATCCAAGTCAGAGAAGGGAAATGTTAACAAACCCTGGCAAAAATAATCATGCTGACTGCAGTCACAAACATTCTCTAGAATTTGCACTACTCAGGTGACCCTGATGACTCAGATAAGCCTCCAGGTGGGATCAATGACTCTCTAAAAGAATGCAAATGGCCAGCTGTCTGCAAGGAGTATAAATCCTTCCATTCTTCACCATCCAGTCAGAATTGAAGAAGCTTCTTGGATGAGAAGCAGAATGTCTTCAAAGAGAAAAAAAAGTCCAGTTGTCTTGTGAAAAAGCACTTTTGGGGCAATCATGACCTGGATGACTGAAAATCTCCATAGACATTCTCCAGACAAATCACACACCAGGTATTTGCAGCCAACCCCAGTTATGTTTGTTGCTAAACCATAAGTTAGGCTAGCTATGTCATTTCATTGCACCCATTACCTTTCTACCCTCCCTGCAATCAGTGGTTAATTGAACTAAAAGTAAGGACAAGACCAGTATTCAACAGGGGAAAAAGTGCTTTCAATACTGGAATACCATCTTGCTACACAATAACAAAATTGCAGAAGGCTGTTGCAAGTTAGCTTTTTTTAAGGATAAATCAATCTGTCTATTTTGTCCACCCCCATTAATTAAAGGGAGTGGGGGATGTTATGTATGCAGGCACCTGCATAGCAACAGCCACCAGGGGGCGTTGGCCTGAACGGTTTTGGCGGGAAACCCAGTTTCGGCGGGAAACCTAGGGCCAACCCCATTGGCTGTCCGCTTACCTGGCTAGGTATTTAAGTAGGCCAGGTAACCCTCATCCCTCAGTACGCTACCCCCCTTCCAATAAAGAGCTGAACACATACTCCGGCTGGCGTCTCTTCCTTGCGTCGGACCCACTACACAATAGTGGCGACGAAGGTGGAATTGCTACCGACAAGGAGCTGAAGTCACTGGGGAGCGCTCCATAAGCTGAAGGGAAAGGCATTTTCCTTCCTTCTTCCCCCCCACGACCGCCAGCCGACCGAACCACGCCGGTCGCCACATCTGCGACTCGAGACCCGAACCAACACCGCGATGGCAGGAGCCGGACAACCCCGCAAATTTGACACCCGCCAACCCGAGACATGGGCCCGTTACCTGGCTCACGCCGAACTGTACATGCAGTTCAATCAGATCTCGGAGGACGGCGCGAAGGCGGCAGCCCTGCTCTGCATCGGGGGACCAGCACTGCTGGAGATCGCAGCGAACCTGTTCGCCCCGGAGGCCATCAACACCATCGCGTACTGGGACCTCGTGGCCAAGCTCAATGCCCATTTCAGGCCCCGGCGTTCCAAAGTGGCCGCAAGGTCACAATTCGAAAAAAGGGACCAGCGCCCCGACGAGTCCGGCACCAGGTTCCTCGCCGCCCTACGAGAAGCCGATGTCACCTGCAAGTTTTCGAACTTGGAGGAGCGGCTATGGGACCGGTTGATTTGCAGCCTACGAGACAGGTGGCTGCAAGAACGCCTGTTCGAGAGAGAGGAGGTTTCGCTCCAGGAAGGCGAAGACGCTATCCTGGCCCACAAAGCGGTCTGTGGGGCCATCCAAGCAGTCCAGGAGACCCAGGCCGGCAGCCAGGCGGCCAGCATCCACTGACAGGTTGCCACAGCTGAGGATGAGCTGAACATCGACCTCCTCCAGCGGAAGCCGACCCCCGACCAGCGAGCCAGACACCCAGACAACCCCAGGCCTCCCGGAAATGCCACCAACCCTCAGAAGTGCGCAGGGTGTAGTGGGAACCACGTGCGCAGCCTCTGTAAGTTCCGGTCGGACACGTGTCGGGCCTGCAAGAAAACAGGCCACATAGCCGCGGTCTGTTGTAGCCGCCGCCCCCGAGAGGAGATCCACAAGCTGCAACTGGAGGAATCGCCGTTCGAAGGTACTGGGGCCCCGACCAAAACGCGAATTGGCTATGTTGAGAGCCGGCGGGCCATTAACCACACAAGTAGCCGCCGGCTGCTCAAACCCAAAATTAGACTAACAATCCACTTGCAAGGCGTCCCTTGCAGCATGGAGCTTGACTCCGGATCAGCGGTCTCGATCATTTCAGACGAGACCCTTAACTACATAAATAGCCAGACCAAGCAGCGGATTAAATTATGGCCTACAAATTTAAACCTGACCGATTTTCAGAACTCGCCGGTCAAGGTAAAGGGGGAGGCTACCGTCTTGGTGAGGTTTAAGGGTCGCGAAGAGCACCTGGAGGTTGTAGTGGTAGAGGGCCGGAGGGCCAGCCTGGTCGGCCTAGACTGGTTCGAGGCCCTGGGAATCACAGTCTCCAGGATCCACCGGATCCAAGGGGACTCCATCGAGGCCATCTGCAAGGAGTTCGCAGACGTCTTCGACGGGATGCTAGGCAGGTACACAGGCCCCCCCATTTCGTTCAACCTTAACTCGAACGTTCCCCACATTAGGGTCCGGCCGCGGCAAGTCACCTTCGCACTCAAACACAAAATAGAGCGCGAACTAGATAAGCTGGTGGCCCAGGGAATCTTAGAGCCCGTAGATGGGGGGGAGTGGGAAACCCCAATCGTCACCCCCCTCAAATCCAACGGGGAAATTAGGATCTGCGCCGACTACAAGTGTTCGGTGAACCGCGCCCTAAACCCACACGCTTACCCGGTCCCCACGGTCAGCCACGTTCTCGCTTCCCTCCAAGGCGGCATCATCTTTGCAAGGCTCAATCTTGTGCAGGCATACCAGCAACTCATGGTTACCAGGGCAACAGCTGACATTCAAACCATAGTAACACACAGGGGAGCGTTCCGGGTGAACAGGCTGCAGTTTGGCGTCAGCGTTGCTCCTGGCATCTTCCAGGAAGTTATGGAAAAGACACTCAGGGGCATCCCAGGAGTCTGCCCCTATTTTGATGACATCCTGATCGCAGGAGCATAAGCAGAAGAGCTGGCAGGTAGGCTTAGGGAGGTACTGTCCAGGCTGCACACAGCTGGCCTAAAACTAAAGAGGGAGAAATGCAGCATAGGTGTTCCCTCCACAGAATTCTTGGGATTCAGGGTAGATGCCAAGGGAATCCACCCCACAGAGTCCAATGTGAGGGCCATCAAACTAGCACCCACACCCAAGAACAAGGTAGAGCTACAGGCATTCCTGGGCCTGCTGAACTTCTACCACGCATTCCTCCCACACAAGGCAGCCATTGCAGAGCCACTCCACAGGCTACTGGACAAACAGGCAGCATGGGTCTGGACTTCTGCCCACGACCAAAGTTTCAGGGCTTTAAAAGCACTACTGTCGGATAAGTCCACAGTAACCCATTTCATCGAGACAAAGCCCATATGCATCGCATGCGATGCATCCCCTTACGGTGTGGGCGCAGTACTCAGGCACCTCAAGCCCAATGGGGCGCAAATTCCCATAGCATACTATTCTAGGATGCTGTCTGGAGCAGAAAGAAACTATGCCCAAATAGATAGAGAAGCCCTGGCAATCGTGGCAGGAATCAAAAAATTCCATGATTATCTGTATGGCAGGGAATTCACTGTCTACATGGACCACAAACCACTCCTAGGCCTGTTCACAACGGACAGGCAGACCCCCCAAATCCTGTCCCCCAGAATGCTCCGGTGGTCCATCTTCCTTGCAGCCTACAATTGCAAGCTGGTGCACAAGCCAGGGAAGGAGATGGGCCACACAGTGTTGTGACTCAGGGCCAGCCGGTGGGTCCGACAGCCGGGTCCGATGTATCGGAGGACTCAGATGTGGGGGAGGAGGGAAACGAACCGGCTGATGATGATTTGGAGGCTTTGCAGAGTCCTCAGCCGGGGACCTCTTCTCAGCTGTGTGAGCCCGAGAGTGCGGAGGATGATGACCCACAGCTGGCCCTGTTCAAGGACGCCCGACGTAGGAGGCAGACGAGCAGGGACAAACAAAGAAAGACTATGGGACTCCTCGGGAGGAGGCACAGGGAGACCACGCCCTGAGCTCTCTATAAAAGAAGTGTTTGGGGAGGGGCTAGTTGCTGAAAGCAACTTTTTCGTTTGAGAAGACAAGCTCTTGTGTTTTGTTATCTGCGTAAATAAACCTTGGCAGAAGCCTTTTAGCCTTGGACGCTTTCCAGACTCGTCTCTTAATTAGGGGTTGGGAGAAGAGGGCTGGTTTAGAACACACAGACGGCCTAAGTAGGTTGCCCATTGACACCCCCGAACCAGACCCAGCACCAGCAACACAGATCCTAGCCCTGCAGGAGCTACCAGAATGCCCACTCCATGCCAAGGACATTGCCAGCAACACAGCCACCGACAACATCATGAGCAGGGTACACTCATGGGTTTACACAGGGTGGCAGGACAAGTCCCCGGGGCCTGAGTTCCAGGCCTACTTCACCAGGCGCAACAAGATCTCCATGCACAGGGGTTGCCTCCTCTGGGGAAGCAGGGTCATCATTCCCACCGCAGTACGGGGCAGGGTATTGGACTCCTTACACGAGGGACACCCGGGGGTGGTTAGGATGAAGGCTCTGGCCAGAAGCTACCTCTGGTGGCCAGGGCTGGACAAGGACATTGAGGAACGGGTCAAGGCTTGTTACACGTGCCAGAGATCCAGGCCAGAGATGCCACACGCACCCGTGCACAGGTGGGAGGCCACACACACACCCTGGTCCCGCATCCACATTGACTATGCAGGGCCATTTCAGGGCCAACTGTTCTTGGTAGTAGTGGACAGCCACTCCAAGTGGCTGGAGGTAGTCCCTGTCCCCAACATGACCTCGGGGAGGACAATCCAGGTGCTCAGAGCTCTCTTTGCCACACACGGCCTCCCTGACGTAATTGTGTCTGATAACGGGCCTCAGTTTACCGCTAATGATTTCCAGGCGTTCTTGAAGGCGAACTGGATTAGGCACGTCACCTCCGCGCCCTTCCATCCATCGACCAACGGGCAAGCGGAACGGATGGTAAGGACAACCAAAGACGCACTCTGGCACATCATTAGCGGGGACTGGCATCACAGACTGGCGAAGTTCCTACTCGCCCAACACACTACACCATGTGTTGCTACCGGGAAGAGCCCAGCAGAACTGCGGTGGGAACGGCGTCTCATCACCAAGCTGGACCGTTTACACCCAGACCGAGTAGCAGCCGAGGCGGTTAGGCCACCATCACCATCAGCATCAGCATCATCTTCATCGCAATCATCACCAGCGCACAGAGTTCTCAACGTGGGGGACCTGGTCTGGGTGAGGAACTACGGGGCAGGGCATCCATGGGTTCCAGGGACAGTGGTGGAGAAAACTGGACCCCTCTCTTACATCGTGGGGGTGGAGGGGGACAGACACATAAGGCGACACATCGACCAGCTCAGAGGAAGGGTCCCTGAGCGCACCACACATGCCCAACAGGAAAGCCACACCCCAGGAGAGGTCAGCCCAACCAGAAACAACACAGAGCAGGAACCAGAGGAGGAGGGCCTCCTGAACCCAGCTCCGTTCAACCCAGCACAAAGGCCCCAAGAACCAGCTGTCCAAGCCCAGGGCCAAGCCACACCCAGATGGTCCACCCGGCCCCACAGGACACCTGCCTACCTGGCGGACTATGTGTGCAAGTGACCTCCACACAGTTACATTGGTTTTTTGTTGTTGTTGACATACAGTGTACATAGTTGTAGCTAGTTGCAAATTGTTATCGTTGTTATGTGGTTCTTCTCTAAGGGGGGAGGTGTGTTATATATGCAGGCACCTGCATAGCAACAGCCACCAGGGGGCGTTGGCCTGAACAGTTTTGGCGGGAAACCCAGTTTCGGCGGGAAACCTAGGGCCAACCCCATTGGCTGTCCGCTTACCTGGCTAGGTATTTAAGGAGGCCAGGTAACCCTCATCCCTCAGTATGCTACCCCCCTTCCAATAAAGAGCTGAACACGTACTCCGGCTGGCGTCTCTTCCTTGCGTCGGACCCACTACACAATAGTGGCAACGAAGATGGGATTGCTACCGACAAGGAGCTGAAGTCACTGGGGAGCGCTCCACAAGCTGAAGGGAAAGGCATTTTCCTTCCTTCTTCCCCCCCACGACCGCCAGCCGACCGAACCACGCCGGTCGCCGCATCTGCGACTCGAGACCCGAACCAACACCGCGATGGCAGGAGCCGGACAACCCCGCAAATTTGACACCCTCCAACCCGAGACATGGGCCCGTTACCTGGCTCACGCCGAACTGTACATGCGGTTCAATCAGATCTCGGAGGATGGCGCGAAGGCGGCAGCCCTGCTCTGCATCGGGGGACCAGCACTCCTGGAGATCGCAGCGAACCTGTTCGTCCCGGAGGCCATCAACACCATCGCGTACTGGGACCTCGTGGCCAAGCTCAACGCCCATTTCAGGCCCCGGCATTCCAAAGTGGCCGCAAGGTCACAATTCGAAAAAAGGGACCAGTGCCCCGACGAGTCCGGCACCAGGTTCCTCGCCGCCCTACGAGAAGCCGACGTCACCTGCAAGTTTTCGAACTTGGAGGAGCGGCTATGGGACCGGTTGATTTGCGGCCTATGAGACAGGTGGCTGCAAGAACGCCTGTTCGAGAGAGAGGAGGTTTCGCTCCAGGAAGGTGGCATTAACAAGGGAAATTAACAAGATAAATCAATGTTGCCTGCTCATTGGAATAACCTAACATTAATGCCAATTGCTGGAGATAAGATTCTCTACAGCTGAAGATCTTACATAACACTTGTTTACTGTGCTAGGTAAGACTTTCAACTGCTTAGCCATTTCCTACCTCCCTCAGAGCATGGGCATGCTTTCATCCAATTTTTTTTTTCAACTTCCCAGATGCATTTTAGTTGTATTTATGAATTCAGCTGCTTTACTACAAAAACCAAGGACCAGGGTTTAATTTTTCATGTAGGAAATTGTCTTTTGCACATTTTAATCAAGCATTAAACCCCCTACTGGGTTATATTCATTTTGTAACATTTGCACAGGGCATGTTTTATCAGACAGTTTTCATTATTATTAAAATGTTGTTTCTTCTTATTTAACATAGTCCTGCAGGTTAGAAACAGATAAGACATGTTTTATCCAAATATGCTAGAAAGCTTTGGTCTTCAGTGCAAAGTATAACAAGCCTACTGCAAAGAGACAGAACATTAAACTCCTCACCCCCATCCCCATGACTTAGAGATGCAGAATGCTTCATGGTGTGTACTATACTTATAAGCCAGACAAAATAGTGGCTGTGAACTTGTGTGCTCTTTATAACCTTAAAATTGTTGAAACTTTCACTGAACCGGTTGTTCACATATTTGAATCTCACCACTGGGCGCATTGTTCTGTAGTGAATTGGCTGTGACAAGCTGTCCCATGGTGAAATGGCCTTGGTGGGTTAGCTGTGGAGAGATGGCCACAGCAGGTTGGCTCAGGCCAAATGGCTGTGGCAAGTTGTCATGGTGTGATGGCTACAGCAAATTGTCCCATTCTGACCAGTTTGGCCTGGTATTCCTCTTTTCTCTATTAAAAAAAATCTATCTTAAAGGAAGCTACCCAGGACTTTTTTTCTCATAGAATGCTCAGAACGGCATTCCAGCACCTTTTTTTTGCAAGAAAAAATAAAGCTCCCTCTATTGGCTTTAGGAGTAGGCAATCTTGGTTCTTTTTTATGACTCGTGGACTTCAACTCCCAGAAATCCTGAGCCAGCCATGCTGAGGGGAAAGGGAGAGGTTTCCAAGCTGAGCCATGCTGGCTCAGGAATTCTGGGAGTTGAAGTCCTTAAGTCATAAAAGAGCCAAGGTTGCCTACCCTGCACTAGAGGAGGACATGAAAATTATTTACAAGGTTACTTCTTTAGGAACTAAACTTTTAGAATCTAAAATAGCTAATTCAAAAAAGCCAACAGGAAAGAACCTCACATTTTTCATCTGCTTCTGTCTTTTGGAAGGTAAAATTAAATAACAAAATAATCTATTTCCTATGTTAACATTTCTGCAATGATGATTTCATAAATGTAACAGGAAAGAAATGAGAAACATTTTTTCTCAACGTAATATGTCTAATTTAGCTGATGCTAGAAAAAATAGTATCTTTTTACACTCTTGAAAACTATTTTGAATCTATAACCATTACAACTAAACGACTTTAAATTAAACAATTCTTAAGAATGAAATATTCTTAATTTGGACTTTACTTTTACTGTTTGGACTGTTGTGTTTTGAAAAATAGATTATTTAGAATCTAGTTATGTTGCACTTCAGTCTTTAAATAATTAACCTAGTATATACATAACAATATAGGATGTTTTCCATGGTGAGCTTAACATCAATAACATTTATTGAAAAGGCTAAAATAATTTCTGGTGGTATTATCTGTTCATTAAAATTTTGTTTAGTCACAATCTTTCACTTTTCACATTCTGGACAAGCAGTGGTCATGTATCCTAGCAAAAGATGTTACATATGTGCATAAGTGTAGTCAGTAGCATATGCCTTTTTAAAAATATCAAACATGCAAAGAAACAAAAATAAGTCCAAAATATCTGTATTACATCCAGAAATACCAACTTTGCAACCAATATTTCTCATCCATAACTATGGCACCTTAAGGATACCTGCATACATGCAAATGATTCTCTGGGATCAGTAACGCAGCAGGGATTGCTTTTTTCCTTCCAGTAACAGATTGCTGGGAAATACCAAACATGGCCTTGAGAATTTCAATGTTTGTTACAAATTTTTCTGGATGTGGTTGGAAAGAGGCTGTTTGGCATCAGGGACCACTGCCATGAGGAACACAGCTCTGGGTCAGGGTTCGGAACAGCTCCGGGTGGGGGCTCAGCATGGGGGGCCGTGGCATGGCAACTGCAGGGAGGGGAATACCCATGGCGGCTGTGGGGAGGGGAATCCCCACGGCATGTGACTCTGAGCTGCAGGAGCGAGGGTGCAAAGGACGGGCGGCGATGCCATAGCAAGACACCGGCACTGAAACAATGCAAACAGTGATATATTAATTATATGTTTAAAATGTTATGCAAAGAACTAAAGCACAACCATTTACTTTTTTTGAAAAAAAATAATTAGGATACTTTAGAACAGCAGCCCCCAACTTTTACAGCATCATGGATCAGTTCCATGGAGGAGAGGTTTTTCCGCAGATCGGAGGGGGTGTGGTTTCACATGCTGCCTGCATCCTGATGATGGGGCTTTGCTTGTTTGCGTGGCCCAGTTTCTGCTGTGGCATGGCCTGGTGCTAGTCCATGGACTAGGTGTAGGGAATCCCTGATTTAGAAGATGTATACAAAGGCTCAACATATTAGGAAAAAACTGTAAATATATGTTATGGTTTTATTCATTTTTTATTTTATTTATTTATTTATTTATTTATTTATTTATTTATTTATTTATACACACACATACACCCATTTCACAGGAAGTTACTCTGTACAGAATACAAAAATCAAAAACAATTGTATAAATGCAATCGTTATAAAAATATAAGACAATCATTATTAAATGAATCATTAAAATTAAAATACTGTATAAAAAGGTAAAGGTAAAGGTTGCCCCGCACATGTGTGCTAGTCATTTCTGACTCTAGAGGCCGGTGCTCATCTTCGTTTCAAAGCCGAAGAGCCAGCGCTTGTCCGAGGACGTCTCTGTGGTCATGTGGCCGGCATGACTAGACACCAAAGGCGCACGGAACGCTGTTACCTTCCCACCGTAGTGGTCCCTATTTTTCTACTTGCATTTTTACGTGTTTTCGAACTGCTAGGTGGGCAGAAGCTAGGACAAGTAACAGGCGCTCACTCTGTTACGCGGCACTCGGGATTCGACCTGCCAAATTGCCGACCTTCTGATCAACAAGCTCAACATCCTAACCCACTGAGCCACTGCGTCCCTTAAATACTACTACTAATAATAATAATAGTAAGTTGTAAGGGACCTTGGAGGTCATCTAGTCCAACCCCCTGCTCAGGCAGGAAACCCTATACCATTTCAGGCAAATGGCTGTCCAGTCTCTTCTTAAAAACCTCCAGTGTTGGAGCATTCACCACCTCTGGAGGCAGTTTGTTCCATTGGTTAATTGTTCTAACTGTCAGGAAGTTTCTCCTTAGTTCTAGGTTGCTTCTCTCCTTGACTAGTTTCCATCCATTACTGTATATTAAAAAGTTATTTTTTTATTTACTTACTGATGACTTAGGAGACATGGAACGCACATACAACTAACAGATAATACTAACCACCAGGCAAACTGTCTATGGAGATTCTCAATCCTCCGGGTCATACTTGTCCCAAAGATGTTTTTTTTCCAAAAGGCAACTGGATCTTCTTGGTTATTATTGTGTTTTTTTCTTTGAAAATGTCTCTTCAGTTCTGAAGAAGTTTTTTTGGATGAGAAACAAAACATTTTCAAAGAAAAAAACCTCAAGAAAGTCCAGTTCCCTTTTGGAAAAAGCCACTTTAGGAAAAACTAACAGACCCTGAGTCCAAATTAGAAGTGAACCTTTTCCTTTGGCTTTCCAGAGCAATATTATTTAATGGAAAGAAAACAGGTCTCTAACTCCTTTATAGGGACTAAGAGCAAGGCAGAAAATCCCACTCACAACAGCAGGGGAAGTGAATGAAATATTGATTTTATGAAAAAAAATCATATATATTGGCATCCATGTTTTAATGGCAGAGTTGAATGGTTGATAAAAGGGAAGGATGATAAAAGGGATGGAGGGTAAGGATATTTCACTTGAGTGCAATGGTTTTAAATATTCGTGGATGGGATGCAAACAGTAAAGTTCACTCATTTTACTGAGCTCCCCATCCCTATATAAACATCTACTCATAGTCATCTTTATGACACAGACAAAATTGAAAAAAAAGAATGAAACTCATAGAATCCGTGACAGTCAATCCATCAGACTCCTCATAATCAACCTAGAAGGACCCACCCAAGAAAATACATATTGGATAAATCAAATTATTCCTGTTGCAAGATCCAATCTTGGTAGATCACTGGGACCACAGATTTAGTCTTCCAAGCTTTCGGACTCCTGCTGAGGCCCATCCTCACATTCTGGTAAAGAGAGGTTCCCTGAACATGGGCTCCAGCATGAGTCCAAAAGCTTGGAAGACTAAATCTCTGGCCCCAGTGACCGACCAAGATTGGATCCTGCAATATTATCCTGGAACATGTATATTTGCCTTCCCAGTTGCAAACCAATAAGTACTAAGCAACCTTTGGTGGATAGAGGTTAGCATAGTTTTATGGCCGTCAGTAAATGCATCCTGATTGGATGCAAAAGAACTAAAAGATCAACATAATGTATCATTCCTCTCCAAAACCCATTCCACAAAGAATTTTATCTTTCCAAAAATATTATTGGAAAATAATTTAGGATTTATACTTAAGAGTATAAACACAGATAAAAGAAATAACCTTGTTTTGAAGAAAACACGCATATTTAAATCACTGACAAAAGGCATTGTCAATAGTTCTTTAAATAGGAATGGATTTTTCTGACATTCCACCTTATAAAGTCCAGGAATAATTACTGGGGCAAAAAAAATTCAAGAAAGTCATTACGTTATAAAAATGGAAGATGCATTATTCTTTAATTTGTAATTAGATGAAATGTTACTGAATGCAAATTTTTAAGAAATTCATGAATATGACAGTGTTTCTAACTGTTTTTGAGTAAGGTGGCCATGACTCTTAACCCTGCGAATAGCAGAATATTTGCACTACGTATTTCCAAGTATGTTGATACGTTTTGGTAAGTGCTTTAGACAGCTCACCTCTTCAGATCACATTCCAGCTAAAATAATGAATTAATAATTGGTTACCATGATACAAAAAGATGCTGAGACTCTAGAAAGAGCAACAAATATGATTAAGGGAGTTGGAAGAATGGTTGCAGGAATTGGGTATTCTAGTCTATTGAAAAGAAGGACTGGAAGTGACATGATAGGAGGTTCATAGGCAGATTCATACTGAAACAGGCAGTCTCTCATGGAACCAGTCTCTCTGTCCACTGAGCAGATTATTTCCTTAAATATATAAAGGCTATGGCGATTCTTGAGATTCAGCCACATCCTTAACACTCCAAGACCTTCCGTTGGAGCCTGAATCTGCGGAGGAAAATAAGCTGGAACGGGACCATATGGAAGTCAAGGGAGAGGTGTCTGTGGCTTCAGAGGTACATGGGGAAGAGCAGGCCGAGGCAGGCCAGGGCCCTGCAGGATTGGGACAGGATGAACAGGAGAGATAGAGCTTAGGCGATGAACAAGGGCCACCCCCACCTGATCCTAGAACATGGAGAGTGAAGAGAAGGAGGGAACAATGCAGACAGGTTCAACTACTCGGAAGGAGAGTGTCCTGCCCTTCTCCACAAGGCACACCTGGAGACTGAGATTTAAGGAGGTGCTGTGGAGAGAGGCATTTGTCGGGAACAAATGCTGATTCCTTGGAGTTTTGTGTGTGTTGTTGCTGATCTCTTGTTCTGTGACTTCTGCTTGGAAACCTGGAAACTCTGACCATTGGACTGACTGACAATATTGCTTGGATGTTCAAAGACCGTGGACTGTATTTTGGCTTCCCTTCTGAAACTGCTCAGGCAGGTGTGTATTCACACAGACTCGTTAGGTTTATGATGTATTAGGTTTATGATGTTAGACATATGATATCATTCCTTGTTATCTCCGTGGCCTTGAGTAAATTCCTCTCCTAATCAGACTGTATGTGAAACTGCTTGCAGCCAGAGGAGGCTGAAGGTGTGTGCGTCTTCCTTTGTTTGGAGGCTTGCCAGAAATGTGGGAGCATTTGGGGAACATGTGGAGCAATTAAAGGGCAGTTTAAATTGCCAGATGACTGTGTTGCCTCTGTGCTGTGCCCTGGGTCATCACACCTTCACTGCAGACATAACCAGTGATTTCTCATCAACGTATTAAAAGGACTCCCTATGTCAAGGTACTTGGTTAGTCTTACCACAGAAATTAAGAGAGTTCATTTTGGGTTTCATCAAGGCCAAGTTGTCATGTGAAATCCATTCAGGAGTCTATAGACCGCTCTTAGGAATTTGTTCCTAACCAGAATGATGCCAATATTATGAATCATACATTGTAATATCATGGTACAAGCTTTGCCCTTTCATAGTTGGATTGTGGCATTGCACATGTAAGGAGTGAAGTTGGCATCATATCACAATGTATGTTTGGTCTCTTGTACCCTCTTCTCCTCCTGAGAACACCTTTGGATCATTTTTGGAGCCGTGCTGGATCAGTGGTCAAAGTGCAATATTGCAGGCTAACTCTACCCACAGCCCTGGAGTTCCACCCTGGTGGGGCTTAAGGTTGACTCAGCCTTCCATCCTTCTGAGGTGGGTAAAATGAGGAGCCAGATTATATAGGCTGCTTCTGTAAACTGCTGAGAGAGCATTGTAAACCGCTATGAAGCGGTATATAAGTGCTATTGCTATTCCTATTCCTATTTTCCTCAATGAGCAAGTATCATATTATTGGTTCTTTTGTTTTGTTGAGTTCCCTTTATCTAGTTTTTAGGATGTGTGGTGAATAGAAATGTGTTAGTTCATATTTATGTATAAATTTTGAAAATTCAGAAGCTTTCACAAACTTTTAAGCATCCCTGTATAACTTTAAAGTCTTTTTATCTATCTATCTATCTATCTATCTATCTATCTATCTATCTATCTATCTATCTATCTATCTATCTATCTATTTATTTATTTTGTATTCTATGAAACCTCTCCTTTGGAGTTGTATATTTTTCTTTCTCTGCATCCTACTTTATTATAATAAATGTGTTTTAAAACATGCACAAAATCTACAGGAAAAGAGGAATAAGAAAGGAGCGCATGGAAATAGGAATTCCATAAATAAATTAGCACAGTGCATACCTGTGAGGAAATCCCATTTTTCCAGACACCTTTGCAGAATGTTAGAAACAGCTGGCAACTGATTTACAGAGATCTAATAGATTGTCCCATCACTGAATTTCTGGAGATGAATTTAAAAATTTGCTCCCAGCAAAACATATGTGAAGCTAATTATATTCACAGAATGCAGAAGGATTTTTATGAGATGGAAGGGCTCAGGTGCCTGCTTCAGATGTACCATTCTTGAATGAGAAATTGTACCTCAAATAACCTTATACCAGTATATTGTTTTAGGGTTTTTTTCTGTTAAAGGAATGTTGTCACTTATTGTAAGTGTATTCCAGATCAGCCCATTATAAATCACACTAGAAAGCAATAGGAAAATTCTGTTTTATACATAAGGACGACCTAATTTAAATACCTGAGATCAACTTTAATTACTAAGATTTAGTACTAAATCTTTTCCATTGGAAAACTGGTATTTTAGTTGGCTCTTGCCAACTGCAAATCAAAGAGTCTGCTGGGAAAAAATATCAAACCATAAAATAAGATAATATATTTTACTGTAATGAGAAAGCAAATATGAAAAGGACATTAGTGGCACAAATTGAACTGAAGCCTGATATTTTTACCATGGGATTAATGCAAAAGAAAAAGAAAAATACTGCCATTATGAATAAAAAATTAACATTTATAAGAGTAGCTTGGGATTTTACTAAAGTTGTTTAGCATATACATCTTTAACTATCCAGCTTAAGTATAACTTAAGTGCAGAGGTGGAAAATGTGTAATAGAAAGTGTGTCCTTAAAAGTGCGTAGTTCAATATTTGTAGTTGTTTAATAAATAGGAAAGTTCAGCCACATTAGATAAGATATAAGTTGAATGTTTTCTTTTTGCCAGAGCTAATCTAATGATGAAGGACAATAAATGTATTATAAGGGTTGATGTTTAGCTCCTGAAGGCTTCATTCTTTTGGTTAATAAGGTCAAAAATGATTGGCTGTATGTGTGCATGTTTGCATATGGGTATATACATATGTAGTCCTGATCAGGCTGAGGAAGTCATTTTGAAGCACTTGCCAACCTCAGTCCTATAGGATTCTTAGTTCTGCTGGGAAAACAGGCAATTGGGATGGAGGTGGGAGAATCACAACTAAATCAAACCTAGTAGCAGTTTCAATAAACAGTCACAGTCCAAAACTTCCATCCATGAATTCCTTTCTGTTGCCATTATTGTCTTTGATCACTTTATAACCATGGCCTGAATACTGAAAAGCTCAGTGGGATCAATCTGCTTCAATTGGCTGCCTTGCTGTGAGAAAAGGGGTGAAGCAAAGCCAAAAGTAGCACAGATGCTTTGCTGCTTCAAAGCTTGGGTGGGGTGGGGGTGGGGCTGCTGCTTTTGGGGAAGGTATCATGGTCAAATTTGTCTGTCAAAGCTAAAGAGCCTTGTTCCTTTATTCATATTTCTTTTGTGATGCATTTTGATTGGTCTTAGATATTTTTATTTTCGTCCTTCTCTTGGGAAAGTCTTTCTAATTTGGGTAATTTGTTTCTTTAAATTACAGGCTTATGGATAAAACAGTTTCCAAAAGCTATCATCCCAAGGCAGGATGATCTGGCCACTGTTTATTACCCAGATAAATGCATCAGTGATTTCAAGCAACTATGTGCAAATCCATAGGACAGCCTAAACTATATGTCTACCATGAAGGTCCTGGCTGTTTCATAAATCAATTTAAGAAATTTGAATCTGGATTAAAGTAGATTGCCAACATAACCAGACTGGTGTTCTGTCCAGATTACATCCTCTTCAAGACCCTCCTTCTCCTCTCATCTTTTCAGGGAAGGCAAACCTGGCTAGCTGGCTGGTGGGTGGACTGGTCCAACTGCACCTGCCTTTTTCTTTTAGAGATTTCTCCTTCATAGCTAGTCTGCTGTCTTTGTCTTTTCTTGCCTGAGAGTTTGCACATATGTGGACTCATTGAAAACCATATCATCCTTATCATTCTCATCCTCACCAGCCTCTTCCTCCTCCTCCTTCATGCCATCATAACTCCAATGCTACAGTCACCAAAGCAATGGGGAACAAGCTCTTTACAGTCCTACATTCTTTTGTAAATCCATAGAATCTTCATAGTGAAGAAGATCTGATAATTCAGCTTCTTTGTTGAATTAGCAATGAAGCCATTATGCTACTGCCTAATGGCAGTAGGGAAAGGAATGAAAGTTACATTTTACAATACTGTGGGCAAGGATTCATCCAGCCTGGCCAGAAACCAAAACTGGGAGATGTGAGGGTTGGATCACTGGAACAATGACAATATTATGATTTGTCTTTTGTTTCTTTAAAAAAAGAAAGAAAAGAAAAGAAAGCAACTGCTGACCAGTGGAGAAGATAGCTGTCTAACAGTTAGGATGAATGGCCGCCACAGAGAAGGGTATGGGGAATACCTGGCACCACAACCAATCAGATCTGACACTTGCATTAAACTGTAATAAGCCAATATACTAGAGATATGGAGCTTGTGTATGGGTGTGTGGGTGTGTTCCTTCATTCAAATCAAGTGTTGATCCATTGTTGCAACAGGAATTGACTGAACAGCTAATTATCCAAATCAGACATTGTGGACTGACGAAGAGTGAGTGGCTTTCACCAATGAATCTCTCCAGAGCAATTTGAGGCACCTGATCCAGTCCAACATCATGAAGTGATAGGAGAAATGATTTGAAGATTTGATTTAAAAGACTGATCTGATAGAACATCTAATGGAACCACCTCTTCAGATCTCTGCAAGCCCATCTGTTTTTTCCCCCCTAGATTACTAGAGGGATTCCAGCCAAAGGTAGAATTTGAATGGACCAAAACTGTCAATTCATGGCCATCCTTTGCCTCCCTCTGCAGATCCCTCCTGCTATCTCAGCAATGCAAGAATGCCTGCAAAGCCAACACCTCTCCACAGAAAGAAATAAAAGCTACTGATTTTCTTCCTTGAAGAACACAATCCACCTGTTTGCAGTAAACACCACACAAATACTTGTAATCAGAACATTTGGCTAAATGGAAGGAATAAGGAAATGTGTAGCCTTTGGAACCTGGCTTGCATTTTAAACAGTTCTTTGGGGGGAAAGCAGGCAGGGAGGGGGAGGAGGTCACAGTAAAATTAATGTAGAACTTTGCTACAAAGCGATAGTGGCTGGTTAACTGTGTAACTCAGAGGTGAAGCCAAGAATCTGCAAGCTGTGCAGAAAGTTTGAGGATTGGGGAAAGCATTACCTCAGTAGACATCAACTTAAGTAAAAATTGCCTTCCAGGAAAGATATCATGGACGTTGAAGAGTCTTGCAAACAAATTGTGTTACTGGGGGGAAACAACAGGTCTTAAAATCAGTGTATGACCTGTGGTATTCCCAGACAGATTTTTAAAAAAATCTGTGGGTGGAAGAGTAGGGAACTTGCTTCGATCATTCTATTTATCCCTTTTCAAGGTTTTTCAGCATTTGAAAGCCGCCCCTCCAGTATTATTTATTTTTATTTTTTTATTTTAATTCCATTTATATCCCGCCCTTCTCCGAAGACTCAGGGCGGCTTACAAGCTTAGCAGTAGCCTTCATTCTATGTATATGCCTGCTTATTAGGGCTTTCACACACACCCCAAGCGGCATTATTACAAAGTCAGCTTAATTGCCCCCAACAATCTGGGTCCTCATTTTACCTACCTCGGAAGGATGGAAGGCTGAGTCAACCTTGAGCCTGGTGGGATGCGAACCTGCACTAATTGCAGGCAGCTGGTGTTACTTAAGGAGGCATTATTAGCATGCTTTCTTAAATCTCTCATTTTCCTGTTAAGACAACTGATTAAATCAGGAATAAAATACCAGGGTTGGAAAAGGGACTTTCATGTGCATTTGCCATAGGAGCTGATTTGCAAAACATGGACCCTAATCAACAGAATAGAATAGCACTAGCACTTAGCAATAGTCTTACATATGATTCCATAGTGCTTTACAGAACTCTGAGCAGTTTACAGTGTCAGCATATCATCCCAACAACCTGGGTCCTCATTTTATTGACCTCATGAAGGCTGACTCAACCTTGAGCCCATCAGGATCAAACTCTAGACTGAGCAGATTTAGCCTGCAATACTGCATTCTGACCACTGCGCCACCACATCAATTCATTTCTAATATTTCCCATTGAAAATACTGCTTGACTTCGCCTATCATCTTTTAAATGGTTTTCAATCAGCCACTGAAACCAGAAAGGGTATTAGCCAGGAATGATTAAAGATATATTCAACAGCTTTAGAAAACTATATCAGGCCAACCCTGATACAGCAAAATCAGTCTCTTCCCATTAATTGTTTCAAATTTAATAAAGCTGTTTAAATTATGACAAAGTTATCTCACAGAGGTACAGGTAAACATTTCAAATTTTCTGAAATTCTATATATTAATCACAAAATGCATATTTTTGTATACATTGTTAGTTATTAGACTCTGTGTCTATCTGTATGAATGAGAGATTTTTTACAAAGCTCACAATCCTTACAGTCTTCATTAAATCCCTTATTGTGTTTAAACTCGGAATTTTAACTCATCCTTTTCTATTTTGCTTCAACAAAAAGCCAAAACTTCAGTCTATGGATATCCACAAATATATGACTTCTGAATAGAAGTCAGATTTCTTGACATGGGTTATTGGATTAAGTCAGAATATATCAATCAAAGATTGACCAGTACTGCACTTTCAGTTTTGCACTGTAGTGTATGGCTGAGGGACTGTGGAGTTCTGCACTCCACAGCTAGTTTTGCCATGCCAGGGGAACCTAAATGGGTCTAAAGTTGCCCCAGAGAGGCAACAAAGAAAAAGGGGTGTCCTGATGATCACAGAACGACAGCAGTTGTCTTGCACGATCTGGGGGAAGCCCTCTAATCCAACAGGATAAAGGCTGGCCACACTTCGGTGACCAGCCCAAGCTACTTGCTAAAGTCCAAAGGCACTAACCAGAACAATGGTGAACAGTGTGCTTGAAACTGGGTGAGGAATTCAATCTTCTCTCTCTCCTATTTTGTATCTGATTTCCTGGAACAGATTCCCAAGAAGCAAAAATCCTCCCAAAGTGTGAAGGGAGGGGACTACACCACCCTCCCATAGATAGAAGTGGAAAATTAAACTCTTATGGGGAACAAAAATATATTAAAATGAGGTTAAAAATACTACAGTCTAGATTAATGTGAAAACTGTTAAAATTCCATACCTGAAAAGTACTGATGAAATAACAACAATAACAACAACAACAACAACTCCTCTTTGCTTTAAAAGCTGGAAAATGAACATCTACTGACACCTAGTGGAGGATTAGAGAAAACTATAGCTGTATTGACTCAGAATTTGGCAAGATGCCCAGAAATAGCAAAAAAACAGGTGGGAACAAAGCATTGGGCTATCTACTACAGAGTGAAATTATATATGTGAAGAAACTGCTGACCTTCTGGGATAATAAACACACTAAGCTGCATTTTTAAGTTAAAGACTGTTCACAGAGAGAAAAAAAACCTTGGCCTTTGCCTAATCTTCTAAAGGGGAAGTTACTGCAGGCTCAAAATTTAAGAGAAAATTTTTATAAAATGTTTTATAGATGGCATCTGGATCCCAAGAAGTTGTCTAACATGTATCCTAACTTACAGTCTAAATGTTGGAGATGTGGTAGTTTAGAAGCCACCTATTTTCATATGTGGTGGACTTGTAGAAATATAAAAGCTTTTTGGATTAAAATTTGGTGGAACAATCAAAAGATTTTTAAGAGAAAGATAAAGTTTTCTCCGCAATAGTTTTTATTGGGTATTGTTGTAGATTGCGA
Source organism: Vipera berus (assembly GCF_964194415.1). Classification (NCBI taxonomy): domain Eukaryota; kingdom Metazoa; phylum Chordata; class Lepidosauria; order Squamata; family Viperidae; genus Vipera; species Vipera berus. Next base: position 240,355,088 of record NC_138202.1, read on the forward strand.
TGTTAAAGAAACCAATTTGATGTTGAATATGATAACAGCAGCATGGTTACTGGTGGGACAATATTGGAAGAAGGATAGTTTGCCTACTATAGAAGAATGGGTGTTTAAAGTTTTGAATCTTGCAGAAATGTCTAAGATTTTTGCTTATTTGAAAGATCATTCACAGGAAAGATATATTTCAGTTTGGAGGAGATGGATAGATTATATTAAGAATAAATATGGGACTAAAAAGTTGGGCTGGGTTGATAAAGCTAATTAAAGAAACTATGGTACTGGTGAAAAACTACTTAGAGGAGGGAGAGAAAATGGATGTTGTATATTTATCTAAAAGTGACAGAAAACCACACTTAACACCTCCTGCTGAAGACCCCAGTGTGGAACATCAGAGATCTACAGGAACAATGAGTCAAGACAAAGCAAATACTTTCCAGGAAAAAATATATGCAATGCTGCAACAGATTCAGATGACAATTGTCTTAAATCATGATGAGATTAAAAACAACTTTGATAATATAAATGAACATATCTCTAACCTAAACTCACAAACAACACTCAAAAAATGATAATAAAGAATGAACAAATAAATCAAACAATAGAATACAAATCAGAGGAAAATGATTTAAATATAGAAGCTACAAATGAAGAGAACTACAACTTAATACAAACAAAAGAAAATCTACAAAATTTTGCTACAACAAAAGAAATAAAAAAGATGTTTTATCTTCCAGGACTTCAAAACAAACTTGAAGACAAAAAAGACGATTTAATAAAATGGATTAAAGAGCTGTCAGGAGAATCATTAAAGCATGGGAGACAAAAAACAAAATGAATATTCTATTTAATTTGTATCTACAAAATACAACCTGGCAAGCTAAACCTACTGATCTGGAAAGTGACCTGGCAAAAAAAGGAGATTAGAATTAGATTTAAGAGATGTGATTCAACTTACCAGATGGAATACTATATGACTAAACACTTGTTTGAATACGGTTAAAAATATAAAGTGGGTATAAAGAGGCCCTATAGTAAGATTGCTAGATGGTGTACTATATGATTAAATGCTTGTTTGAACATGGTTAAAAAATGCATAAAGCTTGGTCATAAAGGGGCCCTATAGAAAGAGGGATAAGATGTATAAGTAGTATAAGTAGTATAATACTTTTATAATATATGAAATGTAAAAATATTGAGATGATATATTTGAATGAAAAGTTTGGATATTCAAAGGAAATGCATTTTGAAAAAATTATGACCAATAAGAGTGGTTTCAATACTGACAGGACATATAATGACTTAATAAGATGACTTCTATAAATACAATTGAAACATAAGCTGATTAGAAAAGATGTTATATGTTGATGTTATTTTTATATATATAAATACTAGAAAAATGTTTATACCCAACTCTGTATGTATTGAAAATGTTAAGAATTATATTGGTTTAATGTAGACCAAAGGAGAATATTACTGGAAGAAGAGAGGATCAAGGAAATATATTATCAACTAACATATTGATCAATTATAGAAATTAATTATTATTGTTTTTAAATATATGAACCCAGACAACACATTGTTCACTAAGCACTAAAGATTGTTATTGTAAATACACACACAGACACACACACACACACACACACATATATATATATACACACACATACATACATATACACACACACACAGACAGACAGACAGACAGATACACACACACACACACACACACACACACACACACACACACACATATATATATATATATATATATATATATATATATATATATATATATATATATATATATATATATATATATATATATATATATATATATATATATGTTTAAGTATTTGTCAAGGCTTTTTGAATGGACCTTGCTAATTAACTCTTTCATTCCTGTTTTGGCCCGGCTCAGGGCTTATCCACAGGAACTAGTCAACTTATGACAGCTCATTATTTGTGCAAATTATTCAAATTGCTAATAAAGAATTTGGGAGGCTAAGATGATCATTTCGAACTATTTATGTTCTCATCAGTTAGTCATACCCTTTATCTGAGATTCGATATATATATATATATATATATATATATATATATATATATATATATATATATATATATATATATATATATATAAACAAAAAAACAAACATTGACCAGTATTTACAAAATTCATCAAACGTAAAGTGGACTATATACTGCAATTACGTATAGTACCCCTATCACCCTTTGTATTTTCTTTCCTTCAAGTTCTTCTTAAGAGAAAAGGATTAAAGTCCTGCAGTCCCCTCTTTAACAAGTGATTTACAGTGATTTACAGCGGAGCAGGTTATTTTAACCTTCTGGGTTCAGGATAAATCCTTCTTACAGTGTTGAAAGAGCCAGCAGCATTATGCAAATCAGATGGAAGTACATTGATTCACTGAGCTAGTACATATATTATAGCTTTTGAATAAATTCCTCATACAGGATCATTTGAAGAAAACATTATTAACCTTTATGTTTGGTTACCTGGAAAGAGCTGAACGGTGCTATGATGGTTGCTTTTACAGGTTTGGCTTTTGTAGCTCCATCTGGGTAAATCACAGCAGATGGTTCCCAAGTATACTCGGAGGAAACTGTTTGCTTTCTAATTTTCAGCCAGGGAAGGTTTCTGCATTCTTTTAAAGCTTCAATTCATCATTCCCTCTCTTGCTCCTGACAAATACCGGGCTCTTTTTTTTTCCTGCCCTTTTGGAAAATTATTTTTGAAACTCTCTCTCTCTCATGAAGTGAGGAAATAATTCAGGCTTGAATCACAGTAGACATAGTCAGACCATAGTCAGAGAAAGAGAGACTGCTTTTTCCCCCCCTTAAAAATGACTCATTTGTGTGCAAAATTAAGCCCCATTCATACCAATCTCTTTGAATGGGGAGCATTTATCCTTCATTTCAGGTAGAGTTTGCTGATGACAGAATTGCCAGGGGATCCATATTCAAGTAATATGATTAACTCCATAACTCCAGGTAATAAAGTAGCTTTGGGTAAACGTAAATGGGTTCCTTCTCTGGATGAGGGAGATCTTGGTCAAATTATCAGACTGAAATACCCCTCAAAATAGCTATAACTATCACTCTTTCAATTTTCTCCAACGGCTTCGATAATACGAGATTGAATGGCTGAAATCAGCTATCAGGTGTTGCTTTTAGAAACATAAGCTGGGGAGAAAAAGATGATGAGTGAGATTGGTAAGCCATTTTCTGGGCTTCTGCTAGTTAAGGATGTGCCGTGTTGATAATGACCTTATCGATCAATGGCAAAAAATGAATGAAACACTTCTGAGAACTTTGTATGATTAATAGTCTCCAAACCATTCCAAAAGTATCAGTAATGACCCGCTAGCTGTGTATCTAAAATGTCTGAAGTATTTCCCTGCCCTTAGTTTTTAGCAAGGATAAAGGGTGGGGGACTCTACTTCAATAGGAAATTAAGCAAATTTGGATAATATATCTATATATACAGCCCATCGCTAAAAACTGTTGAATAAATCTTAAAGTATGTTTATTTTATTTCACACTGTGTTACAGTAATTATGTTTTGAATTGATTTTTACTGCTCATTTTAGAAGTACAAAGGTAGATTTAACTGAATAATTTTATGTGCAATGATATTTTTTCATCAGGAAATATCTACACTATTATAGTTGTCTGTTTTGACATTTGTATGAAAATGGAAGCAAATTGCAAAAGAAATATTTTATCACAAATATTTTGTTTATATATCTAACATCCCCTACGTTATTCTTCTAATAATAAAGATAATTCCAGAAATTCAAGTGGTTCTTTCCTGAATTTGCCAGCCTCAAAAGCCTTGCCAATATCTAAAAACAAAGGGATATGTATAGATTTTAATTTAACTACAATCAAAGAATATTACGGAAGCTGACTTCTGGTTTTGTGCAGTAGTGCAGCAGCCGATGGATCACGGGGCTCTGCACCCTGTGGCTGATTTCTGCCTGCCAGGGGACCCTAAATGGGCCTCAAGTTGCCCTGCAGAGGCAACATAGAAGGGGGGAAGTCCCACCGATTGCGGAGAGATGGTGGTTGATCTGATTGGTTTGGAAAAAGCCCTCCAGAAACTGACAGGAGAAGAGGCTAGCTTAACTTCTGAGTCTAGCCCAAGCTAAAAGCAACCAAAGTGCAAAAGTACTACTCTAAGCTGACTGTAAACAAAGTGTTTGGAACTGGGTAAGAACAGTGATTTTCTCTCTTCTACTTGGAAATTGATTTCCTGGGGGAAAAAAGAGAAAGAAAGAAAAACCTCCAAAAGCAAAAAGCCTCCAAAAGTAAGAAGGGGGACCTTTTCCCCACTCTCCTGCAGATGAAAGCAACAAATTAAATTTTTCAAGGGGAATAGAAATATATTGAAATGAAAAGAATATAAGACTTAGTTTGGATAAGTTTGAAATCGATGGAATCTGTTCAGATTTTCCTTTTATATCATGAAAGTAGAAGTAAATGATTGTCTATTACTGAAAGAAATGGTGCTGATATCTAGTGGTGGATGAAAATATACAACAGCAGCTGCTCTATTACATGGACTGGCAAGGCCCAGGAAAAGATGAATTTGACTTTGACCTTCAATGTCTTAATAACAGAACAGCTATGATAAAAAGAAAAAGAAAAAAAGAAAACCATTTGGGCTTTCTACAAAGTGAGAATTATAAACTCTAAAAAAAAAGGAATCGACCTTTCTGGATTACAAATACTAACTTAACTGTGACTCTAAAGCTGTTTGCAGAGAAAGGAAAACCCTGAATTTTGCCTATCGTGGAAAACCAGAGATCTGCAGAAAGAATGTACCAAGAAAAACAAATACTTTCCAGAAGAAGATCTATGAAATGTTGCAACTAATCCAAACAACAATAATCTCAAACCACAAGGAAATTAAAAATAACCTTGAACATTTAAATGAACACATCTCCAATTTAACTTTACAACATAAAAATTCTCAAAAAATAAAAATAGAGAGTGAGCAGCAAAAACAGAAAACTGAATATGAGACAGAGGAGAGAGATTTCAAGATGGAATTTAACAATATAAGGAAGTATGACTTAACCCAGATGGGAAAAAAATTACAGAAAACTCTGGACATGGAAAAGACAAACTACACTTTAAGATTACAAAATAAGTTTGAGGACAAGAAAAAAGATTTGGCAAAATGGATTTTGCCAGGAGAGAACTTGAGAGACAAAAAATAAAAGTAAAATCAAGAAGAAAGAAAGAAAGAAAGAAAGAAAGAAAGAAAGAAAGAAAGAAAGAAAGAGAAAGAAAGAAAGAAAGAAAGAAAGAAAGAAAGAAAGAAAGAAAGAAAGAAAGAAAGAAAGAAAGAAAGAAAGAAAGAAAGAAAGAAAGAAAGAAAGAAAGAAAGAAAGAAGATTTTCAGTGAATATGAAGAGGCAAAACCTTCCTATAAAAACATCTTACCTGTTTTGCTTTTTGTACTTCAACAACATTTATAAGATTATGCGGAGATTCTTTGATTCAATGAAGCATATTGAACAGGAAAGATGTTGGGCAAAAAAAAGGCTAAAGTGAGAATTAAGAAATTAGATGATAGGAATAGGGAGTATTTAAAAATTAAACATTTGTTTGAATACGGTTAAAGAAATAGAAAGATTTTGAATATAAATGAAGATTAGTTTAAGAGGGATGAACCCCTCAAGTAATATAGTATGCCTTCTTTCTTTTTAGGGACGCGGTGGCTCAGTGGGTTAGAATGCTGAGCTTGTCGATCAGAAGGTCAGCAGTTTGGCGGGTCGAATCCTGAGTGCCGCGTAACAGAGTGAGCGCCTGTTACTTGTCCCAGTTCAAAAGCACGTAAAAATGCAAGTAGAAAAATAGGGACCACTACGGTGGGAAGGTAACAGTGTTCCGTGCGCCTTTGGCGTCTATTCATGCCGGCCACATGACCACGGAGACGTCCTCAGACAAGCGCTGGCTCTTCGGCTTTGAAACGGAGATGAGCACCAGCTCCTAGAGTTGGAAATGACTAGCACGGATGTGCAGGGGAACCTTTACCTTTACCTCTTTCTTTTTTCTTTTGTGTTTAGTTTTTTGACATGAGAAATATAAAAATGTTGGGATATAAAAGAAATGTTTTCTCTGTTTTGTCTTTTTTTCTTATTTTTCTTTAAGATATGAGAAATGTAAAAATGTGATGGCTTGTATGAGAAAAAAGACTTAAATACTTAAGTGTAACTACTTTTGAGAAATTCTTAACCAGTAAGAACACTTTGAATATTGTGTGGAAAACAAATTTAAATAAGAATGTAAACAGGATTTATGATGAGGCAATCAAGATGAGCAATGAAAAAAGCTTTATATTGATGTGGTTATTATTTCCAGAAACATGAGAAAAAAGTCATTTATTTAAATAAGAACTGTATTAGTTTAAGGCTGGCAAAAGAGAATATTATTGGAAGAAGAGGAATTTAAGCAAACGTATTATATGGACTGTAGAATTATAGAAATTAATTATTGATTTTTTTAAAACACTAACCCATACAACATGCTATTTACCAAATATTAAGGTGTATGTTAAAAATCAATAAAAAAAATTTTTAAAAAAAGAATATTATGGAAGCTGGTGAACTGTCAGTTAGGTGCCACTTCCCATTCAGTATGGTTTGATATATTTTTTTAAAAAAAATCCAAATGCATTAACTCTCCACAGATGGTGTAGGAGGGTTAGCAAAAAAATTTCCAGAGTGATCTAAAACTGCATAGCTGTGTTTGTAGTCTCCATATGCATTATTACAACATATTTGATCATTCTTCACTATGTGCTTTCTTGCTTAGTGTATATTCCATGACCAAATATTTTGAATCTGTTGAATTTTTTTTTTCATATAATATCCCTTTTTATAAATATGACAGCTTTATTCTCCTCCCCAGCTTCTTTCTTAGTAGTTCCTCATGGCCCATTTACTGTATCTACCAGGGGTTACCTTCCTAGGTGCCTACCACCTAACTCTTGTATGAGAGATAAATAGGGCACTCTCACTTTGTGTTACATTTCTGGTAATTAAAAAAAATATCAATGCTAAAATTCAAAATAATTTAGATAATGCCATCTCCTGGCATTATGCCATAGAAAAGGCAGTGAGGAGAAGTCTCAGCATCTTCTCTCTCCCTTAGGAATGCTTTCAGAAGAAAAACTATCCTCACTACAATCAAATTTCACTGTTTAAAAAAAGACAATATGTAAAACAAACACAAATTATTTTAAAAAATACAACCGTTCAGTGTGGAAGAAAATAATCACAGAACTGCTCAGATAATAATAATATGATAATTTGCATATAAGTTAAGGAAGAAAGTGCGGTGCTCTAGACTGACCACAAATAAGAAGCCCGGAGAACATTAAGGCTTTAAGATTAGATCTTCATGGACATATGAAATAAAGGCTGAATACAAAGCTCCCTACTTGTATGGAGGGTCGAATCCTGAGTGCCGCGTAACAGAGTGAGTGCCTGTTACTTGTCCCAGCTTCTGCCAACCTAGCAGTTCGAAAGCATGTAAAAATGCAAGTAGAAAAATAGGGACCACTACGGTGGGAAGGTAACAGCATTCCATGTGCCTTTGGCATCTAGTCATGCTGGCCACATGACCACAGAGACGTCCTCGGACAAGCGCTGGCTCTTCGGCTTTGAAACGGACATGAGTACTGGCCCCTAGAGTCAGAAACAACTAGCACGCATGTGCGGGGGAACCTTTACCTTTACCTTACTTGTATGGAAAGAGAAAGAAAATGAGACACAGATAACAAAAGTCAAAAACACTCCAGTTGTTTCCAATGGGATACATACCAACAGATACCAAAAAGAAGTCAGTGTGTGCTTCATTGATTATAAAAAAGGCATTTGTTTTTTTTATAAAGTTTTTATTAATTTTTTCATACAATTCAGTAGTACTTATTCAACAAACATGTTGTCTGAGTTTATCATTCACTAATTTGATTGTGTTGATAACATAACATTATAGAATGTACTTATAAAAATGGAAGAAGTGTACAAGAAACACTCACACTTCTCATGCAAAAACCTATCTACAGGTCAGGAAGCCATAGTCCAGACAGAACCAGAGATGAAAGAGTTTAACTCCAGGTTGGCAAATGAGGTAGACAAGGCTGTATAATCTCCACTGATTTATCCATCTATATGTTGAATAATTGATACAAATTGGTTTAAAACTGGAGAAAGAAATATCACTAGCCTGTGCTAGACTGATGACAGTAATAAGTGTTGATCTGCAAGCCTCTAGTAATGAAAGGCAAGGAGCATAGTGAAAAAAATAGGATTATCGTAAATGCAAAGAAGACCACACTAGTGACAAGCTGTGTACAGCAACCAGCCTCAGAACTGACAGTGAAAACTTTGAAGCAGTGAATGCATTCTACCTTTCAGGAATGACTAGGTATTATAAAGAACCAGCAATCAAGAGATAAGCCAAAGATCACACTTGGAATAGTAGCAAAACCTTGTAACACAAGGGTGTCAAACTGCCAGCCTGTGGGCTGGATGCATCATGCCAAAACCGGACCCACCCCAGCTCGGCCAATGGGGGGAAAAGTCGCGATACGTCGTGACACGTCACGTTGACACTGCGAGTTTGACACCCCTGTTGTAACAGGTATGCATACTCTGGGACATTTCTATACCTACAAAGATCAGAAGTCTACCGAGTGTTGTTTTTTTCCTGTGACAGTCTATGATCTATAATCAAAAAAACAAAGAATGACTCATTCCCAGAGTTCTCATATGAGGCACAAATAACCAGGCTCAAATTATCATATCTTGCAAACATTATGCAAAAAAAAGTATTTCTCTTGAGCACTCTACACAGGTAATCTTCAGGTAATATGATACAAACTGTTAAGTGAGCTATGCCTGGTTTTATGACTTTTTGCCATGGTGATTAAGTGAATCATATGGCCATTAAGCAGATCCAGCTTTCCCCCCCTGACTTTGCTTATTTGAAGCCCCCCCTCAAATGATGATCATGTGACCCAGGGGTGCTGCAACCATCACCAATATAGGATGGTTGTGCCTGAATTTTGATCATATGACTGTAAGGATACTATGAGGTTCATAAGTGTGAGGATAGCTCACAAATCACTTTTTTTCAGTGCCATTGTAACTTCAAATAGTTGTAAGTCAGTTGTAAGTTGAAGACTACTTTTAACGAATGAAGACGAATATACGTCTCCCAGGATAATGCTGCAGGGTCCAATCTGGGTCTGTCATTGGGACAAGAGGATTAGTCTTCCGAGCTTTTGGACTCGTTCTGGCATCCATCCTCAGGAAAATTCTGCTAGAGAGAAAAGTCTGCTAGAGAGAAGTTCCCTGAGTATTTTCTCCAGCATGAGCCCTAAAGCTTGGAGGACTAAACTCCTGGTCCCAGTGACAGACCCTGATTGGACCCTGCAACTACTTGTAACACTGGGAAAGGTGAAAGGAAAGAAGAAAAAAAGAGAATGACCAGCAGTCAAATGAATGAGCTCTGTTGCAGTAACAATGAATGCATCGTTGGAAAAGCTGAATGACCAGTTGCATTAGATTATCCTGGAGGAAAAAAATGTATCTCTATGGTGGCTAAGAGATTACATTATTTTGGTGGCATATGAGAAATCGATCAAAAAGTACACTATCCACCAAGTTACGTTATTGATCAACTCTGAAAGGGTTTTTTAGACTTGTGGAAGAATTGAACTTAGAACATAGATGAAGCTGAGCAAAGAGATTATTATTGGCTACTGCCCATGATACGATGATCACATCTGGAATGGATTCTGAAATAGACTGATGATTGCTCAGGGAAATACTTTTATAGCTTCAAGATATGTTTTTTCTTGAACCCAGTGACCACTTTTGCAGGCAAATTAATTACTACTCTTTGCAAGTTCTTAAATTTCTCATTTTACTGCAGTTTTTGTGAGAGAGCATGGATCCAGTTTCTATAAGTGCAAGACTCTGTGTCCTTAAGTGGGGTATCATTATGATTCATACAAGATTTCACCTTTTTTAAAATGGAAGATATTTCACACACAGTACTGCAGCACAATGTTTTCCACAATCCATTAGCCCAAAGAGCACAGAGAAACATTGCAGTTCCACAGTGTTCACCATGTTGTCTTTTGTGAATGTAAACCACAGACAAATAATAAAGTAATGGAAATCTTAGACTGAATAATAATATCATAAGGAATTTTGTTTACGATGGAAACAGAAACCCACAAGAGCGATGCAAGACAGCTTTTGTGGGTGCCCAACTTTATAAAGTTTTTGATGAGTTTTACATTATTCTATTCAGTTACCAATAAGGGTATTATTAGAACACCACGGAGATTGATGTTTGCAGTGAGTAACTCTAAACCATATTTTGTGATGTTTCCCTACAAAGAACTTGCCTGGTAGAAAAACTCTGCAATTGGATATATGGTAATAGAGATCAGACCAATGGTATCAATCTATGTCTGAGCATAATAGTTTCCTATTCCCATTGTAATGCTGAGAATTGGAATTTACAACACTGGGTTCAGCTTTGTTTTTGTTTTTGCTTTGTTTTGCTTTGTTTAAACAATGGTTTTCCATTTCTGATTACCATAACTAGTAATTTCTAAAACCAAATCAGACTCACAAGTACAAGTGCAATTTCTTCTAGGCAATTACACTGTACACAAGACAGTTGAAGAAATGGACCACATCTTCTTTAAGTGAGATAAAGTAGATACGTTGAAATCAGTGTAAACAAACATCTGGCCAGGAATTCTGGATAGGAAGTTCTTAGGTGAAATGGGACAACTTGCCCCAGCCAACTCACTGTGGCCAGCTTGCCATGGCCAATTCACAGTGGCCAACTTGTCATGGGACAACTTGCTGCAGATAATTCAAAAATTCAATTTAATTATTAATTTAATTATTTTAATTCTTGTCATTCATTTTTCATTTTGTCCCTCCTTTGGAATCCTTTCTTTAATGATTCTATTCTACCATTTCTTCGATATTACTGTAACTCTTGTCCCATGGCGAATTGCCCCACGGCGAGTTGACCGTGGCAAGTTGGCCATGGTGAGTTGGCTGCATCGAGTTGCCCTAGGCATGTTTTGGGAAGGTGGACTTCTAATTTAGTGATGGACCCATTTCAATCCAATTAACCTTTAGGTGGAGGCTAGGACCACTGGAGTGCATGATCTCATAGTGCTGATGGTAAATATCAGATGTGTTTACAATAACACCTGGCTTATCCATAATCTGGTAGTGGATGAGCAGGCAGACCTAATGTGTATTAGTGAGACCTGGATGGATATTCATGGTGATATGGATCTCTTAAAACTGCCCCTTCAGCAGCTTTAGTACAAAGGCTGGGGGTTTTTTAGTAGGAATGTTGATCTCTGAAGATGCTTTATCTGTGACAAGGAATTCTCCTTCTGAGGTGCAATGAACGGATTCCAAAGTGAAAAATTGGGGTACCTTGGTGTACCAGCTGCCCTACTGTTTGTCAGTATCCCTCTTTATATTTCTGACATGGTCTTCAGGCTGGTGTCGAAGACCTCCTCTCTACAGGTTTTGAGAGACTTCATCCTCTATGCCCAAGAGAGCTGAGGAGTCCAGGGCCCTCATAGAAACCATGGGTTTATTCCAAGTACTCTCTGGGAGAAAACAAATAGCAAATATAGTGCACAATGGAATTCACCTTTGCCTCAGAGCATTTATTTTGTGAACTAGATTTGTGCATGCTTCCATCTCTCTTTCATTGTGGTCAAATCACTAAGACCTGTGGGTGGCACAGTGTAATACAGCTAATTAGATTACAAGCTAATTCTGCAGACTGCCAGGAGTTCGATTCTCACTGGCTCAAGGTGAAGTCAGCTTTCCATCCTTCCAGGGTCAGTAAAATGAGGACCCAGATTGTTGGCGGCAATATGCTGACTCTGTAAACCACTTAGAGAAGTGTGGAAAATAACTGGCAGGAGCAAGGAAGTTTAAAAATAAAATGTAGATACTTTTAGCATTATCATGTAATCATTGTTTTGTTATTTTATAATCATTATTTTATAATCAATTGCCTGAGTAGATGCTTTATGTATATTGGGGAAAATTATAAGCCTCAAGTGAGGGGGGTGGGAAACAGGAGTTACGGTGGAGCCTGGTGTGAGTTATCATCTAGGAATTGTTTTTCTGTACCTTTTGGTGCCTGGTACCACTACTTGGTCTGGAAGGTGTAGAAGATGGAAGACATCCTTCCTCTAAGATTGCTAAGTGTCTTAATAAACAGGATAGGAGGGTAGGGATCTTATTAGTCTAATGTAAGCAAACAGGGGCGGAGATAATGTATTCTGGTTAGTTGCTTCTGATAGATTGTAACCTCCAAAGCCTAAGCCAATGGGGCCCTGGGGGGAGGGAACGGGGCGTTGCGATAGGGTGTATGAAACTGAACTATGAAACCATTGTAGGTGTGGCTAAACAGCGTGGCATACTGCGTTATGCTACTTGAGTTCACCGCACTTTGCAAACTGCTTTTTAAGGTGTTTTTTTTTTGTCAAACAATAAACTCTTTTCTGATTGCAACTCTAACTGATTGGATTTCTTTTAAAGTGTTTTAATTTTACAGCCAACAAAGTGATATATAAATCTAAATGCTATTGCTATTGTTACCAAATCAGATCAGTCCAGCTAAGACTGAATGCCATTTGTGACTTTCACAGACAAAACAGACCCATTCAGTTGTTCGGTCCAAAACATTTAATGCATTCAAAGGCCCATTAGTTTTCTAACTATCTGGCACTAAGTTTTTAACTAGACAGGCCAGTGATAACAGGCACTTAATAAGACTGCCCATTGGGGTCTCTCTCTGTTGGCCTCAATTTACTGATGATTTCCTGGAAATAAAGAGGCAGAAGTGATACCTGGAGTGACAGCGGAGGAAGATGAAAAGTAAAGTTGTTCATATATGGCCTGTAGTCCCTGTTCAAACATCTCTACTTTTCTTATTGAGTGGGTGGGCTATCATCCACCTTCCTTATTTACATGGCTAATTTCCCCTTAGGGAGGGGGAGAGGAATCAAGATCTCACGCCAATTTGCACAGCATTTTGCTGATAAAACTTATAAAATCTCCAAAATCTTCACCCTTCGTGGGCCACTCCAAGGAATGACTAGTGTAACAATTGGCCATGTTTTCTGGAAATGCTTGTGATGTGCCAAGGATGCCCTCTGTCACCTATGGGCTTGATCCAAGCCCTTCTTGGCACTTTAGGGCAGATGTGCTCACCTGATCCAGAAGAGTGTCAGAGTCTCACTGACTGAAACAGCCTTGAAGGAAGCTTCACTGGGCTTATTTTTATAAGGTTCTTCCTGGATTCACTTCTTTTACAATCCTTTATGGAAGGTGGTTGAGCAGATGGGTGAAGTGGGAAGTCAACTGTGGAACAACCTGTGATTATCTGGGGCTCGTTCAGTCAACAATTCACCAATAGGTACAGGATGGAGATGCCTCATCTCCTGTTCTGAGGAATAACTGTTTGTTGATGTATGCTGCAGACAGTTTGCTAATAGTCTTTCATAATAGGAAATGACATTGCAGCAAGAGAGATTAATTATTTTAAATAGGAGTGGACAATGAAGTTCAGTTTAAGCCAACTTGGAGTTCAGAAATGTTTTTTTATAGTTGCAGCCAAAATGTAAACTATTGGCACCTTAATTACACATGTGTCAGATTCTGAACAATTATCAGAGAGATATTTCATTGAACTAGGCCTCTTAAAGTGGTTTGTGATTTTCGATCAGTTTGGTACCTCCTCTAAAACTTCTCAGGAACTCCCTATTTAAGCTTAAGTTATTTAAACTATGCAAAAAAGCATCATGGGCAATGCTGTGAATTTTATAAAATCATTAAGGTCAGATATTAATTTTAAGCATGAATTATTGAGAACATTTCTGAACTTTTGCTATGCGTTGGCAGATTAGCAAACCGCAAGCAGCACACGATCAAACGTGGCTGTGCTACTATGCAGGGCTCTTGAAAATAATTTGACAATTGTCAGAAGTGGATTGGATTTTACTAGAAGAAAAAGACTGCACTTTTGGCAGTTTTACGATGCCATCAATGGATGTACCAGAAAGTTTTGGCACTAAGGAGAGGTATTTTGTGTACTGGAAAATCAGTCTATAGTTTGCATAGGAGATTCTGGAGAGAACATTCCATTACTTGGGGTTTGACATGGCTCCTCCTCAGACTTATAAAATCCTTGTATCACACAGGCTGCACGTCACTTCACCAGTCTGGCTTAGCAAAGAGGCTTGAAAAAGCTGCAGGGATATCTCTAAGAAGCCATCCGGGTGCAGTGAAGGGACTCATCAGGATATCTGTATCTCTTCCATCTCACAAGAAAAATATTGTAGCACTGCTATCTGCATTATTATATTTGCATAAACATTTTTGCAGGGATAAGAGGCTCTGTGAAAACAAAACCAGGTGACCCATGGAGAGAAGCAACTGTATCCCACTCAGCAGGAGATCCTGTGAGTTCTACATTTCGCAAAAAAATGAGAATTGGAACTTTGCAACTGCTGTATTTGGTCACCTATGCTATTTTGCTCATCCAGTCAGAATAATATGTTATGAGTCTTTGGAGAGCGATAGCCATAAGAGGGGCAGAGTGCATCTTGGTGGCCCACAGCAAGAGGCTAAAGACAACAGACTCTTCTCTCTCTGCATGGCATTTAAATTTCATTTTTAATGTGTGCCATTGTGCCCACAGGGGAAAAAATGACAATAAAGGTTAACTATTCATTCATCTATTTATCCAGTGTCATGGCTCCATCGGGTCCCGGTTTGGAGGAGGAGTTGGAACCGGGAACATCTGAAAGGGATGGCATATGGAGAAGTCTGGCATGTTTGGGGAGGCCAGGGTCTGAGGACAATGCTGTCCCGAGCTCCTCAGGCATTGGGAGAGGTTCTCAACTGCCTGCCTTCACAGACACAGGAGAGGGACAGCTGCTGACAGGCAGTGGTGCTGATAGGCAGCAGATCCCCTCTGATGAGGAATAGCTGCCTCCTCACTTGATCCAAGGGCACGGAAAGCAGAGCGTAGGCAAGCCCAGAGAAGGGCTGCAAGGCTACTCTGGAGAAGGCCGCCTCACCCCTCTTCACAAGGAACACTTGGAGTGGAGTGACTTAAGGAGAAGCTGTGGGGAGTTAGTCTTTGCCAGGAACAATTGTTTGTTTTGGCTTACACTCTCCTGGCTTTGCCTCATGCCTTTGCCTTTTGCCTTGCCTAACCTTGAGGACTACTTTCTGCCTTTTGGCTTGGACCTTGCCCTTGACTTGTGGATTTCTGTTGGCCCTTTGCCTTGCCTAAAGACCTACCTGTTCGAACAAGCCGGCCTGGCCTGATGGGTGATGGGTTTGGGTTTTATTGTTTTTTATGTATTTTAACTTATTGTTATAGTTTTGGGGCATCTTGTTTAATCTCTTTTAACTTTTGTATTCTTGTTTTTTTAACATGTATTGCCCTGTTCACCGCCCTGAGTCCTTCGAGAGAAGGGCGGTATACAAATAAAATTATTATTATTATTATTATTATTATTATTATTATTATTATTATTATTATTATTATTATTATTATTATTATTATTATTATTATTATTATTATTATTATTATGTTCTTGCCTTGAACCTTGTCTTTGCCTTGAGGGCTGCTATTGGTTTTGGGCCTGGATTCTGCCTTGTGGACTCGCTTAGCTGGAAGGACTGGACTTGTCCTGTGAGTGTGCTCCTGCTCTGTGGATTTTATCTGTAGTATAGGGGCTGTCATTTGGGGGACTGAGGGTGGCTGTCTTCAGGATAGCATGTGGGTGGAGCTTTACCCATTGTTGGAAGGCCATTTGCTGGAACATTTATTGAGAGCAATAAAGGACTCTCTAGAGGCCTGCCTTGCCTTGACCAACTGGGTCGTAACAATCCAGTGTGACTTCCTTGTAACAGTACTGGGAGATGATTTTCATTCCACACCCTCCAGATACACTGGATAACAGTCTCCATAACTTTAAATGAAATAGATGCTATATTGAATTATAGGATTATGCATAATTGTTATGGATAAATATTTATAACACATCTAGCAGATTCCAGGATGGGAAATTTTGTCATTGGAATAATGCAGGAAGGGTTACAGTTCAGTGTTTTGCCTGAAAAATTATTTCTTTATTCTTTGGCCTATAATCTAGAAAAAGCCAACATTCAGCGGGCTCTGCTTTGGCACAGAGGATGTTACCTATTGCTGTTTGTCATTCTCAAATGTAAAATCCATTTTTTTTTAAAAAAAAAAAAACCCATCTTGGGGAAGAATTCCATAGAAAAATTTATGCGCTGGAGTAAAGACATAAATTTTATTTGTTTACTTGTTTGCATCTCATTATTATTTCTACAAATAATTTAAGGCAGCGAACATATCCAACACACTTTCCTCCTCCTATTTTCTCTACAACAACACCTCTGTAGGTTTAGAACAATAAATATATTAGAAGATAATTGTGTACGCATTCTGTAAAACTACAGCTAAAAAAATCTTGGATGATGATAGCAAACCGAGAAAGTAGACAGAATTATTAGCAAGCTGTTAGGAATCTATCGAAGGCTTCAGATTCAGAACCTGTCATCTCAGTCTGATTCCCAACAAACCCAAATATGTGAATTGATGCCAGCCAAGGTACCATTGATCCCAACATTATTCTCTCTTCCCCAAGCCAGCACATTTTTGCATCTGGAGACTGAAGTTGCTCTAATATGATTTCTTGTTTGTTTGTTTTAGTCTAGATTGTACAAAGTCTGTTCACAAAATGCCAAGGGAAATTGCATTCCTAATGTTCCTCAATATGCCAGCAAATTTCAGTGGCATGACTCCAAACAAAATTTGATCCATAAAAAAAGGGGGATTTGGGAGTGCACACAAGCTGTGGGGTCTGAGTCAGGTCTTCCCACTTGATTCTTCACCACTATGCTTCCAACATTTGATTTGAAATTATTTTGATGAATGAATTCAATTTGTGCTAACAATTTTGTAGCTTTAATTCTCTTGTATTGGTTTTGTATGCTTAACATTTGTCGTGCATCAGCATGCATCCATTATTTTGTGCATGCTGATGGGGTGGGGTGGAACAACTGAAAAAGTATCAGAAATGGTTGGTTTCTCCCCCTCCCCCAAAAGAAAACCAGTTTTATCAAGTGCACTAACTATGTATAAACAGGATTGGCTCAGAGGTATATATTATCAAAAGTGTCCGTTATCATTAGTTTAGTATAAAGGATTCAGATTCAAATCCCCATTCATCACAAAATTTACCAACTGACTTGGCTAATTGCTATTCTGTATATCAGTATTTTGGGGGTAAAGGGGAAGGAGAAGAGTATGCCTGTTGCCTTGGGTTCTGGAGGCAAGCCATTACAGAAGTATCATAGATAATAATTTAAATGCATAATAAAAAAGGAAGGAATAACATTTATTACATTTACAGTATGTTTTTCAGAGTGATAAAACTAGTTAAAAGCATAGCAGGTTATAGTTCACCATAGAGGAAATAAGAAATAAGCTTTAAAAATCCTTCAACAGCAAGCAAAAACAACTATGCATATCATCTAGAGGGGGCTTATCAAAGAAACAGATCATTACAAGCAATAGCAATAGCAATAGCACTTAGACTTATATACCGCTTCACAGTGCTTTACAGCCTTTTAGAGTCAGCCTATTTACCCCAACAATCTGGATCCTCATTTTACCAACCTCGGAAGGATGGAAGGCTGAGTCAATCTTGAGCCAGTGAGGATTGAACTCCTGGCAGTCAGCAGAATTAGCCTGCAATCTTGCATTCTAACCATTGCACCACCATGCCTCATTCAAGATAAGTCTCTTTCCAGAGTACCCATATTTCATGCTGTTCTTAATGATGAATTAGAAAGTGAGGCCATGGATATAGATATTAAAGTTTGTCAGGTTCATAGAAATAGAAATGGACTTCCAAAAAAAACCCAGATATCAACCATGTGTGTCTTTCAGTATCTTAAAATAGCTTTGAAAATAAGTAGGCAGCTGGTGTAGCAAGCATTGGATAAATGTAGCACAATCTGGATTGTTGGTTCCTGCAAATTCTCTAACAATTGTAGCTCACAGTCCATGGAAAGGTGCAGTCTGGAAGTATCAATATATTTTTCTCTGACTCCATCAATATATCACCCATTTCAGCATCTGCAAAATCATCCACGTGTTTTGGAGCAGAGAGGCAGATTCAATCTGCCAGTCCACCTATGTACCGTAGGATCCTTCTATGATATTCAAATGTAGAATCTTCATGCATGTCTTCTGAATTCAAACTCATGTTCTCAGCATTCAAATACCAGCTGGGTACAGTGGAGAGTTAATGGATTGTTGAGATGAGCTTCCAAAATCTCAGACTAATGTAAAAATTTGTATCAGTATAGCAATAGCACTTAGACTTAATACACCGCTTCACAGTGCTTTACGGCCCTCTCTAAGCCGTTTACAGAGTCAGCCTATTGCCCCCCACCCCCACTCCCAAAACAACCTGGGTCCTCATTTTACCCACCTGGGAAGGCTGGAAGGCTGAGCCAAGCTTGAGTTAGTGAGGATATAAAAGATTTCATCTGAGAGCTTTCTCTCCACTCTCTTTTAAATGTGAAAATAATCTTCGGATACTCACAAATATTTAAGAAACATTTATATATTGTGAACTGTTGCAGCTTTTTATTTATTAATGGCACATTGATATTATTTGAGAAAAGTCATCTACTTTTATCCACTGGGGATGCAGTAGATGTCGTGCCCACACTGCCAATTTTATAGACTCATCTTTTCTGTTTTCTATCCAACACTTTTACAGTTGTTGTTTTTTTTTTGAACAACTGAATTTAAGAGTGTTACTGATTTTATTAATGCTCAAGGAATTCACTCTGCGAGTTTTTAAACCAAAAAATTCTTAGCATTAATAATTCATAGCATTAAGCTTTGGAAGCTTTTCAGAGGATAACTCATGCTCATCTAGCTCCTAGCATTTGAATGTTAACAACCCAAAATAAAACTTTTTTTTAACAATGGGAGATAATGGCCAGTCTCTAGAATATTTACATGAATCTGTTTCTCATAAATTAACCAAGACTGATGTAGTTATTGGCTATTCCTAATGCCAGAAGCTATCCAAAATTTCAGAGTAAGATTTTTCTCTAGAATTATAAATTAATGTTAAATCTCAAAGCTAGCAGAACAGAGAGCATGGTCTTCCAGGTCCTGGGTGAGGGACTGGAAAGCAGCGTGAAATGGCAAACAGATTGTTTGACTATCCCCTTACCTAATGGATTCACAACCCATCTCCAAACATGCTTTGATCCTTCACTTTGGCCTCATGCCTTCAATTTACAATCCAGATCCTGGGAAGCAAAAGCATGGAGAAGGAGCTTTCCAGTAAGGGGAAAAATTATTTGAAAATTCTGGGTGATTTCCCCCCCCCCCGTTTTAAAAATATATTTCCATAAGCATGTACAATATCCATGAGAGTTATTCCAAGGCACATTCTTAAAGAAAGATACTTAGCACTACTGCTAATATGGAGAAACATAAGTTTCCAAAGTCGTTCCCTTTCTGAAGGGAATGCTGGGTGTAGCTTGGGAGGAAGCTCTCAGCAACCTGACTACAGTTCCCAGGATTCTCTGGGCACTGGCATGTCATAAATCAGATGCACCTTTGTGATGCCAGTGGGCCTTGATGGATTTTCAGTGCATAAACAAAAAATAATCTTATTATGCTGGTTATGTGAACAGTACAAATGCTTTACTAGAAAACTGAAGTTTTAAGTATTTCTCTGGGTGCTCTCAAATGTTAAGATCTCCCCCTTTCTTTCCCTGAAAACATATATCCTATTTCTGCTTCATAAAGCAGGCATCATACTTCCATGTTTCTCAGCCATTTTCTTATTCTTTTTTACAATCTATTAATTTAGTAATAAATTCAGTCTTGTCATTGTGCTTTCATCACATAGAGGCCTTATGGCTGGAAAAATAATTAGTGCTTTTATTTATGACAAAGTTTATTTGGTACCTAACATGCTTATAAAAATCATACAACTTTTCCACAATTTTCCCTAATAGTTAATTTTTACTTATTTTTATGTTCTTGAAATTCAGACTTTTATGCATTTTTATTTGCTTTGTTAGAAAGCAAATACAAAGAAAGTGCAAAGTTTAAAATCACTGCAGGTGTCAGTACATGAATGTGTTCCAATCTCTGTAGTTTTGGGGAAAGAAAAATGTATAAACTTATTTTCCTTTATCGTATATTTAAAATTAAGACTTACATTGAAGTGGCTATGCAACTGTTCCATGAAGCTTATATGTCAAGATGCTTCTCACTGAAATATTTTATTCTCTGTAAATGTGCATCTCTGGTTTACAGTTTTTTTCGTGGAAGAGGCATTTGGTTAAGAAGACACACCTTGATTTAGATAATCCCTTTTATCCCAGTATCAAATGACAGGCAAATGGATAGGTTTTGCTGTCATCCTCATTTGAGATTGGAAGTTGAGTGAAAAGGCATGTTTTCATGACTAATCCAGTTCTCCACCTTGGTACCCTCAGGATGGGTTGATATCACAATGTTAATTCCCAACTAGTATGGATATTGCAAGTCAAACACACCTGGCCACTGGATTGGAGAAAACTGGCATATGCATTTCCATGAAAAATTCAGTTCAAAAAGTGCTTGCAAAAGTCATGCTGGAAGAAAGCCAAGGCTTTTTCCCATGCTGCATAGCATCTTTAATGGCATTTTTCAGTAAGCCAAACTACTCTTAAGGCCATGCTATAAAGTAAAACCCCTTTTTTGACAATTCAACAGCAGAACTCAACCGACAATGGATTTCAAAATAGTTTTTGACATTGGAAAGATCAGACACAGATAAATAGAAAAAATAACATTTTTATTTACAAATATTCCAAATATTGGATGCTGTAAACAAAATTCACAATCTGTTTCCTCTAGCCCAGAAGCAAATGCTTTTGTTATTTAAAAGGGTCTGTTTTCCAGCCTTTACTTGGTTCAACCTCCCACCAAACCCAGAGTCAACAAATTCCCATAGCAGGAGGAATAGTTGGATGTAACAGGATGCGTTGCTGAAGACTACAAGCTCAGAATTCTATAGAATTTGGGAGAATGGAATTGACTTCAAGGGCTTTCAGTGCCATGTACAGCCCATTGTAGAATGCGTAGGCTTTCCAAAGTTTAAGTAGTTGTAATCATAGCAAACAGCAAAACTTATACATTGACATTTGATTTTTTTCCCATTGCAATGGAAACTGGAAAGACATCCGAAAACAAATTAAACAAAATAAAAAGAAAAAAAAAGAAAAAAAGTGCTGAATATGTCATTAGATATATTTCCTTCTCTGTCTCTTTTCCTTTACACAATTTTAAACTCCACAAACTGTTTTAAAGCTTTCTCTGAATGAATAAGAGCCCTCAATAATATAACTTGCATATAAAGCATTTTACAATAGGCATTTTTATAAGGTGTGCATGAAACTTTGTGCAATACCTAGCAGCAAGTAAGTTCTAAAGCCTTTGAATAAAATGAGTTATGAAAACAATAATCCTGCTGGCATTTTTTATTGTCACTTAATTTTTGCTTGTTTCCTTTCAAAGAATTTGTTTCATGTGTGCATATCGCAGATTATATACAGTACAATTTCACTGAACAACTTGGGACTGGAAGTAACACTTCCAATCATTTGAGATCCACACAACAGATATGGGAAAATGAGATTTTCAAAATATGCACTACTAAAATTATTCTTTTAAAATTCAATAGAATACAAAACCTTACATTCTCTCTTTCTCTTTCCAGCCACTGTTGAAGTAGAACAAATTTAGATCTTCCATGATTCAAGAGATAATTCACTGGAACCCCAATCAATTTAGCTATAAATGAGATGTCTTAAATTAAGCACTGCAACAACTTTTAAAATCTACTGAAGAAATAGTACAGGATCTTAAGCAGTATTAAGCATTTTCTCCTCAAACTATTAGTCCATCAAAATTGAAAAAGGAAGATAGATATTGCCAAACCCTAGCCAGAGCTAAGTATGTGCCCACAAAAATTTAATGATTTGGAAAATACAGATTTTAAGTTGTTTGGCCAGCAGTCAGTAGCATCAGACACTTTCTACTAAAAGCCCCCACCAATTACAACCCCCCCATCCCAATATAAATGTGTGGACATGCCTGTAGCCTAATGAAAATTACCGAGCACTTGAAGGAAAAAAATAATTGCCAGGATTTTACCACCCCCATTTGCTGTAAACAGCAACTAAAATCTGAACTATGGAATATGGTACAGTGTGTTGGCCAGGAGACCTATAATGCCTGGACTAATAATTATTTCTTAAAAATGGAAAAACTACTCCAAAGGAAAATATGCAATATATTAACAGCTTTTTATGGCCGAGGTCCTGCCAGTGATCCCCAGCCCCTTAAAAGAGTGGATATGACTCTCTCTTTTTTGCAGCAAAGTCACTGCGGTAAGGAAAAGATAAAACCACATTACCAGCTGATCCCATTTCCCCAGCCTTCAGCTCAGTTTCCACTAGGAAGAGCTTGCAGAGTTGCAGAAGGCTCCCTGGTCTGTTTCCCCCCCCACACACACACACACACTTCCTACCGTCCACTCCACATAAATTGGATTGGAATCTTTCATTATTCTGTTCTGGATGGTCATAGGAATTAAAGACAGACAATAAGTCTGATTTTTATCAAATGTTTACCTCTCTTTTCATTCACCACAGATGAGAGTGGGTTAACAAATGCGAGCATTGTTTTATAACTAAGCCCACTAATTGAAATAAGCTTTTTAAAAAAAAAATCATACCTATCAGGCATCAGAAAAAGCCAAGGCAAGCAGAAAGTGCTTTCAAGACAGAACAAAATATGGTTTCCCCACAGGATTCACAGAGAGGACAAACTTTGAGAACCGTAAACACATGGGGATCCTATTCGACTAACACAAAATTATTGCAGATTTGGGGAAATCTTTCGTAATTTAAAAACTACTAAGAGAAAAATAGATTGCCAGTAGCTTTCCAGGGGCCAAGGATAGATGGTCTGATTAGCAACTTACTAATCCTTACATTATAAATATGTCATCTTGTTTTATCGCTGATAAGGATGCATCTAAATAACATTTGATTCTATATGTGTTGGAGGCCTTCCTCCATCAGTACTGGAAATGTCACACCATTAAAAATGGGGGGGGGAAGCAGACAGGCCAGGCTCCAACACAATTTGTAAAGCATCGGAGCCTTAAATCCACACATACGTTCCTTAATTAATTATCTTAAAGATCTCTTAACTCTGTATTTGAACATTAAAGCTAGATTTCATTTCTTTTTAAAAACCAGTTTGCTGGCAGAAAATACAAACAAACTCAGGACTCTTCTATATGATAACCAACACAAAGGGGATGGAAGAACATGCAGTAGATTGATTCTTTGAGAAAGTAAAAAACGATTCCCTTTAAATAAGTCACAATATTAAGCTGCAAAATAGAGGGTGGCAGTCAAATCAAAGATGTTTGATAGTGTATGTATGCGTTTGCAGACACATACACACACACACAAACGTGCAACACAAATGGTTCATTTCACATTTACTAAGTTATAGTGGTCGTGGAATGCACAGTGCATTCTGCTTGCTTTTCAAAAGAAATATTAATCATAAGTATTTAAATCACCAAGTAAAACAATATTTGGGAATGAGGGGAGCCATCTCTTTGAGCCACATTCCAGTTGGTGTATTACTCCACCAGTGAGATATGTAGTCAAGGAATTTCTAAGCCACATTATATTAAGGTACAATAATTTAGAGTTAAGAAGTTTTGTCCAATTACAAAACCTTATGGCTCACAAATAGGCCAATTAATTACTTTTATCATTCGATTCCTGTTTTGTCAAGATTTTTCTGATATGGGAATCTCTGCAAAGTGTCTCACAATCATTATATCCTGTTGCAGGCTGGAACACACACACATTTAAAACATTCCTTAACATTGCTACATTTCCCTACCATTTTTAAAACATGTGAATATATACATATAACGTTATACACACGCACACACACAAAACAATAAACATACACATCGTGTACCAAAGATTGCAGAACTCCAACAATATAACCTTTATATAGGTATTTGCAAGGAAAATCCTCCACCATTTATTCACAAGCTTATTTTTTTTTTAAGTTTCTTGTGTCCCTGATAAAAAAAACAAAATGCAAGATTAAACCACAAAACTATATTTTTCTCACTTCAAATTCTCTGAAGGAATCAGGCACTTTTGTTTAAAGTTTGTGTATACAAATATATATATATATATATATTTCATAATCTACCATATCCCGTCTTTACTAGAATTTATCTTTGGTCCTAAAGCATATGAAGCTTGCTACAGCTGGTTTTCTTGCTTTCCACATTTTTTTTAAAAAAATGTGAAGCATGCACACAGCTGGAAATAATGAAATTTGCCATAATCCTTCCCATCCCCACCCTTCTTTCAGCCTCCATCTCTCCTTTTCTTTTTTTGAGCAAGCAATTTCTCTTAAAGCATTCTATTCAAGCAAGCTATACATTCTGTGGCAACCCTCACTGGGCAGCATAATGCATGCTCCAAAGAGAGAATTCCAAAATACACCTTATTCCAACATAACTGTATATTTCTGCATCTAACTTTTAATTCCTGAAAGCATATTTAGCTTTTTTTTCTTTTTTTTTTTGCTTCTTCTTCTTAAGGTTCCTTTTTTGATTTCAAGATATTTTTTTCAGGGGGGGAAAAAATCAAGACACTTTCCCAACTTTCGCTCTGCCATAGCTATGGGAGCAAGCATTGCCAACCCATATTGTCATCCACCATTTCTCCTAGGTTTATTTCAAGGCGATCTAGTTGCTCTTCAAGACAGGTTGCATACTCTGGGGTGGAATCCAATAGCTTTTGGTTCTTTTCTAAGTCATGCTCAGTTAACACCAGAGAGAAGAACCAGAAGAACTTTCCTCCAGCAAAAAAAAAAGAAAAAGAAAAGAGCAAATCACGTTGCACTAAAAAAACCTCCCACTTTTAAAAGAGGAGAACCACCTTCCCCCTTTATTTGCTTGCTGGAAAAAGACATTCCCCAAGTCTTATTAAAACTGGCTAGTTACAGGGCAACCAAGTAGAATAAGTGTGCTGCTGACAGGGGAACATGGGCTGAACCTGGGCAATATAGTAATTGCTGAAGTTAGCATCAGCTACATAAGGGGCTGGCTGGTAGTAGCAAGTGACATTGGCCACGTTGGGGATGATATTTTGCTCAGCCAGCACCCGGATGGCCAGCATGGTGATAAGATTTAAAGTCTGTCGCCTCTCGTGTCCCATCAGGCACACTGTGCTCTCATTCACCACCCCATGAAGGGTCATGAGATAGTCATACTTGCGGTCCTCGAGTCCCACAAAGTGGTTCTGCAAGTAAGACTCCAGCTTGCGCTGCTGTTCTCCAATGTCTGAGAAATCAATAAAAAACCTTGAGCACATATATCTCTGGAGGGACTTAATTTCAGATTCGGAGGCAGCCCTGAAGCCTCTCACTAGGAGGTTGCAGTATTTAAGGAGACCACCTCCCCTGATCTCTTCTGGATTTCTAGTTGCAATCGTCTTGTTACAAAGGTGATCAAAGGCTTCTTGGAAATCCCCATAGACGCTCTCCCCAATTATAGTCGGGTGAAAAGTTTCGGCCATTGGATTTTCAGAACATTCATAAAAAAGGAGGAGAGAGTCCAGCTTGATCTGAAAAGAATCTACACTGAACTCAAACTGCCTCCTCAGAGAGTCCACAAATTTCAGCTCCACATTTTTGCCACTGTTGTTGGATAATGAGATGAGGCTCCATCGATCTGAATCGTTGCAGACTTTCACCATTTTCTGTACGTAGGCTTCCTGCAATTTGAAACAAATACCCCCCCCAGAGAGAGAGAGAGAGAGAGAGAGAGAGAGAGAGAAGAAAAGGTCAGGAAATCAGTAGCAGCACTTCCTCTTTTGAACTTTCAATTGCATTTGATCCCAACTTTACCCTGCCATCCCCAGAACTCAGGCATAAGAAAGAGACAATGTGGACAGATTTAGTTATGTGCTCTGTAGACAGGCAGTGGTTAAAGATCAGAGAAAGGTGGGGGAGGGGAAACTCATGCCATGATAAATGCAGGAAAGGGATGTTCTGTGTAAGGGTGTCATTTAGTAGTTTCCTCCAAAGATGTAATAAAAATGCATACAAAGTAAGAACAGTAGAATTATCTTGGAAAATTGTAATTTAATTACGGCAAAAAATAAGGTGGATCACACACTAGTTCTCCTATTTTTATGTCTTTAAAATCAAAAACTGTTTCACCTTTTGGAGAAACTGGAAAATTTTCTAAATACAATTTAAGCTTAAGATAATTCCTGCAGAGTAGTAACTTCAAGATTTTGGATGATCCCCAACTTCTGTTAAAAGGCCATTTGGCTTCAGTGAACCTCTGTTAAATGAGACTAGGGCTCTCAAAATCCTTAACTAAATCCCAGCAGTGTGTTTCCGCAGCCCTGGGGCGGCATGGCTCTCGGCTTCTCTATTCCCTGTCTGAAGGGCAGGCAAACAAACGGAGGAGCAATGTTTCCCTCTAGCGGGGCCCATCCACCACCCAAGGAAGAAAAGAAATAACTAATGAACACAACTTAGCTCACAGAAAAACCAGGGACTCTAAACAAGCCCAGTTTCTTTGGTTTAATTCAGCTTACAGATCAGGGCTATAATTAACGTTTATGGATCTCCCGGCTCTTCCTAAGCAAAGGAGAATTAATAGTTGGGAGGAAGCCTATTAAAAGACGGTGCTGGCAATGAGCATAAGGAAGAGCAGAGCGAATGGATGCGTCTAATCCTCCCTGGAGCCGTCACTGGCATTTTCCAACGCAAACTGAGGTCTCTTTTTTTATTCTAGGCTCACCCTGGTCCCTCTAAAGCAGCCCCACCTGCCGGGACCGAGCGCCCGCTCCCTTTAATTTACCTTCAAGGTGAGCGGCGTGATCTTCTCCTTGTTAACCCCGTCCGGCAAGAAATCCAAGAGGCAGTCCAGGACCACGTCTTTGACTCTCTGGAACTCCGCCTCGCCTTTCAAATCGGCGCAGAAGATGAGGTCCAAGTCCTTGTAGCCCAGGCCGCTATCCTGGTGCAAGACGTGGCTGGCCGCCGAGCCGTTGAGTCGCACATCGCGCACGCCGATGCCTTGCTCCTCCAGGCGGCTCCTCACCACCTTCACGATCTGTCGCGGCTGCATTTCAAGCGTGGGGAAGTTGCCCCGGCCGTGAATCGGGATGGTTTCACTCAGGATACGGTCCAGGCGTTGCACTTGCTCCCAAGTCAGCACATTGCAGCGGCTGTTCTCGCAACTGCCCGCGCAGGGCTCCGGAGGGACCTCGTTCGAGCTGCCGCTAAGACCGTTTTCGTCGTCTGCCATGGTCCAGCTTAAATTATAGGACGGTGTGGAGGTGTGTGTGTGTGTGTGTGTGTGTGTGTGTGTGTGTTTAAACGATACAGGCAGAACTAATGAACAAAGGCACCGTTTCCTTTTCAAGGCGTCTTCTTCCTTCGCTCCTAGCGGGGGTGGGGGAGGAGGAGGAGGAGGAGGGTGAAAGAAATGCAAAAGCAAACTGAATTATAGCTGCGATCCTCAAGCCTGGAGGGTCGCAGTCGCTTTTCTCCGCCCCCTCCCATTCATCGAATTCCCTCGAGTTTTCAACTGCGTTGAGATACGAAGCGTAGCCGCCGCCGCCACCGCCAGCTTGGACTTGACCAGGGGCACAAATATTTTAACCACGCGCGCCCCCCCCCCTCCCCATCTACCGGTATACACACCCGGGCTTTCTCTCGACCACCTGCCGAATGTAGATATGTACGTGTACGTGACCGAGCCGCCTCACTATAAGGGGCGGCGAGGAAGCCCTGAAAGGCTGGCAAGAAAGAGAAGGAGCGACAGGCAAGAGAGACGAGCGTCCACCTACGCGCAGTTGGAGGAGCAGCCCCGTTTGGAGTTATTTATGGAGCCATGTACCGTGGCCCGCGGTCCGTCCACCAGCGAGCCCGTTTCGCTCTTCTCCAGAGAGCTGCTCCGAGCTCGCCCTTCCGTCTCTAGGCTATTTGCTAGTTCTGATCGGAAAACGTTCCCAAGTACTTTTTTATACGGGTTGGTTTTTTTTTCCTGGCTCTTCCGGGGCCCGAATCACTCTCCGCTCCCCACGCCCCTCTCATCTGCATATGGACGCTTCTTCTCTCGCTTTCCGACACGCCCATTGCTCTGCTTAAACAGCTGCTTTTCGCAGAGCTTTTCCTAAAGTTCCTTCCTCCGCCTCTTCCCCCCCCCGCCTCCAATAAAAACTGTCCCCAGTGCAAGGGGAGGAAAGGTGAAAGTCCGAATAGGGGGGATTCTGCTGGAACTTCCTGGAAACAGCTGCTCGGAAAATCTGCCAGCGATGGGGCCGGAGGCGGTGGGAGCTCTAAGGGGAGGAGGGGGGGGGAATCTTTAATCGTCAACCAGGGATCCTCGAAAAGTGGGGGAGGGGTAGGTGGGTGGAGGGTGGTCCTCGGAACCAGCAGCCAAAGCCTGCGAAGATTTTTTTGGGCTCTCCCTGCGGAGAGCGAGCGCGGAGTTGTACAACAGCCAGTCTCGCGGGGGTGGAGGAATGATACTTGTCCCTTCTGAAAGCCCTTCTTAGCCTGAATTTATGCGGTAATTGCTAAAGTTAGCATCGACATCTGCGTTCGGCTGCTCGAAGCAGCAAGGGATCTTGTAATGGCAGAGACAAACCGGCCCCTTACCCAACCGCTAGTCAAATTCCCCCTTCCTATTTATTTATTTATTTGTGAAATTTATTCGCCACCCAGTCTCACGGTATACCTTGACTCGGAGCTGCTTACAAGAGATGTAACTTGGGAAAGAATCGGAGGCTAAACGACATAACGGGGTTGTTTTTTTTAGGTAGACACCAAGAGTAAAATTCTCATGTAGGTTCGTAGGAAAAGGAGGGACTAAGAAAAAAAGGGGGGGGGAACCAAGCTCTCGGTCGTTGCGCACTTGCTACTTTACGTTGTACTGTCTGAACATTTGAGAAAAACCCAGATCAACCGACATCAGCTAGACAAATAGGTAACACACAAATGGGGAGGGGGGGAGGATTGCTCAGCATCCCTCTAGGCACATTTTCCTGTGTGTGTGTGTGTGTGTGTGTGTGTGTGTGTGTTCTCTACACAACTGAAGAAAGAGACATCTTGGGCGAGAGCACTCAAGGAATGTATGAGCTCTCTGATTTGTGATAGATACTCCCAGTCACCCAACTCCAAATTATATTCCGGTGGGCTCCCTGATGGTTAACTGGCAAGAACGGGACGGGGGGGGGGGGAAGTGGTATGCAAGGCGTCTTAGGACAGGCCTCTAGCGACGCAGGGAATAATTAGATCGTAATCCAGACGACAGAAATGTCTGGTGCGGAGCTAAACATAAAAGCAGTTGGAGGGAAGTTGGCTGAAATGTTTCGATTGCTTATTTCTTTTTTTTAAAAAAAGAGTAGCTGTAGGCAGTAGAAAGGGCAATGTAATAATATAAATAATCGGGGTACTATTTACTGGACCGACCTTTCAGTCGGCCAGTGAAATCTGCGTGTCAAACCGCCGGCGCATCTTCTCACAGAGAAAGGATAACCCAATTTAAAACAGTCGCCTCGGCCACCTTCTTGCCCTCCGCATTTATTCTCCGAAAGTA
The DNA here is from genome assembly GCF_964194415.1 of Vipera berus. Lineage (NCBI taxonomy): Eukaryota > Metazoa > Chordata > Lepidosauria > Squamata > Viperidae > Vipera > Vipera berus. The sequence goes on from NC_138202.1 coordinate 240,384,993, forward strand.
ACATTCCTACCCACCCCCGATTTAACAAGTTAGTAGACAGGGCTGAGCGCCAAACAGCAAACGAGGCAAAGAAGTAAGGGACGCCGCTGTATTCAAGTAGGTCACGCAGTTTAAAAAGAGTTTAAATAAACGGCGTAGAATAGAACATTAGGCAAAAGTTGTCCGCTTTAATAGCAACTGTTACCTTTTATTAAAAGATTTTTTTTTTACAAAATCCATAATGTAATCTATTAAGCATTAAGATTACTAAAAAAAAGTTTCCAATTGGCTAATGCATGCACGGGGGGAGGCTGGGGGAGGGAGGGGGGGAGAATAAAATGCAGATAACTCACTTTTTTCCCCCGCTATGTCAAATCTCCAGTACGCAATCATGCAATGGCCTGAACATTAGAGTTAAAGCGCGGCAATCGAAGGACTCTACCTGCGCACAGCCAAATCCTCTTTAAATGTTGATGCGCAGGACTTGAAAGGCATGGCAAGAGAGCAAGGTACGTGGCCGAGGCGTCGTGCACAGATGCAAAGGTGTCTGTCACGCTTCCTAAGGAAAGATGAAGGAGACCATGGGCGATTAAAAAAAAAAAAAGAGGGGGAGGTCAACCCAGCAGCTGGAAGAGCGGTAATAGGAGTGGGCTGCAACGTCACGGGTCCTGACGTTCCAGCAACAGCTGTAGGGCGATTCCAAAGACCTGTGGTGTGCGAAGAGCTTCGCAAAGGTGTCTGTCACGCTTCCTAAGGAAAGATGAAGGAGACCATGGGCGATTAAAAAAAAAAGAGGGGGAGGTCAACCCAGCAGCTGGAAGAGCGGTAATAGGAGTGGGCTGCAACGTCACGGGTCCTGACGTTCCAGCAACAGCTGTAGGGCGATTCCAAAGACCTGTGGTGTGCGAAGAGCTTCGCAAAGGTGTCTCTCACGCTTCCTAAGGAAAGATGAAGGAGACCACGGGCGATTAAAAAAAAAAAGAGGGGGAGGTCAACCCAGCAGCTGGAAGAGCGGTAATAGGAGTGGGCTGCAACGTCACGGGTCCTGACGTTCCAGCAACAGCTGTAGGGCGATTCCAAAGACCTGTGATGTGCGAAGAGCTTCGCCAATCACCGCCGCCTTGGCCGCGATCCTTTTATTTTCCTGCCTTCAGGCTCCCGGAACGTCGAGCCAATTGGAAAGCTGCTCGGGCGAACGTAAGCTTGCCAGATCTGTGTGAATGAGCTTGTGCGCGCGGAGGGCGGGGGGGGGGAGGAGGAGGAGGAGGGGGGGGGAGAGAGAAAGAGAGAGCCCGCCCACGTGCCCACATACGAGGGTTGCTGCTTTAGGGAAGCTCAAAGCTTCCGCGGTTGGAGCCTTCCGCGGCGGGGATCAAGGAAAGCTAGGAAGGCCTTTTCGGTTACTTCCTTTTCCCGAGAGTCCCGATCTTGGATTGGGGAGGAGGGGGATCGCGGTCGGCCAGGCAGACCAATCTGTCCTTCGAAAGCAGGAGGTGTGCCTGTGTTCGCCGAAGGGGGGCGCGATGGCGCGCCGCCAAGTTAAGAAGCGTTGCCTTGAAGGCGTCTTAGCTTCAAGACTCGGCCGGCCAGGTTCTCTCAGCAGCAGCAGCAGCAGCAGCTTATGAACCGCAGGAATTGTGCAATAAACCAACGGTGGCAAATAACATAAATAATATAGATTAATCTTGTGACGGGGGTTCAAAACCTGCCTTGCCCTCCCCTCTCCCCTGTGCGCAGCCGTAAAAAGAGGACGGGGTGTGTGTGTGTGTGCTGGCGGCAGTTGTTGCTCACTGGGGAAAGATTTTCAGGCTCCTGAACCAGGGGGTCTTCAAACTTGGCCCTTTTATGACTGGTGGACTTCAACTCCCAGAATTCCTCAGCCAAGCACGCTGGCTGAGGAATTCTGGGAGTTGAAGTTCACCAGTCATAAAAGGGCCAAGTTTGAAGACCTCTGTGACCTGAACTTTCAGTGGGGCTTTCACACGTTCCTGAACTCAGCTTCGGCACAGAAATAACGCCGGTTTGAATCCGAGTCGCCTTATGTGCCACACACGGGAGAAAGAGAAAGCGATGATTTATTTATTTATTATTTATTTATTTATTATTAAGGCAAGCGGCCGCGTCTGCTGCCCACATCGTGTTAAGCCACGGTTGCTCAAATCACATAGGGACTCCGACGATAAGCCACGGAGTAAAAGCTGTCCAAATAAAGAGTTTTCATTTGGTAAAAATACAAATCAGACGAATGGCGTTTCAGTCCTTTTTAGTACTTTGGAGGGGGCGGACAGCGCCGGACTAACATCCTTCCTTCGGGTGTCTCAAGCCACACGGATGGCTCTTCTTGCTTCCGGATGCCTGCTGACACCAGTACGCTTGCCAGCCCAGTCCAGAAGGGGAGTTTTCCCCCCCTCTTCCCCCCCCCCAACCTTCCAGCGTTACATAAAAGCGAAGGCTTATGCGCTCCACGTCCTCCCGCCTTAGTTTTCACTACCAATCTTGTAAAAAATAATTTATACGTTGTCCAGAAGTTCGGGTACATTGACATGGAATGGGGAAAAAAATCGACAACGTGCCGCTACGCGTGTTCAACTCCCGCGCTTTCCAAGGTAAAAAACAGCCCGTTTCTTCCTTAATGACCGCCTGAAAGCGTCGTGGAAAATGATAAAGGCAATTGAGCACCTTCGGCAACGGCCGCCCCACTCTGTGCTCTCCCTCGCCCCAACGGGCATTGGGGACTCCGGCTCGAAAAGAGTCCTTTTCCGGCAGTTCCTGCTTTCTTCCCTCCCGCTCCCGCCATTTGAAATAATTTACGGTACTTCTTGCAGGAGCCAGATTCGGACTAGTACCTTTAATAGGAGAAGACTGCCTCGGGCAGGGCTGGTGGTTTCTAACAGCCCCTCTCCAAGCTGCTAAGGGGAATTCTCCTAGAGAAGTCGAGTTAACCTGCTGAAGTACAACCAAAAAAAAAAATCTGCCAACCCTCAAAGACGGGTTGAAATTGCCTGGGTCTCTCAATTCCCGTCTCTCGGTCCGATTGCCTCGGACGGCCGAAAGGAAAGTTGGTTCGGGCGCCCCTGCCGGCAATGCGCGCGCCGGAGATTGGCACGCGCTGCGCTCGTTCCGCCCCATTGATTTACTTTTGCCTATGTGCGCCGCTTTGGTACGGGTTATGTGGCAATGCTGTCCCCTACCGGCGAAGAAGCCAAATACAACTTATTAGACTGCCTTCGCCTGCTGGGGGGCTGGAGGTTGTTCTCCCTGAGCTTGGCCTCCTTGGAGTCAGGGCTGGTTTTGCTGCTCAAAAAAAAAACAACAATTCTGCTCCTAAGCGATGTTATCCTTTATTTTTCAACTCATCTAAATGAAGAAAAACTTCAGTTTACCTGAGAATAACCGATCCTAAAGGTAAACGGGGTAGCTGAGAAAAAGATTAAATTTATAAAGTGCCTTAGGATTTTCTTTGAAGAGCCTTCAAAACCACCGCTATCCATTGATCAGTCTGTTACCCACAGAACAGTGGAAATCACATATTAATTTCCTCATGTCACTGTGGTGTAAAACCCAGAGATCAGTTGGCTTTTGGTCACCAAATTATCACACTGCGCTTCAGAGGATGTGTATTCTCATGGAACATAGATAGAAATCTCGAATTGTAAAAATCAGAAATGATCGTGTCATAGGTTTGAAGCATCACCACAGTGTATAAATAATAAAGTTTGTATTGAGGGTGAAGGTTTGTTCTTTGAGCTTGTGGGTTGGTTTCCAAATGTTTCCTTACCAGGCTAGGTAACATCTTCAGCAGAGTTTAAGGGATTTCAGTTATATTGTCCTGGAGCTGTTACCAAAACATTTATCCAAGAGTGTGGGGAAATTGTGGTCTTTGGTTGCTGAACTAAGCTCCATGCAGTCATGCCATGGCCAATGCTATACGCTGTAGTTCAGCAACATCTGCACAACCACAGGTTCCCCTTAGTGAAGGCACAGCTCCTCACTCATCCTCCTCAGATATGTTTACATAGAAACTTTCAATTCCCCCATTAAGTCACAATTACATATATTCACAACTAAAATCATGAATCTCTATTGTTGTTGTCTAAAAGCATGGAACTGAGGCTCCTGTAAGTTCTGTAAAGATGCTACTTAAATCCAGGGCCAAAAATTACATTAAACATAATAATTACAACCTGTTTCACTGTTGTTCTGTAGAAACATGGATTCAGGGCACAGCTCTATACTGTGGGGGGTTTTAGGTTTTAATTAGCTACAGTACAACATAGCCTTCATAAATTCTAACACATTTTAATTTTAGCATTCTTCCTCTATAGCAAGTGGAAGAAGGAAGTCCATTATATTAAGCATGCGTAAACTTTTATAATAGTTTGGTTGTGTTTGAAATTAAAATGGACTATATAGAAAAACAATATAGCAAGCTTGAATTCTAAAACGTTACATAGTTTGGTTTTGGTCAGATGAAGACTGCAGGTCTCTTTTCTTTATGTAATGTATTCAGGACACATCAGTTAAAACCAAACAGGCAAGTAACATTAGTTGCCAATCCAAATTTTCTCCAGTAGAATCAGGTGTTTGAGTCTGGGGTAAGGAAGTATTGCAACTGTGCCAATCCTTGCTTTTTAAGCACAAAACATGGGGGAAAGCATTGCAATTGCTTTTTTCATGTCTATATGTATTCCTGGTGTTCACAACATTATAACTGCAATGATAAAAATGTGTATACATTTTTTCTATCAGCCTTTGGAAGGCTTATGGCACTTATGGCACTTTTTCTTCAGAACTAGGAAGAAAAGTCATTTGAATATTATGGAAGAAACTAATCACAAAAAAACAAATATTTGAATAATACTTTTATCCTTCTATACAGCAAAGGATATATATATATATATATATATATATATATATATATATATATATATATATACACATACATCATACATACATACATACATACATACATATATATATATATATATATATATATATATATATATATATATATATATGTTAAGTATTTGTCAAGGCTTTTTATAAATATATATACATATTTAATCCCATTTATATCCCGCCCTTCTCCGAAGACTCAGGGCGGCTTACAATCTAAGAAGCACAAATCAATGTGCTAAGCAATATTGTAAGTATTAAGTAAGGCAATTGCACTGAGTGCTTTAGAGAAAGAATAGAAACCTAACTATCCATTATTACATCATGGTAATGCAAAATCTAGTCAGAAGCAATTTAAAAAGAGACATTTTAATTACTGGTTGTGATCCTTTTCATAATTATAGGTTAATAGGGATAGATGATGGCTTCCCTAAGTGTGTGTGAGTATATTCACTTAATTCCAGTTTTGGCACATATTGTTACTTTCAGAATACTGATACCAAATTTGCAAAGCCAAATATCTCTCATAACTTTTATGCCCATAGGAAGTTTTTTTTTTTTTGCTTAGAAAAAGGGTAACAGAAATAAAAGTAATTGGAAGAATTAAAAAAGCTCTGCAGTTCCCAAAACAATGACAATTAAATTTGAAAATAAACTTTTTAAGAAGAATATTTCTTAAAATATGCAGGGCCATACCTAAAACACCTCACCAATTTTGCAACTCTATTCAAGCTGCAAAACATACCATGGTTTAGCAATTTCTTTTCAGAAAGGATTCTGAAAAATGAGAGGTGGATTGGTACAGGTTCCAGAGCTGACAAGTTGACTTATGCTTCCAGACAGAATAATAGTCATACGTTATCTTCATGATATTTTGTGAGACATTTGTTAAAGTCTTTATTGTAAAAGAGAGACAGAGATGAACACTAATGCATTAAAGAGTTCTTTTAAAAATTATAATATCTTGATAAGGAAAAGGAACATATTCCATCCTTATTCTTGTAAGCGCTGTAATCTTTAATTGGAAACCTACAAGAAAATTTGTGTCAGTTTAGCACTTTGTTCCTCTTAGTGTTTGTTACAGAGCCTCCTTGTTTTTTCACTGCACTTAACTGGTTCAAACAGCACAGCTATGAGTATAGGATGTGTAAGGGATTCTGTTTGTTAGGTGGCCTGTTGCAGAGCCTGACACACAGAGAGAGTGGCTGGCCCAAAGTCACCTGGTTGGCTTCAGTGCCTAAGGGAAGATTAATAACTGGGCCTCTCTGCTCCTAGCCCAGCACTTTTAACTACTTTACCATGTTGCCGTTCATATTAGTTTAATGCTTTAAGAATTAAGATTGGAATCAAATCAGAAATTGTTGAAAACAGCTGATAAGAATTGTCAGTCAAATTAATAAGGAAATAATAAAAATTGACAAGAATTTCTAATATGAAGTAGGGCCTTTACAACCAATCAGAATGTAATGTTTTAAATTTTGTGTTAAAAGAAATCCAAATTTCAGATGTGAGAGAAGTCTGTGCATGAAGTTATGGACCATTCATGGGTTCCAAATTAAGTTTTTGACACTGATGCATACTCTCAAGATGTAATTAATCTGCCAGCCTTCTAACCAAGGAATTGATTGTAAATCCCAGTGAGAGATGTAGCTTATTCTAGCAACTGTTATCATGTATAAAGCCAACTCAGTATATTTTCTGGAAATATAAAATGCAAGAATGTGAAACCATTTTGCTTTTTTCATCCCATAATGAAGCATCTTCCAGAATTGCTGAGCTTTGTGACATTGCTACTACCGGTAGATATAAAAGAATAATCCAACTTCAGATATCCACCTCTTTTTTGGAACATATATAATTATTCAGAGTATAATATTCACCCTGAATTTAATATCTCTGTTCTATTGACAATCGTATTGTTGTATATCAACTGTTTTGTTAATTCTGCATTAATTTAATCATTCAGTATTTGACCTGTACCGCCTCTGAATCATTTCAGTAGGTAGATGTATATAAACCAGTACAGCTGTGAATTTTATGCTACTGTATAAGCATTTCAAATTTAGTCAAAACTTAAGTATCCTACTTTGCTTCTGTAACTCCACTATCATTTTGAAGATAATGAATGGTTTGTGACTATTCCAATGAGGCAGTCTCAAAAGATTACATCTTTTTATTAAAGGTTAAATCTTGCAATCTACATGAAGTAATATTTCTCCACAGATCAAATATTTGCCTTCATGAAAAAAAGTTCAGTACTGAAGAAAGATAGATTTAGGTTTCTGCATTTTAAAATATGCATTATCTTTTAAAATCAGATATATAATTGATTATTATTGCTTAAGTCTTTATCGTTTCTGGTTAGGCAAAGTCTGAAATCTTTTAACACAAATATTAAATCCTGCTATTTATCTCAACTGCTGTTTTTCCTCTTCAGATAAATTCCATAAATCATCTGTCTTATTCTTGTCAAACCAATATCCTGATATTATATGGTATTATTATCTATGTTCCATTGCCAGTTCTAAGGAATCCTTTGGGTGAATGTGAATGGTCATCAGCATCTAATTTTAATTTATGTTTTTGATTTTATAATTTGAATTCTGAAATTTTACTCTTACATATATTACCATTTCTTCCTTATCAGAAATTCTACTGCCAATAGAACACTGCCTTTGTCCCAAATCTTACAACACAGGCAGATTAATTTAAAATCAGGTGACCTTAAAGCTTTTTCTTGTATTGGAACCTATCTAGAATAGCTACCAAAGCAGGAAGTTCATTGTGGTCTTAATAGGCCAACTTATGCTTCAAGGCTGAATTGGATCTATACATCTCATGTTGAACAGACCTGCTCTGCATACTTTAGTGGCCAGATGTAAAGCTTTCATTACGGTTGCCCAAAGTCATTACAAGGCGGCCAGTTTTTCAGAAGAGAAATCAAAGAAAAAAGGTGTTTGTTTGGGGTGATGAGAGTAGAAATTTCGCAAAAACCTAATTCTGGTTTGAAAGTGAATGCTCAAATCAGGCTTGCAGTTAACAATATAAGGAGGTTTGCCCTTTGCAATTTTTTTTTTGCATCTACAACATGGCAGCAGCCAGACATTTTACCTCTGTAATTATGGTTTCATATTAGTGGAGTCCTTAGTGTTTTCTAAGCTTAATTGTTTTCAGCAGACGTTTCATTTGCCAGCTAAGTAACTTTTTCAGTTCTTCCTCTTCTATTGGTTTGGGTATTGTTCTCACCATGGCTGTGTTTCTTATTTAAGGGAAGGATTTATTTTTTATTATTATTATTATTATTATTATTATTATTATTATTATTATTATTATTATTATTATTATTATTATTATTATTATCTTATACTGTGGTATTTGATATGCAAATACATACTAACAGCCATATAACATGGGGGAGAAAAAGAAACATGGGATTATTACTGGTTCTTTGCATTAACTTAAAGACTCCAAAAAATTGAAAATTGAAAATTCACCACTAACAAAGGAACAAGTGAGTAACCTAATGACTTAAGTGATTCAAGTGTTTTGAACTCTGCTAATAGATTCAGGATACTGCAGCAAGAACCTTTCTCCAAAATGAATGATGATTTGCATTTTCTCCCATTTTCCTTAAACCAGGAATATTTATTTATTTTATTTATTTATTTAATGGGACTTATATGCCGCCCTGTCTCCCGAAGGACTCAGGGCGGCTAACAACAGTAAAATACAAGTAAAAATACAAATATTAAAAATTAAACTATATCTATAGCCCCAACTACAACCAATAAAACCTTAAAACCATATTAAAAACCCCTTATCATCAGTCCAGGTCGGCCTGTTGGAAAAGAAATGTCTTAAGGTCACCATGAAAGGACCGGAGGTCTGGGGTCATCCGGAGCTCCAGGGGAAGCTGATTCCACAGGGCAGGTGCCCCCACAGAGAAGGCCCTCCCCCTGGGGGTTACCAGCCAACATTGTCTGGCCAACGGCACCCTGAGGAGGCCCTCTCTGTGTGAGCGCACAGGGCGATGGGAAGTTGTTCCTGGCAGCAGATGGGGATGATGATTCATATTATAATAAGGGTACTGAATTCTCTGAGAAGCAAACTGAAGAACTAGGTAAAACATTTCAAAAGAGACAAAACAAACTACTTTACAAGAAATATATCTCGTGGCTAAACAATGGCTTTTAATAACAGAACTGTGATGCCTATATTTGAGCAGATTGCAATAATCAACACAAAGGTATAACAGATGAATTAAAAGTTTTGGTAAGCTACACAATGAAGATTTCAACTCAATCCTAAAAACCTTAAATTCTGAAATCTTGAATTGTATTAACAAATTAGCAGTCAGTGAGTAAAATGAAGGTCATCTCAAAAGGCTGTGAGAGAAGTTACATCTCCCAACCAAACTAATCACATTAAACTTTGTAACAATGTAAGTCCCTGAGATGACTATCTCCCCCAAGCAATCCAGGTGGAGATAGTCATATCACCGATCCATTACTTATTTTCTAAACAAACTTCTCTGTCACAGGATATATATTGAACTGATTTTAAAAGGGGGAGGTGGCTGCCAAACTTAAAAGGTAAGAAAATAGTTTTGCTAATATTCAGACATGCCATAAACTCTGTTGTGTTGCAGAAGATCAACAGCTTCTTGGCAACATTTGATATCTTTTCTGTGTGTTTATTCAGAGAGAATAAAACGCAGAATAAAAGACCAACTCCTTAAAACTTTAACTTCTGAAATGTTAGATTTGAGCAAGTATTCCCCATGCACTTCAATGTAAGAGGTTCTCTTATTTAAAACAGCCATGCTCTATAACAGTGATGGTGAACCTTTTAGAGACCGAGTGCCCAAACTGCAACCCAAAACCCACTTATTTATCGCTGGGTGCCAGGTGGGTGTGGCTGTGGATGGGTTGATGTGGCTGTGGTGGTCATGGAAGATTGGGTGGGTGTGACCAAGGTGGGTGTGGTCACCTCAATGTCACTCGTGGGGAGGGACACCTGTGGGGGGGTGGGCAGGGTTGGGGGAGATCCAGGGGGTCTCTGGTAGGTGTGGCGGTAGGAAGGAGGCTCATCCTGTGGGATAAGGCGAGGCAGGGTGGGGGTGCCATTGCCATGGGGGAAGGCAAAGGCCGGGGCGGCTACTGCCTGACACCATTGGCCCTTGCACACAGAGGCCAGCGAGCACATGGGGGCCGACGGTGTCCGTCAGTAGCCACAGCCTGCCGGCCCCACTCTGGGGCTCCGCAGCCCATCGGCAGCAGTTCAAAGAAGCCGCCTCTGAGATGGATGTATGGCCAATAACTGAGGAGGCAATGCAGTGGGTCGTGCCTGGGAAAAGGAGAGCATACGAGGCCAGGAGGGATGGGATGGGGGGAGGGAAACCAGCCATCCCGAGATTTATCCGGCCACATGGGACCTCGGCAAGTTAGCAGGCGGCTGGTTGAAGCGGGACAGTTGCCACCTCCGAGGCAGGCACAGGTGCCCACAGGGAGGGCTCTGAGTGCCGCCTCTGGCACCCGTGCCATAGGTTCGCCACCACTGCTCTATAATAAACAACAGATAAAGCAAACACACAAATATTTTTTATTAAAAAGTTTTATAAAAGTTACAATAGAAACCCCAATCCTACCCACCCCCCCTCCCCCTCCCCCAGCAAACACACAACTATTCATGAGTATTAATCAGAAGTTGACTTGACAATTGTCCCATTTTCAATTCAGAGAAAAAGCGGGCAAATACTTTCCCAAACCAACATAACAAACATTTCCTAATATATAAGTTTAGCAAATAAAATATTTATAATAATAAAGTTGGAAGAGACTTTGGAGGTCATCTAGTCCATCCCCCCTGCTCAGGCAGGAAACCCTATACCATTTCAGACAAATGGCTGTAAAGTTTCTTCTTAAAAACATCCACTGTTGGAGCATTCACAGCTTCTGGAGGCAGGTTGTTCCACTGGTTAATTGTTCTAACTGTCAGGAAATTTCTCCTTAGTTCTAGGTTGCTTCTCTCCTTGATTAGTTTCCATCCGTTGCTTCTTGTCCTGCTTTCAGGTGCTTTGGAGAATAGCTTGACTCCCTCTTCTTTGGGGCAGCCCCTGAGATATTGCAACACTGCTATCATGTCACCCCTCGCCCTTCATTAAACTAGACATACCCAATTCCAGCAGCCGTTCCTTATATGTTGTAGTCGCCAGTCCCCTAATCATCTTTCTTGCTCTGAATTTCACATACTGTGTTGAAAACTTGTCTGGAAACAGGTTTCAGTTCAAACCATCTTGCCTTACTGCCTTCTGCATGAAGTAGTCCACTGACACATCTCCATTAATATTGAAAATACGTCTTTCTTTGACATCATTAGGAGAAAGTGAGAGATGATCAAAATTTATTTTGGATGAGGCACTGCCTCAGGCATTAAATCTACCCAATGAAATGGTATCAAACAAAAGAGCTTAATATTCAAAATGAATATTAATATTAAAAAGAAAGAAAGTTTGAATCTGTAAGGTATCTCTTAGCCATGGAGACTAAAAGACTGTTCAGATTTTCCCTTACATCTCTAGTTTGTTCATTTCAAAAAAGATGAAAACTTATCACTGAACATAGAGAAGAAATGTGGAGTCAGTAAGAGTCCATGGGAATAGAATCATCTTAATGCAGCAACTGATTAAAGAATTGGAGTAGGCATCAATTTGGAAAATTGGCAAACTATCACTTATTAGGCCAAAATACTTGATCTGTCACCCAGCATATTACTGTACAGTACATACCTTGTATCCCAAAGCCTTTTCATTGAGATAAGAATAGTTTGTTTGCTTTTTTAAGTAGTTTTTCAATATATTCCAGCTGATGGACATATTTTAATTATTTTTAATTGTTATTACAAATTATAACTGCTTCTGAATAATTCATGTGCAGCAAATGTTACATTTTATATTCTAACACTAAAAAAAAGTCAGTCCCTTGTGTGGGATACATTATCTCAGTTAATTTCAGCATATGAATTTTCATGACATACTGTTTTCAGCAGATTATCTTGAACACTGTGTAAAAGGATAGAGAGGATTGTCTGCTAAAATCATTTGAGTTACAAATGGGTCCCAGAATTACTTTTCAGAGTGAGAAGAGTAGCAGATAAATTGAATAAATAAGTAAAAAAAAATGCCTTTTGAAGTGATAAAATTTTCTCCAGGTATATTTGGACTATTAATACTGAAAGAAAATTGAAAACAGTTAAATAGAATGGAGGTTCTTCAAGTCTTAATAAAAATTATCAATGAAATAATTGGCTTTATAAGGCCCTGGATTTGTTTCTTGCCTTCAGCATTAGGCTAGTTCTTCCCCCCAAATTTTTCACCCTATTGTCTCATTTGATCCACTAAGAAATTTTGCCTGATTGGTAAAATAAAGAACAATGTAAAGATTTTAAACCAGAGGAATGTGAAAATTCAAAATCTAGTATCTTTATTTATATGCTGAATCAAATACTAGAGAAAACTCCTCCTACCTTGTAATTAGGAAAATTGACCTTTGTACTTAGTTGTTTTACAAATAAATATAGTTACAACTAGAAAGGACACTTCATGCTACAAAGGAATTTTGTCTATAAAACATTCAGCATTATTCATTTACTAGCATAATAAAAGAGAATAGCTCTTAAACATTTTTTGTGCCCAAACATGCAAATATATTTTGTGACGCACCAGAGGGATGTGCATCTATTCTGATGAAAGAAAAACAAGAAAAGAATTTAGACAAATGGATTCTTAATGCAAATCCATTTATTGTTTATACATTTTTGCTTGATTTATTTTTAATTATTTTCTTTTGAGATTAAAAAAAATCAAAACTTGGAACAACCTGAATACGTCAAAGGAAGGCTACATGGAAGAGTAATAAGTACAAACAAAGAAAATGACAGATATAAAATAAATATGGGTTTTTTTTTCAATCTGCTTAAAATTTGGCAGGTTTGATGCCTTGAACTAAAATGCCTGAAAGTATTAACTGTTTGGTTGGTTGGAAAATACTTAAGATGCAAGCAGCTGGCTATCTCATTGAAGTCGTTTGGAAACTTATGGAATGTGTTGGTTTAAATTGCCACAAAACATGTTTTTAGGCCGTATATTTGGCTGCTCTGAAGGAATGATAGAACACTAAAAATATTATGCTATTCAGATCAAAAATAAACCATCAGTAACCAGCAGAAAAACAGATGACACTCCTACTGAAGAAACCATAGCTTTATGGTAAAGCAGGGTTTTGTAGTTATAATATATTATCAACCTTTGATATGTCCATAAAAAGGATGAGGTTACAAAGAGATGAGAAGAATCTCTATGCAAGATCTTGGAGAGCCATTGCTAGTCAGCATATAAAAACAGCCTGGGATAAATATTGATCTGAAATAAGGCATGTTAATATATAATGTACTCACGTATTTGTTTGTCTACAAAAATGAAAATACTTTGGCCAATTTGTCTGTAATAAAGCTAGGTTGGTGCTTGAAGTATCTATAAGTTTGATTGGCCCTAAACACAACTTGTTGACCATTGTGGGATAAGAATAGGTTGGCTTGTTTCCAATTAGAATCTAATAAAGAGCAGTGCTTTTTTTGTAAAAGAAAAAGGTGCCGGAACTCACACATGTCATACAACCTGCCTTGCCTATCCTACAAGGTTCCATCCAAAAAAGGTGCCGGAACTCCGTTCTGAGGGTTCTATGAGAAAAAAAGCCCTGATAAAGAGTTGACAAAATGTAAATATGAAAGAAAGTAAAACTGGCCAAGTGTTTATTCCTCCCTCCCTCCCTCCCTCCCTCCCTCCCTTCCTTCCATCTGCTTTATATCTCTCTACAATTCAATGGCTCTTAGTGGTTTCTATTAGTATAAAATATAACAAACATTTAAAATACCCATAGTATTATTAAAATATAATATCATACCCCCAGATAAAAACAATATAAATGAGAAAACAAAAATAAAGATGGCTAAGCTATTAAAGTAGAAGAATATCTTCCAAAATAGCTTTGTTTTCTTCCTGAGGGCCAACAAGAAGGGGGACTGCCTAATTTTCACTAGTAGGCTATTGTAAAGCATTGGTACTGCCACAGAAAGGCAGTAAGTTCTAACTTCAATCCATCATCTATTCAAAACCTGAAAATTCTACTGAGTCAAGTCAATTCTGATTGACAGGCAACGTATCTACTTCTTTGGAGTTCATGTTCATGTTCCTTGTCTTACATCACTAAAATACTTCATGTTGATGTTGTGTCTGTCAACTCTACAATGAACCTGGCTGCAGCCATTTTGCTCGTTCTAGGTTGCCACAAGGATAGAACAGTGTGGGGAGGATTTCTACTAGTCTAAAAATTTTACTGTCCCATGGGAACCAAGGTCATTTCTGTCTGTTAGACAGGGGGTGTGAGCATTTGATTAGAAAGCCCATCAAACTGTTCTATTGGGAAAGTAGCTGATTGCATAGCATTGGAGTGGGAAGTTCAACTTTGTAATACTGTCTCTCTTTGAAGGGGATTTCAGACATGGTTTCACTTTTGACCGTGCTGATACCATGTAACCAATAAACATGTTCTTTGAGGAAATCTCAGGCCTCGGAGTTCTGATTTATTTGGTCTTATCTATCAGAACCTGGACATTTAACCAAGTCTGACAGTGGACAGTGTCATAGTATATGTCTATGGAGATTCTCAATCGTCCAGGTCATGGTTATCCCAAAGGGGTTTTTCAAAAGGTAACTGGACTTTCATGATTTTTTTCTTGAAAAATGTTTTGCTTTTCATCCAAGAAGCTTCTTCAGTTCCAGAAAGTCCAGTTACCTTTTGAAAAGCGCATTTGGGATAACCATGGCCTGGATGATTGAGAATCTCCATAGATATATACTTTTATGTTTATAACTCTGTTATACATTTTTCCGAAATGAGAATGCACTGTAGGCTAAAAAGAAATGTTGCATAGCTGTCTAATTAATGTACAGATTGGTTCCTTGTTGGAAACTTTGAGGAACTATGTTATAATTTCAAATTCATTATGTTTCCAAATATAGTTGAGTGTGGAAGAGCTTACCTATCAGTTTGAAATGGTTTCTTTGTAGGCACCAGCTAAAATGTCAATTTAAAAACAGCGGGGATGAGTTGTAACTAAGATACCATTTGGCTATTGATGTCCTAATGATGGACAAGTGAATTAAGAAAAATAGAGATGGGTGAAATGATGTGCAGATGACTCATATCTAACTAGTGTTCTGTCCATTTAAAGGAGAGTAGAGAATTATCATTTGCTCTAATAAACTGAAGCCAAATCTCTATAAAAACATCTCTATAATATAGAGCTAAGCCAATAATTCTTTAGCTAAATAGGGTTAATTTTCAGGAAGGTGACTGATTAGTTAGCTGCTGACCTGTAAAAATGAGTAAAAACAAGGTTCTTGGAAAATAATAGAGCTATTTAGCATTCAGATCAAATTCAGGTAATAGTGTATAGAAAGATCAACTGATATCATAATGTTAAAGGGTAAGAAGAGCTTTTTTAAAAAAACAATTGTACACAAAAGATTGCAGTCTTTGAAATAGTATTTTTCCTAAGTAGAATCATCTGTGCACTCCAAACTAAACAAATACAGCATCTAAATATTCAAATATCAGTGGTCATGGTGTTTTCCCATTCATTGCAGCCAAGTTATTTGATCCATTCTGCTAACTTTGTTATATAAATTCACCTGGTCTGACCTTGAGTCTTGAGATGATACCAAAGAGAATGAGCTTTTCATTCTCTTGTAAATAAGAATGCCAGTTTGGGGTAGTGATTAAGACACCAGGTTAGAAACAAGTGGACCTTGAGCTCAAGTCTGATTAGGCACAAACAGTGCTTTTTTGTAAAAGAAAAAGGTGCCGGAACTCACACATGTCATACAACCCGCCTTGCTTACCCTATAAGGTTCCATCCAAAAAAGGTGCCGGAACTCCGTTCTGAGCGGTCTATGAGAAAAAAAGCCCTGGGCACAAACCAACTGAGTGACTTTGGGCCAGTCACTCCCAGCCCTAGGAAGGAGGCAACAGCAAACCAGTTCCAAAAAACCTTGTCAAGCAAGCTACACAGAACTCAAAAACTGACCTGATGGACACTTTATAGATCTAAGAGACAAAAAGGTTTATAGCTAAAGTTTTGAAAGCAGGGAAATAAAGATAATTAAGGCAGGCAATTTTAAAAAAATGAGTTGAGGGGAAGCACAAATCTTTTCAACTAGTTGACATATTGGATGATCATTTTATAGCAGCAACGATAACAAATTGAAGGTATTCAAAACCTTATACCATTTAGCAACACACACTTTCATGAGATTTCAGTGATTTTTTTAATGTTTAAAAAGTGATTTTAAATATTGAAAATCAAAAATTCAGTAGTGTCACAGATACCTTGATGACAATTGTTCCTGTTTGCTGATCTCAATATAATTAACACCGTGTTTTCCCCAAAATAAACCCTAACCGGAAAATAAGCCTTAATGTGTTTTTTGGAGCAAAAATTAATATAAGACCCAGTCTTATTTTTGGGGAAACACAGGTAATGTCATACATTTGACATTTCAGGTTTATAAGTCATCTGATGAAGTCCTTGCAAGCTTATGCCATGATAGATTTGTTAGTGTTCTTTTCAAAATATTTGAAAAGTATCAGATTTTATTATATCAGACTAACAAACAGAAGAAAATAGCATTTATACAAAGAAGAAACAGAAGTATATATACAAAACCAATAATTATAACCAAATAATTATGTAATTATAAACATTAATAGCAGAAGAGAGAAAGACCTGGAATTTTTTCATTATATATAGAATAATTCCAAATCAAAGGAACTTATTCCCTGTATTACTTTGGCCCTTGACTGAAAAAAGTCCTATTCAAATATTGACAAATAAGTTATTTATTGCAAACTAGCGCCTGTTTCAGCAGCAATTCTGGAGTGAACATTACACTAAATTCTAACATATATTAACAAAACAAGCTTGTATGTTCCAGAAATTAAAAAAGTTGTTACCTGAAATTTGAGACTGATGGTATAATGGAAATCAAATAATAAGCAGTTGACAATTTATGGGGACTATAGCACAGAGTATTTAAAGCTAACATACAAAGCATTCAAAGGATAATAATCTATAAGAATTCATCACATTGTCAGTTCAATGAGAAAAATACAAGAGGTTCCAATATTGTTACATTAATTCAGTGGGAGAGCGGCATTTGCTTTGAGGAATAGCACACTGAATGAAGAGACAGATAAGTCATGGAGTTTAAAAGAAAAGAAGGAAAAATGGGGGAAGCTGAATACTTGTAGAGTGACTCACAGTAGATAATGTTCAGAAGACAACAGAAAGAGATATGTGAAGGTCCTTGATGCAACAAAGAAAGGCAGAATTTTGGAGGCTTCATATAACAGCAAAGAGGGGGAGAGTTTTACAAGATGTAGCAGTCACATACACACATGTGAAGAACACCTTTTGCACAGACACCACTTTACTTGAAAGTGGAGAATAAAATAAACATTTATTTTTGGATCTAATTCAAAGGAAAAATTACCTTTTCTTTGAAGCTTGTAAACAGAGTTCTGGTCCTCAAAGCATTAGAAGAATCTTCAAACATTTGGAAGGGATTTGACAGGGCTCCCTACTACTTTGAACATGCTCTTTGACTTCCTGAAACCATGGTTTGGCTGGACTTAGATGAGTTCTATGAAAGGGCCTTGGTATTCTACTCCCTGTCTGATTCTAGATCCAGATGATCAGGAAAAGCCAGCTTTCTACTCCAAGCTGTGAAACCCAATTCAGCCATATTGCATCAGTGACAGGGGTAGGCAACCTTGGCTCTTTTATGACTCATGGACTTCAACTCCCAGAATTCCTGAGCCAGCATGGCTCAGCTTGGAAACCTCTCCCTTTCCCCTCAGCACGGCTGGCTCAGGAATTCTGGGAGTTGAAGTCCATGAGTCATAAAGCGGCCTAGGCCAGGGGTAGGCAACCTTGGCTCTTTTATGACTCATGGACTTCAACTCCCAGAATTCCTGAGCCAGCATGGCTCAGCTTGGAAACCTCTCCCTTTCCCCTCAGCACGGCTGGCTCAGGAATTCTGGGAGTTGAAGTCCATGAGTCATAAAGCGGCCTAGGCCAGGGGTAGGCAACCTTGGCTCTTTTATGACTCATGGACTTCAACTCCCAGAATTCCTGAGCCAGCATGGCTCAGTTTGGAAACCTCTCCCTTTCCCCTCAGCATGGCTGGCTCAGGAATTCTGGGAGTTGAAGTCCATGAGTCATAAAAGAGCCAAGGTTGCCTACCCCTGGCCTAGGCCGCTTTATGACTTATGTGCCAAAGCAGAAGTGTTATTATTCCTAGTAAAGGGTGTGTGTCAAGAGAGGAGATGGTCAAGACTAACAAAGGGGAATCTGAAAGAGACCACCACCCCAAAAAATGTTTCAGCCAGCTGGATTAATGGTTTTCTTTCTTTCTGATTTAATAAACAGATTCCAAAAAGGAGTTGATGAGAAATTGAAAACCTTAAGCCTGTTGCTCTGATTAACCAAAGGACCAATCTGTGGTACGTTCAGTTCTAACAGCATTACTTTAGGAAGATATTCTTTTGCTGCATCTGCCATTTTACAAAGACCCAGAAATCAGCACTGCAAATGGGAAGAGCTGAGGAGAAATGTCAACACAATCTTAATATGGAAAGGTCTCCTTGGCTCATTTTAATATATTTATTTCCTGTTGCTATTAGAATTGCTGCACACAGGAGAGAGAGGTATCAACTATTAAAGAGTTCCTGCTTTTCTTTTTATACCAGACTAAGAAACCAATGCTATATAGTCTTGTTAAGTTTGGAGCAGTAACACAAACACGCGTGAAGGTTACAATTGGTCTTTATTGGAAAGGTAGACTGGAACAAAGCAAACTGGGGAAAGGAGGTTACTTTGGTCCTTTTGTACCTGTCCAGGTGAGCGCTAGCCAATGGATTCAAACCTGGTTTTCCTGCCAGGCTGTCAACCAATGGGCTTGCAAGGTTTTCCCGCCGAACGAGGCTCCTTACCAGAGCTGTCCAGCACAGCGCCTCCTGTAGTTGTTATCCTCCTGTAGTTGTCAGTCACATACATTACACCCCTTCCCCCATAAGAACAGACATGCCATCCACTTGTGTTCCCCCCCCTTAAGCTATAATGTATAACTACTACTTACTATATGTTCCTCTCAAGACCGCACATATAAATCTAATAATAAATAATCTGAGAGGTAGCTCGGGGGTCTGTGTTCCCGGCCTGACCGCCTCAGTGTCCCCCCTGAGTCCTGTGTAGTGTTTCCCCATCTGAGTTGTCTATGTGCCTGGGTATTCCCCTGGTCCTGCTGTTGCTGTATCTGTGTGGGCCCTATGGTCCACAGATCAGTGTCCCCACTGTTAGCTTCTGTATCTGATTGGTCCAGATTATCTGATTAGTCAGGGTGTTTGAAATCTGGGCCCTCCAGCTGTGTGGTGCTGTCTGGTGTGTTCTCAGGAGCTCTTCTCCTTATTTGGTCTACATGTCTCCTCCATTGATGGCCGCCCTCCACCCTTACTATGAATGATAATGGCCCCGTTCTATGAATCACTTCCCCCGGCACCCACGTGTGTCCAGACCCATAGTTCCTTGCCCAGACCGGTTCTCTGATGTTGAATTCTCTGGGGGGGGTTGGGTTGCTCTGTTTCAGCTGCTACCCTGTCGGGGTGAAGTCTGTCCAGTTTTGTGATGAGTCTTCTGCCCCAACGCAGCTCCGCTGGACTCTTTCCTGTGGATGTGCAGGATGTGGTGTGTTGATGGAGTAAGAATTGTGCTAACCTCTGTCCAGTCCCCATAGATGATGCGTTTCAGAGCGTCTTTAGTTGTGTGCACCATGCACTCTGCCATCCCATTAGACGATGGATGGAATGGGGCAGTCGTGACGTGTCTAATCCCATTGGTCTTCGCAAACACCTGGAATTCTGTAGACGTAAATTGAGGACCGTTATCTGAAACTAACACGTCAGGGAGGCCATGTGTGGCAAAGAGTTCCCTGAGCACTTGGATTGTCCTTCCCGTGGTCATGCTACTTACTGGCACCACCTCCAACCACTTAGAATGGCTGTCCACTACTACTAAGAATGTCTGTCTCTGAAATGGTCCTGCAAAGTCAATATGGACTCAGGACCAAGGAGTGTGTGTAACTTCCCACTTGTGGACTGGTGCCTGCGGCTGTTCAGGCCGAGACCTCTGGCAGGTGTAACAACCAGCTACCTGTTCCTCTATAGCCTTGTCTAGTCCCGGCCACCATAGGTAGCTCCTGGCTAGGGCCTTCATTCGCACAATTCTGGGGTGCCCCTCGTGGAGTGAATGTATGACCCTATTCCTCAACTTCTCTGGGATTATGACCCAGCACCCCCACAGCAAACAACCCTTGTAGGCAGACAGTTCATGTCACCTGTTAAAGAATGCTTGAAACTCTTGTCCTGGTGATTTATCTTGCCACCCTGTGCTCACCCACGACTGTACCCTGCTCAGCAGTTTATCAGTCAGCATTGCTGCTGCAATGTCCCTTGCATTAATGGGACACTCAGGAAAATCCTGCAGTGACAATATTTGATGTGCGGGAGCTGGATCAGGTTCAGTGCTTGCTATGGGTAGTCTGCTTAATCCGTCAGTGTGGCCCATCTCCTTGCCTGGCCTGTGTACTAGCTTGCAAGCATAAGCTGACAGGAATATGGACCACCTGAGCATCCTGGGAGGCAGGATCTGTGGGGTCTGCTTGTCTGTGGTGAAGAGACCTAATAGGGGTTTATGGTCAGTGAAAATGATGAATTCTCTGCTATACAGATAGTCATGGAACTTCCTCACTCCTGCGACTATTGCCAGGGCCTCTTTGTCTATCTGTGTGTAATTCCTTTCTGCCGCTGACAATGTCCTGGGGACTTGCTTCCCATTGTCTTCTAAATGGCTTAGGACTGCTCCCACCCCATAGGGGGATGCATCGCAAGCAATACAGATTGGTTTGGACTCTATGAAGTGAGTGATTGTGGCATCACTTGCTAAGAGATCCTTTAACACCCTGAAACTCTTGTCATGCATGTTTGTCCACTTCCATGTAGTGTTCTTGTCCAGAAGCCTATGTAAGGGCTCTGCTATAGACGCTTTGTGGGGTAAGAAGGCGTGGTAAAAATTTAATAGCCCCAAGAAATCTTGGAGTTCTGCATTATTCTTTGGTGTGGGAGCTCCTTTAATTGCTGCCACCTTTGATGCTGCAGGGTGGATACCCTGAGCATCTATTCTGAACCCCAGGAATTCAGTCTCTGTTACCCCAATGCTGCATTTGTCCCTTTTGAGTTTGAGACCTTCAGCCCTAAACAAGCACAGCGTGTAAATGCTCAGCCAATACCTCCTCATTCTTACCTGCAATTAGGATGTCATCAAAATAGAGGCATACTCCAGGAATGCCTTTGAGCGTTCGCTCCATGATCTCCTGAAAAATGCCTGGAGCTACGCTAACTCCAAATTGCAACTGGTCTACCTGGAATGCCCCCTTGTGGGTAACAATCATCTGTGCATCCATGGTCTCTTTGGTGACTGGTAGCTGCTGATACGCCTGTGCCAGATCAAGTTTTGCAAAAATTTCGCCACCCTGAAGCGACGCAAGGATGCTACTGACTGTTGGGACTGGGTAAGCATGCTGATTTAAGGCTCTATTGATAGTGCATTTATAGTCTGCGCAGATCCTCACCTCGCCATTTGCCTTGAGTGGGGTGACTATAGGAGTCTCCCACTTGGCTCCATCGACCAGCTTCAGGACCCCTTGCGCGACTAATTTATCCAGCTCCCTCTCTATCTTGTGTTTGAGGGCAAACGGTACCCTCCAGGGTTTGATTTTGATTGGGGTAATGTTGGGGTTTAATTTAAATGTGATTCGTGGCCCTGTATACTTCCCAAGAGTCTCATCAAATATGTCTGCAAAAGCATTGCAAACGGATTCGATGTTGTGAGCTCGGGTGGTATGTATTCCTGTTATCTTGATGCCCAGGGGCTTGAACCAGTTTAACCCTATGAGGCTAGTCCTCTGCCCTTCGACCACTAGGACATCCAATTGCCCCTGGAATCCCCCAGAGCACACTGCAAGTGTTGCCTCCCCCTTAATTTTGATAGGCATTTGCTGAAAATCTGTTAGGGTGAGACTAGATGGCCTCAAGGTGGCCCTCTGCTTGCAGGAGGTCCAAGATGAGATCCTGGCCCGAGAGATGGCCGATCAACCAGAACAATCAGAGTCCCCTTTGAATGTGCTTCCCGCCCTCCTCGCTTCATCTTTCTGTGAATTAGGGAGGGGTCTATCTGAGGTGTTTTCTAAATTGGAAAAGACTTAAGCTAGTCTTGTCTGATTATTACTTTGATAATAGATTGTCTTATTGTCCTTCAAGGACATTCTTTATGCCCTTTACATTAACAACAATTTGGGGGGAAAAAAGAAGCCACCCCTCTACCAACAAACACAAAACAAACAGACAATCAGCAACCAAGATAAAAGCATCACCAATGAAAAAAACAATCACAATGCAAATACAATACAAACATCTCAATCAAACTAATTCATGGGCTCTAATAGGCATTCCAGTCCCAAGTCCAGGGACACAACCATGTCTTCATGACCCAGCAAACTATGCCTGGCAGTCTTGTTAGTAGTACACAGAGCCAGTTTGGTTAAGGCACCAGGCTAGAAACCAGAAGACTGTGAATGGACTAGAAAAATGACTTTGGGCTAGTCAGTCTCTCTCAGCCCAACCAATCTCATAGTGTTGTGGTGAAAATAGGAAGAGGAAGAGGTAGTAGTGTAAGGCCCAAAACCAAGAATGCTTTGTAGTGATTCTTCCAAACTGAGTTTATTGTTTCACACTTTCAAATTCTTGCCAGACTGAGCACTCTACTATCTGTATATTGCATTCACAATATACACTGTGAACAATTCGGGAGGGGCTGTCCTCACCCTCTTTCTCTCACACATGATAGGAGGACTGAATTGTCTCTTACTCCTCTGGAATGTAACCCTTCCCTCTTAGAATCCACCTTCTTGCTACATTCCATCATATTTAGGTATGTTCACTAAGGCTAGACTAAAAACAACAAACAAATGTATCACTTTTGATTGAAAATGAGAATTATTCCTTGCAATCAGGTTTGGATTTCTTGGTTTGACCATAATATGAAATTTGCATAAACCTTGACTCAAAGAGAACAAATGACGTAACATATTGTTGCAGATCAAGTGTAGATTTCTCCTTTCAGCTTTGTATAATAGTTCTTTTAGCCAACTCCTGTCCGTGACATGTTAACTATTTTTGATGCTTTTATAGATAATAAATATTAGAGTCATGGAAGAGCATGTGGATCTTAACACATAGCAAACTTGTGACTAGCTTGCCTTTGACTCTGGATTATCTCTGAGTCAAATTTCAGTAATAAAAAGTTCCAGACCTAATTCCAGTATCATTTTTCCAGATGTCTAAGATTATTGTTTGAATCTATGGGATTTAAGTAACAGTTTCTCACAATGTTCCAGCTTACCTCCCATGTTTTAAGCCTTTTAGATTTCACCACTGGAATTCATTATCTGAGATTTTGAAGTAAAGGAATTTAAATGGCAACAGTATGAAGATCACATTCAGTTGTAGTTCTCTTTTTTCATCAAGTCTTTATAAGTTGGAAAAATTGTTCTTCTAGGGCTAGAATAATGGAAGTTTTTTAAAAGCAGACCAACTAAACACCCTTCCTAAAAGCTGAAACTACATGATCATCTCATAGATTGTTCTTGGGGACAGAGGAGACCAGAGGAGAAACTAAATTTAAGTAGAAGTTAGACTACCGTACCATCTTTTGGAGTTGCATTGCACATCTTCTAATATCAGGAATTGTATTGATTTCCTGGAGTTGTTCCAGTTCTATCATAAATAAATGTGCTCTTAGAATTAAGGAAGGATTTGTAAGTAAATAAAATGGTGGTTTCTTAAGATGCAATGCCCCTCTCCTCAAAACATACAGAAGGATCTGGACAGACTTGAACATTGGGCGTTATCTAACAAAATGAAATTCAATGGTGAAAAAAGTAAGGTTCTACATTTAGGCAGGAAAAACCAAATGCACAGGGCCTTTGCATAGGTTCGCCTGGTGTGCCAGTTGCGCCCCTTTTTGGACCGAGATGCCCTATGCACGGTCACCCATGCCCTTGTCACTTCTTGCCTGGATTACTGTAATGCTCTCTACATGGGGCTGCCCTTGAAGTACACCTGGAGGCTTCAGCTGGTGCAAAATGTGGCCGCGTGGATACTTATGGGAGTTCCTCGATACTCCCATGTTACTCCACAACTGTATGAGCTACATTGGCTTCTGGTTGTCCTGGTGCGATTCAAGGTGCTAGTAATTACCTTTAAAGCCCTACATGGCTTAGGCCCAGGGTATTTGCGAGACTACCTGCTGCCATTGTCAACCTCCCATCGCCCGGTTCGCTCCCACAGGGTCGGCCTACTCAGAGTTCCGTCGGTTAAGCAATGTCGGCTGGCAACCCCCAGGGGGAGAGCCTTCTCTGTGGGCGCACCGACCCTCTGGAATGAGCTGCCTCTGGAGCTGCGGATGGCCCCCGACCTTTGGTCCTTTTGCTGTGACCTGAAGACATGGATGTTTCAACAATCTGGCCTGGACTGACTATGGTTTTAAATTTGGTTTTATGGGGTTAAATTACTATGTATTGAACATATCTACTGTTTAATTCTTTTTAACATTTTGTATTTTCATGTTCTTTTTTAGTTTTTATTGTTGTGAGCCGCCCTGAGTCCTTAGGGAGAAGGGCGGCATATAAATATAATCAATCAATCAATCAATCAATCAATAGTAGTGACTGTAAGAGGGATCTTGGAGTCCTAGTGGACAATCACTTAAATATGAGCCAGCAGTGTGCTGCAGCTGCCAAAAAAGCCAACACAGTGCTAGGCTGCATTAATAGAGGGATAGAATCAAGATCACATGAAGTATCAATACCACTTTACAATGCCTTGGTAAGGCCACACTTGGAATACTGCATCCAGTTTTGGTTACCACGATGTAAAAAAGATGTTGAGACTCTAGAAAGAGTAAAGAGAAGAGCAACAAAGATGCTTAGGGGACTGGAGACTAAAACCAGTGGTGGGATTCAGCCAGTTTGCACCACTTCGGCAGAACAGGTAACTAGTATTTTGTTCCCCAGGCCCAGAATGGACTTCCGGAAGTGGCATCCACACAGAGAACCGGTTGTCACATATTTGAATCCCACCACTGGCTATAACATATAAGGAACAGTTGCTGGAATTGGATATGTCTAGTTTAATGAAGAGAAGGATGAGGGGTGACATGATAGCAGTGTTCTAATATCTCAGGAGTTGCCACAAAGAAAAGGGAGTCAAGCTATTCTCCAAAGTACCAAAGGCAGGACAAGAAGCAATGGATGGAAACTAACCAAAGAGAGAAGCAACCTAGAACTGAGAAACTTCCTGACAGTCAGAACAACTAATCAGTGGAACAACTTGCCTCCAGAAGTTGTGAGTGCCCCAACACTGGAAATTTTTAAGAAGAAACTGGACAACCATTTGTTTGAAATGGTATAGGGTTTCCTGCCTGAGCAGGGGGGTGGACTAGATGATCTCCAAGGTCCCTTCCAACATTATTATTGTTGTTGTTGTTATCATGCTATTAATTATTAGATACCATGTGGGTATTGTACTAAAGTAATTAGTGACTCCATACCTATAAGTTTTAGGAAGAAGCAATGAAAAAATGGAAACTTACTGGCATTTCCATTAATTCATTATTCTCAATTGCAAAAGGACCAATAGTGCCTTTCCATGGACTGTGACTCCCTTTCTCACAGTTACTCATGCTTTGGTCACCTCACATATGGACTTAATTATGACTATAATTAAGCTTGGAATTTTGGTCATTGTGTGTTAAGCTACTATGTGACTGGACTTGATTTTACGACTGTTTTTATGAGTCATTAAACAAGTCACTGCAGTTGTTAAATAAATCACGTAGCTGTCAAGTGACTTGCATGGCTATAAGTCCAGGGCCAGCTCATCCAATGTGCCTTTATTCATGGAAAATGGAGAGAAAAATCACAAAGCACAATTATGTAACTCCAGGTTGCTGCAACTGGGCTCCAGCCCTTTAGAACATCTTGCCTTCTGAAGTGATATTGGCTCCGACCCTCCTGACCTTCTTCAAGGGCCTGAAGTTGGCTGGGGCCCCCAGTAAGGGAGTACCACACTGGAGGTGCCTATTAGGATCAGCCATCCATAGGAAAGGAACAAGCAATTTAGAACTACACTTTGTCTTGCTCAAACACTGGAGGTTCTTAAGAAGAGGCTGGACAACTATTTGTCTGAAATGGTAAAGGGTTTCCTGCCTGAGCAGGGGGTTGGACTAGATGACCTCCAAGGTCTCTTCCAACTTATTATTGTTACTGTTGTTAATAATAATAATTATTAAATGTACATCACTCAAACATAGGTATACGCAATAACCAAGAAAACAAAATATGCATCATAGCAACACAAGAAATTTCACCCCTGGATACTTAAAGTGATTTCATATCAGTGGTGCAACTCACCTGCTTTGTGTCAAGAGATCATATAGTCTGTTTTGTCACTTCCCACTGTTCTGTGGACTGCTATGCAATCAAGGCGAGAGCATCCTTAGTGTAAAAACAGTTTTCCCTGATTTGGAGAGTGTCATTGAAGAGCGCTATTTTTTTCCCCTCACAGCACTAGAAGAATAAATACTCTTCAAGGCAAATTTGCACACAACCTATCCTGCCTACAATCCTGCTACAGCCTGCTTTAAAATAAAAGTAAAAAGAACATTTTGCTTCTGCCAAAACAAACAGCATTTTTAAACAGAGGTGGCTGAATTAGTAGAGCAATTACCATAGATAAACAATTATGTTTATGCTCTAGAAAGGTATGACATTGGAATCCAAGCAATAATGTAATTTTCTCATTCTGGCTTCATATGTGTCTGGCTCATAAACATTTTAAGGTATCTCTTTTGTTCTTTACTTTCTGCAAAATCTGATTATCAATGAGCTTATTTTGCTGGGGAGTTTCGTGGGAGGTTTTTTTATTATTATTTTAATGCTTTTATAAAGTTCAAATTTAGCTCCAAGCAGTAAGTCATTGCTACCCAATCCCAGGAAGAGGTACTTGGAAAAAAGTCTTAGAGAAGGCAAGTGGA
Organism: Vipera berus; assembly: GCF_964194415.1. NCBI lineage: Eukaryota > Metazoa > Chordata > Lepidosauria > Squamata > Viperidae > Vipera > Vipera berus. Next base: position 240,412,194 of record NC_138202.1, read on the forward strand.
AATTCAATTACACTGTTCAGTATACTTATGGGGAAGAAAAAAAATCCCTTCTCTTAAAATACAGGCTATTGTGTTGAGAGAAAAATCATCAGATCCAGTTCCAAGCTGGGAGTAAATAAAATGGAGGCTAAGACACTGGAAATAAAATGGAGGCTGGCTGTTTGGAAAGAAGATTTAATGATGAGCAGAATTACCAGCAGTATGTAGTTCTGGGACAGCTGACTAATGGAGTTGAGAGTGGATGGATCTTTATAGGGCTGTGAGCCTTTGAAGTGGAAATGTTTCTGAGTTGTGCAATGAGGTGGGCTTTTGTGTTTTTTGCTAGTCTGAAGAGGGTGTTGAATTAATCCTATTATGTCCTAAAGGTCATGTTCCTTAGATTTTGGGTAGGGGAAAGTATTTTGCTTATGAATTTTGTGCCCCAAATCTGCATTTCTAAAAGCCGGCCTCCTCCTCCTCCTCTGCCTGGGGAAACTTGGGTTGGTTTCTGCCTCTCCTAATATTTTTCTTCTTTATTCCTTTGGGGAAATATAATATTCTGCCTTTTTTAATATTCACCAAAATATTTTCTTCTCTAGGAGGGTGGGTGCTGACTTTCTACAATCGGTTGGTTTAAAATGGTGAATAAAGTAATGGGACTGGATAATTTGTTTCAAGTTACTACATGCTCCTCTTGGGAACAGAGCTAGTACAAATTCCTTCCTTCCTTCCTTCCTTCCTTCCTTCCTTCCTTCCTTCCTTCCTTCCTTCCTTCCTTCCTTCCTTCCTTCCTTCCTTCCTTCCTATGGCTACCCATCTCAGAAGTGACTGGGCAGTGAACAATCTTAATAAATTAAAAGCAACCTTCCATCATAAATAGAAAAATTAAAATACACAGCAGCAAGGAGACTGTCACCCTCCAAGGTTGCTAGAGGTGAGCCACAGCAGCAGCAAGTTGGCCAGGAGGTTCCAGGCAAGGACCGGGAGCAGCTGCCACCCATTAGCAACAAGGAGGACATGGAGTCCACCCCTCCTCCTTATCCAAGGACATGTAGAGCAGAGAGAAGACTGGAACAATGCCGCTCAGCTAGATTATTCATGAGGAGGCAACCTCACCTTTCATGAAAGGCTGCACCAGCATTGCCTACTTAACTCTGCCCTGAGGACTTGAGTGTTGCTGGAGCAACATGCCCAGTTCTGCGCCTTGTGTGCTCTTGCCATGTATTCTGGCCTGTTTGACTGCTGGACTGCTTTCCTGGACTTTGTGCCGATTAGACTCGCTTACCCAGTGATTCTTGCTGTACTGAGCTTGGAATCTGTACCTGTGCAACAGGGATGCTTTCCTGTTTGGAGGATTTAAATAAACATCTGTAGGACTCTTGCCATATGTGAGTGAGGGGAGAGGGAGCAGGGCAGCACAAGCCCACACAGGAGATCATGAGGGCATGAATGACAACAGAGTTTCCTAGTCCAGGAATGGGTAAAAGTGTCACCTAACCCAAAGGTGTGTAAAGGTTCTTCTAGCCACAGCTGCCACTTGATGGGCTGCCAACAGCACTGGAAACCCAGCCTGCAATCTCTCAGGCAATTTCTGCAAAGACATGACTTACAAAGCAGGTCTAAGGAGAGAAATTTGTATTGTCTAAACATTATTTGGAACAACACTCTGAGATTTTTATTTTCCAGAATGTTTCTTGAAAATGTAGTGGGGGGAAAAAAAAGATGTAAGCAAGAGACATACCCAAACAGAATCTTAATGAGGTCACTGCAGTTTACGTTGCTTTCCAAACATTTTAATGAAGTGATTTCAAAAGCTGTCTACTTTAACAAATTTAAATGAGAGAAACAGTTAAAACCCTTTTTGAAAGTGCTCACAGGACGTGAAATGAAAATGAACAGTCACCGAACATTTTTTTTTATTTTTCTCATGAAAAATGTAATCCACTTTATTGTCCCCAAATGCTGAACCAGATTTGCATTCCATATGTCAGACAAACCCAAACAACGTTTAAGAAAACTTGCTGCCAGCTTTTTGAAATGTCTTAGTCTGAAAAACAAAAGTACTTATTATTGTACTTGTTAATATACATATTGATTAGCATGCACATTACCTTATGTATTTGTCATTATTTTGGACAACATATATGAATCTAGATAAACGTTCTCCTGCCTATCTAGCAGTTCAAAAGCAAGCAAATGCAAGTAGATAAATAGGTACCATTTTGGTGGGAAGGTGCCCACAGAAATGTCTCCAGACAACGCTGGCTTCCTCAGCTAAGAAATGGGGGGTGAGAACTGCCCCCTAGAGTCAGACCCAACTGAACAGGAGAAACCTTTATCTTTATCTTTAAGCAAAGTTCTCTTCTGCTAGTTTTCCTAAACTAATATCCTCAGATCAGTTGAACTATAATTCCTATCACCCCACGCATCAGATAGCATATCGTAGCTTGTGGCCTCGCTCATAAAACTAAGCTACCAGGTAGTTTATTTTCATTTAGCATGAGTTCAATATAAAGACTTAATATTATGATGAAGTAGCTCATTTCAACAAACCATGCTTAGTGCTGGTTTAGAATTATTTATGAACACAAGCTGTATTACCTTTGTGGCCATAATCCCAACTTCATCATACTAAGATGTCTGCATTGCATTATTAATACCTCTTTCAACATCTGACCAACTCTCACTAAGGTGTGACTTGTGTCAGGCACAAAAGACCAGGACCACATGTGAAGTTCCAATTAAACTGATTCATTATTACTCATGCCTGTGCATGGGAATCTACTCAATTAACCATTAGCACTGTTTTGGTGCTAGATAAGGGGTCAATGGAATTCAAGAGGGGTTGGAATTATTCCATTTGTGGCTACATAGCGATTCTAGGCTGATCTCTCTTTTGACTCCACCACCACCATCACCACCAGGTTTTGCAACTGCTTTTCCTACACTTGGTAGATAACCGATGAAATTATAGCTGGCTTGTTTATGGGATTCTCCCAGCCCAAATTGTTTGTTGTTTTATAGTCCACCAAACTATCAAGAACTGTATAGTCCACCAAACTATCAACAACTCAAGGTGGAAAAAACTGATTCTTTCTTCTCTCCCTTTTATCTCTGGAATTTACCTTCAGCTGAGAGATATTGACCCTTGTGGCTTCCAAGGTGAAATGGAGATTTTTCTGTTCAAACAGCTTAGCCACTACATCATACTGGCTCTTTAGTTCTCAAAACATGTATGGTTATTCCATAGATAAAGTGCATATTTATGAAATAGTTTTACACATGCAATATAATCTAGTGTGGTTGCGTCATGTCTACACAAATTCAGGCTTCCACATCCAGGAATCTGAATTCAACAAGAAATTGTAAATTGTATAGAGTAAGGAAGATGACCTTGATGGAAACATGCAAGAACTGCTACCTAGGCAAAGGGGGATGGGGCATTCTTTAAGTCCTAGGAAACAAGAAAATTTTCAGAAACAACTCAAACAAATACCTCCCTGATTTACTACGGTAGAAGAGGGGAGAAGAGTAGAGCACAATTATACTTGCAAGATTCTGTTATTACAGCCAATCTCAGTGAAGTCTTTCTATAGAACTGATTACGTGGTTGGTCTATCTAATGGGATGGACAATATCAAAACAGAATATTTTCTCAAACATTAGCAAATTAATCCTGCATCTATAACAGTTTAAAACAATGAGTGCTCATACATTTGATATTGTTAGTGGAAAAAAAATGTATATATCATGTTCGGACTGCATAACCTGGTTCTGAGAATTACATTGGCCACATGATCTGTGAGTGGGGACGAGCCTTGGCTGTTTTTGTGAAATGTTTTCCAGTCAGTCCATGAAGCTGTGCATGAACCAGAAGGAAGGATTAAAACAGAGCCAACTTTTGCAAGCCTTGCATGGCTGCTTGAAAAACTGTTCCCTGATGTTTGCATATGCAGTGGGGTGCCCAGCAACTTCACTTGACCTGGGTTTCATCAAAAGGGTTGTCTGTTCTCATGCAGAGAATGGACCAGCGTTTGAGGCAGCTGATGGGCCTTGCAAAATTTGCTGCTACTGTACCTTTTCAAAGAGCAATGCTGTGTTTGCACCAAAGTCCTTTGTAAACCACCTCCTTCACATACTTTGCACAGCCCTAATATTGATGCCTGAAAAATATTAGCAGAGCAAACAGTGCTTCATCATTCTGCAGCAATCTGTACATAACAACAGCAAACATACATCACTTTTTCTGAAACAGAACTATCGAGGTTTCCTGCTAGGCAGTACTGTTTTTCACAAAAAAGAAAGAAAGAAAGAAAAAATACAGAGTCTCTTGACAGGGTTTGAGGAGTTTGACATAACATAAACACAGGGTAAGTTTCTAACCCTAGGATTGAATGTAATATGGGTACATTAAATTTTTGCCTAGAAAACCACAGGAAACTTTTGCTTAATCCTCTTCAATCATTCATTAATTTTTTAAATAATAGATTCCTTATCTTCATTTTCACTCTATTGACTGTGCTTTCCATCTTTGCTTATTTCCTCTTATTCCTGCATTTATTTTTAACTTAGCTATGTAACTTTAATACTATTTCTTATCTGCATTCCTATTTGTACATGAGGGATCCTTGGTGCTTTCTGAGCTTGTTTTCTTACAGAGGTTTCATTATCCAAACTAAGTAATATCATCAAGTAAGTTTTACACTTGTTCATACCTCAGGTTTTACACTTACTAGTACTGATGATGTTACCTAGTTTGGGTAATGAAACATCTGCAAGAAAACAACCAAGCTCAGAGAGCACAGCAAGGTGCTTGGACCTAACATTTGCAAATTCCCTCAGGACTCTTGGATATTACTAGTCTGATTCTGTGGGCTTAAATGTATTCCAGGGGTTTCGTAACCATTTCTTTGGGCTTGCCACTTCCTCCTTGTGTCAATTGTTCTGTTTAGGTCCATTTGAACACTGTTACCCCTTGGTGAGAAGTCCAAAGCAAAAAAGGAGTTGAAGACTATTGCCCGCTCCCTATCACCAGTTGTTATCCTGGGAAAAACCACCCCTCTTTTTTCTTTCCTTTTGCAACTAACATAGTAAGAAAAAGAGAGAGAGAGAGTTTTTTCACTGCTTATAACTTTCCTGGTGTACTTCGTTTTTTGTACTTCCTTTCTAACCTTTCCATGGACAGCAGCTACCTGCTGGTACACATCCTTGACAACTATACCCATCTTCCATGTCCTTTCAACTCTTAGCTTAGTCAAAAGTATCTTATGTATCCACAGTCATTTTCTAAATGCCATTTTTCCGTGCAAAAATAATGTGCAACCCTAAAACTAATTTCCCTTCTGGAGAGAAATGGGTGCACCATGTGCAGAGAAACAGGGCAATGGGAAATACCTAGGAAGAAATGAAATGAACTGAAATGACCAGTCAGGGTAAGAGCAAGATTGTTTTGAAATCAGTGCCCAAATTTAGGCATAACATATCTGGGCTGCAAAAATTTAAATGATCCCCAAATGACAATAAAACATAGACTTACCCAGTGGTGGGATTCAAATATGTGAACAACCGGTTCTCTGTGTGGATGCCACTTCCAGAAGTCCATTCTGGGCCTGGGCAACAAAAAATTAGCTACCTGTTCTGCTGAAGTGGTGCGAACTGGCTGAATCCCACCATTGGCCTTACAGAGAAGGGAAAAAAAGAGGCTTCATTGCTATTGGTATATAGGTAGTCCTTACTTAACAACCACAATTGGGACTAGCAATTCCATTGCTAAAGTGATGCAGTTGTTAAGAAAGACATCACATACCGAGGGTCATCTCTTCTGCTATGATCAGTAAGCAAGTCACCCACAGTTCTTAAATGAGGCATCAGGTGACCACAACTTACTTCCAGCTTCTCCATTGATGCTGCTTGCCAGAAACTACTGTAAGTTGCACAAATGACAATCACAAGACCACTGCCTGCTGTAATAGTTATAAAACAGCTACCAGCTGTGAAGCAACCAATCTCAAACACAGGATCATGGCAACACCGCAACAGCCATAAATGCAGGGACTGGTCATAAAGTTGGTAACTTCAAAGGGTCACTAAGCCAGGATTATCTGTAATCATGTTTGTTCTGTCATTAAGTTCTCACAAGTATGATTCAACTCAGGGCTTTTCAACCAGTGGTATGGGTACCACCTGTGGTACATTGGGACCTGGCAGGTGGTACGCAACCATCCTAGAAAAGTGGTAGCGGGGGAGGGGAATGAGTTGAACTGGTGGCAGCACTGCACAGGCCTGAGCAAGAGATGGCTGGAGCTGCAGGGCTGTCAGGGCTCAGTGGAAGCGCCAGGATCAGCACTTCTTCAGGGCTGTCAGGGCTCAGCGGAAGTGCCAAGATTAGCGCCAGGCTCCAGCCGGAGCTCGACACTGATCCTGGCACTTCTGAGCCGAGAAGAAGCGCCAATCAGCTGGAATGTTGCAGCATCTCCAGTGTCTTGTGATTTACATTCAGATGCTTGGCAACTGATTCATATTTATGATGATCACAGTGTCCCAAGGTCACGTGAAGTGACCAAAACCTGCTGTAACCACCCAGTAGATGGGGGGAATAAAAACCAAACAGCCCCATCCCACCCCACCCTTGCTGCCAGTCCTCAGCAGAAATGCTCACAACAATGAAAACCTTGGACAGGAGGAAGAGCGTCGCCGGGCAGGCAGGCAGGTGTCTTGCTCGGCTGTGGCTCGGGGGGGCACTTTTTCAGTGCCATTGTAACTTCGAACAGTCACTAAGCGAACTGTTGTAAGTCGAGGACTATCTGTACTTCATCACTTTTTTCCTCTTTTTTTGGTCATCAAGTTTTTGACACCTTGCTAGGCGACTGGTGGTACTCAGATGTTGCCATATCCTAAAAGTGGTACAATGGGTGAAAAGGTTGAAAAGCCCTGATTTAACTCACTAGGTTAGGTTTGGCTCCTTTGTACTTGGTTTTGCTCTGACTGGGGTGGTAAAGATGTAGCATCTGCTCTGATTTTGCACATGCTCAGATTTAACTAAGGCTTGTTATACTGAAGATAGGTGGAGAGTTTCCAGGCTGGGGAAAGAGGAGATAATTTATTGTATGTACAGTTGATCCAAAGCATTTAGACAAATTGGTTCAGATTTGCTTTTAATGATCCCTGATTTGTGATTCACCTGGCAGCTATTTTTCACAACGCCTTAGAGGCGTGAGGATCAATTCATCTTTTGCTTCTGTTTCTGAAAAGACTTCCCTCTCTTTCCCCAGAAAATGTGCTAGGGATTTCCAATGGATTTTGTTCACCTGTAGAAAGATTAGATGTCAAAATCCCTCATTGTTAACAGCTTTTCTTCATCCATTCTGCTTAAGGCCTTTCATTTGTTTTAAAAATTTACAGTGCCTTGACACTCATTAAAGCAGGCTGCAAGAGTCTGTTTTCCTCCAGTAGGCACATATGGAGAAAGGCAAGTCTGCCTTTGCAAGCTGCAAAACATAACCCATAAATCAATGAGATAATACAGCACAGCTGTCACAAGAAAAGTCCTAGAAATGCATTTCTCCTTTCAGCTAGAATTTTGACTGAGCTTTTCACTGGAAATTAAAAATGCACTTCTTCAAAACTTCTAGGAAACAAAGCGTGTGTAAAAAAAAATCATGATCAACAATAGCAAAAAAAAAAATAGCAGTTAGACCAGAGGTCTTCAAACTTGGCCCTTTTATGACTAGTGGACTTCAACTCCCAGAATTCCTCAGCCCAGGCACTCTGGCTGAGGAATTCTGGGAGTTGAAGTCCACAAGTCATAAAAGGGCCAAGTTTGAAGAGCCCTGACTTAGACTTATGTACCACTTCATAGGGCCTTGCAGCACTCTCTAAGTGGTTTACAGAGTCAGTATATTGCCCCCGCCCCCCAACAATCTGGGTCCTCATTTTACTGACCCTGGAAGGATGGAAGGCTGACCTCACTTTGAGCCAGTGAGAATTGAACTCCTGGCAGTGGGCAGAGTTAGCCTGCAATATTGCATTCTAACCACTGTGCCACCTAGGCTCAATGGTTAGAATGCAGTAAGAAAGACTGAAATGTAACATTTTAGAGTTCCTATTAATTCAGCAAAAGAAAATGGTTCACCTACTTTATTCTACCTTGGAAACCAACATATTCTACAAGGCATAGTAGCAATGTCTTTTCAGAATCGACAATCATTCAATCACAGGTCCCACTAATCACTATAGAATCACCAAAAATGCAGGGTAGGGAAAAAGGAATACTTTTCACCTCACGTAATTCAACTCTAGAAATTATTATGAAATCCATGAATGTAGATGGGTTTTAAGGGAGAATTTGATAAAATTCATGGAGGACAAGATTATCAGTGCTTAATTACTAGCCATGATGAAGAAATTCTGAACAATATGTGTGCATGCAGGATAATGTAAATAAAAAAGATTTTGTGGTGCTGCTTTTATTAGCAACATAGCAGGCATCACCAGTCAACAGACAGCAACTTACATAGTGTTATAGCTCTGTGGGAGTCAGCTCCCCAGAGAAGGAAATATTAAAAGGGCAGAAAAATACATTTCCTAAAAAGAAATTGAAAAACCAGGAAAGCATGCCCAGATTTCTTAATAGTCCCGGGTCTCCTCTCCCGAAGCAGAAAAACCAGTTCTATAGATATGCAAATGTAAACCATCAGGAAGGTTGGAGCTAGAAAATTAAGAAGACAAGGACACCTAAAATCTACATACCCCAGCCCCAGGGAAGCAGGACATGAACTTTGGACATAATAGGATTAACCCATAACCATTGGAATACAAGAAAGGCACACTCAGACTCAGATTAAAAGTTCATGACACAGGAAATAGTCTCAAACAGGAACAGGAAGCAACTCTAAACAAAAGGACCCAGAGGGTATAAAAACCAGTGAGTTAGGACACTGAGCTTGTCGATCAGATGGTCGGCAGTTTGGCGGGTCAAATCCCGAGTGCCGCGTAACAGAGTGAGCGCCTGTTACTCGTCCCAGCTTCTGCCAACCTAGCAGTTCGAAAGCACGTAAAAATGCAAGTAGAAAAATAGGGACCACTACGGTGGGAAGGTAACAGCGCTCCATGCACCTTTGGTGTCTAGTCATGCAGGCCACATGACCACGGAGACATCCTCGGACAAGCGCTGGCTCTTCGGCTTTGAAACGGAGATGAGCACCGGCCCCTAGAGTCGGAAACGACTAGCATGCATGTGCGGGGGAACCTTTACCTTTACCTTACATGTGGTCAGTCCTTCTTTTCTGCCAGCCGTCTTCCTGTGTGGTTCTCCTTTTCAATAAACTACAACCTTCTTCCCAAAGCATATTTGTTCCCAGCTTGGATGAACCATAATGAAGACTTTTCTTCCAACATTTATATTTTCCATTCATCAAGATTAAAAATGTATCAAAATAAAATGGTCCAACAGTTCCTTTAACACTTTTGATACCAACCTTTTAGAACATAGCTTTTTTGCTCCTTTTAAATGTTTATTGCACCATTTGGTGATTGTGATGATGCAGCATAATCAAGTTGGTGTCAGCAACTACATATATATTCTTCATGATGCTCTGCCCATCCACCCGGTCATCCTCTTCTTCTCCTTTCTTACATTCACCTCCCCAGGGCTGTTGCACAATCTGAGGGGTGGAGGAGGGCCTTCCTGGACTCATGACTCCAGGAAGGTCTTCACATAAATCCAACTTGTGTGCTTATTGCCCCCTTTTCTGGACTGAGAAACCCTCCTTAGAGCCACTCATGCCTTGGTTAATTTGGAAGTGGACTCTTAACAATGCACTCTACACAGGCTTCCCTTTAAAAGCTACAGCCAGTTCAGAATGCATTGGCAAGCACAGTGATAACCCTCAATATGTTCATGTAACAGTGCCAAGAGCACTTTACCAGTATGCTTCCAATTGCAACTCAAAGTTATCCCATTTAAAGCCGTATATGATTTAGGGCTTAGCTATCAGAGGGACTATCTGTTTCCTGCAATTATCAGCCTGACCTGGATAATCAAGGTTGACTTGCTTTGGTTCTTATTGATCGAGCAATGTCATTAAACAGAATCCAGGAAGTAGCTCTTCTTTGCTGTAGTACCTGACAGCTTTGCTGTAGTACCAGCATGCTGTGGGGGAAAAAAAAAGATTGCATCTTCAGTTGACAATTCTTAACTGTTTGTTCCTGTAAAGCCATAGCACTACATTTGGGGCCAGGAAGCCTGTGGTCTTGAATACATCATCCCCATCCACCAAACAGTTAGCTTCATGGTGCAGAAGGAGGAAGAATCAGAGCTTCCCATCTCTATTCTTCTATTCTTATGCACAAAAAGGGCTGATGTAACTAAGGCTACTTCCTTTGCTAATTGCCCACAGTATTTTTTTTTCCCCATGAGTTTGATTGACTGATATCAGTAATGTGCATTCTTGCATCTTGTTCATGCCTTATACACTTTGATTTGCCTGCCTTTAATCCCATTTTGCTATTTTGATGTTTGCTGATGTTTAATAAAATAACATCAAGCTGTGAGCTTGTTTGTTTGTTTTTGCCAACTGAATTGAATGGAATGTATGCTCTTTCTGATTTGGAGACAGGGACTGATGAGGCAAGTAGTGGGTACAAATGAAACTGGAAATTCCTTCTGTAATTTTCCAACCCAGACGAGATCTGAAATGAGCTGCCAGCTATGCCTCTTGCGCAGAGGTTTCTCTGAACTGAAGGGCAGAAGAGGAAGGGGTTGGCAGCAGCTGGTTTTGTTTTGTTTTGACTCTGGGACAGAAAAGAGGAAAGTGAGAGAAATTCTCTTGTGTGAAATCCCATTCTTTGGTCAGTGAATCCAGATTTTGAGCCTGGTCATCAGGCAGGACATTCACTTTTCCCAATAATGTCAGGTGAAGAATGCCTTGTGCAAAATCCTTTTGTCCATCGTGACTAAAAGCCATTGGCATCATGGGATATGAATAAGACTACACTGTATGCATACAGGCTGAAAGTCTATGGAGAATCTCAGTTATCCAGGTCATGGTGTTTTTTCAGGACGCATCTAGAGATAAACCTCCAAATGGCCCCAACAACTCTTTGATTCAAATGACCAACTGTCTGCAAGGAGTATAAATCCTTCCATTCCCCACCATCCAGTGAGAGTGTCTTGTTCCGTTTGTTTTTGTGGTAATAAATTTGGCAGGCGTAATTCCAGCCTCTTGCCTTCTTGTAAAAGGGGTTGTCCCTGCCTTTTCTGCAGGGCCGGTAGCAGGCTGGTACAAAACACAGAGCCGAAGAAGCTTCTTGGATGAGAAGCGAAACGTCTTCAAAGGAAAACAAGAAAGTCCAGTTGCCTCCTGAAAAAGCACCTTTGGGAATACAGGCTGAAAATATCCCTACCCAAATATAAAATGAAACTCTAAATGTAAGAATAGAAAGAATAAAAATGGGTAGACTATCCTCTTCAATCATTTTTTTCTGGCTATTCTTAAGAATGTGTCCAAAGAAACTCCAGAAAGTTATTGACACTGAAAGCTAAGCAGAGAGCTCTTCAGTTTGATGGTTTTGATTTTCACTTCCCAGTTTACTTAGAAGCTAGCCAGAACCATCAGCTATTAGAAATTTATACGGTAAGTACTGACTCAGCTTTCGTTTATTGTTTACCAAGAAATTGAGACAAGACTGCCAATTTTGCATGTTCATCTTCTCACAGAGCCTCTTACAGCAATTCAAAGGCACTAATATTTTCTTATTAAAACAACTCTGGTGTAAGATCTAATGTGAATCATTGAGATGAAGCAGTCTTCCTTTAACATTTTATAAAACTGAGATGCTAAAAAGCCCTTTTCACAGGTGGTGACAAAGCAGAAAGAGCACCATGTTATTGCCATTTTTGAAAAAATAAAAGGCAATGGGACTTTAACACTGTTATTTAGAAGTAAAGTTTGATTAACTTGAGGAAAGTCCCAATGTTTAGCCACACTCACAGAAGAAAGAGAGATGGATTATTAAAAGTTTTGATCGGGCTTCTGTGCTTCCAGAAGAATTGCTGATATTACTTAAGAGTCATCATCAGTCTTTATGTAAATGAAAACACCTCAGTTATTGCTTTCTGGTTTTCTTTCAGCTACATTTTGTAGTGGCAAATACCAAAATATCTAAATCAGAATTGCTAAAACATGCCATTTTCTTTGAACAAAAATATGCCATCAGTATCTAATATAGAGTGCAGCCCTTCAGCAGTCCATTGTATTGTTCCAACACCCAAAATGGTGTAAATTTTTTAATTTTATTTTTGCTTTTGTTCTCAAGGAAAGAAGAGGCTTATAAAAAGCCTGGGCACAAGAGGTTATAAATTCCTCACTGAGAGAGGGAGTGGTTCCAGTCTCTCTAAAAGAGAAAAGGATCAGGCCACTTTGAAAAAATCCATTCTGGGTCCAGAGGGTGAAAACACCTATAGGCCAATGGCCAGTAGGCTCTTTCTTGGCAAGATATTTGAGCAGCCAATCAAGTGCTAGTTGTTTTGGACAAAACTGATTTTCTGGATCTGATTCAATCCAGTTTCTGATTATGGAATAGAAACTGCTAAACTCCTCCTTGAGACTGGATGATGCAAACATATGGCAGTTCTTCATCTACCCTGGCTACCCAGACTGTTTCTGGAGCCAATTCAAAGTAATGGTTCTGACCTTTAGATCCCTAAATGTCTAAGAACCAGATTACCTGAAGATAATCTTTTCACATATATAGCCACCTAAAACTTAAGATCATCTAATGGCCCAGGTCTCTCTTCAAAGGAAGTGAGGTAGGCCTCTACAAGGAGGAGACATTTTCTGTCCTGCCACTCTGTCATGGAATTACATTCCTAGAGAAGGTTGACTGGCATCCACACTGGCATTATTTTGAGACTGGGTGAAGACATTTCTATTTTTACAAGGTTTTTAAACTGATTTTTAACTAATTAATATTGGATTAGTTTTAGAATGACTGCCTTATAAAGGCCTAGTTTGCTGTACATGGTGTTTTTATTTTACATATGCTTTTATTCAAATGGTGGTTTTTAAATTTGTTTTACTGTAAACCAGCCAGATATCTTCGGCTATTGGGAAGTTTAAAATGAACAGATAGCCTCTCTCTCGCCAAAAGCCTGAAATGTCCATTTTTGACCTGGTTTAAAGAGCAACACTTTTCAAAGTCAAATTGATCTCATAGCCATCCCAAACTCCTCAATCCCTCAGAAATGCAGTCAAGTCACTATTATAGAAGCCAATTTGGGGTTATTTTCCAGATGGTTCAAAAATGCTATCAAGGGGTAAAATCTCATCCCTGAACCTTTTGAGGACCTCATTATTTTAACAGGTAGCTTCTGGGGACATTGAAAGATCAGGAGGTTGAGCTGCAGCCACCAGATAATGCCCACCTTAATTTAAAATCAAGACCAGTTCTATTCCTGAAGTCTAAGAGGTGCTCAATCATGTGATAGTTCCTAAGATTAGAATAAGCAAAGCATTCACTCTTAGTGGTGCAAAAACTGGTTTGCTGTGTTTACATTTATGCTCTGTATAAATAAAAAAAATTGTAGTCTTCTTAACTCCAGCAAGTAACAGTGCTATTACATTTAGTTGGTGGTAACAAAGTCCAGAAATGTCTTGTTTTTACAGTGAAGTGGAAAGCCAAATTTTAACATCTAATTTTAGGTAGGATGTGGACTTTTAAGTCCAATTTAATATTCTGCCTCTCCTCTGAAAGCCTTGGGGAAAATATATTGATATTTATTCACCATATATATTGTCAGATTTAGTTGTTATCATATTCAATATTGCTGGAAAGAATATTGTAATTCTTGTGGTGTTCATGGAAAACCATCACCATTTGTTTAAAAGTTATAGAGAAAGTTATGGAGAAAACCTATAACCATCACTGGGGGTTAAGTTGATTCCATTTGTGAAGAAAAAAAAAATGAATGTTCTAAAATGAAGATGGGGATGAACCAATTTGCCAGCACCTTAGTTTATAAAGGGTTGTTGTCGAGTTGTTGAGTTGTTGCTGGGGTTTTTTTGCTTTGATTTAGCATCTTTACATTTCAACCTGACTTAATTGTTTAAAAACAAGATGTGTAAAACTAACAAAATTATTGCCAATAGTCCATCTGGATAGGAAAAAATCCAGAGCACTTTGGTGCAAACCCAGAAGACTTTATTTCAGATGTTATCCCCTTCATATTAACCTTTATAAGATGACCCTCTTTTTTATGTTATGTGATCCATTACATTGTCAAGAAGTGTTTTTAGAACTCTTGTGATATGGAAGCTATTGAGTATTAATTCTGAGATATTAATACAAACACCAAGTTTTAGAGGGCTGCAGTAGTAAAATAAATAAACAATAGTAAAATAAAAGTATAAGGCAACAATTTAATTTTTTAAAGAATTTTAATAACTGCTTAAACCCAGACCTAAATAGGACTATGGAAAAACAAAGCAGTATCCTACACACAGTGTAGCCACTGCACAGGCTCTCTATCTCTCTGGGATGTCCAGTCCTGTTGGGGGGAAAAAACAGCTTTTGAGGGATTTCCGAAATGCCAAGTGACTCAGATAATCTTTATATTAGTACTTACCGTGATCCAACTTGCCAAAATTACATGGAAAGTTTCAAAATCTTTCTATTTTGGGGACAAAAGGTATAAGAAATAAAAAGATTTCTAACTTGACTCAACGAACCTACCTGCGCCATTTTGGTTTATGTTTATTCTCCAGTATATGACTAAGCTACAGTTTGCAACATTGCTTTTTACTGGAGAGTTGGGGAGGTACTTTTATAGACCCACAAAGATCTTTAAATTGCTTTGCGTGGATTATTGGCAAAGGTATGCATAGCGAGCAGCAGACCCCAGTTCTTTATGTAATAATTACAGTACATTTGCTTTGGCTTGATTCTATTTGGAGATCCTAGTTGAAGCTACTATAAGGCAGCACCACCACCACCCTATGAAGGAACATGAAGCTGCAGCTGACCCAGAATTACTGGAAATGCTCTGCCTCTGTACCATAATGAGAGGGTACATATGCGATGCACAGTTCTGCAATTACAAACTGTAACAATTATAGCAAATACAGCTACACCAGACAACCAGCTTAAATGGATAAAGTACAAAGGCCTTTATCCCAAGGGAAACTTGAATTGCCCTTCCCTAAGAACTACTTTTCTGAGACTCAACCACTCTCTTTTCTTATCTTTTTACCATCTTTTTAATGTAACTGGAGTAACATATCTTTTACACTACTACATCCAGGAAATTAATTAGAAAAATACCTTCAACTCACTGTGAAAATTCTCACCAGGACAATTTTTAGAAGGAGATGACTTCTATCACAAGATGCTTGGGTACTGAACAAAAGTCAGTCTTGGATAAGGGTAATATTTTCTTACAATTTTTGTAACTTGAAATACTGAAATCCAAGGCCAAAGTCATGCACATAATACTCTTTGAATAAAGAACATCCTTTTCATATGCCTAAATACAAAATCTATTATTATAAGATATAAATTCTCCATGAAGAAATTTTGAAGGCAATGGTGCTGGGATTGCTTGATAATTTATGGGTTTATAAAGTGATTGGACATAGCTTTTTTTACTTCTATGCTTATATATGGGTGTCATCTTTTTATATTACTTATGAAATGTTTTCATTTGCATTATATCAGTTGACATCAGTGCTATCTTTACCACAAACCAGATCATTATATTATCCAAAAAGTTATATGACAGTACCTTGAACAACAACCACAGCAACAACAACAGGAAACAATTAAGAATGAGTCAAAAAGTAATATTTTCTCATCCACCATGTTTATTTATTTATTTATTTAATGGATTTTATATACCGCCCTATTCCTGAAGGACTCAGGGAGGTTTACAGGGCGAATTAAAACAATACAAATAAATACAATTAAAATAGAATTAAATTAAGACTAGCCCACAATTAAAACAAATTAAAATTTAAAATTTAAAGTTAAATTAAAACCCCCTCAGTCCAGGCCAGAAAGATCAAATAACCAAGTTTTCAGGTCCCGGCAAAACGAGCGAAGGTCCGGGGAAGTCCGAAGTTCCACCGGCAGTTCATTCCATAGGGCAGGCGTGCCGACAGAGAATACTCTCCTCCTTGGAACTACCCGCCGGCATTCCCTAACCGGCAGAACCCTAAGGAGGCCCTCCCTGTGGGAGCGCACAGGACAATGGGAGGCTGATGCTGGCAGCAGGTGCTCCCTGAGATAATCTGGACCCATGCCATTTAGGGCTTTATAGGTCATCACCAGCACCTTGAATCTCACCCGGAGGGGTACTGGAAGCCAATGCAGCTCGCGGAGAAGAGGTGTTACATGAGAGTATCAGGAAACTCCCATTACTACTCGCGCGGCTGCATTCTGCACCAGCTGAAGCCTCCGAGTGGTCCTCAAGGGCAGCCCCATGTAGAGAGTGTTGCAGTAGTCTAACCGGGAGGTCACGAGCGCATGAGTGACTGTGCGTAGGGCATCTCGGTCCAAATAGGGTCACAACTGGTGCACCAGGCGAACCTGGGCAAAAGCCCCCCTGGTCACGGCTCCTATATGATCTTCCAAACTGAGCCATGAATCCAGGAGGACGCCCAAGTTACGAGCCCTATCAGCGGGGTGTAACACCTCACTTTATTAAAAGGGAAGGTGCAATCCAGCCATTTCATCAAGCAACTAAATTTATATCAAGGCTTATGTGTTCATAATCTTCAAGTATGCCTCAACTTGAGTTACTTTGAGGGATACTTTCTGTGATAGTTTACATGCACCTGAGCTCACCAGCTTCTAGAAACTGGGATGATTGTCTTTCTTTTCCTGGTAAAGGATAGCAAGCTAAATGTGGATGAGTAGACAAGGTTGGAGACCTTGACAGAAAGAAGCAACAAAGATGATCAGGGGACTGGGGGCTAAAACATATAAGGAACAGTTGCTGGAATAGGATATGTCTAATTTAATGAAGAGAAGGATGAGGGGGGACATGATAGCAGTCTTCCAATATCTCAGGGGCTGCCACAAAGAAGAGGGAGCCAAGCTATTCACTAAAGCACCTGAAAGCAGGACAAGAAGCAACAGATGGAAACTAATCAAGGAGAGAAGCAACCTAGACCTAAGGAGAAACTTCCTGACAGTTAGAACAATTAATCAGTGGAACAACCTGTCTCCAGAAGTGGTGAATGTTCCAATGCTGGAAGTTTTTAAGAAGAGACTGGCCAGCCATTTGTCTGAAATGGTATAGGGTTTCCTGCCTGAGCAGGGGGTTGGACTAGATGACCTCCAAGGTACCTTCCAACTTTATTATTATTAAGTCTTAAATATTGTTGTAATTAACATCTTAATCACAGCCGGAGAACTTTTGAGGATGTAACACTGTTTTGTGCAAAAACGTGGCACAAATAACCTCATAAAATTCTCCACCAATTCTGGAGTAGGGAATTTGGATGGACCATTTCTTGGAATAGTGTCAAGAGAAGGAGATGTGCTAATGAGAGGTCTCCCTCATTGTGATTACAATTGCACCACTACTGAACAAGCCCAAATAGGAAAAATTTCCTGGTGGCTTTGCTTACTGATGAATTAAGACATGGAAAGCCAGAGTGGCTTATATAGCAGAGATTATGGCCCAATGAATGACCAATGGGTTTTCACACACATACTCTTGGCTCCTTTATAAACTAAGGAAATAAAATAATACTTTAGTTTACTTTCTGCTCAGCATTTATTAGGACATGGCATCTAGATTATGCAGTAATGCTGCACCCTACAGGAAGGCAAATTAATCTGCCCTGTCATATGTGCACTAGTTGTACCGAGGATATGCTGTGAAACTTTTTTGACCACTTGGTCATACAACTTCCCTAATCTGCTGTCCTTTAGATGTTGAGAACTACAATATCCATTATTCCCAGTCATCCTACCAGGAAGGTTGAACCCCCTAACCCATGCACATCTGACTTGGTCTCCCCTTCAGAACAGTTGTTGAGAAATAAGCGACATGCCCAGCCAGATGGGTGGCAGATGATATGAGCAAAGTGATGTTGCCCAGCTTGTCACATTTTGGGGGATCTTATGGCTGTTGAAGACTTATCAGCTTCCTTCTAAGTCAGAAACTTTTCCTGGGCTTCCACAGAAAGTGGAGAACAGTCATGTTGGAGCTGCTGTTGATGAAGATTGTCATCTGCCCAACCAGGAGGTTCTTTATTTATAGAAAAGTCTTTGAACAGACCACTGCAGTTTAGTGTAGTAATAACAAGTTACAGCAAATTCTGAGAGTGGTAGAGTGTAACACAGGCATGCATTACGCCCCATTCTAAATTATCTTTGAGGAAAAGTCTGTAATTAAGGGAGATTTGAATAGGCAGAACCTGGGTCATTCTAAGGGATACTTTCTCAGTTATTTTTATGGGCAGGCAGAAAGAAAAAAAAACACAGGCTGCCAAATGGAGTGGGTCTTCATGTAGTCCTTTTTTAAAGCTTTGATGCCTTGGAAAATCCAGGTTAAGTATAAAGAAATTTAAAAAGCACCTAGAATTTAGTATCTCACAAATAAGGTTAATTAAAAATTTTACTGTCACAGTTGGGCAAAATGGTGTGCTTCTTTCATAGAAGGTATCCTGGAACGAGACTATTCCAGATCAGAAGATAAGAAGCAAATCTAGGCATGCCCTGGATTAAGGATGACTCATTAATCATGTCCCAAACTTGTGTCCACATGTATCTCAGAATCTTTCCATAGCTTAAGGTAGCCCAAAGAAATGCTAAAGTGCTAAGTGGAAGTGCTGAAAATGGTGTTTTCCCTAATATCTTGCCTGAGAAGACCGCTTGTAGATAATGTAGAGTATGTTGGTGTACACCAAGGAGATGGTGAGAAATAATGAACTCCATGAAGGCAATCTAATGACTCCAATTGGTTCCGTTTAGACACTGAGCTTGGTTGTTTTCTTGCAGATGTTTCATCACCCAAACTAGGTAACATCATCAGTGATGATGATGATACCTGGTTTGGATAATGAAACGTCTGCAAAAAAAGTAACCAAGGTCAGAGAGCACCAAAGATCCCTCATTTCAACATTGAGCTACAAATATTGTCCTTTATTGTCACTGATCTCTTTGTCTGCCCCTCTCTCCTCCTGTCTGATGTGGAGTGAGCCTGGGACCCTTGGAACCACAGACCCTCTCTCATTTGCAACTGGGGTGATCAAGCAGTCATCCTGGCAACGTACAGAGCAATGTTATTGATATTGACTTCACTGTTCCCAGTTGAGTGAACACCATGGAATCCATTGCTGAAAAGCTTGGTTCTTTGAATTGCTTTGTTATCTGTTTGTTTAAACCCATTGTGTAGTCAGCCCTTGTGTTAATAATCAATAAAGCAGTCAACCAAGAGGTGTAAATAACTCTTTGTTGCTACCTGTGTGGACAAAGGAAGGCAAATCCTGAAACTGACTAACCCATTCCTGGCTTCAGATATGTAATTGAAAGTGTAGTAGTAGTAGTAGTAGTAGTAGTAGTAGTAGTAGTTATTTTAAAACCTCTCTGCTTTTATATTTGGGGTAGCCTTGCCTTGGGGAATTCCCTTCCCAGTTGCTGTGGCTTCAAAGAAAACCCTGATTCCTTGTTCTTGGAATTCACACATTGATCCTGAAGAGAAACCCCTTTCTCAAACTGCTATTGTTCAGTGACTATCTCTCATCTGAACACATCAAGATGGTCACTACACAGTAGCCAGATGCAAAACAGGTTTTTTCCTACTATCCAGTGGTTATGGTCCAATCATAGTTAATAAAGATTTTTTAAAAACAGTCAATTGTACAACAAGAAAAAAACAAGGGATAGTACCAAAACTCTCAATATATAGAGTAATCAGGGCATCCTGCATGAAGGAGGTTTTCTGTGAGGTGTGGATGATGAGGTATATGTTTCAACAGAAGGGACTACTCAATCATAGTCCTTGTACTGCTACATGTTAAAGGTGTTCAGGCAGCAGCGCAGTGCAGACCCACTTCATATACACGGTAAAGGTATTCTGAGGGGGAAATCCCTGGATGTGGCCAAGAATGTTCTGCCTTTTTACTGTGGCAATACATTTTGTTTAAAAAAGAATTACAAGTTGACAAGAAAAAGTGACTGCAGATCTTGCCTGCTGATAATGTATGCATCTCACCCCTGAATGTCTCCTGAATTTACTCATCTGAACTCTGAATATTGAGAAAGCATCTTATCATCTTTATCCTGGTTGTTTAACTTTCCTACCTAGTCTGGTGACTTAATTTGGGAAGGAGGGCGTGTGAATAGATAAAGAAAGCAAAAATTTAACTCTGTTGCAGCAACTGACACGGGGGACAATGTTTGTATGGGGGACAATGTTTGTATTCTGCTTCAAACAGCAATATTAATCATCTAGGCTCGGGGTGGGGTGGGGAATACAGTGGTGATTTCATGAAGTTCCATATAGAGTTACAGCCATCAAGCCATGAACAAACTGTTTGAACATGTTCTATTAAATCTAATTAAATTCATATGGGGGAATAAAAATAACTTGGCAGCATATTTTAGAAACAGCTAGGGCAAGACAGAAAACAGGGAACCGAATGAGAACTAACAAAAACAAAATTAGCCACTGTAAATAGATATTTTCAGACAAAAAAAATCAGCATTTTTTAAAAAAACAAAGTGCCATATTATGTTATAAATTTGCATTTGTTTCATTGAAGAAAAAGTTATTTTCATCCAGAAAAAGAGAATTTCAGCCCCGAGAGTATACACAGTGCTATGTAAACACACAGGAATACATTTTGCACTTTGTTGTCTCAACTGTCTCCCAGGGAGAAGGTAAGGAAGGAAGGTACACAAAAAGATAATTTATGCCACCATCCTAAAGTATGGGAGAAAGACATGGTATTTCCATTATCAAGATTGCATTGCCATCAGACCACCAATCTATTTGTCAGGCTGTTGAAAACACAATTCCTCTGAAAAGGGCACAGGGAAATATGATCATTCTAGTTAATACCCTGTACACTACGGTTGGGCTTCAACTGCAAGCCAATGAACATTGGACTGTAGGACATGAGGAGATGGAAAAAGTGAGAAATTAAGGTTTGGGGGACAGGGAGATGGGATACCATTAGTAGTACCTAAAAGTGGGGGTGGTTCTAACAGCAGCAGATTGCTGAATAAATAGTCCTAAACAAATGTACGCCAGTGATACAGCCTTTTATGCTCATTATGTTGCAGTCAGTTCCACCGTATCTGCTAAAATTCATTTCTGAATAAATACGTGGAATCAAGCTGTTAGTGACTACCATGACAAAAGTGGAGATGGACAGGGCAACAAAGGGATGAGAATGAGAAGAGAGACAACAGGATGTAATTCAACCACAGATCTTGCCATTGTGGGCTCCTATACCCAGGAAGGAAATGCAACATGAATTTTGTTCTCCATGCTGAAAGCAAGGGGGCTCTGGGTCAGTATGATAGCCTGTAATGAAGTGCTCTCCTGGCTTTTGCAGATGCCGACATCTTTTCCAGCAATAAACCTTAAATTAATGGTCTCGCTGCCATGAGGTAAAGTGGTTTCAAAGCAATGTTTTATGGTATGGCCCTCTAGCACAAGGTACTGGCCCCTGAGAATACTTTTGCAATTTGTGTGCATAGATGCTATGCTTCAGTGCTTTAATCTACACACTTTGCAATTGTGTTAATTCTCTAAGGTGCTGCAAGGGAAGCACTGTGCTGCTTTTCCCTGCTCATTGGCTAGCCTTTCATCATATTTCTAATACAATGGAATTATTTCAATCTACGTTTTGTCCCTTAGTTACCATGCATTTTCATTCCTATGGATTTCAACAAAAATTTCCTACATAAATTTTGCATTTGCTGTAAATACATGTCAATTGCCAAGCATCCAAATTTTGATTATGTGACCAATGGGGTGCTGCGATGGTCGTAAGTGGGAGGACCAGTTGTAAGTAACTTTTTTCAGTGACTTTGTAACTTTGAACACTCACTAAACAAATAGCCACAAATTTAAGTACTAGCTGTGGCCCCTATTTGGCCAGTTCTTATATATACATTTTCCTACATTAAATTTCTAAACCAATTTTAGATTATGGCAAGATATTTTTGAGCTGTAAAGTTTCTGTTTGAAATCTCTCAGTCAGTTGCCAAATATTATGAAGGGCGTAGAATGGCCAGCTTAATTTAGAAGAGAAATGCTGACACTTTGGGGACAAAACTACTTTTTCCAGAAGTGTTAAGTTTTCATTTCAAATTACAGTATTTGCCTTGAATTGCCAAAGCACTTAGGAGAAACGTCTGTCTATAAGCAAGAACAGCAAGGCAATTTTCCTACTCTCACGTGTAGATTAAAAAGGAAGACAGGAGTTAAAGAGGCTTTGAACTAACCCTGTAAATCCCACTATTTTTATGCCAAAGAAAGTAAAGGGAGGGAGTGGAATATGGTAACTTTGCTGTGTACCTGACATCAAAGTCACTATCCAGCTTCCTTGTATTCTGGCAGTGTGTTATTATAGAAGCGTTTGGGGAGTTTGACTCTGACGGCAGGAGCAATGCAATTTATTAAGAATGAGAAGAGCGTTTGGGGCATGAACATTGTTAAGAAAGGCCGTAAGGTTTTTTAAAAATCATCTTCTTTTGTAAAGCAACCATGTTGAATGGATCTCTTTTCTGAAATTATACACCTCTCTTTTATTTTGTTTTCAGAGAGCAAGATGTGGGCTGGGGTGCAAGCTAATCAGAGCAGCACTATGTTGTTGAAGGAAGCTAGGAAAGTAATTATTTAATAAATTATTAGGTCTCTTGCCTTTCTCTCCCAGTGGCCCTCAAGGCCTTTTTTTTGTCTGACTTCCAGCTGTTCTGGAACACCTCTGCCTATACTGGATTAAACATCCATTTCTTTTTCTTCAGCCCTATAACTGAGATCAGCTACTTTTTTTTTGAGTTCTGAAATTACTGTAACATCCCTGCCTTTCAGCCCTTGAAGCGTTTACTCGCAACTGGAAATAGATTAACTGGATCCATTGAAAAAGACGGGTAAGTTAGTTTTTCTTCCTCTTTGGTCAACCTGATTGTCACTCTGAGCACCGCTCTAATGAGGCACTTTGCAACACCAGGGATGGCATCCTTCTCTTCATCAAGGTAAAGAAGCCCAGACATTCCCTTGACAGGTGGCTCACAGTAGGAATGTAATAGTATGTGGCAATTACTGTGAGAGACAGGAGAAAGACCTACAGTCTAGGGCAGGGGTAGGCAACCTTGGCTCTTTTATGACTCGTGGACTTCAACTCCCAGAATTCCTGAGCCAGCATGGCTCAGGAATTTTGGGAGTTGAAGTCCACGAGTCATAAAAGAGCCAAGGTTGCTTACCCCTGGTCTAGGGCAGGGATAGTCAGCCTCGGCTTTTTTATGACTCATGGACTTCAACTCCCAGAATTCCTGAGTCAGCTATTCTGGGAGTTGAAGTCCATGAGTCATAAAAGAGCTGAGGTTGCCTACCCCTGCCTAGGGCTAGGCGGTGGTCTGATAAGACACAGTTTGGTCTGCAGATGGGGGCAAAGCAATCGGAAGCATTTCAGAAGGGACCTCCTAGTTTTCTGGAGGCTAAAAAGAGAGGAGAGGAGAAATACTTTCAGTCTTGCAAAATTAATGTCAGCCTTGCAAGGTGGTTCAAATAAGAAGCACACCCAGATGATCTAATCCTTCTTTATTGTAAGGATAAATTAAACATATTCCTGAAGGTCCCCTTCATGGATTACTGCCTTGTCGTGGCGAAGGGGCTTGCGTAATTCAGTGAAGCTATGAGCTATGCCGTGCAGGGCCACCCAAGACGGACAGGTCATAGCTGAGAGTTCTGACAAAACGTGATCCACTGGAGAAGGAAATGGCAACCCACTCCAGTATCTTTGCCATGAAAACCCTATGGACAGTACCAAAAGGAAAAACGATATGACGCTGGAAGATGAGCCCCTCAGGTCGGAAGGCGTCCAATATGCTACTGGGGAAGAGCAGAGGGCTAGTACTAGTAGCGCCAGAAAGAATGAAGCGACTGGGCCAAAGCCGAAAGGACGCTCAGCTGTGGATATGTCTGGTGGTGAAAGGAAAGTCCGATGCTGTAAAGATTTTTTCTCCATAGGAACCTGGAATGTAAGATCCATGAATCAAGGAAAGCTGGACGTGGTCAAACAAGAGATGACAAGACTGAACATCGACATCTTAGGTATCAGCGAACTAAAATGGACAGGAATGGGTGAATTTAATTCAGATGACCATCAGGTACACTACTGCGGGCAAGAATCCCTCAGAAGAAATGGAGTAGCCTTCATAGTCAAT
Organism: Vipera berus; assembly: GCF_964194415.1. NCBI lineage: Eukaryota > Metazoa > Chordata > Lepidosauria > Squamata > Viperidae > Vipera > Vipera berus. The sequence continues at coordinate 240,436,581 of NC_138202.1, forward strand.
AAAAGAGTAGGAAAATCAATACTGGGATACAATCCTCAAAATGACAGAATGATCTCAGTTCGAATCCAAGGCAAACCATTCAATTTCACAGTAGTCCAAGTCTATGCCCCAACCACCAGTGCTGAAGAGGATGAAATTGACCGGTTCTATGAAGCCCTACAGCACCTTATAGAAGTAACACCAAAAAATGATGTCCTTATCATCATGGGGGATTGGAATGCTAAAGTAGGAAGCCAAAAGATAACCGGAATAACAGGCAAGTTTGGCCTTGGAGTACAAAATGAAGCAGGGCACAGGCTGATAGAATTTTGTCAAGAGAATACAATGGTCATAGCAAACACTCTTTTCCAACAACCCAAGAGACGGCTCTACACATGGACATCACCAGACGGTCAACACAGAAATCAGATTGACTATATGCTCTGCAGCCAAAGATGGAGAAGCTCTATACAGTCGGTAAAAACAAGACCAGGAGCTGACTGTGGCTCAGACCATGAGCTTCTCCTTGCAAAGTTTAGGCTTAAACTGAAGAAAGTAGGGGAAAGCACTAGGCCACTCAGGTATGAATTAAATCATATCCCTGTTGAATATACAGTAGAGGTGACAAATAGATTTAAGGAATTAGATCTGATAGACAGAGTGCCTGAAGAACTATGGACAGAGGTTCACGACATTGTACAACAGGTAGCAACCAAAACCATCCCAAAGAAAAAGAAATGCAAGAAAGCAAAATGGCTGTCTGAGGAAGCTTTGCAAATAGCTGAGGAAAGGAGGGAAGCGAAAGGCAAGGGAGAAAAACATAGATATGCCCAATTGAATGCAGAATTCCAGAGAATAGCTAGAAGAGATAAGAATGCCTTCTTAAATGAACAGTGCAAAGAAATAGAAGAAAACAATAGAATAGGGAGGACCAGAGATCTTTTCAAGAAAATTGGAGAGATGAAGGGAACGTTTAATGCAAAAATGGGCATGATAAAGGACCAAAATGGCAGGGACCTAACAGAGGCAGAAGAGATTAAGAAGAGGTGGCAAAATTACACAGAAGAACTATACAAGAATGAGCTTAACGTCCCAGATAATCACAATGAGGTGGTCACTGACCTCGAGCCAGACATCCTAGAATGTGAGGTGAAGTGGGCCTTAGAAAAGCTGAGCAACAACAAAGCTAGTGGAGGTGACAGTATTCCAGCTGAGCTATTCAAAATCTTAAAAGACAGTGCAGTAAAAGTGCTACACTCAATTTGCCAGCAAATTTGGAAAACTCAACAGTGGCCACAGGATTGGAAAAGATCAGTTTACATTCCAATTCCAAAGAAAGGCAGTGCCAAAGAATGTTCAAACTATCGCACCATTGCACTCATTTCTCATGCTAGTAAAGTCATGCTTAAAATCCTACAAGCTAGACTTCAGCAGTATGTGGATCGAGAACTACCAGAAGTACAGGCAGGATTTCGAAGAGGCAGAGGAACTAGAGATCAAATTGCCAACATACGCTGGATCATGGAGAAAGCTAGGGAGTTCCAGAAAAACATCTACTTCTGCTTCATTGACTATGCTAAAGCCTTTGATTGTGTGGATCATAACAAACTGTGGCAAGTTCTTAAAGAGATGGGAGTACCAGACCATCTTATTTGTCTCTTGAGAAACCTATATGCGGGTCAAGAAGCAACAGTGAGAACTGGACACGGAACCACTGATTGGTTCAAAATTGGGAAAGGAGTCCGGCAAGGCTGTATACTGTCGCCCTGCCTATTTAACTTATATGCAGAGCACATCATGAGAAAGGCAGGGCTAGATGAATCAAAAGTTGGAATTAGGATTGCCGGAAGAAATATCAACAACCTAAGATACGCAGATGATACCACTCTAATGGCAGAAAGTGAAGAAGAACTAAAGAGCCTCTTGTTGCGGGTGAAGAAGGAGAGTGCAAAACTTGGGTTGAAACTTAACATTAAGAAAACCAAGATCATGGCATCTGGCCCTCTCAATTCTTGGCAAATAGATGGGGAAGAAATGGAGGTAGTGACAGATTTTGTTTTCCTGGGCTCCAAGATCACTGCAGATGGGGACTGTAGCCAAGAAATTAAAAGACGCTTGCTCCTGGGGAGGAAAGCCATGGCAAATCTAGACAGCACACTAAAAAGCAGAGACATCACCCTGTCAACAAAAGTGCGTATAGTCAAGGCTATGGTCTTCCCAGTTGCAATGTATGGCAGTGAAAGTTGGACCATAAGAAAGGCTGAGCGCCAAAGAATTGAGGCCTTTGAACTATGGTGCTGGAGAAGACTCCTGCGAGTCCCTTGGACTGCAAGGCGATCAAACCGGTCAGTCCTAGAGGAGATCAATCCTGACTGCTCTTTAGAAGGCCAGATCCTGAAGCTAAAACTCAAATACTTTAGCCACCTAATGAGAAGGAAGGACTCACTGGAGAAGAGCCTAATGCTGGGAAAGATCGAGGGCAATAGAAGAAGGGGACGACAGAGAATGAGGTGGCTGGATGGAGTCACTGAAGCAGTAGGCGTGAGCTTAAATGGACTCCAGAAGATGGTAGAAGACAGGAAGGCCTGGAGGAATGTTGTCCATAGGGTCGCGATGGGTCGGACACGACTTCGCAGCTAACAACAACAACAACATTCCTGAAGGTCTGAAATAATATATTCCATATTCTGTTGCAAATATCAGGCAGTCAGTATCTGCTAAAACATGTTTCAAGGAAGTCTGGCACCTACTCACTCACTGCGGAATAGCATCTCGATTTCCGTTCCTTACAATGTCAGCCATTCAAAACAGGGGTCCTGTTCAATATTACAGACGGCTAAGAATGTACGCAAAGTAGAAGTAACAGATTTTAACATAGAAAAAAATTCTCTAAAATTTCTCTTTCTCTACTCCATCTTTCACACCAGCTAAAATAGTTTTTTTTTCTACCAAATCTTTAAAAGTGTAGGATTTTTGTTCTGTTTTGTTCTGTTTTCCTTCCTAATAATTTATCCACTATTTGGGGATGGGGGGGAAGGAAGCAAGTTACTTTGAAAACTATGTGAAAGGGCCAGAACATCTAATCCTCCAAAAATATTTTCTGATGCAAAGAACCCAGTTCCCAGAAAATCATTTATTTAGAAAACTGAATTTGGTCCAGAGATATTTCATTAAAACTACTTTTATTTTTTTAAAAAGAGGGTGGAGATTTCATAACACAATATTTTCACAGAGACATGCACAATGGTGCAGCTTATCTTAGTCAAATAAAACTGTATTATTTATTCAATTAATAGACGTTTAGAAATTATACATCCCCACCTTTTAAAAGCAAATAAGTTATCCACAGCAAAAAGAGAATTCTACACTGATGTCAATGTAATTAAATTGTAGTCTGGAAATGTTTTAACAAGCTATAAAATCAAACAATCTGAATTTGTATTTCAGCAAGACTTTTGAAGGTCAGAATTTCCTTACTCCTGCTTTTCCTCATCCTAAATTGCATCAAGCAGAACCAGTTGAAGTCAATCATGCAAACTCTTTTTCAGATTGTCATCCATCCCATGCCCCCAATCACATACAGAACAGGATACATTATGCAAACTGGTTTGTGTTAACTATATGAGTACAGTAGGAGAGTTTGGAATGGATTTCTAAAAGATAAGGGGAAATAACCTATGGGAGATAAAATCCATAGGATTCCAAAATGATGGAAGAAATGTGCCCAATGATTAATGCCTTCAGGAGTATGGCCATGTGGCCACGGCCACGATGGCCCTGAGAAGCAGAAATACCACAATATCCAAGGGAGCACTAGTGGGAGAAAGGCAGTGGTACTTGTCACAACCAAGATATTGTGAACTCCATGAGCCAGAGCCTGCTACAACCACACCCATGACATTCAGCAGAGCATTTAGCTGAGACAGGTGGGCGAATTGCATTTTTCCTAAGGGAAGAAATATTCCTTTGTTACAGAAGCACTTCCTCATGTACATCCTCTGCAATAGATTCATTCTTTGTTCAGAAGAACTCTTGTGAAATCGGAGACAGAGATAAGAGTCCTGTGATGGACAGTTGAAGTTAACACTTTACTCACTTGCACATAGTACATTGGCTGGCTTCTCAATTTTCCACAATTACAGGAATGTTAGATAACTGTGCACTATTGTGGCTAAAGTGTACTGGGAATCTTACGGCAGGGTTTATAATTCTTTGACAATCATTGCATTCAGTATATCAACCTGATTAGAAAATAATAGTTTCACAAGCATAACATTTAAAGGTAATTCCTTCTTTCTTAATTTACATGCATGTTTTAATGTATTTGGGATATATAGTCTTAGCCCAGAATCCAGATAATAATTAATAATATTTTATTAAATCTCTATACTGACTGACTCTTGACAACTCTGGGCAATCTTTGTGTGTAAAATAGATGGGTTATACTGAGAGTTCAAACCTACAAATCTTTGGATGAGAAAAATTACATAAATGTGGTTATTTAAAATAAGACTTACAAAATGAAGCACCTGTGCTTCATTTAAGAATGTAAATGACATCCTTAAAGTCTACATGAGTATGCAATTCCTGGAGTTCATTGGCTTCCAACTAAAAATATTCCCAACTCAAAACCAGCACAGGAAAAAAAAGCTGTTAAGAAAATGGCATGCAAAATATGTTTATTAGGAAATGTGTCACAAAAGGCCATTTTGTTACAAATGTTCACAAAATTTGATGGAATGATGGAATATTTGTGAAATGATAGGAAATTGATTAGGCTTGATCTGCACCTCTTGAGCTACATGTTACATTCTCTGTGTGCAGGAGAGGTTTAAATGTTTCAGACATTGTTCTATGGAAGTCAAACAACTCACTTTTGAATATATGTGAATAGGATTTCATAGCCATGGATGAAGAACTGGTGCAAAGTTTATTTTAAGAAGTGTAACTCTCGATAGTACTCAAAACAAAACACTCCCCTGAACACAATTTTTGGAGGTATGTCACTTTCCCACTATGGGCCAGCATCTCTATCTTTCCTTTTAATTCAAATAATCTTTTTTATTTATTTATTTAATCTCCCCTTGTAAACAAAGTGAGTTCCAGGATCTTACAAGCCTATCCAAAGGGGTGGGGTTGGAATACTGAAGCATTTTTTTTATCAAATTTATCTAGATTTTAAAAGAAAAAAAATGTTTCCTGTCATCCAATCTTACTACCTACAATTGAGAGGAGAGAAGAATTATTGCTTTTCATGAGAAGTAGTTTCATTCAGATCAGGTTCCCTGTATAGTGTAACCCAAATGACAATGTTTCTCTTAAGTCTTATTGAAAGTGTTGGCAATGGGTCTCATTCCTGTCTCCAGACATCTGTAATTAGAGCCACAATAAACTCTTGGAGGTCTTTCTAGTACAGGGAATACATCTTTTAAACAGACAGGACAACTTTCTGATAATATGGAATTGTTTATCTTTCAACAAAAGATTGAGGGCAATAGAAGAAGGGGACGACAGAGAATGAGGTGGCTGGATGGAGTCACTGAGCTTAAATGACTCACACCCTGGACGGTATCTCTTTACTCTCCTACCATCCGGTAGGAGATATAGGAATATAGCCAGCCGTACCAACAGGCTGAAAAATAGCTTTTATCCGTGGGCTGTTAGGCTTTTAAATGGGACATAATTTTATGCAGAATTGACTTGGGAGGCCAGTGTGTGGTGTAGTTGGTTCACATAGTGTGGCGGGATGGAGGGTTTGTTGTCACTGTGTGTTGGGGGGAGAGAGCACAGGGGGAGGCTCAGCTAATCTCAATGTACACATGTACTTTGACAATAAAGGTTTATTATTATAAATGGACTTCAGAAGATGGTAGAGGACAGGAAGGCCTGGAGGAACGTTGTCCATGGGGTCGCAATGGGTTAGACACGACTTTGCAGCTAACAACAACAACATTTATAAAACATATGTATCTATGTACGTATATGTATATGCGTTTGTGTGTGTGTGTATCATCATCACTTTAGCCCTTGTCTATCCACTGCAGCCTCTTCCACATATTTCCAACCAATAGGATCCTGAGCTTTCTTTTGCCCATTGGGTCTGCAGTACTTGCTGATGTCATAAATCCATCTTGTTTTAGATTTCCTTTGTGGACACTTTTTATGAAGTGGGATCCATTCTGCCTTGGTTTTTTTTTTTTTTTTTGTTCTCTAATCCATATATACCGATACATATACATATACATATACGTATACGTATATGTATATGTATACATAATTTTCTACAACAAGATAAGAAATGCAAATGCAGGCCTCATACCCAGGATCTTGATAAACTTCTGGACACCAAAACACACCCTTTTATCAAGTTTAAAAGTGACTCATTCTGTTGAAAATGTTATCAAACAAGTTTCTTTAGGACTTTGCTTTGCTTACCGTTCAAGTTTACTAAAGGGCAGCTGGACATAAACTATTGGACAGATCTGCTGATAAAAAAAGAAAGAAGGAAGGAAAGGAAAATGAACGTATAGTATTTCAAGGCTGCAAGACAAGGAAAGGTCAAATCTAATAGTACAATTAATTGCATACATTTTTTTAAAAAAAGCCTTGAGGACATTTGCTGTCTTTGCACAATGAAGCCTCTGTATACGTGACTTCACATCAGCATAGTTAAGGAAATTTATAAAGGGATTTGTTCTTATCTTTACACTCTTGGGCCACTCTGTTGTTTTAACAATTCTAATAGATACACAAAAGTTGGTAGACCTGAAATAAACTGAGGCCTAGGAAACTCTTTAGCTGTAGGACTGAACATCTCCCTAAGTCTGGAAAAGTGGAAAGGCAATGCACTCACCAGTCTAGTTTTGATGTTTGCACACACTAAACTTTCAAGTTCTCCCTTGAAAGGTATCAGAAAAAGCTATTTTTTTAAAAAAAAGAGGAGGAGGAGGAAGAGGGTGGGGAAAAAAAGGATTGAAGAACAATCTGGGAGAAAAGCAGCCTAGAAAATGGCGTCGCAAAAGGTTTATAGGGAGGCTATTTAATATATATATTTTTATATATCCCCACTTAGTCGGGCTACTGGGCATTGAATGAAGAACTATTGAGAACAAAAGAGCTCCTGGCAGATGGCATTCAGAAAAAGAAATTTTTCAGTCTAATCTAATCTCTTGATTGTGACAAATTCTGAACCTGCTGGGGCATATTGGCCAGTTGCTATGGCTCTGCTTACCTGGAATGCTTTTTTTTTTTTAAACAGGCAGGGCCTCCCCCAAAACTCCCAGGTCGCATCGTTCATCATGACACTGCTGGAGTAGGAGGTTAATAATGGGAACAATCTTCTCAGCAGGAAGCCACTTTTTTTGAAAAGGAGTGCGTTTCTGCTGGCAAAAGAACCCTGTGTTGGCATAAGAGGAAGAATTAGGAAGTGATCATTTATTTACTTTGCAAAACTAGCAAATGCATTATTTTGGATTAACAGCTTTTCCTGGCTAACGTGTCCCCAACTGCAAGGATCAAAATGAGATGGGCTTGAAAGGACGCCAAGAATCCATTTCTCTCTTCTTGTTTTATTTATTTATTTTCTTAACATTTCCTCCATCTGAAACAGCTTTCAGTGTCATGTTTCTCCACAGAGCCAAAATAAGGAGCCAAAGACCAGCAGCATGAACCTGTGAAAGATTAACAATTTTAAGGCACTCACAATCTAATGGTAAAATTGGACAGGCTGACTTATTTTCTCACCAAAATCAGAGCAGTGCTAAACATATCCCCTTGGGGCACTTCTTAAACTTTTCAAGATGATGGTACTCCAAATAATGAGGAATACCTATGACTGTTTCTCTAAATAAAATGGATATTGAACTCATAATATTAAGTCAATCTTAGTTTTAGTGGTTCATCCTCTCCTTTTCTTCTCAAAATGGGTAGTCAGTTGCATCTGGAAGGTCAAGAAGTAGGGGTAATAATAATAATAATAAAGTTGGAAGGGAACTTGGAGGTCATCTAATCCAGAGGCCACCAACCTTTGTCGTTTGGCGGACTGGAGGAAAAGGGAGAGGAAAGCATTTTGCATGTGCACAGGGCTGCGAGAATGCATGTGCCGCAAATGGGGCAGGGCTAGCGTCTGTGTGTTAATCACTAGCCTTGCTCCATTCTTGTGTGGCACAGCACCTTGTTTCTGCTCCCCACAGCACATCAGCAGCCATTTTTGTGGTGGCAGCCCATTTTTGTGCTCTGCAGTGTAGCGGCGGCCCATTTTTGCACCCTGCAGCATGCTGCTGGCCTGTTTCTGCACCCTGAGGCACAGCAGCGGCCTGTGTTTGTGCTCCAAAGCATGGCGGCCCATTTTCATGCCCTGAGGTGCAGTGATGGCTGATTTTTGCACCTTGACATGCAGCGGCAGCCCGTTTTTATACCCTGAGGCATGGCGGCGGCCCATTTTTGTGCCCCAAGGTGCAACAGCAGCCTGTTTTTGCACCCCACAGCTGTGGTGCTAGCACAAGTGAAGGGGTGTGCATGCAGATGTGCACATATTGGCCAGCTTGTTCTGCGGCCTGGTGGCCAGCAGGCCATGGCCCTCTACTGGACCACGGCCCACAAGTTGGGGATCCCTGATCTAGTCCAACCCCCTGCTCAGGTGGGTAGAAGCCCTCCAAGTAACATTTTATGACAGACTACCTGATCCTGATGTTCCATACCTTGTACACATTTGGTACCTTCATCAAATTTTGAAATGAAATCCCTAAATTTCATATAAAAATCACTATGGAAACATATTAATTTTACAGCAGATAATTGATTTTTTTTTTACAAAGGACTGTTTCCAGCTTATATTTTTATCTACTTCTCAGAAGAATGAAGTGATCCCATGTCCCATAAAATACAATTTTGGGAAGACGAAAGTGGGGCAAGAGGATTTATTAAAATCAAAGTTTCCTCCCATTATGAACTCTTTTGGCTACGCCTTGCAGATCTCCCTGAGTATCAATATATTTTAATAATATTATTCATTTTTATCAATACATTCAGTGTAGAATGTAATGAGATGTTTGTGTCTTCATGTTTCATTAATGTTTGAAATGAGTCTTGCAGTCTATTGATTTAAATATTTGGTCTTCATTATCAAGAATATCAAAAATCCATTTTCAAAAACATACAGTGAAAGACAAATTACCATTAATGTCTTTTCACTGAATAGTTCATATTTTTTAGGAATGTATTGGGGGAGGAGTCCCAATTGTAAAGAAAGATCTGCTAACATGTCTTCATTTGTGGATAGGATACTTGTTTCTTACTGACAGTGAATGGATGAAAAATTAATTAAAAAAATGCTCTACCTTTTCTCAGGACCAATGTGGAATGTCTTCAGGATGATATTCTATGGGATGTTTTAATAAATACTGATCTAGATGTATATATACAGTCACATTTCAGAAAAAACAAGAAACATGGATTATATTATCCGAATTTCCCCAAACTGATGCTCATCAGTGTGAATGGTTAGTGTCAATCAGTTATGAGGATCAATGAATTATGTAAATACAACATCTTGCTGACTGAGGAATTCTGGGAGTTGAAGTCCACAAGTCATAAAAGGGCCAAGTTTGAAGACTCCTGACTTAGAGGAAGTATAACATTTCCATTTGTACAAAGTAGAGACAAGTGATAGCTTGTGACTGGCTGACAGCAGAGAAAGTAAAGGACACCCAAAGCCATGTTAGCTTTCCCACCTCAAAGCAACTCTGGTAAGCAGAGACCCCAGGAAGGTGATAAAGGTCATTGGCTGGCTGCTCATATCAGAGTCAGAACTCAAGCCCTTCCTTCCTCCCTCTGTAGAACTGAAGTTGCACCATGCTGGCTGGGGAATTGGGGGAGTTGAAGTCCACAACTCTTAAAGTTGCCAAGTTTGGAGATCCCTGGCATAAAGTTTCCAACAACTCCAGAAGCATGCACAAAAAACCATGGAATCTGTGAAATCCTGCACATTAATTCTCTGCATTGAAGCAGATCTCTCTAGTTTAGTTTGCAAAAATTTGGATCTTGCCAATTGTAATGAGTGCCTAAATAATGATAAACCATAGTACTAATGCCTCTGGAAAATTAAGTTTAATTCAACATTAGTTCTCTTTACTATCCAATACTGCAAAGTAAAATTGAGCTGATGCTGAGTTAGAGAGGGAAATTCAATGCCTTTTCATTCCTGGCTTGTTTGTGTTTAAAAAAACCAACTATCTATATTGATATTTGTTTTGGGAGGAGTCAGTTACTGCACATTAATCCAATATTTATGTTAGGAGAAGATAAGGCCAAAGGGAGATCTCCATCACCACCTCCCTTGGTAAGCACTGTGTTCTTGTTAACTCTATATCAAGAGGAACTATCTAAAGTGGTACTTGGAAAGATATTGATATTTCAAGAAACAACTAAGGAATATGCTTCCTGCTGCGACTTCAGTTGAATGTTTACAGTTTTGCAACAATTCTTTCCTCACATTTTTTTCCTTTTTTTGTTTCTTGTGGTCTGCACACTCTTAGCAAAATAGAGGGAGGTATTACACACACATACCTGCCAATTGGGGAGGATGGGTGTCTTAAATTTACTGAGCTTGTGGTAATAAAGGAAGACACTGCTGAAATTAAGCAAAGGGGTGTGAGGTGCAAGTGATAGAAGCAAGTGGATGAGACAAGCAGTTGCGGTTGGGTGTGAGAATCAGCATCCCATCCCTCTTCTGCTTTAGTTGCTCAGAGAGTAGAAATCAGGGAAGAGACTGTGGAAAACGGCCTAATGGGCAGGTAGGATAAAAAGTGAAAAGCAAGTGGTCAAAATGGAGGCAGGAAAGGAAGAAGGCCTTGTCACTATAGCAACAAGCACAAGTGTCTCTATGTACAGTACTATAAGGGGATTTCCAAGTTGTGTGGTGGCATTCTGTTTTTCACTGTGATCATCACATTTGTTTCCCAGCAGGACTACTCAGAATTGTATTCTCAATTTTTTATCTGAGTTCACATATCATAGAACTCATAACATGATTTCTTTGTTCTGGGCATAGAACCCATAAATCATGGTTTAAAGATTTCTGGCTTAATATTATAATCAAACACAGCCATGCTCATTTAGGAGTGAATAAGAAACGAAAGTCTAATCTGTTATGTTTGTTCAACAAGACAAATTGCTATATACATTAAGGAAGAGATAATGCAACTAATTATAAACAGTGTAACATTTTATGCAAAGCTCAGCTTCCTCAATTTGTCCACTTTTATTTGCCAACTCCAACTGAAACCACCCTGAAGATATATCCCTCCCCCATTTTGCACAGATACATAAAACCCAACAAATGTATGAGTATATGAGTGTTTTTGATACCTTCCAGGAGATTTAAAAAAGGCAGCACCAGGACAAAAACATTGGTAACTACAGATTAAAATTAATTATGTTTAAAACAAGATGTTGTATTTACATAATTCATTGATCCTCATAACTGATTGACACTAACCATTCACTCTCACACTGGTAAAGGAAGAATAGAGACAGAGACACCAAAACTGGATGGAGATTGAAGGGAAGAGGCAACTGGATAGGAAAAGAAGGAAAGGGTTATGTTGCAGTGTAACAAATACCTGCAGACACCTGTTTAGGTGTGAATTTGCCAGGCAAACAGTTCTTTCCTAGCAACAGCTAACCTTCAAGTTAGTAGTTTTTCAGCAGTGAAATCTGTAGCCACTTGCACATCTTCCTAATTCTTTTAGGTCAGAGGTGTCAAACTGCAGACCAGATGCGTCATGTGGAAGCTGCACCCACCCAGCTCCAGCAAGGGGGAAAAAGTCACGATACGTCACAACACGTCACGTGACATGGCGATTTTGACACCCCTGCTTTAGGTTCAAGTCCCACTTTAGCCATGAAAGCCAACTGGGTGACTTTGGGCCAGTCACTGTCTCAGCTCAACCCACTTCACAGGGCTGTTGTGTGGAAGTTAGGAGGAGGAAGGTGTTTGGATATGTTTGCCATCTTAAGTTATTTATAAAAATAATAAAGGCAGGATACAAATAAATTAAATTAAAATAATTAAAAGTAGTTGAAATCATAGAACAATAAATAATAGGATTTGGTTATGGTGATTTGGTTATGGATGGTGTTATTATGATCAAAGAAGCAAGGCTTTGGTCACCCTCTGGGAACCACACAGACCTCCCCCCACCCTTGCTGCTTGGGAAATAAGCCAGCAGGAGACTCCATAAGACCTCTATAGGCCAAAGCTAAAGATTATTGCAATTCCTCATTTGTCAGTTGTAAATCAGCAGCCCCCCAGTGAGATGTTCAATCATCCCCTAGTAGCAGCTGTTGGTCTTCTTGAACTTAGTGTTGTCTATTTTCAAATCACCACCTCATCCTCCTTGACAAAATAAGGAGAAATCCAGACGGTTGCTATTGTAGAATTCTATCAGCTTCTGTTGTCTGTCCAGCTAGAAGTAACTACTATTCACTTTCACACTTATGCAATATGATCCAATATGGTCCAGTTTCTGCTGGACTTTAATACATGTCCAAATGTTTACTTTTGCTCTTTTGTAGGACAAGACCCTCCTTGTATAGTATGTTTGGATGACTAATTGGCCTCAGGCCAATTTATGTAAGGAGCAAAAACCACCATATAGATCTATTTTTTTTCCCCTCTGGCTATCGTCCTAGTGTAAGCAGTAGATTGTGCCCAGTCACGAAGAATATTTTGCTCATAAATTCCAATTAGATCTGCCAGAAATCACTTGATTTATCTGGATTATATCCTCCTCCTAGCTAATATCTCTGGTGTTATAGGCAGTATTGCACATTTTATTAAACTGTTGTTCTAATAAAGTAAAAAATGTATCATGTGTTTTATTTAGTCTCCTGAAGAGACTCTCCTGCCTTGATACGTCTTTAAAGCAATGACATATTGCTTTAGTAATATAATGCCAGATTTTCTTCTTTGCTTCTTTCCACAAGCTCAAAAACCTTTTGGCTACTATAGGTCAAAGCCTTCAGCAAATCCTTCCAGTTTGTATTTTTCATCTAAGCAATTTAAAAGCCTTTCCTTTTTTTTTTAACATCAGTGCTCCTTTGTGTTAATAACTAACCATATAATGTAAAGTCAACAGTTAAAACTTTTCCCATCAGCTTACCTCCATGCCGGGAAATTATGTTGAAAACTGTTTACTAAAGACAACATGAACATTATTGATTGGATGAGCCTATTTCAGAGGGATAATAGAGAATGAAGGTGGCCAAAAAATAAAAAATAAAAAAAACTTTAGAATATGCATGGACAGAGACAGACACACATTCTATTTGCCTGGCAAATAGTTGTATAAAATATATACTGTACTTATTTTATATCCATTCAGCTAATCATTGTTAGGTCATTAAAAATTTTAACCATGGATATTTGTCAGGTACAAAAGGCATAAAGATTCAATTTAACTTATTTCTTGATAAAATCCTACGCGCAAGAATTTTCTCAGCGAAAGGTCACCACCTGATTAGAGTTAGATCAAGGGCAATGAAAGGGGGAGGGGTTGGATTTTGTTCACGTGGGGCTACATAGTAATTCTAGGTTGAACCCTCTTTTCACCACTGTCCTTGGTTCTGCCGATCGTTCACCTACAATATTTTAATACTAAACTCGAGGCTGATTATGAATGAATGAATGATCTTTCAACTGTTCAACTTTCAACTTTCCTAATATTATGGATCCTAATATCTTCCTATTGTAAAAAATTGAGGAGTCAAGATTTCATTCTCTCTTTGCATTATCAGGATAGTATATAAAGCCCATCTTCCCTTAAGCTTTCAGAGCAGAGATATGCTGATACTATTATGTTTTCTCATGCTCCCACATATGAGGTTCACATGATTTCCATCACCAAGTATTGAGGAACCTATTTATCCAACTTCATCTATTCTGTGGGGTATTTTTAGTCACGTTGTCCATTAGGAGACATTATGTTACCATTGCTGGGAATTGAACTCATAGATAGACCATCTCACTTCAGATTACTATAGACAGTGCATTAGGTTCAGGAGCTACTGTAAATCCTGCTGTTCAGTAGTTGCAAGAGGGGATATCTAATGGCACTCTAAAAAGTAAAATGAAAAACAACACTTAAAAATATGAAACATGCAAATAGTAATCATTTGCAACAAAAAGCAATGTTCAGATCCTCTTCCATATTTTTTTCATATAGTTTTTCACTCAAAAATATTGCTTCCATTGATTCAAGCTACATCTGGATTAGAAAGCTACATCTGGATTGGAAAGCCATAAAAATGTTTAGTTAAGATTTTTTTTCCTCTTCCTCATATTGGCCATTATTTTTAATTTCTGTGAGTTAACAAAACTCCCTATATTGCACAGATCTTGACATTAAATACTCTGCTATTCATTTTCAAAGCATCCTCTTTTCTTTCTTATTTATTATTAAGAATCTTCTGCTTTATGTTACACAATCACACCACACATATTTATGGAATCTGGGCATAATTTGTTCCTTTATTTAAGAGAAAGAGTAGTTCGAAATTGGTCAAATAATTCTTTAGTTATCCTCAGAAGATGAGCCTAAAATCAAAAACCTCCAAAGTCATTACCATCATACTAAATGGTGTTAGAGGCATCTTTATATCAGACTCTGGCTGGGAAACCAGCCCAAGTCCAATGAGAGAAAGACACTGCAGAGGCCAAGGGCATGTCAAGTGGCCAGGAAATCAGGAGATCCAGGCAGTTCAAATGAGTAGAAAGATTTATTGCACGCTTAAGTTCTCTACAAGAATCTGACTAATTGTCAAGGGAAATGAGCAAGAGATAAGAAAGGCATTCAAACTGGGTTGGACTTAGATTTCTCATGGGTGCCCAGGGACTTATGATGCATTTTACACCTCCCTTGAGCTCAGCCTGGTCATGTTCTATATGCCAAATGGTTAGTGGACAAAGGATGATTTATCTAGAGCAAGAATTGAACAACTTTTTCAGGCTGAGAGCCACACGGGCTCTGAGTAGCAAGTCATGGCCTCCTTATAAATGTTCGTAGGTCAGAGTCAAAGCATACCTAGGGCTAGGACAATAATACCATTCTTCTTAATTTTATTTAAACACAATTCTAATTAAACTTAATGAATATATGAATGAAAATTAATCTACATTCTACATATTTAATGATTCCATTTTCAATTTAATTTCAATACCAAATTACAATTTGGCAGCAATTTTTAGAAGTATTTTACATCTTTTATATAGATCTTTCTTTCATATCTTGACCAAAACTATTTTACATATATGTTCATGTCATAATATGCAATTGTATCCTTCACGTTTAAGTCAGTTTGTGTGAGGAAACAATAGGTAATTAGTAAATCATGTCCAGCTTTCAAAATAGTCCTCCAAATCAAGACTCAGAGCAACAATTTGTTTCTTACCCCTACTGCATAATGGGTGAAAGTAAGCATCCTTTTCTTTGCGATAAAAAAAACCAGACACTGTCCATTTTTTTTATCTTCCTGTTAGTTTCCAAAATATATGTTTCAAAAGCAAATGTGAGTGTACAAAACCAAATAAGTCTTTCATAATAAAACTGTATGTGACACATCTTCTGTCCAGAAGGGAAGCAATAAAGCATCCTGAGTTGATACTCTGAACTCAGGATGCCTTTGGCTCACCAAATTGCTGATAATTCTATGACCCTATCAATTCCTTTCTTAAAAGACACCTAAAGTATCCAGTAGAAACAAAGTGAGAAGTTTTGCTGAATTAATTATAATTTCAGATTTATATAGTACAGAAACAAAAATGGAGTTTCTTTGACATTCATGAAATGTACGCTTCACTTTCTTATTCTACAACTTCCTATATTTTTGAACACTTTAGGCTGTTGCAAGCACTGCTTATATATGTATTTATAAACACATACACATACATACATACACACACACACACACACACACACACACTGTATATATATGAGACAGAGAGACAGAGAGTGAGGATGGTGTGTGTGTGTATGTATGAATTAATTTAAATAGTTTACGTTTTAAATTTAGCCAAATAATCAATTTACTATTCATTTACCAGTGTTTTTCTATCCTATTCAATATGACAGTTTGGTGGCAACTTTTGAAGTTGCACAGGGAACTCAAAGCTTTCCATGAGTTTCCTCAGTCATTTTGTGATAGAGACAGATGCTTTCAAATATGCCGTTCTGCTTGGCTGTTTATTTGAATTCTGAACAAGATCAAGGCAGGACACAAAATCAAGATAACTGGTTATGGGAAAGGGGGAAACCACCATCATGTGGATTAGCTCTTAACATCTCTTCTCCTCTGGATACTTATTTTTACACAGGACTGATCACTGTCTTTCATTATGAAATTAAGACATTATGCACTCTGGATTTGGGGTAATTTTTCACTAAGAGAAGATTCTTAATTGTGTCTCAATTTTTCCTTTCCTGAGCAATAATATATAGTTTTAGTTGAATATTCCCTATCAGCCTAGAGATTAGCAAGTGCGCCTGTTATTTTTACAATCACAGTGTCTAGACTTAATGTCCAAACATATTCCTTTCTACTACTAAACCAGTAAATAGAAACGGAAAGATAGAAAGAGAGAGAGTTTGCTTCTCCCAGCCTCCACCAGCAGCCTGGGAAAATGCAGAATTAAAAGCTTACTTTTCTTTTCAAGTTGTGGATTGCATTGGATGCGGCAAATTGTCTCGCCAATGTTTGTTTTGTTTACATGTGGTCTAAACGTCTTTGTGATGATCCTTGTGCTTAAATGCATACAATTTTTGAATAAAGATTGAAATTTGGGAGCTATGATGCCAATAGCAAATTACAGGGCGTTTCCTCATTCAAGATCACTGGCTTTTGCTATTGGTTTTGGGGCCTGATTTATCCATACGTACCAAAACGGTCCATCTTTTCCACCCGACGTACATATTGTGTTTTCAGCATATCTGAGGGAAGGGCATGAAAAGAATATGCTCACTCATGCTCTCTCTGCCTTTTGCAGTACTTAGCTTGAAAAATATAGGGTGATCTGGCTGAGGTTGTTCCAGAGGGCAGACACCTTTATGTGGTATCCCATCATCCACTTTAAGAATGCAGCATCCATTTCATTTCATTCTTCTGCGGTGAATTTTATTACTTTGAAAACAGGATGGAAATCTGTTTCTAAAAAGACCAAATGAATGGCTATTTCTAAAAAGACCAAATGAAATGCTACTTGGGCAGAAATCCAGGGCGGGTCTATGTTGAATGTACAAACCTTTTTGCTTAAAGCCAATCCATAAGCAGCCCGATCCTTTGTTAATGACTGAGAGATGTTAAAATTCATTTCAAACAACACAACTGCATAAACCTCTTTTGATACGCCCTGTGAACTCTGACAAAAGGATACTCTGACCGTAGAGCAGTGGTAGCAATGTTTTGGGCGACAACTCCCACAATCCCTCACCATTGGTTGTGTTGGTTCACGCTTATGAGAACTCAAATCCAAACAATCTGGAAAGTCCAGGTTGCAGAGGACAATCAGATTTCTGTAGAAATTTTAATATGAGGACTTTTTGATATGGTGGTTGACATGTCAGAGGACACAGTTCCTGCTGAAGAGCCAGCTGCTCAAAGCAAGAGCAAGAGTACTTAGACTTATTTATTTATTTATTTATTTATTTATTTATTTATTTATTTATTTATTTATTTATTTAATTACTAATTAAATTTTTATACCACCCTATTCCCGAAGGACTCAGGGCGGTTTACAGGGCAGCATAAAATATAATATAAAAATAAATTAAAATAGATTAAATTACATAAGCCCAACAATTAAAACAATATTAAAAGCTAAAACCCCTTCAGTCCAGGCCTGATAGATCAAAAAACCAGGTTTTCAGATCCCGGCGAAATGAACGCAGATCGGGGGCGGTCCGAAGTTCCACCGGTAAATCATTCCAAAGGGCAGGCGCGCCCACAGAGAATGCCCTCCCCCTGGGGATCACATATACTGCTCCACAAGTTTTTCAGAGTCAGCATATTGCCCCGCAGCAATCTGCGTCCTCAGTTTACAGACCTCGGAAGGATGGAAGGCTGAGTTAAACTTGAGCCGGTCAGGATCAAACTTCAGGTTGTAGGCAGAGTCAAACTGCAATACTGCATAGTAACCACTGCACCACCATGGCTCTTGTAATTGTAATAAATTGCAGTCTGCCACAGAACAAGGTGGTATAATAATCTATATAATTGGCAAAGAGTTCCATATAGCTTGTTGGAGAAGCATTTCAGTTCCCATAGTCCTCAATCTTTTCACCATATTTTGTATTTTTAGGACTTTGATAAAACTTGTTCAAAATATGAGCACTTTGCCTATCCCCAAATCTAGGGTCAGAGCTACCGCATGTAGAGTTGGAAAGGCTTTACCCAGCCTCATCAATTTCTATTTCATCTTTATTTATCCTCATGTGGCCATGAGAGTGGAGGGCATATAGTAGAAACCAGAATAACCATGACATGGTTCATGGTTACTTCATGGGGTCCTCTAGGACATTATCTCAATCTCAGGAGAGGTCAGACTCCATTAAATTCCACCGCCACACCAGTCTTCAGTCAGTTGTTGAGATGGCAAAGATCACCAGAAAAAGTACTTTAATCACAAACAATATGAAAACTATTTGACTCTAAAAATGGATTTAAATTAATCTTTAAAATGAACCAATTTTTCTGTTCACATAATATATTTTTCGCCTCTATAAACCAGCCAGGCTAAACACAACTAATTTAAATCAACAGTCTACAAATTTCAGACTATTTCAACTGCTGTAGTCCTTTTAACAGGCACAAACTAAGAAAGCAATATCATAGCTGGTGCTATTTAAATTTTTACTTCTAAATTTTGATTTCAGAGTTTCTGTGGGGATCTATAGTCCCATGTAACTCCTCTGAACCTGGTATAAAATCTGCTCGTTTATGGTTAAAGTTCTGTCTTTTGTGCATACAAAATTAACATTCAGTGGGACCAGGCTTTTTCAATTATTGCCTAATTTGGGAATACCTGCTACTTTCATTTGTCTCTGCAAGTTTCCTCTTTTTTAGAAATGTGTATAAATATTCTTGTTTTACCCTTCAGAACACAAGAGTCTTTATGTGCATAGTGTAAAAATGAGATTTATTTTGTTGCTGTCTGATTATATTTGAACTGTTTTACATTTCATCAGTTTCATTGCTTTTAATTTTATTTTCAATACTGTGAACTTCCATCAACTAGACATTTGAAAAGCATTGTATTTTGCCTTTACAATCCCTGGGGTTTAACATGTTTTTTTTTACCCTTACAGACTTGGATTTCCAGATAATAGCATACACAGCCCTAAATTAAGATGCCTTCATTTTCATACTCTTTTCTCTGATTTATAATGTAAGTTTTCCAATTATCTTTTGGGAATATCAGTTGTTATATACATTTAAGGGACATTAATTGAATGAACAAACATGTAAATGTTTTCTCTCCAATCTTCCCAAGATATGCCTGAAAATAAACATTTCTAATCTCTTCTCTGCCTCCCAGGCATATATTCTATTTCTGAAATCTTAAAGGAATACTAATTGTATAGGTTTTGTAATGAAACCATAAATTACTTGCATTCTACTAAAAAAAAAAGATATGAGTAAACTGGCTATTTCCTTATTAAAAAAGAAGAAGAAGAAGCAGACAGCTTCAGAGAAAACCAAGAGGAAGGCAACTGATAGCTGGAGAAAAGAAAGAGAAGAAAGAAAAAAAAGGAGGAAGGGGATGCCAGAATTCACAGAAGAAGAAAAGAGCCTATGAAAGTCCTTCTCTAATTAAGCACTAAGATGTTCTCTTACATATATATATATATATATATATATATATATATATATATATATATATATATATATATGTATATATATATATATATATATATGTATATATATATATGTATATATATATTGTTTCGGCCTAACCCAAGGTCCCATGTTTGGGGCCTAGCAAGGTATTCCAAATACTTAACAAACACTTAACACATATCTCCCTTGCTTCTCAGCTAACAAAGCGAGAAAAAGCCAGTGGCCTAAAGGTTAGAACAATTGCCTAAGGTGCAATCGGCCCAGGTTCGAATCTCAGAAGGGTATGGCTGACTGATGAGAACAAATAAGTTTGAAATGCATATCAGTCTCCCTTTAATTCTTTGTTAGCAATCCAAATTTTTTTCATATATATATACATACATACATACATACATACATACATACTATTTTGTAATACAATGTTATTGTTAATCACATTTCAATTGTTCTCGATTGAGTGGCCTTCTAAGTAAATGAGAGACAGAAGATAATGTGAAGCCCTCCTCGTGTCTAAGATGCTATCTCACCAAGTCAAGAAACAAGAATAATATCAATATATAACAAACAACAGTGTAAAAACTTTACAGTTATCATGTTGTAGGGATAATTTGGGCTTATCATTGGGGGGGGGCGTCACAGCAAGGTTTTAACACAGATGTCTTTTCCCCCAATCTAAGCCTCAGCCTTAATAACCCCATTTCTCTTCGAGTGACTAGCAGAGGGGTGGAATAAATTTTACAGGGGAAGTACAGTAGATTAAAAGCCTGAAGGAAAAGTGAATCAGGAATTGGAGGATCTAAGTCTAAAGAATGAAAAATGCTGTAAAAAGGACCAAAGAAAAATACAACACAAACAACACAGAGAAGATATTAAGGTTAGTTCCACAGGAAAAAGAAGAAGTGGTACAGAAAGAGGAGGGGGCACAGCTATAAACAGAAAGAACTGCCAGACTCTGAATAATGGAAACGCTGCTTTAATAAAGAGAGGAACATGCTATTCAGTGTAAAGAAGTCAGTGTGGGAGATCTGAGCCTGTTACTAACTAAAAAGCAATTGTTAAGAGAAGAAACCCACAAAAAGAAACAAAACTTCAAATCAGCCAAGTACTGAATATTCTCAGATTTTAAGGGAACAAAAGGAGCCGAACCTTTTCCAGCTGAGAGATGAAGAGGCTCAACATCAGTATGAAAAGGAAATGTTGCAGTTTAAGGTTTACAATAGTGGAAAGATAATGATGCCTCTAAGGATCTTCTTCATGTGTGTCTGGGGAGATGCCCACACCTTTTTGTCAAATTTTGAGACAGCTACTGGAACACAGAAACTGAAAAAAAAGATTCAGGAAATCCACCCAGACTGGCTACAGAGATATGCAATAAACTTTTTTTTCAGAAGTCTTTAAACAAACTATACACATGTTGAAAGAAAAATCTTCATCAGGGTCCAGTCCAAGCCAGGAATAAACAAAATGGAGACTGCTTTAGAAAGAAGTTTATAGTTTATTGAAGAGCAGAGCCAGACTGAAAGATGGCTCTGGGAAAGCTGACCACAAGTAGTAGGGAATGGTGGGTTTTTATACCTTCTTGAGCTTTTGTTTGAAGTTGTTCCTGTGGCATGAACTTTAACCTGAGTCTGAGTGTGCCTTTCTGGTTTTCTGATGGTGGTGGATTAATCCTATTATGTCCCAAAGGTCATATCCTGCTTCCCTGGGGGTGTAGCTGGCGACTATGTCCTGTATTGGATTTTTTGCTGTGAGGGATTGTTGATTCTAGGGATCTTTGTCTTTCTAATCCAAGCTTCCTGGCACCAATCTTTCTGACAAGAATATCACATCTGCATTTCTCCAGACCTAGTTTCTGTTTGGGGCAGAGAGACTTGGGAGGGGGGGGTTCTGCCTTTAAGATCCTTTGGGGAAATATAATATTCTGCCTTTTAAAGTTCCCAAAAATATTTCTTCCTCTGGGGGAGGGGCTGACTTCCCACATACAGAGGGTTTACAATGGGACCTAATTATTATTATTTTTTCAGAAAATGTTTAGGTTTGAACCCTAAAGTAGGCATTTTATGTGGAGTTTCTATTCAGCTATTCAAGAAATAGTTAGATACAAGGGATCTTGTATCTAACTTTGTGGAGAAAGGGCGTCAAGATCATGTGTTTCTAGCCCTGGTCCTTTATATAAAAAGGAGTAGATCTCGATTATGGGGTTGCAGCCATCATCTTGATATTTTTAAAACCGGTATAGCCATCCTTATTAGATGAGCCCAAGATAGACAATATTGAAAAGATGATATATTTAATAAATTTGAGGCCATTTTATTTTCATTTAACCTATTAAATAAAGATTTAAAATGGGTGGAAGGACTACAGATATACTAATAACTAATGAGAATAGCTGAGATAGTTGAGCACTTTGCACTGAAAAAAAAGAGTCGTATTTCAGATTTTGTAGGTTTGAAACAGAGTAATTTTTCAGTCTAATCTGAAAGTCTTCTACACGGAAAGAAAAATTTTCTGTTCTGAAAAGTCAAAGGAAAATCAGTCCTTGGTCTAAGATCATGTGCAGCCACATGTGATCCTTTGTAACCAAACCCTAATGAGAATAGTAGATACAGATACCTGTAATTCAAAATTGGTGGAAGGAAAAAAGTACCTTTAATAAATATCTAATGGTGGGAGGAAAATATCTTTGAGGCTGCCAATGTATGACAGTGGGAGAGGAGAGGAGAGGAGAGGAGAGGAGAGGAGAGGAGAGGAGAGGAGAGGAGAGGAGAGGAGAGGAAGCATAGTAAATATAATAAACATCAATTCATAACATTTATTATAGGGAGGAATATCGACATCAAACAATATGCATGTTTGTGCCACTACCAGGAAACCAAGACATTTGGGAGATGGTGGAAGAGCTAACTAGATCTTTGATGCTCACTAGGAAGTGAGAGATGTAGCAGGGGAAGCTGTGTGATAAAAAAAAAGCCAGACGTAGCAAAAGAAACCGATGAAGTATTGCTGTTGAAGTATTGCTGGTTATTGGTAGAGCACATGGGGTAGCAAAAATAATAGCGGAAGAGACTGCAAAAGAATTTGGGGAAGACAAGTGCCTCTAGAAGAAAAGACAAAAAGAAGAAACTGAAAATTTTCTTTGGGTTGCTGAAACAAACAATAGAGAACAATAGTAGTTGGGATACTACTGAAAGCTTCGCATGAGACAATAAGAGGAAAACAATTGTGAGCACTGTTAGGAAAGAAAGCTGTCAGACCAGTAAGGCACAATAGCAAACCAGTGATTCTGGGGAAGATGAAGATTACTGCAAGGCCAGAGGTATCAGATTTAATAATAATAATAAAAAAAGGGACGCGGTGGCTCAGTGGGTTAGGACACTGAGCTTGTCGATCAGAAGGTCCGCAGTTTGGTGGATCAAATCCCGAGTGCCGCGTAGCAGAGTGAGCGCCTGTTACTCATCCCAGCTTCTGCCCACCTAGCAGTTCGAAAGCACGTAAAAATGCAAGTAGGAAAATAGGGACCACTGCGGTGGGAAGGTAATAGCGTTCCGTGCTAGTCATGCCGGCCACATGACCACGGAGACGTCCTCAGACAAGCGCTGGCTCTTCGGCTTTGAAACGGAGATGAGCACCGGCCCCTAGAGTCGGAAACGACTAGCACGCATGTGCGGGGGAAACTTTACCTTTACCTTTTACCTTTTAATAAAAAAAAAGTTGGAAGGGACCCTGGAGGTCATCTAGTCCAACCCCCTGCTCAGGCAGGAAACCCTATACCATTTCAGACAAATGGCTGTCCAATCTCTTCTTAAAAACTTCCACTGAAACAGAAACTCAAGAGGTAGCTGCTGCCTGATATTACAATATACACGGAGAATTCAAGCGCCTCAGAAAATGCTGAAGAGATTCTGAGAGCAACCCTGATTGGGGTTCTTCCCAGGGTTTCCAACAAAGTGGAAGTGGTGTAATTTCAATAATCTCAGTGGTGCAAATTGCTGATCAAAGTAAATACATTTCCCCACGTTGCTAGATTAAATAAAGAAACCAAAGGGGGGGGGGTGGGAAATCAGCACTGAAACTTCAAGGAAACTAAGAAATGCAGATCAGAACTTAATAGTGGCAGTAATGATGGTGGGGATACCCTCAGTGGAAATGTGGTTGCAGAGAATTTGAAGAAGTTAAATGAAGCAGCTATGAATTTAGAAGACCTGGGGGAAAGATTGATATATTGTGACAGGAAATATAAAAATAATGGATCGGATTGGAAGGGAGGAAATTTATTCTGCTGAGAGAATGTGTCCTAGAAGGATAGTGCTGCTAAGCATGGAAAGAAATTGAGAGTTACCTAATGAAATAATAGTTACGTTCATTCTACTAAATGAAGTGATGAGTTAACCAGTTGCTTCCTTATTAAAAAAAATAAGACGAAAGCTAAGTGACCTTGGAAAGAAAGGGATTCTTAAGAAAAAAAGAGAATAGACCAGTGGTTCTCAACCTTTTCTTCACCCGGGACCCCCTTTAAGTATCTTTTGTGGCCAAGGACCATGGCCACAGATCATAAAGACTTAACTCAGGATTTAAATCATAACATTTCTTCAAGCCTTCGCATATCCCCTGGGACAACATTAGGGCTCTGCAGACCACAGGTTGAAAACCGCTCCAGTATACAGTTGGCTAAAATAATAACAAAAAGAGAAAGGAAAACATATTAGAAAATTGTTTAATAACTAAATAAATAAAATGAAGATACAATTGTTTTGTGACTGTGGTAGATTTACCTCTTTAAAGAGAAACTTCTTAAATTTCAAATATTCATTCTTATTCTTATTCTTATTCTTATTACATTTATATCCTGCCCTTCTCCGAAGACTCAGGGCGGCTTACAAGCTTAGCAGTAGCCTTCATTCTATGTATATGCCTGCTTGTTAGGGCTTTCACACACACCCCAAGCGGCATTATTACAAAGTCAGCTTATTGCCCCCAACAATCTGGGTCCTCATTTTACCTACCTCGGAAGGATGGAAGGCTGAGTCAACCTTGAGCCTGGTGGGATGCGAACCTGCACTAATTGCAGGCAGCTGGTGTTACTTAAGGAGGCATCAGCCCACTGCTCCACCAAGGAATAAGGTTATTGCAAAACAGTGCTTTAATTTTGTATACAGTAATTATGTTTTTATTAAACATCTTTTAAAAGTGGAAAAAGAAGAAAGGTAGTCAAAGAAAAGAACTTAAAAAGAATGAATGGGGATAGAATTAGGTTAATATTCTCAATATTTGATTAATTAGTTTTAAGTAATTAAATATATTGTTAAAAACTACAGGTTGCTATGAAGATCCAAACACTATATGAGTATTAACAGCCATAATCAGCACAGTATAAATTGTAAAATAACAATAAAAATTACAGTAGTTTCTATCCAAGCAACTAAATATCTGTCCTTACTTAACAGATTACTAAAAACTGTTTTATTTATTTATTAAATAAATTTATATAACTGCCTATCTTACCTGTGAAACTCTAAATCAGCTGTGGGGAAGGATGGCCCCTTTATGACTTGTGGACTTGAACTCCCAGAATTCCTGGCTCAGGAATTCTGGGAGTTGAACTCCATAAGTCATAAAGGGACCATCCTTCCCCACCTCTGCTCTAAATGGTGAACAAAGATAACAACAGAGTAAACCAATAAAATTAGATAATCAAGTCTTGACCCCAAGATGCATTTAGAGAAATCCAGATTTTAAATATGGTACCACCCTATATGCAGAATTATAATCCAAAAATGGTTTCCAAATTGAAATACACTCCATGTCAGATTTTATTTTCATATGAACGTAAACATCAAAGCACACCTCCAGGACTCAAATAACCCTGCTTCTAAAGAAGCAACTGCAGGTACTTTTCAGTGAGAAATGTAATGCATCCTTGCAGGAGTTACCCCATACAAAAATTGCTTAGTATACTTGTGGGAATATAAAGTTTAGTAATGTCTAAAAAGATGTTAAGTTGTAAAGGAAGTTAATCTTTTAGAATTTGTATCAATTAATTACAAATGATTCCCCAAAATTCTCCAGCTTTACAGCATTGCCATCAATTATAGAAAAATGATCCATCCTGGTTGCTACACCTCCAAGCAATTTTGGAGAACAAACTGTCCATTTTAGCAATCAGTTCAGAAGTAATACATCAGCAGTAAAACAGGTATATCAGGTTCACTGCTGGTATATTCTTCTAGTAATGTGAATTTAATTGAAATGCCCAGGGCTTTTTTTGTCATAGAACGCTCAGAACGGAGTTCCGGCACCTTTTTTGGATGGAACCTTGTAGGATAGGCAAGGTGGGTTGTATGACATGTGTGAGTTCCGGCACCTTTTTCTTTTACAAAAAAAGCACTGGAAATGCCATTGTGGAATATCAATTACTGTATCTAAATTCAGCATCCACTTAACCATTCATTGTTTAATTTGTTCAGTCCCTGAGTCACATCTCCCTAACAATAAATTAGGCTCGGTAAATGTTTTAAGTTGCAATCTTTTAATGTTGTAGTGCTTATTTAGAGTTATCATAACTGACTGGGAGGTTTTGTGCATTCCAAAGACAAAGTCTCAACAGAGTTCATCTTTGTCTTATAAACCATCAAATTTTGCAGTTTAATTTGTTAGTTCTCCATTGAGTACATTTCTTTGTGCTTTCTTCTTCATGAGGAATATTTAATAAAGAGGCGAGAGGGAACCAGTTGGATTGATGCATTTCTCTCCATTTATCCTTGGGCTTTAATGTGCTGATTATTGTTGCACAATCTCTTATAGACTGTTTATTTCTGTCTGCATTGGCCCAGAGATATTTGGCCAGACCATTTGGGAGTCTCGCTCCCTCAATAAAGACAACCTGACTATTAGGTGACATGGACATGCTCTAATCTGCAGTCCAAGCTGCTAGCCTGATTATAGAATTTTAAAATGTGGAGCTGCCAGGCTTCATCTGTCTTTCAAATCCTATAATATCTTGAATTTAATCCTCAGTCTTTTATTGGAGGATCTAAAAAAATTTATTTGTCTCTGCCATTTTATATCTTATTTTAAAGTTTTATGGGAATTGTTTAAAACAGAAAATCAAGCCACAGTAGAACAGTCACTTTCGCAACTACAATTCTTCCCCAATCAAGGCAGTTACAATCTTCTCCTTGAAATATCTGCTGCTATATTCTTCCAGATCTGCAAAATAATAATTTGCAAATAGTTTTGTAATTATTTTTTTGCCAAATAGATTTTCAGATGATAAATTATTTAGCAGCAATATTAAACCCCACTACTTGGTACCAATATTATTCAGTTAAGCCTCAACTCA
This sequence comes from Vipera berus, assembly GCF_964194415.1. Classification (NCBI taxonomy): domain Eukaryota; kingdom Metazoa; phylum Chordata; class Lepidosauria; order Squamata; family Viperidae; genus Vipera; species Vipera berus. Next base: position 240,463,789 of record NC_138202.1, read on the forward strand.
TCATCTGAGTTGTATCTTTGTTGATCCAATGTTCTAATATCAAACCACACTACTGTATGTATTCCATTAGCAATTCTAAATAATTCTTTGGCTGAGTAAGTATATTTACAATATTCTCAACATATAATTTCAATGTATGTTTTTGAGTTGCTAATTTAATTCCTGAGATCTAATTTTCTTTATGCATCTTCTCTGCTCCAGTGCCAACAAGACTTAGGAAAGAAAGAGAAAGGGGACACTGTTTTAATTGTTTATAACCCACTAAATTAATTGTTTAATATAATTGTTCAATCAACTACAGTAAATGAATGACAGGATCTATTGTATCTCTTCCTTATGTAAGGTTCTACACTACCAAGAAAAAGATTAAGAAAACAAACATTCTATATGCAACCCGAATATAAACCCTCTTATTTATTATTATTTTATTTATTATTGGGACTTATATGCCGCCCTATCTCCCGAAGGACTCAGGGCGGCTAACAACAATAACATATAATAAATACAGAAGTTAAGATAAAATTAAAATTAAAGGCCTCTGTACAATAAATTAAAATTAAAATAAATTAAAAATTAGAGTTAAAAATTAAAAACATAATTAAAATCCCTGTCAGCCCAGGTCAGCCAGGTGGAAAAGGAGTGTTTTGAGGCCAAGGCGAAAGGACTGGAGATCTTGGGCCATCCAAAGCTCATGGGGGAGCTGGTTCCACAGGGCTGGCGCTTCCACAGAGCAGGCCCTCCCCCTGGGGGTCGCCAGCCGACATTGTCTAGCCGACAGTACCCTGAGGAGGCCTTCTCTGTGTGAGCGTACTGGGCGATGGGAATTCGTTCCTGGCAGCAGATGGTCTTATATTGTTTATATTAGGATGGTAGCAGGAAGACCTCAAAGTATATCCTGAAATCAACTTTGATCAGATAAATCCAGTTTGCACATGCCCAATCAACCAAGGCAAACCAAGTTTGTTTTTTAATCTTCACATCAGGAATAGCAACTTTTTCATTCTAGTGGTGTGGAAGACTTTGGAGGCCCTGCTCCAATGTTCGTGGAGTGTCAGCTGAAAAGGATGTTGTTCTGCATACTTCCTCAAGTGAGTCACACAAGGCTGCAGTTTCACTGCCCAGACTTAGGTCTGTGAAAGCTTCAAAATGAATCACTTCTAAAACAAAGCAGACCCCTGGCTTCTATTACCTCAGTTTGAAGCTTGTTCATCTAGTTTTGAAACCAGAATAAACTTCTGAACATGTGCTATGCTCAAGTCTGCTAATCTCAGGTGTATGTAAGGAGCCAGTTAATGAAAGGGCTGAAAGAGGCTTTTCCACAAACTCCAATAGACGAGCATATATTAAGGTTGTATTGTGGAGTCCTTGGTGCTCTCTAAGCTTGTGTATGGGGAATGCAGGCACAGAACCACTTGGACATGTGCCACACAAGCACAAAAACCATTTTTTGGCAAATGGAACTGCCAAATGCAATCTAACGATGATATGAAGTATAACAACAAAGCCTTTGCACTTTGACAAATCACATTGTGCCACTACACAAATTACATAGAAGCGGGTTCTCCATTTATATTCTCCCTGACAAATCTGAAATATCTGCAGGTGTCTTTTTTTCTCATCCCGCAGAATGTTTGGATGAATTTGGATCAATTCTATCCTGTGCTTACTGGTACCTATTTAAATAGGAAAGTTCTATGAAGCGTCTTCGTTTGCAGTAGGATTGCAAGCTTTTCAGGCTGAATTAAGAAGCAAGCAAAATCAAGCAGCATTGATTGCATTTGAAAACTAGCAAAAACCTCTAAAAAATGCTTCCACTTCCACTTCTCTTCATCTAAACATTAGTTGGTGGCTTATAAATAATAGGTTAAATACAAAAAAAACCCTGCAACAGCAGAAACATAATTTTAACATTAAGACCTTCAAAAATCTCTGAGTGCTGCACCAATAAACCCCAATAACCCTTTATCAGGAAAATAAACCCCGAAGGAGGATATTGGGGGGGGGGTGGATTTAGTCGAGAATACCATGAAGGTAGTCAAAATAATTGTCTTAATTATAAATAAGAATCTTCCAGGATACATTTTTATGCAGGATTGCACACTGAAAACATAGTGATCCTGGGAAATTTGTGACAGATGCTAGGTATGAAAATTGGCACTTCAAAACTAATGCCTTTCCTACTCCACAGTCCCTGAAAAGCAATTGAGGCCAACTCAGGATTGTCTTCGCTTCTGCTATCCCTTGTAATGCTAACACCAGGGCTACAGTGATCGAACCCTTATGCAGAGAGAGGTGAGAGTAAAGTGAGGCAAGAATTGTTTGAAGCAAAAAATATATAACTTTCCTGTGACTACAGATGCACCTCAGTTGAGCTATAAGTAAATGAATACAGCTTTCAGAGCCGGCTTCAGTCATCTGATACTGAATTGCACAAATACACCATATGGAAATATCCTGCTTTGATATACCAGAAAGTCAAGTTTAATATTTAATATTAAATTTAATATGTTCAAATAATATTATTTAATAAATTATTTACTTTTACATTATTTAATATTAAACAATGTATATTTAAATATACATTTAAAACATTTATGACTCATAACTGGCCCAGTTTAAAAATAATATTCAGTAATTTGGGGGTTGTCTTAATGTGACATATAAACCCAGCCATTGAGCTTACTATTAATATTAACTAAGCCATTAAGGCCTGTTCAAAAAAAAACCCCATGATTTAAAACATTTTGATTTTATACAGTGTGAGAACTCAGTTATTATTTATGAGTCTAGTTGATGGTCCTATGTCAGATTAGAAAGAAGTAAAGTAAAATAAAACCAAGCAGTTTAAAATAAGGTTCAAAACTGTTAATTACTGTCTGGTAAAATTCCCTTGAGCCTGCAACAGGTATAGCAGAAAGTCTGGGTGGAATTAGACAATCACAGATTATTTATGGAGGAGGAGGAGGAATAGACTTATCTATGTTATCTAAGGAGCCTTGGTGGAGCAGTGGGCTAATGCCTCCTTAAGTAACACCAGCTGCCTGCAATTAGTGCAGGTTCGAGTCCCACCAGGCTCAAGGTTGACTCAGCCTTCCATCCTTCCGAGGTAGGTAAAATGAGGACCCAGATTGTTGGGGGCAATAAGCTGACTTTGTAATAATGCCGCTTGGGGGGGGGCGAAAGCCCTAATAAGCAGGTATATACATAGAATGAAGGCTATTGCTAAGCACATTGGTTTGTGCTTAAATTGTAAGCTGCCCTGAGTCTTCGGAGAAGGGCGGGATATAAATGGGATTAAAATTAAAAAAATAAAAATAAATAAATGTTGGCTTGCAATTTGCACCCTAGGCAAGCAAAAAAAAAATCCCAGCTATCATGAGAAACTCCAATAAGTATGACAAGGTGTTTGTGTATTTAAGACAATTGAAAACAAAATAAAACTTAAGGAAGGAACTTCACAGCTGCCAGCTAAGGGTTAAATTGCATTTCCTAGTTGGCTAGTTCCTCTGTTTGTGCTTTCTCTTGAAAGTTCTGCATCTGAAGGACCTCCATTAAGTCTGAAGTGTTCCTTAGCAACCAGAGTGAAGAGCCCTTGAATGTTTCAATATCACATATTTGCTTAAATTTGTTAGATCTTGATGCTTCTTCTGCTAGGAGGGTGAACCACACTGCTTCATTGTATTTGCCTGTGACATTTAATACCATTAAATGTTTAATGGGCCTGCTTTCTTCACTTTACTAATAGTTGATGAAATATCACTACTACTATATGTATTTATTTTGGGTTTTTATTTTTTATTATTACTTAATAGTTTTATAATTTTAGAATTGTAAGCCATCCAGCTTACAAAACTGAATGAATGAATGCTGTGTCCACCTGAGATCAGGTGTGTTAGATGCTATATAATTATTATTTATTTTCCCCCCAGCAGTTTTGTAGTTGGTTCACAATCACAAGTCCACAGTACTATGGCTATATTCAGTAACATTTTAAAAAAAAGGAAATGCAAAGCAGTGAAGATCTAAAGCTAGGAAGAACTAAACAAGATAACCAATATTATGAAGTGCAACATTTGTGAGTCAGCACAATTTAGCTGTTAAGGTGCTGAACTACATGTGGGGATCCTGGTTCTAGTCCTTCCTTGGGTCTTTCATACTCAATGAGGCAACCAGTGAACAAAACTTTTGCTGCATCATGAAGCCAGAATTAGGCAAGTCCAATACAAAGCAAGTGGATCCAGCAACTAAGCATTTAAGAGCAATAATAACAACAAGCTGCACAAAGTTAAGATAGAAATATTCTTGTGTAGAGGTGGAAGACGCTCAGTACTAACAGGCAACAGAGTACCTAGCAAACAGAAATAGAAGAAACAAGCAGGCAAAACTGTTCAGATCTTGTTGAAAACAACCATGGTTTTTTTCACCTATACTGTGATGTTCCTGTTGTATGGTTTTCAGTCCCCAGACTCTCAGAAGTAGATTGAAGGTAATCTATTATACTCTCAACAATGACTGAAAACACATGCCCTAATTATAAATCCTTTAGCCACAACAGTCTCTTCACCTCAGAGACAGGAAAAATCCATTTATTCGTTAGTTCAATTTATATGGCTGCCTGTTTCAAGCATGTCAGTCGAGAGGGGAGTGCAAGGAAATGGAAAGGTATCCTGCACTTATTTCACTTGCCCCACGGCCAAATAAAACAGCTTAACTCTCCAGCACTTTTCATATAGTAACACAGAGGCCCAGTGTTGCTTTCCAATTGGTGTAGCATCTTTAGGCAAAAGTTCCTATACGTTGCAGAATAGATATGTAAAGTATGTATTACACAAGCTTCATGGTACCGTATTTTCCGGCGTATAAGATGACTTTTTAACCCATGAAAACCTTCTCAAAAGTCGGGGGTCGTCTTATACACCGGGTGTTTGGGTTAGGGGCGGTTTTATTGTCCGATGTTACAGGAAAAACCAGAGGCAACACCCCTCCACACATACACACACGCAGGCAGCCTCGGCAGCTCATTGATAGGGGGGGAGGAAGGGGAAGAGAATCACAAAATTGCTGTCTGTTGTTGAGTCCTGTGGGTCCGACACTATGCAGGGGGTCTCGTTCCAAAAACAAGCCCTGCTTCACCTACTCACCCCCCCTCACTGCACACGGCTCGCTCCATGACCCGGCGCTCCGACAAACAAGGGAGGAGGTCGCCCGTAATCAGCAAGCCTGACTATCAGCTGATTGTCAGTTCCTGGCTCTGCAAACCTGACAACCAGCTGCTTCACGGCGTTTGCACGCGCCTGCATCGCAGGGCTTTGCTGAGGACCCGCAGGCACTCAGGAGGACAGCCCAGTCTGCCTTGCCGTACAGGGAGCCTGGGCACTACAAAACATGCTAGCTGTTTCCTTGCCTGCCGACGGACCTGTGCCGGGACTGCATGCTATATAGCCTGCGTGCTGGAGGCAAGGGCCGGCTGTTTTCCATCAGTGTCAGATGGACCGGAGCCGGGGACTGCTGGAGGGTGGCCCTGGGACGTGTGGACAAGCCCGCTGGAGCCAGATACGGATGGGGGGGCAGTTGGTTGGAGAGGGATAGGCACACACTGGGAGCATGTTAGCGTTTTCACCCGGGTTGGGGTAGAGGGGGTTTGAAGAAGAGTCACCCAGGATACTAACAGCAGCAAGGTTTACAATGCTGAAGTTGTCGAGAGTCAGAAGCATGTGGCGGTTAAAGAAACGCAGGCAGGCTCTGGATGCCGGAAGTGTACTTTGTACATTGCTAAGCACATTGATTTGTGCTTTAGATTGTAAGCTGCCCTGAGTCTTCGGAGAAGGGCAGGATATAAATGGGATTTTTTTTAAAAAAAATTGCGTCTTGGAGACAGGGAGGGCTGGGCAGGCAGGGAGGGAGAGAAAGCTGACCCACCCAATCCAAGCAGACTTTGTATGCAGTGGGGTAGTCTTATACGGCGAGTATAGCCCAAACCCTATAATTTAACAGGAAAAGTAGGGGGTCGTCTTATACGCCGGAAAATACGGTATATAAAAAACCTCTGGAGATGTGGTTGCCCATTAGAAGTCATAGAATAACTACAAGAGATAGGGAGGAATATGAAAGACAACGTAATGTTATCATTACATTGTAAAACTACCCTTTGACTGAAGGAAGGGTTCTGCAGCCCACATTTGGACTACAGTAAAGGTCTCAGAAGGAAGAGGAGCTCCCTGAGTCTCCCTTAACATCTGGACAGGAGACTGAGCAGATGAACAGCTCATCTGGTTAAGTCATCCATGCCACTGCTTAAGACTACATCCTATGTCTCTGCAAACCAATTTCTTTTAATGTAGAGGTTTTCCTTAGGATGTTGTCTCTGGTCTTTTTTAAAATAACTCAAATAGTTCTCTGCCAGTTCCAGAGTGGGCATCTCACGGGTGGAACTGCCCAGAGAAAGCATGTCCATATTTGGGGAATCCTCTTGGACTCACAGCTTCTACTGCTCAAGGGACAGGTGGAAACTGTGAACTGGAGGGCCTGTTCTCAGCTTACTCTGGTAGCCTAGTTGCAACCTTTGTGCAATAGGAGTGTGGGAAGTCAGCTCCCCAGAGAAGGAAATGTTAAAAGGGCAGAAAAATTTATTTCCTCAAAAGACCTTAAAGAGGCAGGAAAACATTCCCAGTTTTCTTGATAGCCCCAGGTCTCCCTCCCCCAAGCAGAAACCAGTTCTGTACAAAAGCAGATGTAAATCCAGGAAGGTTGCAGGACCCCAGCTGGGAGATTAAGAAGACAAAGACACCAAAAATCTATATACCTCACCCAAACTCTTAAGAGTCATCAGCCCAGCCCAGGGAAGCAGGACATGACCTTTGGGCATAATAGGATTAACCCATCACCATCAGAATACAAGAAAGGCACACTCAGACTCAGGTCAAAAGTTCATCACACAGGAAATAGCCTCAAACAGGAACAGGAAGCAGCTCCAAACAAAAGGCTCCAGAGAGTATAAAAACCCACTCCCTACATGTGTTCAGCCCTTCTTTTCTGCCAGCCATCTTCCTGCCTGGTTCTCCTTTTCAATAAACTGCAACCTTCTTCCTAAAGCAGTCGCCATGTTTATTCCCAGCTTGGATGGAACCATGATGAAGACTTTTCTTCCAACAGGAACATGAGGAGCTTTGTACAATAGGAGCTACAGCGACTCTTGCCCTTATCATTACTCAGTTAGACTTCTGCAATGTGTGCTACATGAGGCACTTGGAAATGCAGCCTCCTCAACATACAACTGCACAATTGCTGATGGGTGTTCATTGCTATAAGCGCATTGCAGCTATTTGTGGGTCCTACATTGGTTTCCAGTAGATTTCCGGGTGCAATTAAAAGTGTTAGTTTTTGGCAGAGAACTGCCTTCTCCCACTGGGCCTGACCCCTTCTGAAGAGACCTTCGCAGGAGGTCTCACTTTTGTTAGGTGATGGTGGATGAAGCCAAAAGATGCTGCTTTTCCATCAGAGCACTGATGTTATGGAAGAGACTCCCTTTAGAAATGCCCATCTGGGCTTTTCTGTAGGACCTTTGGGGAACAATTATGACTAAAATATCACTTGCTAGATGTCTATTTTTGATTACTTGGTGCTATAATAACTACTATTGTTATTATAAAAAATTGTGTTTTTAATCTCTTACTACACTCTTGGGTGTTTTTATTGCATTTTATTTTGTTGAAAGCTGCCTGGTCTTGCATGGTGGAGCATATAGATTTGAAAAATTAATAACAACATATAACATAATTGAATAAAATCTAAACTGAACATCTCTCTTTGGGGGAATAAATATTCTTTCCTGGCTTCCTTAGCTTCTGCCCACATTATCCATACTTGGCCAGGATCTTTACTGTTATATTTCAATTACCTGTCAACTCTACGAGAGAGACCAGATCAGGAAATCAACTCCATGGTTAAAGCTATTCTTATTGACACTGTCTATAACCATCACATTTTGCATGTCTGATTGTGACATATCTTCATTGTAATGGTTCATTAAATTAAGGAGATTTCTACTTGAGCCACTTTGGAATATTATCTCATTGTTTTGGACTTTGAAAATGCTTTAAACTCTTTTGTCTAGGTAACAATTCCTGAATATATCAGTCAAGGTCATCTTTTCTCTTTACAGGACCAAAGATCTGATTATTTGGACTTTTAATTAGATCTATGCTAGGTGACAACTACTAGGTGACAGTAAACAATGCAGAAAATGCAAACTCTTTGTCTCCACCTTGTGAACATCCAGATTTGTGCAATCCAGATCTGATAGCCCGATTTTAATCATGTTTCGTATGTTTTTATTTTGCTCCATTAAATTAGCTGCTCTTTTGCTATATGTTTTCTTTTTATTGTGTTGCTGTTCACTTTATTACTTCTATTGTTTTAAAATTTTACACAAGCTGCCTTTATCATACATACAGTAAATAAATTTCAGAAGTTTGTACATCTGTGGATATATGTGCTTTGTTAGCATTTATTGTTTGATTTTGAGCTGTGCCAGCATGAAAACCTGTTGAACCCAGATTCAAATTTCAAATTTCCATTGAATCAAGAATCTCTCTCAGGTCAATGAGTTTCTCAGATGGAACACTAGATACCAATATCATTTTAAATAAATAAGCAAGCATGCAAATAAGCATTTGGGAACATGCATATGTAAGAGAGTTGCTTCTCCTTTATATATTTGAATGCAATTTTAATTATGATGACCACTGCAACTTGCATAAGCATAGTTGATAAGTTAAAACAGAGTAGTGATAAGGTAAAACAACACAGGAAACTTTTGTTCAAAAGGAAAAGATGGGGTTTTTTTCCTGACTATTTATCACTGAACAGTTTGAAAAGTAAGATTGCAGAACTAGTATCTTCTGTGGGTAGTAACTGACACTTTTCCTTGCTCAACTTCATGATCTTATCCAAACTACAAGCTCAGCTATCCAAAACCATGCACAACAAGATGTTATTTCTTCACATTGGGAAATGTTTGGTGGTGGTGCTTAGACCGCTGTTTACTCCTCAGACAGGCTGAAAACAAAGCAGCTGAGTAGCCTCCAAAACAATTGGAAGGACCCACCAATGTTTGGCAGAGAACAACCTGTCACATTGCTTCTGCTTGGAGGTCCACCCAGACTCCAGACCCTCTTCATCATATGGTGCATTTCAGTTCTTGTTAATTATAACCTGTATTGCTCCAGTCTCTTCTCTGTTTTAGCCCAAATTTAACTCAGCCTACACAAACCTGGTGCCATCCCCTCTGCTTATTACTGTAAATTATTGACCTCAGAAATGCTGAATTGTAAAATTGAGGTTACAGAAACCATTTACATGAGCGCCATTTGTTGAAGAATTCTTTCTCTTTAAACCTAAACTTAAACCATTGGCCAAATGAGCCATTCTATGGAGTCTGCAAAAATTAGAGGATCTTCAGCTTTTGCTAGACACAGAGAAGTCTGATCTGAAACATCTCTGGGAAAACAATTCAGGGTTTGATACGTACCTGGATGGAAGGGTGCCTCAGAATTGAGTGCCCTGAGTGGGTGGAAGCTTCATATAATTAAATAACCTTTCAAGCTTTTACTCAAGTTCCCAATTCCTCCATTTCTATCTCCAGTAAATACAAAGATAAGGTAAGCTGGAAAAGAGCACCTGGGAAATGGAAAAGTTAATGGGAATCAGTTTTGCTTCTTTTAAAGGAACATTTTCTGGTTGACCATGACCACCATGGAAGTTATTTTGTGAAAGGCAACATTTGTGATGGTGGTTGTTTTGCAAAAACACATCTTTCACACTTTCACAGTGCCAAACAAGCCCATTGGAGCAGGGTTTCATGACAGTGGTGGTGCGATTCAGCCAGTTTGCACCACTTTGGCAGAACTGGTAGCTAGCCTTGGTCCTATCGTATTGTATAGGCAGTCCTCAACATATGTCCACAATTGGGTCCAGAACTTCTGTTGCTAAGTCATATAGTTGTTAAATGAGTCCTCATGTGACCACACCAATTTTATGACTTTTAATTGCCATGGTCATTAAGCAAATCATCATAGCCATTAAGAGAATCCAGCTTCCCCCATTGACTTTGCTTGTTGGAAACCAGTTGGGAAGGTCACATGTCCCCCTGGATTACTGCAACCATGGTAAATACATGCCGGTTGCCAAATGTCCAAATAGTTTTCTTGGTGCTGTTGTAAATCCAAATGGTCGCCAAGCAAATGGTCATAAGCAGAGGACTATCTGTACTGTGATTATTTTATTTTGCTTCATTTTATATTTTTAGGTATTGTTAGCTACCCCAAATCATTAGTATGAGTTTGGCATTTTTTACAAATTCTTTAAATAAAAATATCTAGTAGCTTTCAAAGAAACTTACTGCCACCTGTCCCATGTGAAATGGTCACCTCATTGCTACTGGGATGTGTATTAGCACAGAATAGGGAGCAAGTCACATTTTTTGAGACAATACCCTTGAGACTAATGTAGTGTGTTATTTCCATGAGACGTTCAGTCCTAAATTGAAAGAAGCACAGTACAGGCTCCTGAGATCAATCAAGCTACTATCCTACCTTTTTTACTCAAAGCTATTTGTCTTTAAAGGGAACCCCATTCCCAGTGGTGGAATTCAGCCAGTTCTCACCACTTCAGCAGAACCGGTAGCTAATTTTTTGTTGCCCAGGCCCAGAATGGACTTCCGGAAGTGGCATCCACACAGATAACCGGTTGTTCACATATTTGAATCCCACCACTGCCCATTCCCACTTATTGACTTAGTGCATCCCACTGAAACCTATCCCATGTAACACATATACAGGGAGGATCAAAGTTGGGTAGTCTCCACTCTGGGGGGGAAAAAACATGTACAGATACACAAATCACACTAGAAAAGTGTGCTTCCAAAATGTTCTCATACATGTTCTCATACATGTTAGTTTCCCAGACTGTCATTCTGGCTGAGATATAAGTTTGTACCAGACCAGTTTTCAGAAAGAATCCATATATACAATATGTTGACTGTGGGGAAACTGTACCTGAAGGCAGTCATTTCCTGGTTTTAGTTACAGGAAACTAAGTAATCAAAGAAGTATATAAATCTAATTGTCACTGTCTGGAAGTTATTCCTGAATAACAGTCACAAACCTGAAAGTAAGTGAACATCTCCAAGCTATCTATCCAGACTAAACATAAAGGGCATTTTTCAAGCTGTAATTTTAAGCAGGGAAAAACCAAAACTGTTGCTTCTTCCTTCCTTCTTTTAGACATCTTAAACCTGCTTTTTTCCCCCCTCCAAATAGTCAATGTAGGATTTCCAAGTGGTCCTTCATCCAAATAAATTTACTAGATGAGGTTTTGTGAAGGGCATGGATAAGAATGCTGTCCAAGAACATCTGAACAACCCCCCCCCCCAAAGTATTCCTAAATGAGATAAAAGAACCTACAATGAAAACAGAATGAAATGTAGGAAAATGGATTGAACCATCCCACAGACACAACATTTAAGCAAAGAAAAAGGATATGATTTAAAGTGCTTGGAGTTGTGAGGTAACCAATATAAAGCACCTTGAACCATATTTTATCAATCCTAGATAATATTAATTTTGGATAGTGAGATGGGTAGCATATAAATTGAATGAAAGAATGAATGAATGAATTGAATTGAATAAACTGAATAAATAAATTGAATCAATAATCAAGTCTGCTTTCTAGAATATAGGCAGACAAATCTTGGAATTTTGATCCAGTCACCATAAAAGAAGACAAGAGCTCCTCAAAAAATGTTATTGCTTCAAGCAAAGGATAAGATACTGCCTGAGCCCCATGTCATATACAGGTAGTCCTCAACCTATAACCACAATTGAGCCCAAAATTTCTGTTGTTAAGTGAGACATTTGTTAAGTGAGTTTTTGCCCCATTTTACAACTTTTCTTGCCACAGTTGTTAAGTGAATCACTGCAGTTGTTAAGTTAGTAACACGGTTGTTAAATGAATCTGGATTCCCCCATTGACTTTGCTTGTTCAGAAGGTTGCAGCAGGGGATCACATGACCTCGAGACACAGCAACGGTCGTAAGTATGAACCAGTTGCCAAGCATCTGAATTTTGATTGCATGATCATGGGATGCTGCAAAGGTTGTAACTATGAAAAACGATCATAAGTCACATTTTTCAGTGCCATCGTAACTTTGAACGGTCACTAAGTGAATTGTGGTAAGTCGAGGACTACTTGCATAGAAGTTGGAATTTAATCAAATGCTACCAATGGGAAGATACCTTACTAAAAAATTTGAGGGCAGTAGGCCAGAGAAATAAACTGTGTGGCATGTGTTGCTGTACCCACCCCACAGAAAGGAAATTATCTGGGTGGTTGGGACAAGCACTCAGGGCCCTTGCCACTCCTGCCTTACTTCTACCACCTGCTGCCTGCTGAGACAGTTGTTATGCCAGCCCTGAAGAAACATATATCTAAGTGGAGTGAACTGGTGTCAGATATCCATGAAGAAGTAAGCCTCTCCACGAGTCCATTCACTCTCTGCAAATATGGCTGAGTCTTCAAGAAATGACCCAACTAACTGTATTGCTGAACTAAGCAGGGCAGCCCAAGGAATGGCCAGGCCAGCCAGCCAACCTGTTGCAACCTGATGGGGAGCAGAATTATGGCACCTCCTGTGCTTTGAACTAGACCTCTGAAGCAAATATGAATTTAAGATGGTCTTGCACTGTGACTTTTGCCCACTGACCCACACTCTGGGGTTCTAGTGGAAATAATCGTTTGCCAGTTTTCTATTCAGCCCAGATTTTTCCCCTGGTGGGTTCAACTCAGCAGAGTCAGGACAGGAAAGATTCTGCTGGCTTCACCCTTTGTTGATTTTGTACGTTTCCCTTTTAACACCTGAACTAACTTAAAGCAATTGACTTTGACATTTCTCTTTACTGCCAACAAACATGGGGGGGGGAGTTTTTGTTTTTTTTTAGATCACGATGCTAAGTACAAGTTGGCAACAGATAATAAGAAGGTGCTGTGTTTGTACAGGGAGATCGGAAATTGCCTTGAAATGAAATTTGCAACCTGGAGGAAGGGCTTACTCTCTCCTTGCTCTAAGCTCCAGATGGATTCCTATACTACAAACACTGGCCAGAGGCCAATTCCTCTGCTCCATCACCCCCCTCTGGCCTGGCCTGTATATCCTTTTACTGGAAGAATGGCAAACATATAATTACAAATAGCAATTGTTCTTCTTCAAGGGCAGCCCTGTTGGAAATGCACACACCAAAGCCCACTAGCTGGAAAAGATCAAAAGCAAAATCCTATTTTGGAGCCAGCTGAAACAAAGAGCTTTATGGAAATTCTGTTTCAGTTACCATTTCCTGGCCTTGTCCTTTCATAGATGCAACTCTGAACTACACACCTTAAAAGACCTCTCAAGGCGTGTTTTCTTCTTCTCCATCAGAGGGATAGTATCAAGTTTATGTGAAGTGTTACTACTGCTTCATACTGCTTTGATAAGGCCACATTTGGAATACTGCTTTGCTCACCACAATACAAAAAAGATGCTGAAACTCTAGAAAGAGTGCAGACAAAAGCAACAAAGGAGATTAGGGGGCTAGAGGCTAAACATACGATGAACAGCTGCAAGAACTAGGTACAGCATATCTAGCTGTCGATAAAGAGAAGGACTAGAAATGACATGTTAGCAGTCTTCTAATACTTGAGGGCAGGGCTTTTTTTCTCATAGAACGCTCAGAACGGAGTTCCGGCACCTTTTTTTGGATGGAACCTTGTAGGGTAGGCAAGGCGGGTTGTATGACATGTGTGAGTTCCGGCACCTTTTTCTTTTACAAAAAAAGCACTGCTTGAGGGGCTGTCACAGAAAAGAAGGATTCAACCTCTTCTCCAAAGCACCTGAAGGCAGGACAAGAAGCTATGGATAGAAATTAATCAAGGAGAGAACCAACCTAGAATTAAGGAGAAATTTCCTGACAGTGAGCACAATTAATCAGTGGAACAAATGGCCTCCAGAAGTTATTGGAGGTTTTTAAGAAGAGATTGGACAATCATTTGTCTGAAATGGCATAGGAATTGGACAAGAAGACCTGCAAGGTCCCTTCTAACTCTGTTATTCTGTATTCCTAGTAAGATTCCCCTGCAGCCATTAAAGAAACTAATACTTTTTTTTAAAAAAAAAAGCACTCAATTAAAAACAGTTAAAAGAAAAGGGCTGGTTACCATTGCCTTAGGAAAAAAGTCTTCTCCGGTTTACAATAAAAGCATCCATCCTTCCAGATGCAACTCAGTTCTGATGCCTCCGTTCCTTCATCCAATCTAATGGTAGCTCCATTAGGTACACTTCACTGTAACTTTCCCACTCCAAGGGTATGGGTTACACACATGGTTTAGGAAAAAAACTGACTGTGAGGCTGCATAGTTGCAACCTGGTGAAAGGAACCCTGAAAACAGAATCTCTACAGGATAAAGCACATCATATATTACAACAGTGTTTCCCTGAACCTCTCGGTGCTTCTTTCCCTCCCTATAACTTCTGAAGATAATTTTATGATTAGCTTTCAAAAGAAAAAGGGAAATATAGCATTGGATTCTGCAAGTCATCTGCTCTAATCAAGAAATTATCATCCCCATCTGAGGAGCTACCTTATTGTTTTCCAAATAATTGAAGGAAGCCTGATCCTTCTGAATTATTATTTCACATACTCTCTGGCGTTGCAAACGGCATCTATAGTCATAGAAAACTTGTCTCAACTGAAGTCCTGGCCTGAGAAAGTCATATGCCAGCAGCTTTCAAAGAAGAAAAATACAGCAATACATTTTACAGATATCTTGGCCTTTGCCTCCAGCAATTCTCTGTCTGCTCTCTGCCTGAATTACCGAGTCTGTTTTTTCAAATGATTCTCTGCCAAAGTGTAAACAGCGACACTAAAATATATTAAAATAAACATTTTTTTAAATTAAAAATGTTTAAACATCCTTTTTTAAAAAAAGTAGATGATGTTCTGAAGTATTTTCTGCATATTTTAAATATCATTTAAAAATGGGAAGAAAGTTGTTGGCTGGATTCATCCATGGGTAAATTAAAGAAGAAACTTTCATGCTACTATCTAAGAAATTCTTAGCGAATAAAGGAGGAGAATGCAAGCGCAAAACTCTGGGATGCACACTCAGGATAATGTTGCCAGGTCTCTTATGGCCTATGAAAGTTTATTGCCAGTACTTATAATAAAACTTGCTCATCACTAATCACTGGTGGATGAGAATCTAGCAGAGTGGTATATGCAGTCCATCTTCTCCTAAGTTCTTAGAGCAAAGGTATAGATGGATGTTACATTATGCCATGCCCTGTACAAGGTTTTATATGACTTCCATCCCATCCTTCTTGGAGAGACTAGTGTGAGTGAAACAAATACAGTAGGGAAAAAAAGGGATATTAGGTATGTTTGTCACCCTATTTATAAAAATAATAAAAGAGGGATAAAAATAAATAAAGCAAAAATAAAATGCAAAGACAGTTTCAAACATGTGCATTTCCTTGATAGAGGTTTTATCTCCACTTAGCATTTTTTCCCCCCAAGGCTCAAATTTCATGGCAGATTCCAGTTTCAGATGAGTCACATCATGTAATGGGCCTATCACTGTCTGAGGATAATTTTACAAGTGAATTGGTAGAATCCTTCAAAAAAACACAAACTTATTTGTTGCCTCTTTGCCTTTATTTCTAAATGGCCAGTCACCATCTGCAAGTAGTTATGGATTTTATTACTTCCAGAAACTTCCTTCATGTGCTTTTCATCATCTCCTTCCAGTGGTGGTATGACATCCCAAACTATGGGCCAAAAGCTAATCACATTGTCTTGGTATGCTTAAAGCAACCTGCTTTTCTACCACAGTTATTATTCTTTAATTAGATTGTAATGGCAATTAGCTCGCTGTTGTAAGTTTGCAAGTCTTATTGCAAGGGAAGGGTCTTCTGTAAACATGATCCCGTTGTTATTATTTTTTGCCAGCAATTTGAAAACAGTTACTTCTTTTCTATTTTTAATGCAGTTCTTCCCAACCTTAAACCACTGATTGTCTGTGAGGTCCCTGAGTTGGTCTGTTGGTGAAGGAGAATAATGATATAATCCCCAGCACACTTGTTCTGCACCATGTTTTAGAATAGAATAGAGCTGGAAGGGTCCTTGGAGGTCTTCTAGTCCAGCCCCTTGCTCAAGCAGGAGAACCTATACCATCTCAGACAAGTGACTGTCTAGTGTCTTCTTAAAAATCTCCACTGATGGAGTACCCACAATTTCTGGAGGCAAGCTATTCCACTGGTTAATTGTCCTCACTGTCAGGAAGTTTCTCCTTAATTCCAGGTTGCTTCTCTCTTTGGTCAGTTTCCAACCATTGTTTCTTGTCCTGCCCTCTGGGTTTTGGAGAATAATGTGACCCCCTCTTCTTTGTGGCAGCCCCTCAAATTTTGGAACACTGCTATTATGTCTCCCCTATTTCTTCTTTTCTTTAGACTCGCCAAACCCAAGTCTTGCAGCTGATTTTCGTATGTTTTAATCTCTAGGCCTTTGATCATCTTATTTGTTCTTCTCTGATTTTTCCCCCAAACTCTCAACATCTTTTTTGTCATATGGTGACCAAAATTGGCTGCAGTATTCCAGGTGTGGTCTTACTAGGGTTTTATAAAGCAGTACTAATATTTCACATGATCTTAATTCTATGCCTCTGTTTATACAACCCAAGATTGTATTAGCTCTTTTGGCGGCTGCTGCTGCACACTGCTGGCTCATAGTCAAGCGATCGTCCACTAGGACTCCAAGGTCCTTCTCACAGTTACTGGTTTTAAGCCAGGTCTCGCCCAATCTATACTTGTACCTTCAGTTTTTCCTGCCTAAATGTAAAACTTTGCTTTTCTCCACATTGAAACTCATTTTGTTGGATAGGGCCCATTGTTCAAGTTTATCAAGATCTTTTTGGGCCCTGAGTTTGTCTTCTGGGCTGTTGGATACTCCTGCCAGTTTAGTGTTATCTGCAAATTTGATGAGTTCCCCTTCTATTCCCTCATCTATGTCATTGATGAAGATATTGAAGAGTACTGGGCCTAAGACAGAACTTCATGGTACCCCACTGCTTACTTCTCTCCAAGTGGATGTAGTGCCATTGAGGACTCATTGAGTACAGTTTGCCAGCTACAGATCCATCTGGTGGCAATGTTGTCTATTCCACCTTTTTCTAGCTTACCAAGCAGTAGGTTCTGGTCTACTTTATCAGATGCCTTATTGTAACCAAGTATACTACATCCATAGCATTTTGCTGGTCTACTAGTTTAGTCACTTTATCGAAGAATGACATGAGATTGATTTGGCATGATCTGTTTTTAACAAACCCATGCTGGCTACTAGTTATAACTTTGTTTGCTTCTAGTTGTTCGCAGATCTGTTTTTTGATTATGTTTTCTAGGATCTTCCCAGGTATTGATGTTAAACTGATTGGTCTGTAGTTTCTTGCGTGTGTGTTTTTTCTGTTCAATGTTACATTCTATTTTCATATATAAATCTTATTGAAAGTTTTAAAGAGAACTTAAAAACTAATACAAAGAAAGAAAGAGAGAAAGAAAAAGGAAAAATAAAAGTGCAGAAAGAAGAGATAAAAAGAAATAAAAAAACCTTTCCAATTTCCTTTGCAGCAAACACAAGTTTGAGTACAAAGTTATCTCTTATTTTATGATTACAAAAAAAGCTATTAGTGGTTTTTTTAATCATCAAAACCAAAAGTCATAAGTAATTTTTTTCACGCAAAAACTCTATAAGGGGTTTCCAGTCAGCCATAAATGTATATATTGTCTTTGCAAGTTCTGTCATCTTCACTAACCATCCCTCCATTGTGGCAGTGTAGAACCTTTTCACTGTTGAGCGTATAATAATCTCACTGCCATAATCATCTATAGAAGTAAAGTTCCATGACTTTTTTCTAGTTGCCTATCCATTAGTTCCAAAAGCCTCTGATTTCAATTATACTATAGTCTTTACAATCTTCTGAATGAATGTATTTGTATTTTTTTAAAATTGAATTTTTTACACATCCACCAAACATGGTAAAATGTTCCTCACATTTCTAGCAAATATTAAAAGTACCTTTGTATATTCTAGACAATTTATCTGGTAACAAATATCAAGAATGCATCATTTTTTTAAAACAAATATCTCTTTAAGACTAGAACATAATAAAAATTTCACTCCCAGCAGCCATATAGTTTCCCATTGATCCACTTGTATATTGCAACCAAATACTTTAGTCCATGTTATCATGTATTCTTTTACTACTGCTGTATCAGTAAATCTACTAGGATGAGTGTAGTATGTGTGGGCATCATGATGCACTAGCTTTTAAACACTACCTTATGTGGCAGGAAAAAAGACCATATTTTGCACAGCATTGTCACAGTGACAACAAAGCAGTGGCAACATCAGTGAGTTATGTCTTGATGCCTCCACTTCACAGTCAGAAGTAATGCAGCTCCTTGCACACGGCTGCTACCCTTGTCTGTCTGTTGGGAGTAAGTTTTCTCATCAATCATTGCGACATCCAGTAGGTTCCACAGGTCTCAGCAACCTTTTTCAGTGCCCTTTGGATCTGATTATCCTGGAAGGAGTAGTAGCAGCAGAAGCTATCGGCAATGAGTAACAAGAATAATGATGTAAAATCACATTGTACAGATGGAACACTGAATCTGAACTCAGGGATACCTAAGCTCTTGCCCCAGCCAAAGCTTTTGGTACAGACAGTCCTTGACATACAACCTTTTGTTCAGTGATCATTCAAAATTATAATGGCACTGGAAAGAAAGTGACTTATGACCATTTTTCATACTTACAACTGTTGTAGCATCCTCTTGGTTACATGATCAAAATTCAGATGCTTGGTAACTCATATTTATGACACTTGCAGTGTCTCGGGGACATGCAATTCCCTTTTGTGACCTTCTGACAAGCAAAGCCCATGGGTTAGCCCATTTCAGTTAACCAGCATGTTGCTAACTAACAACCATGGTAATTCACTTAATAACTGTGGCAAGAAAGGTCATAAAATGGGGCAAAAGTCACTTAGCAACTGTCTCGCTTAGCAATGGAAATTTTTGGCTCACTTGTGGTGATATATCAAGGACTAAGTGTTCTATTGTACACTACCCAGAGCCATTCTGTGAGGGAGATGGGTGGTTCAAAAATGAATGGATGGATGGAGGAATAAATAAATACATTTAAATAAAGAGGGATTTCGGCCACAAAAAAAGTTACCAGTAAAGGATAGGAAAAAGGCCCAGAAAATGCTAACTTTTCACTGACCTCCAGGGATTGTCTGGGGTTTGCAGCCCAGATCATACAGCCTTAGAAAAACTGAAGGTAACTAGAATCAGACAGGAGTTTTGGTCTCTTTTGGCAATGTGTGGCAAGACAAATATTGTACCTATCTTCAAAAAAAAAAGGAACAATCTGGGAAATTATAGACCTTGTCAGCTTGATACCTATGCTGGGCACTGACCTCTGGTAGATGATTAAACATCTTTGTGAACACTTGGAATGCATCAATTAAGAAAAGCCAGCAAAAAAAATGGGGCGGGGGGGGTACAAACAAATCATGGCAGACTAAGATTACCTCTGTCTTTGAGGGCTTAGCTGTTTCAGGGAAATATTGTGGGTATCATGTATTTTGATCTCAGCAAGTCTTTCAAGAAAGTCTCTTATGATATGTTCACATATGGGCCAGATGATAAACTTTTTGATGGACTGATAACTAACTGAATAACTGTACCTACAGTAGACAATATTCATAAATAAAATCCATATCAGCCTGGAGAGTAGTATCAGTGGAGTGCCACAGGACTCTGTCCTTGGATCTGTGTCATTCAACAGTTTTGCTAATGATCAAAATGAAAGAACTGAGAATGGCTTGTTCTCACATTGGCATATGACACAAAACTAGAAAGAGTGGCAAACATTTTAGAAGAGAAAAAGAAAATTCATAATTGAGGGCCTAAATTTAACAGGGAGAAATGTACTGTAGATGGCTTGTGCCTTTAAGGTGACTGAAAAGGACTCTCTTGAATTGTCCAGTTCTTCCGTCACATCCAGATCACAGAGCCTTCCATCACTTCACAAGAAATACAACTGATTTGGGACACCCTAATGAAAAATGAAGAGTTTACAATTGCAACTTCAGAAATTGGAGTGGATAGATTTAGCAACTACATAAAGCATTACTTTAATGGCAGTACAGTTTGTGCATTACAAACTGATAGTTTTAGTCAATATTTTTGGTTTGCATGTGTTTTTTTTTAAATCCCATTTATATCCCGCCCTTCTCCGAAGACTCAGGGTGGCTTACAAGCTTAGCAGTAGCCTTCATTCTATGTATATGCCTGCTTATTAGGGCTTTTGGGCCCCCCCAAGCAGCATTATTACAAAGTCAGCTTATTGCCCCCAACAATCTGGGTCCTCATTTTACCTACCTCGGAAGGATGGAAGGCTGAGTCAACCTTGAGCCTGGTGGGATGCGAACCTGCACTAATTGCAGGCAGCTGGTGTTACTTAAGGAGGCATTAGCCCACTGCTCCACCAAGGCATGTGACTCCCCTGTCATAAAATATGCAGTCCTTCTTCTCAATTCCTGCAGAGAGCTAAGAAAACCAAGTCATACATTAGTTAGCTGAAGAAATATCCAAATATCCACAGATCTCCCAGTACTTATCCCAGTAACTCATGGCGTCCAAGAGTTAGAGATGATATTATCACTGTTGTAATGAGATACACAAAGTATGCCAAGCATCACCCAGGCCATTAATTTTCCACTCAGAACTACAGGTTTTAAAAGTTTTTCCTCCATTAAGCTGAATAATCTCAAGTACTCGCATTTCCAAGGAAATCGAGTGCCACAAGGTCAACCGTTCCAGGTGATGTGATAGCCCACAATGTACAAATTGTTCAAAGCAAAGTAGAAAAGATGTAATTAGCAATAGGGGACGGCTGGTCCTGTAACACCGAAAGCTGTCTAAAGTTGAGATAGGACTTTGATCTTTGCCTAAGAGTACTCCCTCCCTCTTCGGCTTAAAAAGTAGATATGGATCAGGGATACATGGAGGATTGCTCTCCCTATAATAAGTAATTTGAATGTTTTTGGTGTAGGCTCAGCTTCTGTCTCCAAATATAGAAAATGGCTTTATCAAGGAAGCATATTATCTCACAACTCCAGGGCCCAGGAATTATTTGCCCAGATTAGTTAGCTTCATTTTCTTCCAAGTAGGTTTCAGGCAGTTTTGCCAACAAGAACTTCTTTGTACCTTAAAATGGCTTCTGGAGCATTATTAGTTAATGTGCAGTTGGTGGGTATCCAGAGGCTACCTTCTCAGCTGTAACACAATTGTGGCATCCTCTGGGTAGGAATGGCCATTAGCCTCTTTCCCTTCTATCTCAAAATGGTTGTTCTAGCAGGTCAACTGGGAACATTGAGCTGTTGTTGTGACTCCTTAAGCTACCACTAGCATCCAGAGAAGGGCTTGCTCATCCCCAAAATGGCAACCGCCTAACAAAACACAGTTCTGGAGCACATTGACAGCCAAATAAGCTAAAAGTCTCAACTGTATCCCATTAAAATGTTATCTGAATCTGTCATTTTTACTGCTTCTGTTTTTAAGTGGTGAAGGCCAGTTGTCAGGGGTAAACATAGTCTATAGCAGTGTCTACGTGTGTGTGTATACACTGCTGCAATCTTGACCTTTTTTTAAAAACCCTACACCTTGGATACTTCTGTTGGTTTTGGGTTTTTAAAATTAATTTTAGTATTTAATTTTGATGCTTTTTTGGTTTCTCACTGCAAATCAATTCAAAAAGTGGAGTTCGCTATAAATTATTTAAATGATTAAATAGGTCTATATGAAACTGGGGTTTTTTTAAAAAATAGTATAGATGGACTTGATTTCTGCTAATACAGTAAAGACACTGTTGAGTGGCTAATTGTCCTATAGCATAAAGCTAAAAAGCACCTGAGAGTTGTTCTAATCTAGTCTTTCCCATGAAGTCCCTTTCAGTGTGGGACTTTGGAAAGTGATGGTCCTTGGACTTGGGTTTCGGTTACTATTTTTTTTCCCCTTTTTGATTCATTCTATTATTTCTGTAGCATGGAAATCTGCTGCAAGCCTTTTGGGAAGGGTATAAATGGCAGAAAATAAAGAGAAAAAGAGAAGGAGAGAGAGAGAGAGAGAGAGAGAGAGGGAGGAGAGAGAGAGAGAGAGAGAGAGAGAGAGAGAGGGAGGAGAGAGAGAGAGAGAGAGAGAGAGAGAGAGAGAGAGAGAGAGAGAGAGAGAGAGAGAGAGAGAGAGAGAGAGAGAGAGAGAGATTGAAATCAGCAACATCTAAATCAGGGGTGTCAAACTGCCGGCCCGTGGGCTGGATGCGCCATGAGGAAACCGTGCCCACCCCATTCCTGGCAATGGAGAAAAAACTCTGATACGTCGCATGACGTCACATGACATTGCAAGTTTGACATGTCTGATCTAAATGTTTCATACAAGAAAAGACTAATCCAATACCCCAACCATGATGTTACTATGTAAATCATTGAATCAAACAGTGTTCCTAGCTAGGATAGTCATGCTTCTTGAAACACTCTGCTCTCAAAAGAACTCGCTAGTGGTAGCAAAGTCTATTTGGTATAGGGGTTAGGGAGCTGGTTCAAATCTACCTTGGGCAAGTCTAAGTCTGTCTCTGTCTCTGTCTCTGTCTCTCTCTCTCTCTCTCTCGCTCTCGCTCTCGCTCTCGCTATCACTGTGTGTGTGTGTGTGTGTGTGTGTGTCTGTCTGTCTGTCTCTCTGTGTCTGTCTCTCTGTGTCTGTCTCTCTCTGTGTGTCTCTCTGTCTCTGTCTCTTTCTGTCTGTCTGTCTCTCTCTCTCTCTGTCTCTTTGTCTCTCTGTGTCTCTCTCCCCCCACACCTACTTCAAAGGATTGTTGTAATAGAGATAAAATGGGAAGAGGAAACACTACATACAGTGCCTTGCTTCTGGGGGAGAAAGTGGACACCAATGGCCCCTTATACCCTTTGTACTTCTGGCTATAGATGTTCTTAAGTCTTCTCCATCCTTGCTTTATAAAAGGGGTATGAAAATTACTGAATGAGACTAGTGCATATCAGACTTGTTCAAGCAGTGAAGACAAGACATAATAAGACTTTTTAAAAAGAGCAAGAAGAGGATGCAGCCAAAGAATTTTCGGGTCCTTGTTTATGCAAATGATGTACCAATTAATGCTAAGCATCCAGACTGATGAGTCAATGAGACAGACATTATTTTCTTATATCCCCTTGATGCCACTTAGATAGTGATATGTTCCTTTCTTAAATACAATGGTTTGGAATGACATGACTTGAATTTAAATCAATATGGCTAGCCTAGCGTATTAGTAGATGTCTCTTCTTACTTAGCATTTATAAGTAATATATAATTTTAGTACATCTATCATGCTCTGAACTTTTTTTTTACTGTAATTAATTCTAGATTGTGGTTCATCCAGTGATTAATCTTGCCTGATAATTAGCCTGTGGGATATGCTCTAATTTTATAAATTATTCTGAAGTTTTCAAAGCTCTCTGTAAAAAATAGGAATTCATCTATCTGTCTGCCATCATGTCTCAATATTTAAATAAAGTGATGACTACGTAAGATCTTTTCTTCAAAACGTCTATAAAAGAGGTAGGAACCAACTTGGATTATGCTAAAATCTCACGTTTAAAACCATGATGCAGATTGGAGTTAAAAGCAGAAGATATTTGTTTGGCCAATAGGAGCACCCGACTGAACAGCACGCAGAGGTAACTGAAAATTTAGGGCGGCGACAGTTTTTCCTTCTGGCCTCAAGTTTCCTTAAAGGAAGGTATTAGCTGTGGTACGGTTACATAATACAATTGTGCCTCATTTAAGAACAGCTATAATTAGAACTGCATTTTGACCAGGAATGTCTTTCCTTACATTTCTTTGGTATGTACACCCAACAAACTAATTCAATCTATCTAGGCTAACCGACGATACCTGCTTTCCTCATATAGCTGTTCGAGAGAAGTGTCTGTGTAGAAGCACTCAAACAAATTCAAGTGGAATTTGTCTAACAGGGCTAAATCAGCATGATTCTTATTTAGGCTGGAAATGGTTCGCTTAATTGTGAAACCAGCAATTAATGAATTGAAAAAGAATACATTCAGACCTTCATTCCCAAGTTAAGGTTAATCCAGTTATGGTGCTCA
Source organism: Vipera berus (assembly GCF_964194415.1). Classification (NCBI taxonomy): domain Eukaryota; kingdom Metazoa; phylum Chordata; class Lepidosauria; order Squamata; family Viperidae; genus Vipera; species Vipera berus. Next base: position 240,488,098 of record NC_138202.1, read on the forward strand.
AAATGGAAATGTGTAAATTACTCACTTTTTTTTTTAAAAAAAGGATTCCTGGGTTAAATTAAACTCAGAAGTAAATCAAAGCCTTAGAGAGGATTAAGTATAATAGGATGCATCAAAATGTACAGAAGGTATGTGCTCTTGTCCAAAGAAACAATAATGTACAGTTTTGAGGCTGTATTCTCCTCCCTCCCTTCCTCTTTTGGTTTACTTCACACACAGCAGTCAGCCAGTATTTTCTGGCCATTAAAGTTTGACGTTTTAACTTTTTACAAATCTTGAGGTTTCTTACATCTGCTGGTATTTCTCTGTGTCACACTACATCAGACATGTCAAACACAAGGCCCGGGGGCCGGATCCGGCCCGCGAAATGGTTTCATGTGGCCCGCGAAGCCATCCTGGAAACAGTGAGGGAATGGCCCCCACTGCCTTGGCCCTGGCCCAGAGACCCTCCTTCTGCCAGAGACCCTCAGATCTGTCCCACTCCTGCCCAGGCCCCCATAGGCACCCTTGATGCGAACGATGTAGAGCTGGCCACGCCCACCCAGTAGGCCATACGCACTCTAGCCACGCCCACCCAGTAGACCACGCCCACCCAGGCCACACCCACCCGGCCCCTTGAGGGCAACCGCAATGCTGATGTGGCCCTCAATGAAATTGAGTTTGACACCCCTGCACTACATGTTCCATTTTTGCTGTATAAAATATGTAAAGTCTCCCTTGAGTCAAGACTGACCTCTGGTAATCACATAGACACATCTATATATAGGCAGTCCTTGACATATAGCGGTTCATTTAGTGCCCATTCAAAGTTACACCATCACTGAAAGAAGTGACTTACGACTCATATTTATGACAGTTGCCGTGTCCCAGGGTCAAGTGATCCCCTTTTGAGACCTTCTGATAAGCAAAGCCAATGGGTAAACCAGATTCACTTAACTGCTATAATTCAATTAACAACTGTGGCAAGAAAAGTCATAAAATGGGGCAAAACTCACTTAACAAATGTCTCGCTTAGCAACATAAATTTTGGGCTCAATTGTGGTTGTAAGTTGAGGACTGTATGATATTCTTTTGGCAATGGTACTGAACTGGTTTGCCATCGGTTTTTTTCCATTTTTTTTTCTAGTACAGGCTACACCCATGGGATTTCCTAATTGTTTCCCATCACCTATGATTCAATTTAGATATGAGGGGTTTTTTTTGTTTATGCATTCAGCTCAACTTCAGTCACTAATCTCACTGACTCAAAAAGACACAGAAATTGTTTTTTTTTATTATTATTAAAGAGTTTTACAGCTACATTTTCCAATTTCCCCTCCCTCCCCAAAAAAGACACAGAAATTGTTATGTGCAGTTCAAGACTTTTGGGGTCCATGAAGGCCTGGCGTCTTCAACTGTGTATTTTTGACTTAAAAATATGCAGAGGATGAATGGCATAAAAATGACAGGTTTGATCAAGCAGTTGAAGACTCATCCTGTTGAATGTCTATGGAGAGTCTCAGTCATCCAGGTCATGGTTGTCCCAAAGGTGCTTTTTCAAGAAGCAACTGGACTTTCCTTGTTTTTTCTTTGAAGATGTTTCACATCTCATGAAAAGCAAAATGTCTTCAAGGAAACAAACAAGAAAGTCCAGCTGCCTCTTGAAAAAGCACCTTTGGGACAACGCATCCTGTTAGGAAGCACCCAGACTGGCAAAGAGGAGGTGTCAAGTGTGAAGCTAGTCTAGAGTCACTGTGCAACTGTAAAAGGAATTCCTTTGAATTCCTGAGAATCTTATCCAATTATTACCAAGAGAGTGCTATCAGACTGCAAAGATTCCTGAGTTATAGGCTGAATATAATAAAGTAAAAAGGTTCCCCCGCACATGCGTGCTAGTCATTTCCAACTCTAGGGGCCGGTGCTCATCTCCGTTTCAAAGTCGAAGAGCCAGCGCTTGTCCGAGGACATCTCCATGGTCATGTGGCCGGCATGACTAGACGCCAGAGGCACACGGAACGCTGTTACCTTCCCACCATAGTGGTCCCTATTTTTCTACTTGCATTTTTACGTGCTTTTGAACTGCTAGGTTGGCAGAAGCTGGGACGAGTAACAGGCGCTCACTCTGCTACGCGGCACTCGGGATTCGACCCGCCAAACTGCCCATCTTCTGATCGACAAGCTCAGCATCCTAACCCACTGAGCCACCGCTCAGTGTAGTTAGCTTGAATTCTGCCCATGTGAGCCGGCTTGTTCGTGCCTGACACATCCCTTTTTAACATTTATTGCACACCTCACACATCTGAAAAATGGAGCAGAGGATTGATTGGCAGGTCATGCATGTCAATTTGACCTTTCCTGCAGATGCCTCTGCAGGAGGCATGTATGTAAGAAAATTAAGATGTGGGATTATGAGGGAAGGGTTGTGAATGAGAAGAAAGCAAGACGTATGAATATGAGTCAGAAAAGCTAGAAGAGAGAGAGAATAAGGAATTGTTCTCCATTCTTTATGGTGATTGCTGAATTCTTACAGTTAAGAGTCTGACTTAAGAATATGAGCCCAGCCTGCCTGTGCAAGTTGACCAAAAAGGTTTCTCAATTAACTGACATTCATTTTAACTCAATTGCTTTGACCACAAGGGAAGTGGAAAACCAAACGATGTCTGAAACCCATTATCTCTCTGCATGTGGGGTTGTGAAAAACCAGGCAGCCTGAGCAAAAAATGATCAATTAAGCAAAAAGAGGTAAACAGAAATTTGGAAAGAAAACAAATTATTGCCGAAATTAAGTATCTCATATACATACTGTAAAATAGTGCAAATGATATTCTATATACCCAGAGAGCAGTGTAGTTCATTTTATTACCTAATTGCTATATCATAAAATGTCCCATAAATTTGGCTGTTGCAGGTATAGCAATACATCCTGAATGCTAAGTTTTGTTCTTGTGCAAGGAGTTGTGCCATAGACTGCTGAAGCTATGCACTTTTGAAAACTTTTTCTACATTAATTAACCCTTTGAAATGGCAGTCATCATACACAGGGCTAGGCCTAAGATGTACTCCTGCAGGTCATTATCGGGGAATCAGTGGCTGAAAAAAGCTAATAGTCATATAGAAAATCAAAATTTTATATTTTAGAAAAGACTTAACAAAATACTTGTAGGCAGGAAAGCAACTTAATCTCTAGTTTGCCACTGGATAAAATCCAAACTATTTCAGATAACTTCTCCTCTCCAACCAACAGATTTCTTTCTTTACTGCACTCTTCGATTCCTTCAAAATGTCCAAGAAAACTTCCTAGAGCAGATTTGTATGGTGCATGCTGAAATCCACGTCCTCTTTTTTATTTTTGGATGTTACTGTTCATTAACTCTTTCCTGTATATAAGAGTAAATGATTGCATAAAAGGGGAAAAAAAGAAAGTTGGGGAAAAACCCCTTTCATTTGAAGAATCAAAGTTCAGTTCCCTTGTACCAACCATCATGTTGGAACAGAGAATAGATAAACTAGAGTTAAGATGTGCAATGAAAATTAGAGAAATCTATGCAAAAACAGAACCGAGATGATATACCCTGAATCATTGTGCATAATCTTCTATATTAAAATTATAAGAAGGAAAATGTCTACTTAAATCTTTGATTTTTAGATAGGTGCTAAACTTTTCCTTAGTATTATGCAAACTGCACAAGACATCTTATTGTCCACCAGGAGCTTTTTTTAAAAAAAAAACAACCCAAAAAAACCTCTATAATCAATTTTGAAGATAGAAACATAGTCAAGTGAAACTTTGTAAATGCAACAATACACAGAGTAAATGCAGTATAAAAGTATCCGCGAAGTGTGCTTGAGGGGCATCTGAACAGGATTTTTCTCACTTGTGATAACTCTTTTAAAGATTCCACTAGACTCTGACTTTGCTGAAAAAGTATTGAACAGCAAGACAGCACAAAAATGACTGTGGGTGCTCCAACACCGGAGGTTTTTAAGAAAAGATTGAACAACCATTTGTCTGAAATGTTATAGGGTTTCTTGCTTGAGCAGGGGTTTGGACCAGAAGACCTCCAAGGTCCCTTCCAGTTCTGTTATTCTGGTACAAAGTAAACAGCTAATATCACCACTAAAGTTCTCACCCGAGGCACAAATGGCCAGACTGAAACACATCATGCAAAGATCCACCTCTTTGGAGAAAGCTCTAACGCTGGGAAAGGTAGAAGGAATTAGAAAAAGAAGTCAAGCTATTCTCCAAAGCACCTGAAGGCAGGACAAGAAGCAATGGATGGAAACTAGTCAAGGAGAGAAGCAACCTAGAACTAAGGAGAAACTTCCTGACAGTTAGAACAATTAATCAGTGGAACAACCTGCCTCCAGAGGTGGTGAATGCTCCAACACTGGAGGTTTTTAAGAAGAGACTGGACAGCCATTTGTCTGAAATGGTATAGGGCAGGGGTCAGCAACCTGAAACAGTGAAAGAGCTACTCGGAACCGGTTCCCTCACAAAAGGAAAAACTGGGAGCCGCAAAAAATGTGTGCGCATGCACATACATGCGCGCATGCGCAGAACAGGGTTTGACTGAAGAGTGGAGCCAAGGCGAGATATGCACCTACCCTGCATATTTGAATTGATTGGTTGAACTTTTTTAGTCCCACTTTTTTTTGGGGGGACTGCACATGTCAGAGGACTGGGAGCTGCAGGAGACGGCTGAAAGAGCCGCATGCAGCTCTGGAGCCGCGGGTTGCAGACCTGTGGTATAGGGTTTCCTGCCTGAGCAGGGAGTTGGACTAATGACCTCCAAGGTCCCTTCCAACATTATTATTATTATTATTATTATTATTATTATTATTATTATTATTATTATTATTATTATTATTATTATGACAACCAGCAGCAAGGTAGATGGACTCAGTTGTAGTGGTGATGAGTTCCCCTTTTGGGAGACCTGAAAGATCCAGTTAGGAATAGATCTTCATGGAGAAAATTTTAAGTTTTTAACATTGTTTTATTGTTGGGCTATTATTAATTTAATTCTTTTTCATTCTATTTTTATCTTAATTTTATATTGTCTTTTAAATATTGCCCTGTAAACCGCCCTGAGTCCTTCGGGAATAGGGCGGTATAGAAAACTAATTAAATAAATAAATAAAATAAATAAAATGCATCTGTGCAGTTGCTAGAAATCCAAAACAATTTGATGACATCTGATCAATCATTCAACAAAAAGTATCTTCATTAAATCACATTGGTTACTTCTGACTGCAGAATCCCATCTTTGAGAGTTCTTTTACTTTTGTTTGTCATAGAGCACTGAACTATCATTACCTTTTTACTGTGAAACAGAACCCCCTACTCTAGATGCTTTTCTTGCATTGCTAAAGGCACGGCACTTATTCATAAGGGCACTGGTATTTAAACATCTTTATTACCAAGTCACTGAGAATTCTCACAACCCGCCCTTAATATTTCACTATATTAATTCAGGTCTGAGTGAAATAAAACTGGAACATACTGACATCTCTAGTGGCAATCAATATCCATTTAGTTACTCATGATAGTTGGATGACTTTGAGAAAACTGTTTTTTTTATATAAAAAAAACCCCTAATAACTTGTGTGAACCCAGCCAATCACAAAAGTCAGGCAAATTGTAATTTAAAATCTGAAGCCAACAACAACCTTGGGTTTCATGTTTGTTTCTGAAAATCAAAATAAGACCTGTTGTTCAGGAGAAGTTTAACTGGTGAAATAACAGCAGTTTGCCAAATAGTAAGATGACTTATATGCAAGCAGACAATGGTTAATATAAATGTAGACATAGTCTAAACTTTCAGGGTGTGTAGGAACTATGAAGAGCTTCCATAGCCAAGAGAGATGGTAGCACACGCCTTATAACAGAGTAAGGATTTTTCTCCCTTGTGGATGACTGCCCAAAACTATTTTTCTTTTGTTTGTTTTAGAATTTAGGCAAAAAGAAGTATTCGGCATAATAAGAATAATGATCGTGCTTTCTGGAAACAATGGGAGTTACTATCCTTAATAACTAGCTTCAGACTGGAGAACAGTAACACCTATACAACATCCCTAAAGTAATCTTCCTCCACCTTATGCTCCAAAACTAATTACAGTAGTATATTTTAAAAATTATTGGAAGATGATACCTGCACACTAATTTGATGCTGAATAAGCAAGTACAACTGTAATATAGGATGTAAGAGAGAATGTTAAATTATGTCAACTATATACTATTTGCACAAATTATTTTCTTTTAAAAATTACTGCATTTTTCTTCTTTTGCCAACTTCAGTTACCGCCAAAAGGAAGGGCTTCTGCATACCTAAACTCATCTCTGAAAGAGTTCAGGCCCATCATGATCTTTTAAAAGTTTATTGGTACTAGGCAACTGTGTACTTTCCAAAAGTCCCTTAGAGTCAGCAGTTTTTATCAACAAATCAGCCAGGAGATTTATTTTTATTTTTTTAATAGAAAAAGTGTGTCCCTCTGAGTAGCACTGTTCCAAGTAGCAAAGAATTTTTACAAGGCTGAACGAATTGGGTGGTTGGAATAGGGGAATTCTTCTATGTCGTGATCTTATTTATTATAATTTGTTCCTATTACCCACTTATGACAAAGACCATTTTCAAGTGGAAAATAAACAAAAGCAAATTAAAACAAGAAGAACCGAGGGACATTGGGAGGGGAAAGAGTTTGCATTCTTTGTAATTGTTGAAAACTGTATTAAAAAAGAGAGATGAGTAACCCAATCAGATTTTCTCATCAGTGCATCAGTGCTTGTATTCTCTAACTTGGGCAAAATATTTGAGCAGGCTTTTCAGAAGTTTACTCTGGATTGTGTCCAGAATAGGTGGATAAATTGTCTCTGTATCTCATCAGGGTTTTGGATAATCACACACACTTGTTTAAGAGGTGCCTAAGAACCCATGGGTTTCCAGATATTCTTAGACTATAACACCCCTGGCTTGGCCAACAATTACTGATTATAAGAGTTGTAATTCAACAACTGTTGTGTATTTACTTGTTGTTATATATTTACACAGTGTGTTATAATAGAAGTAATAGGGCTGAGGTAAAAACCGCGGCAGCTTTGACAGCTGTCAAAGCTGCCGGGCCGAACTGCGCAAGCGTCAACCGACTGACAGCTCAACACGCGCTACCGATGACAGCTCCGAGCTGTCAAACCCGGACGGCCCCGATTGGCGGAAACAAACGGCGCGGGAACGGACTCACCCCGGATTGGTCAAACTGCCGACAGCTGCCAGTATAAATAGATGTCATGTTCTTATGTTTGTTGCCTGGTTCAGAATAAAGAGTTAAACTGTTAACTCGCTGTCTCGCCTGCTTACTCGACAAAGCACTGGCGACGAGGATGGGATGCCTGCTTGCCTAAACTGAAGTCACTCGAAGCCGAACTTTCCTTAAAGCAAGCAGCGGCACCCACAGTTATAGACAGCATGATGAACCATGGCCACATCCGAGAATTCAATACCCGCCACCCGGAAGGCTGGGAGTCTCATCTGGGCCAGGTAGAAGGATACCTGGTGGTTAAGAAGATCACAGACGACCGGGCCAAGGCAGCCGCCCTCCTCTGGCTCAGCGGGCCCGCCGTATATGATGCCGCTGTAGGAATCTTCACCCCTGAGCCGATCGCCACCATCTCCTACGCCGACCTGACAGAGGGGTTGAGCAAATACTTCATGCCCCTCAAGTCAGAACTCTTCTGGAGAGTAAATTTCGCCCGGAAACTACAGCTTCCTGACGAGCCAGCAAACGACTTCATAACCCGGGTCAGACACGCCGCACGACGGTGTCGGTTCCCGGACCTAGAAGACCGAATCCGGGACCAGATCATCATAGGGCTCAAAGACGAACGGCTGAGGAAGAAGCTGATCGCCAAGCCAGAAATGTCAATGACCGATGTGGCGAGGGAAGTCATAGCATACGAGGACAGCCACGGTGACAACCGACGTCTACCTGACAGTGGGCCCAGTGGGTCCGTGCACCAGGAGGACGGCGGGTTCAGCGGTCCCGAAGATGACGACGTCTCTATGGACATCGATGCGGTACAGCGGCGGTTCGAAAAGATCAAGCTGCAACGCAACTACAGGGGGGGGCTGCCAACAATCAGAGGGGCGCTAACTTCCAACCTAACAGGGCTAAGTGTGCCAGCTGCGGCGGAAGCCACCCGAGAGCAACGTGCCGGTTCCGCAGTGCCAAATGCCACGGGTGCGGGAAGACAGGTCACCTCAAAGCCGTGTGCCGCAGCCGGAGCCGAGAAAATCTACACGAACTGGAGGTTACAACCGCAGGTATGACCCTACACACACCCAGAGCCAGGCACAGTCCCAGAAACCTAGTGCTTAACGTAAGGGGAAGGGCGGAAATATATACAGTCCACAGCACTCTTAAGCCCAAAATTAAGGTGGACGTTCTGATTCAGGGAATTCCCTGTGAGATGGAAGTGGACTCTGGGTCCTCCGTCTCACTCATTTCGTGGCAGACTTACAGGGACATTTGTAACCGAAGTAGAAAACGGCCCGCCCTTAGACCCACCAAACTCCGCCTAGCTGACTTCCAGAAAACGCCCATTAAACTCCGGGGAAAAGCTTCCGTCCCCGTGGAGTTCAAACAATTTAAAGGATCCCTCCCTATTCTTGTGACCCAAGAAAACAGAATCAGCCTGTTAGGTCTAGACTGGTTTGAGGCACTAGGGATAGCGTTGACAGGTGTCAACGCCGTTCAGCTGTCAAATTTAGAATCCGTCTGCCTTCAATTCGCGGACGTTTTTGACAGCTCGCTAGGGAAGTACACTGGACCGCCCGTATCACTTAAAGTAAACCCGAATATAATGCCTATCAGGATCAAGGCAAGAAGAGTTCCCTTCGCCTTGAGGGAGAAAATAGAAGCTGAGCTAGACCGATTAACTACCTTAGGAGTCCTAGAACCAGTAGAAGGGGCGGAGTGAGAGACACCCATAGTGACCCCAGTTAAGCCAAATGGCCAAATTAGATTATGTGCCGATTATAAAGCGACCCTCAACCTCGCGCTAAATGCACATGCCTACCCGGTCCCGGCTGTCAAAGACATCCTCGCGGCCATTAAGTCAGGCGCCATATTTGCCAAGTTGGACTTGGCGCAGGCGTATTTACAGCTGCCTGTCACCCCTGACACCGCTTTAGCTCAGACAATCGTCACCCACAAGGGAGCTTTTAAAATCAACCGCCTTCAATTCGGCATCTCTGCAGCCCCGGGGATCTTCCAGGAAATCATGGAAAAAACACTTAAAGGGATCCCCGGGGTCTGTCCATATTTCGACGATGTCCTAATTGCAGGGGAATCAGAAATAGACCTAGCTGACAAATTAACAAAGGTGCTCCTTAGGTTCAGGGAGGCTGGTCTCAAACTAAAACGGGACAAATGCTCCATCGGGGTGCCCTCAACAGAGTTCTTAGGGTTTAAAATAGACGCTAAAGGAATTCACCCCACTGAAACAAAAATAAAAGCTATTAAAACAGCACCAACTCCTAAAAATAAACAAGAACTTCAAGCCTTCCTAGGGTTAGTTAACTTTTATCATACCTTCCTGCCTCATAAAGCCTCCATTGCTGAACCTTTACATAGGCTATTAGACAAAGGCAAACCCTGGACTTGGTCATCCGAGCATGATAAAAGTTTTAATCTATTAAAAAACTTACTCTCCACCAATACAACAGTAGCCCTATATAACGAACAGCTGCCCTTATGTCTGGCTTGCGATGCCTCTCCCTATGGCATCGGAGCGGTCCTAAGCCACTTAACTAAAGATGGAAAACAGACACCTGTAGCGTTCTATTCCAGAACGCTGTCAAAACCTGAGCGAAATTACGCTCAGATTGACAAGGAGGCGTTAGCTATAGTAGCTAGCGTAAAAAAATTTCATGATTACCTATACGGCCGATCCTTTACCATCTTTACTGACCATAAACCCTTGTTAGGACTTTTTACAGTAAATAAACTAACACCACAAATATTATCTCCCCACATCCTGAGATGGTCTACCTTCCTGTTAGCCTATTCATATAATTTAGAATACAAGCCAGGGAAATCCATGGGCCATGCTGATGGCCTTAGCAGGCTTCCCCAACCGATAGTCGACCCAGACCCAGCACCAGCTGGAAGAATACTGGCTATCTCAGACCTGCCAGAATGCCCACTATCTGTTAAAGACATCTCTGCAGCCACTGCTGCAGACAGAATTTTAGGCAGAATCTTAGGCTTTGTCACGTCTGGCTGGCAATACACACCCCCAGACCCAGAATTCCAACCTTATATTTTAAAGCAAAAGGAATTATCCACTCATCAGGGATGTCTCTTATGGGGCAGCAGGGTAATCATACCCGACAAACACAGACTCAAGGTGTTAGAGAGCCTCCACGAAGGGCACCCTGGGACCGTCAAAATGAAGGCTCTGGCCAGGAGCTATGTCTGGTGGCCAGGATTGGATAAGCAGATTGAAACACATGTAGCCGGCTGCTATTCCTGCCAACTTGTTAGAGCCGCCCAGCCTCATGCTCCCATACACAGATGGGAAACTACAAAGACACCCTGGTCTCGTATCCATATAGATTATGCAGGTCCATTCCAGGGACAGTCATTCTTAATAGTCGTGGATAGCTATTCGAAATGGCTAGAGGTGGCACCAGTGACTAGCACAACTTCATCTGCCACAATACAAGTTTTAAGAGGGTTATTCGCAACACATGGGCTTCCAGATGTTATAGTTTCCGATAACGGCCCCCAATTTACCTCCTACGAATTCCAGAATTTCACAACGGCGAACTCTATTAGACACACCACCACGGCTCCCTTTCACCCATCGTCGAACGGCTTGGCAGAGGTTATGGTGAAATCAACCAAAGAGGCACTGCGGAAAATTATCTCCGGGAATTGGCACCGAAGACTGGCTCAATTCCTTTTATCCCAACACACCACCCCATGCACAACTACGGGGAAGTCCCCAGCGGAGCTCCGTTGGGGCAAAAGATTAACTACCAGACTAGACCGTCTACATCCTGACAGATCCCCTCCAGACCCAGAACCACCCCTTCAACATAGAGCTCTTAACACAGGGCAAGCTGTCTGGGCGAGGAACTACGGGGGGGGGGCAACAAATGGACACAGGGGGTGGTCATTGAACAAACGGGCCCCCTATCATACATCATAGACATTGGACATAACATCCATATCCGCAGACACATCGACCAACTTCGGCGTCGCAGTCCTCAAAACATGGGGGAAAGGGGTAACGACGAAATGCTGACAGAAGCACCGCCGCAGAGTCCTGCACGCCAAAACTCCCCCGATCGAAGCATACCTCTTCAACACCCCGCTCCAAGTGACGCGGAACCTTCGGAGCCATGCCCCCTGCCCCTTCAGCCAGAAGCCCCTGGGGAAAGGGAACAATCAACCGAGACAACCCCCCGACGCTCCGAAAGAATAAAAAGACCTCCCACCTACCTAAAAGACTTCGAATGGGGAAACCCGAAAAAGAAACAGTTGGGGAAACATTAACTCAATCAGAGGGAGGGGTAAGGGGTGTTGTGTATTTACTTGTTGTTATATATTTACACAGTGTGTTATAATAGAAGTAATAGGGCTGAGGTAAAAACCGCGGCAGCTTTGACAGCTGTCAAAGCTGCCGGGCCGAACTGCGCAAGCGTCAACCGACTGACAGCTCAACACGCGCTACCGATGACAGCTCCGAGCTGTCAAACCCGGACGGCCCCGATTGGCGGAAACAAACGGCGCGGGAACGGACTCACCCCGGATTGGTCAAACTGCCGACAGCTGCCAGTATAAATAGATGTCATGTTCTTATGTTTGTTGCCTGGTTCAGAATAAAGAGTTAAACTGTTAACTCGCTGTCTCGCCTGCTTACTCGACAAAGCAACAACATTGGAGGATCCCTGTTTTCCTACATTATTTGAATGTTATCTATGCCTGATTTAAGTGCAGGTCCTTGTAAATGTTGCCACTTTCACTGCACATTTTTTGTTTCACCTCAGCCATTTTAGTGCCAAGAACAATGGGGCAGAATACTCCAAAGAAAGATAAGTTCACGTCCATAAGAGGTTTTAGACTTCAGCTTCTACCAACCTCAGCCATCAAGGAATCACCAAGTGCTTTTCTTGACTTGACACCAAGTCAAAGGTCCTGAAGGACTTCAGGTCTATGTGGTGCCTCCTGACCTATTTAGATTACAAGTATAATAGATCCATGCCAGGATGATGGCAAGGAATTCTGGTGGTTGTACTGAAAACAGTTCTGGAGACCATCACATCAGGGAAAATAATCCTAGAAAGGGATTATGATTAAATTATCGCTTTTCACTAAAGTAGATCAAGAATTAATAAGACCCTTCCTCAATAGCATAAATCTATGAATTCTATACTTAATTTTTTTTGGGGGGGGAAGTGGCTGCAAGGTTTAAAAGTGTATTTATTTCAAGAATAAATCTAGAAGAAATTATGCCACTGAATAAACAAGGATGAAGGTATGTTCCTACTTGTTTATTTAGAATGTATGTAAAAGCCAATGTAGATTATGTTATATAATTACTATTTGCAGAAGTGATTTCCTGTTGTGTGAATCTTACTTAAGATAAATAAATAAGCCTGTTTCACTATAGGTTTACCAGGCATGGAAGTCATGGGAACTGCAGAATTATGGGATCATCCATTGATGGCACTAACGCTTGACACTGAAAAATATTTACCTACATCTAAGCTGCTGCTTTCCTAGAAGTCGCCACGGATTCCAAGAAACTACTCTGAACTTCCAGAACCTGTTCTACATACATTCTGTTCTAAACAAGAGGAAATCTACAGCTGAATTAATTAATTAATTAATTTCAAAAGTTATTCCAAAAAGTAATGAACAAAAAGTACTCTAAAATCTTTAATTATCAAAGGCAGCAGGAAGACAAATAGAAGATGTAGCTCAAGATCTGGGCTCAGTCTAGGTTTGAACCTAGAGGCAACTGCCCCACACTCTGCATCCCAGCATCAGACATGTGTTCTGAAATAGCCAAATGGCCACCCTGGCATAACAGCTTTAAAGAAATACTAACCACCACCATTAGGCATGAGCCAGTCACAACACTGTGAAAGATTATTCACGTTGCAGGCTTAACGGCTGAGCTTAAACATTACATGTGATTTCCTAACAAACGATTGCAATGTTGTCAATGTAGCTTCACGCCAGCCTGCAGATTCAGAGTCACAATCCACACTCCTTACAAGTGAGAGATAGCTGTTTGCCACAACTTAGGCCCAGAGACAAATTGCCACTGCTCATCTTTCCCCTAGATATATAAAAAGACAGCATGTGGTAGAGACTGTGTGGAGATTCTCAGTTATCCGAGTCATGGTTGCCTCAAAAGTGCTTTTTCAAAAAGCAGCTGGACTGGTGTTTTTTTCCTTGAGGAAGAAAAGTAGGTGCTTTGCTTCTTATCCAAGAAGTTTCATCTGTTCTGGCAGGATGGGGGGGGGGGAAGAGGGGGGGCGATGGATAGGATGGGGGGGTTGGAAGGATCATATTTCTTTGCAGTCATCTGATCTTAGCCCTCTCCCCTGACAGCTCTTGAGGCTTTATCTTGAGGCACAGGTCTGCACCCTGCGGCTCCGGAGCCGCATGCGGCTCTTTCAGCCGTCTCCTGCGGCTCCCAGTCCTCTGCTATGTGTACTCCAAAAAAAAAAGTGAGACTAAAAAATTTCAACCAATCAATTCAAATGTGCAGGGAAGGTGCATATCTCACCTTGGCTCCACTCTTCAGTCAAACTCTGTTCTGCGCATGCGCGCATGTATGCACATGCGCACACATTTTTTGCGGCTCCCAGTTTTTCCTTTTGTGAGGGAACCGGTTCCGAGTGGCTCTTTCACTGCTTCAGGTTGCTGACCCCTGTCTTGAGGGGTTTATCTCTGCACATAGACAGGGAATCCATGGACAAAAGCTAGAGAGAGCCTTTGATGGATCCTTTGATCTATTATTTGGGAATCTATAAGGAATTAGTGGCATCCAAAAACTGAAGCTGAGGACCATTTGTCCTCAGTGTCTAAAGAAATAGATGAATTTATGCAGCCAGAAATTAACATTAGGTTTTTCATTTCTCTTTTCTGTGCTATGCTCATTTTCCTTCTCTATTCAGGTTGTAGAATTGTTTAATTTAATTTATTTTAGTTCATTCACATTTCATATTTCAATTCACTTTTATTTAGTATACCCTTGTGCTTTGTAATACTTCGTTATTTAGTCTTTTTAGAGATTTAGAGGACAGGGCTCTTCATTTATGGTCTGTCCAGATTATTGCATTTCTTTTGGATTTTTAACTAATTTGCAAACCACTGATTATTGTGATCTGATTGTTTTAAAACTATTTCTGTCCGCATTGAGTGTCAGCATTTTAATACCTCAAGTCTAGAAGAATGTTGTTCTACATTATCTTTTTTATTTTTATTTTGTTGATCTCCTAAGAGATTGATTTACCTCCCAAAAGGGAGGCCAATTTCTTGGCTGTTTAGCATTAAATAGCATTAAAGGGCTCTCTCTAAGTCACCATTCATTAATGCTAAATAGCCAAGAAATTGATTCAACTTCTACATCTTGACTATTTAATCTCCAGAAAGACAGAAAAGAGTATTAAAACCCTATTTATCCTACCCAGTAGATTTAGGTTGTTGAGTCAGGTGATTAAGGACTCACCAAGCACTATTCCAAATAACCGGTTTGTGCCTCCAGACCTACATTATCTAGACTTTTGTATTGCTACAAACATCTCTTAAGAGGCATCTAATCATTTTTACTTCTTCTTGGGTGACTTATAAAGACGTGAGACATTAATGGAGAAATGGGCTTAATGTGCTTCATTTAGCTTTGACTTACAGTGGTACATGAACCATGAAACCATTGTTCAATGGAGCATGGCTAAATGCAATTTTCAGGAGCAGTTTATAATAATTTTTGAATTAATAGCAGTTAAAATACCAATTTATAAGGAAGGCTGTCAGGCCAAGCCCAAATACAATGTGGAACAGTTCAGCCAGAGTTCAGTTATTTATTTGCTTACAAGTAGCAGACAGAATTTTGCCAGACTAAACGCTTACCACTCCCAACCTACAGATGGAGCCTGGGAGATTCTAGAGAGTGGCTTTCCATACCTTCTTCCTCTGTCTCCTATCCAGCTCTTAGGCCCTATTGCCTCTTGACACCCCCCACTTTCTGAAATGTTCTTCCTTCCTTCCTTCTTCCTGGGAAACTGCCATTTCACTGTAGACCCATGGTCATCTCTCACATCAGCACCAGGATAAGTAAGGCTATGCTAAAATGCTCTAGATCAGGGGTGTTAAACTGCTGGCCGTGTGTTGTGATTCCGTGCCAGCCTATGATCCCAGCAGCTGAGTCCGGGGAATCAGAGGAGGAGAAGGAGGAGGGGCCTAGGGAGCCATCAGAGTCGGAGGAAGGCTCTGATGAGTTACCAGACTTACAAGTGAGGAAGAACCTGGCCCCTCCACTCGTGGTCAAACTGAAAGCCAGCTGGACTGGGAGGTGGAGTCAGTCTCGGAGGCAACACAGGTGGAAGACCTCAGAGACACATGTAAACGTAGACAGGTCACACGAGTAAATCAGAGAGAGGCAATGGGTCGACTCCAGGGGAGAAGGAGAAAGCAGTGAAAAGCCACACCTAGGGGGCTGCGTAACAAAAAGGGAATGTGTGGGCAGAGCTGGTTGCTGCAGGCAACTGTTTGCAAAGAACTTGTGTCCAGAGATGATGGTCTGTTTATGTTACCAATGAGTTATTTTCCTTGTGGCTCGTGCTCTGTTTTGTTTGCGGACAAGGTCTATAACTTCAATAAAAGGGGTTTATTTATCCAGTCTACTGCTAAATTAGGGGTTGCCTTGTGAAGTAACAAGGACGTAGTAGGCTGGGACAGAACACCATGGGCCGGAGGCCTCATGAAGAAGTCGCACCCACCCCAGCTCTGGCAAAGGGAAAAAAGTTGCAATACATCACAACATGTCACGTGGCATGGCAAGTTTAACACCACTTCTCTAGATATTAGTCAGAATTAAGTATCTGTTATTGTGAAGCATCCTGTTGTTTTTGTTTTTGATTAAAAATGTGAGCTACGGTGTTTAATTGTGTGCACGTTTAATGAGAGACCTGTCCTTAAGAAATCTCCCTTGTCCAGAGAGGCTTTCAATGTATTTGGCATCACTGGTACTGCGTATCTACATTCATTATAATGAAACCTGCTGCCCTGCCAATTTCAGCTTTATTTATTTTAATTTTAGCCACAAATACTTGCCGATCTCCAATTCTAACAAGAGGTGATTTGCAATGTAGAAACCAAAAACATAAAATCACACAAAAAAGTTCACAATAAGTAAAAGTGTGAAATATGTTAATGTAAAAGATTGCTACATTTGTTGGGTTTTTTGCATGAATATCTTTTTGACATAGGACAATCTTCACCCTTTTGGTCTTCACCAAAGAAGAGCGAAGAACCGCAAGGAGCCTACTTTTCTAGCCTACTGCTATCAAAAACGTCCCAACTGCCCTGATCTACCTTGGCATCCAGACCCATTCTCTCCCTTCTAGACTGCAATGTGGGCATTGTATCTGCAGAAGACAATCCCAAAAGTAACAAAGCCCAGGTCCTAAAGAGTTTACAAGTAATCACTTGGACCATGGATTGGTCTCAGAAACTTGCTGGTAACCAGTGCAGATCTTGCAAAATATATGATATATACATCATTCTTCTAAATAAACTGTACTGGTCAGCAGCCCTAAGGACTAGCTCATGACTCACTGCCTTCAGCATCTTCTGCTCTTTTCCACAATTTCCAGTATTACTAACCTAATTAAAACACATTATGATATAGACCTAGATCTTTGCCCCCGGAAGCAAAAGCAAGTTCCTTCCTAAACCTATGTACCTATAATTAATCTTTAAACATTTCAATCAGTTATAAAATATAGAGATACACTAATAATTTTTTTCCTAGTGACAATCAGTAAATCAGACAGACCATAGTCACGTTATATCTGCTTCAGCTTCACAGGAGGTTGCTGGGGAAACCAGCAGAAAACCTTGTTCAATTCAGAGTTGTGTCATTGCACAATTGGAATCTACAATCAGAAGAGAGTACAAATTATTGGAAGGAATAAACCGGGGGGGGAGAGAATTGTGTGATAAGCAACTGGAATTATTTTGCCTGTGTGTGCCCAAAACCCTAAATGTATTTTGTTAAATATGACTTTGGAATCTCCTACCTGGGATGGAGATCCATTAAAGATGGATTTCTCCTCTTTCTGATGCTATGATGCCATCACCAGGTACAGGAGAACATAGCATAATACTGAGTTAATGCTGGCTTTTCCTGCTAAGGGCAAAAGCCATTTGGAAGTAGAAGCATTTTGCTGTCTGGAGTGCACAATAAAGTACATGAAGAGATATCTGGCTTGCTTTTCTATGTACAGAATGTACTGGCTTCAAAGGGAACCTATTGTTGAATGCAAGGCATGAAGAAAATGGTTAATTATCCTGGTCAGCCTTAAACAGTAGCTGCATTTTTTTACAATGCAAGGAAAGCATTTACAGTACATTTTAGCATGAAAATAATGGGAAAAGACAAACAAAAAGGCTTCAACCAAGCATTGATTTGCTGGCAGATGCCAATGTTTAACTATTTGCCCAAAGGGACAAGCATTGATTGCTTGATTGTTTTCTGATATGCATATATCCCAGCCTCACCATTTTCCAATTTTCTGGACAAGCTGAAATGGTTAGATTAACTCAAGATAATATTGAGTGGGCTATATATTGGAACTGCTGTGCTCTGCAGATGGGAAACACCAGCATCTGTGTTGTGTAGTGAGTTCTGGAATGCATGAAGGACGCCAGGAACAGGAGTACAGCATAACCGTCTTTATTAGGTGGTAGCTTTTGTGTGTCTAAAAGATGTTACCTGAGCCCTATTTATACCTGGCCAGGTGTGCTCCCAGCCAATCAATTTAAACCTGGATTTCCCGCTGAAACGCTGCCCCTGGTCGCAGCTGTTTCGGTGCAGCGCCACCTGGTGGTATCGGTTGAGCTGTTGCTTAATAGTGTTATTAACCCCATACATAACAATCTGGAAGAACACTTTTCCATTTTTTTTAGTTAAAAAGTATGCTGCTTCATTTTAAAGTAGGCCTCCCTTTTGTAATGTTTGCCCTATATATAAATAGGTCTTTGTAAGCCTATGGCCTTTGGTTTGCACAATTTCCTCCTCCTCTATCCCGTAGCTGTAGGAAATGTTACAAAGTCATTTTGGTCCTCTTGGTATCTACATCTCTCCCAGGAATGTAATTTCATCAAATAAAAGAGAAAATCTTGCCCTTCCTATCAAACTCCACTCAGTCTCTTCTAATTTTGGCTCTCCTATCAAATCCAACCCTGTAATTAAAACATTGCTGCAGAAAAGTTATGTTATGGAGCTATTTCCGGCGCACATATTTCTGTTTAACCTAAAAGGGTTGCGTCTATCCCTGTATCCCAAGTCTGGAACTACCTGGTGAAATAATCAAGAAAACGGTCAGGGAATGTGCATTTATACAGGCTGGGAAATAGTGTTTCTTTATGAATCATTTTAAGATTCTTGTGTGATTTGATGCATCTCTCTCTCTCTCTCTCTCTCTCTCTCTCTCTCTCCCTCCCTCCCTCCCTCCCTCCCTCCCTCCCTCCCTCCCTCCCTCCCTCCCTCTCTCTCTCTCTCTCTCTCTCTCTCTCTCTCTCTCTCTCTCTCTCTCTCTCTCCAATAGCTATCTTTTATTCTTTTGGAAATTATTTTCAAAGGGAAAGAAATTGTAAGTGGATTTTTCATGAATGGAGTTTTTTACTTATTTAGTCACAAGATGGCCAAACAGTAGGTGTGAATATCTTAACACCATTCAACCCTTTCTCCAGCAGTCTGTAGCTTCCTTGGCTTCTGAATCCTTTAATTACACCCCACCCCCCCAGATTAAATGCAACATGAAAGATCTCTCAAACCTTTTCTGTTAGATGTGGGAGCAGTCAAGAAAACTTCAGGATGAAGTTAACAGGAATCATGAAACTAGCATTCTCGGTCACTTCCAACAATGCATTAAGTTCAAAATAAATGAGAAAGAAATCCTCAAATATCCTGAAAACAGAAGAAGACAACTTTGTTGCACAGGGAAGGAAATTTTGGGAATTGCATGGTAGATTTTGACCCAATATTAGTTTTATCAAGCCAACGAAAAAGGTGCTTTTGTCTAAATATATACTGTATCTACAAAAAAATTGGAGCATTCTGATTTGGTAAGTTGGCAAGACAGCATTATGAGAAATAAAAACTGCTTGTCCATATAAGCTAGCCCACAATGATCCAATTGGCCCAGAACATTTATTTATTTATTTATTGATGGGATTTATATCCCGCCCTATCTCCCGAAGGACTCAGGGCGGCTAACAACAAAACATATAATAAGTACATATATCAAGATAAAATGAAATTGAGAACATCAGTGCAATAAAAAATTAGAGAATTTAAAAAATGAATTAAAAATACTAAATATAAATTAATTAAAATGCCTGTCAGTCTAGGTCAGCCTGGTGGAACAGGTGTGTTTTGAGGCCGCGGCGAAAGGATTGGAGGTTTTGGGCCATCCGAAGCTCAGGGGGGAGCTGATTCCATAGGGTTGGCGCTCCCACAGAGAAGGCCCTCCCCCTGGGGGTCGCCAGCCGACATTGCCTAGCTGACGGTACCCTGAGGAGGCCTTCTCTGTGTGAGCGTACTGGACGATGGGAATTTGTTCCATCCATTGTTCTTCCAGTTTGCTTCAATAGCATGATCATCTAAACAAATGTCATCTGTTTCTCAGAATAATGATAATACCACATTCTGTACTGCACGATCCTTGATTTGATATACTTGCCTAGGAAGGAGAAAGTTCTAACCAAAAAAGAATTATCTTAAAGCTATAGCAGAAAAGAAAATCAGTGCCAGCAAGGAGAAGCAAACAGACCTGTACAAAAAAATTAATGATAAGATGAAAGATTTCAGGAAATAGTATGTCTACCTTAAGCTTTTGGTGAGGTAGATTGCTTGGGAATGGAGAGCATTTTGAAGAGAGGAACCCACAATTTCCATAACTTTTTTTCATTGATAGAGAAAGGAAGTGATTGTTTCTTATCTGTCTGTGAATGCCGGAAGAAGACCTCTCAGTGCAGAAAACTGTTAACTATCTACCTTCTGCATTGAGAACTGCGTTCCACAAAGAAAGTGGCAGAGGAAGATCAAACTTACATTTCTCTTGAATGGACCTTCTTTGTGGAAAAGGTTTGTAGAAGGAAGAGCCCTTCAGATTTTGGCAAGTCAGGGTCTTCTCACAGATAAATCTGGAATTAAAGAGTGCAGAGAAGAGCAACAAAGATGATTAAGGGACTAGGGGCTAAAACATATAAGGAACGGTTGCTGGAATTGGGTATATCTAGTTTAATGAAGAGAAGGACGAGGGGGGACAGTGCAGAGAAGAGCAACAAAGATGATTAAGGGACTAGGGGCTAAAACATATAAGGAACAGTTGCTGGAATTGGGTATATCTAGTTTAATGAAGAGAAGGACGAGGGGGGACACGATAGCAGTGTTCCAATATCTCAGGGATCGCCACAAAGAAGAGGGAGTCAACCTATTCTCCAAAGCACCTGAAGGCAGGACAAGAAGCAATGGATGGAAAATGACCAAAGAGAGAAGCAACCTAGAACTAAGGAGACATTTCCTGACAGTTAAAACAATTAATCAGTGGAACAACTTGTTTCCAGAAGTTGTGAGTGCTCCAACACTGCAGGTCTTTAGGAAGAGACTGGACAACCATTTGTCTGAAATGGTATAGGGTTTCCTACCTGAACAGAGGGTTGGAACTAGAAGACCTCCGAGGTCCCTTCCAACTCTGTTATTCTGCTAAATATCAGTGAGCACTATGCACAGTTGTTGAGCTTTACAAGATAAGCTTGTAATGAATTCAAACTTGTACATTGAAACCAGTCAGAAACTGAGAATTATATCTCTTTACTCTGTTAGTGACATCTCCTCAAGAAGCCTGCCCTGGACCCAGCCGTTTTGAACAACTTTCGTCCAGTCTCCAACCTTCGCTTTCTTGCGAAGGTTGTTGAGAGTGTGGTGGCGCATCAGCTCCCTCTGGTCCTGGATGAAGCGGATTATCTGGACCCCTACCAATCGGGTTTCAGGCCCGGGTACAGCACGGAGACGGCATTGGTCGCTCTGGTGAATGATCTCTGGAGGGCGCGGGATAGGGGACATTCCTCTGTCCTAGTCCTATTAGACCTCTCAGCGGCTTTCGATACCATCGACCATGGTATCTTGCTGCGGCGTCTCAGGGGATTGGGAGTGGGAGGCACAGTTCTTCAGTGGTTCTCCTCCTATCTCCTGGGACGCTCGGAGTCGGTGTTGGCAGGGGGGCAGAGATCGGCCCCTAGGTCTCTCGTTTGTGGAGTTCCTCAGGGGTCGGTTCTCTCGCCTCTCCTGTTCAACATCTATATGAAACCGCTGGGTGAGATCATTCGTGGTTTTGGAGTTGGGTATCATCAGTATGCCGATGATACCCAACTTTTCTTTTCGACCCCAAACCACCCCAGTGATGCCCTCGCCGTGATGTCCCGTTGCCTGGAGGCGGTTCGGGTCTGGATGGGGAGGAACAGACTTCAGCTCAACCCTGACAAGACTGAGTGGCTGTGCATTCCGGCATCCCGGGACATTCCAAATGTTCCATCTCTTTCTATGGGGGGTGAGCTCTTACCCCCCGTGGATAGGGCTCGCAACTTGGGAGTCCTTCTAGATTCACGGCTTACTTTGGAAGAGCATATAGTGGCCGTGACTAGGGGGGCTTTCGCCCAGGTTCGCCTGGTGCGCCAGTTGCGGCCCTATCTGAACCGGGATGCCCTGTGTACAGTCACTCATGCGCTCGTGACCTCTCGCCTTGACTACTGTAATGCTCTCTACATGGGGCTTCCCTTGAAGACCACTCGGAGGCTCCAACTGGTACAGAATGCGGCCGCGAGAGTTGTCTTGGGAGTTTCCCGGTACTCCCATGTTACACCTTTGCTCCGCGAGCTGCATTGGTTACCAGTTGTCTTTCGGGTGAGGTTCAAGGTGTTGGTCACGATCTTTAAGGCCCTACATGGCATGGGTCCGGGTTACCTCAGGGACCACCTGCTGCCGGCATCGACTCCCCTCCGCCCTGTGCGTTCCCACAGAGAGGGCCTCCTCAGGGTGCCGCCAGTCAGGGAATGTCGACTGGTGGCCCCCAGGGGGAGGGCCTTCTCTGTGGGGGCTCCGGCTTTATGGAATCAATTGCCGGTGGAGCTCCGGATGGCACCAGACCTTCGAACTTTCCGTCGGGGCCTGAAGACCCATCTGTTCGAATTAGCTGGTCTGGCCTGATGGGGGATTATGGGCTTTTAATTGTTTTTAATCTGTACTTCTGTTTTAATTGGGCATGGATTTAATTCTTTTTAATTTTTGTATAGTGTTTCTTATGTATGCCCTGTGAACCGCCCTGAGTCCCACCAAGGAGAAGGGCGGTATATAAATCAAATAAACTATAAACTATAAACTATAACTATCATAAAAATACCAGATGCCTAATTTAAAGAATAACATATAATCTTTTAAATAAACAAGATACCTATGTCTTAGAAAATAATACAATCTAATATTTCAAAGGTTTAAAAAGGAAAATTATTTTTAATTCAAATAATTAAGATTCTAAGATGGCGGCGCCTGGAATGGCTGCGGCTGCATTGGCTCTTGAAGGTGAATAGTTTTGGGAGGGATAGTAAAAGCTATAGGCCACATGATCAGGAAGATTTTAATGTGTTTGAGCAACATGGTGGAACTAAGGTAACATACGACATACGACCGACAATCTTTGCTGGCATGGCGAGTTTCTAGTTGTTTTGGAACTGTTGGTGAGACCGTTAAAAGTCATTGGCGTTGTTTGAATTTGTTCTACCAGCAGCAAGATCTGACTGCTGGCCCAGTGATGGATTCTACTGCAAATCAGGGTTGTTTCCAGAGGAGGCAGAGGAGGAGAGGACCTGGAGCTTATGGAGCGAAGGAACTGGATGAGGCTGTCGGCAGGCCCAGAGGAAGAGAGAGAGGCTTTTGGAGGAGTTGTTGGTGGTGGCAGCAGCATGCTCCAGGGGCAAAAAGAAGCAAGGCCTCTTTAAGGAAAGGGTGGAAGAGTCAGCATCAGAAAAAGGAAAGAAGGCGAGGTTGTCAGAATACAAGCTAACTTGAGGGCTAATCCACATGGAGCCCCATTTCCATCTGTCCTGTTTGCCATCGTTCACTCCCTAGAGACTAAAATGGACAATGTGAAATTTGAGCGGGCCCCGAACAAGGAGTATATATCGGAGGTGGTGACCATTTGAGAGCTGTATGCAACGAAATTTCATTTTGATGTATGCCGATTGGTGTACATTCAAAGTGACAATAAAGTTATCATCATCATCATATATTAATGGGAAATTCAAACCATGTAAACTTTGAACAAGTTTGGAACACTAGAATTATTTAAATTTTACCTGGTGCTGTTTAAATGTTTGGCCACTGCCAATACCCAGGGAGTAAAAAAAAACAGGGGTTTTCTTTTTTTTTCCTCAGGAAATCAATCAGGTAGAAGAGAAAAAAACAATATTCTTACCCAGTTCAGTCACACTGTTTACAATCACGCTTAGTTTAGTACTTTTTGGCTTCGGCTGCATGTAGCTTGGGCTAGACTCACAAATGACGCTAGCCTTTCTTCTGTCGGTTTTTGGAGAGCTTTCCCCAGACGTCCAGATCAACCACCATCTCCCAGGGTTGGCGGGGCTTTCCTCCTTCCTTGCCATCTTTCTGGGGTGGCTTTAGGCCCATTTAGGGTTCCTAAACAGGGAGAATCAGCCATAGGGATTGGATCGTCTCAATCCCTCGGCTGATGCGCTAGGTGTGCAGAACCAGAAGCCTCACACACCTAATCTTATCTGTAATGGGTAATTGTTGCTCACCTTATTTGACTCAGAAGTTGACTTATGATTCAAAGAGAATTTCCCTTAAGCATTCCAGTCTGTCAAGGCTGAGCAGGACTCCTGTTTGATCCTTCTTCTCTCATCTGAATGTTTACCTCAAATGCATTGGGAGTTTATACTAAAGCATAATTTAACTGAGACATCTTTGCTTACATTGAAGACCTGGTCCAATACTGTCTCCAATGTCCCAATTAAGCTTGTCAGTTCTTCTTTAAAAATGCATTTCAAACACAATTATGTTTAGATGGAAGGTTAAGGTTGAATAAAAAAAGGCTGGAGTTGGGGGAGATTTAAAAAATGGACTAATTCCACAGACCTTTATTTCCATACTATTTCCAGTTAAGTGTCAATGTGTTATAAGCATTTGTTGACTTTCTTCTAATCAAATATGACACTTGACCATTCAAGAGCAAGATGCTGATCTGAAATGAATTGAACATCTGGAAAAAAAAATCTCTGAAAAGCTGGAGTTTTGTATATAAGTGAGCAAAGGAGCAATTAATTTCTCCCTTCTGCTTAATAAAATGTATTTTATTCTGACATGCCCTTCCTTATCACTTTGCACACAGTGAGATATTGCAGGAACCTTGTTCTACCACTGTTGACTTAGCTTAAATTCAGATAAGTACCACATGGGGCTTTGGCATTGCTGGGGACCTAATACTGCACCACTCTGAACACCTTGGAGCAAATTTACTTCCAGCTCAGTTGGGCTCAACACAAACTGCAAAACATGGCTTTTTTAAAAAGCTGTGACTCTGACCCTTGCTGGTAGCCATTTCCCTATTGGCTTTTATTCACCAGAATTCTCCTCCCGGTTTCATGGTTCTTTCTGTCCTCCATAATTAAATTGTCCTAGATCTAACCTGTCCTTGCAATGAGAGAAGCAGCAGGAGATGACCAGTGTTTTTGAGGGAGGTCGTTTGTTGGCTTTAACCAAACAAGCAAATACAGCAAAGAAAAGAAAGGGGTAAACACTGAGTTTCCCCATTGGTTACTGGAGGGAATGCTGATGGTTAGCTGATGGTCAAGACAATTATTAGAATGGTTCTAAGTTTCTAAGAAGTTTATGTTGAAAGTAACAAGAATGGCTTCTGAAAGAGGCTCCAGTTAGCTTTGGGATGCTTATGAATACTCTTGTTTTCAATGCTTGGGATGCCTCCTGTAATTTTTAACCATCACAGCTCATTTATATATCCACTGTCTGAAAAAAAAAGAAATCCTGTTTTGCCTTCCCTGCTGCTGGCTGATAACATTCAAGTTATTCATTCAGGAGGCAAATTAGAGGGATTTCATTTCTGGGGCAGACATTACGATCAAGAAAGTGAAGGAGGCTACCTACAGACAGAAAAAGATAAAAGGAAATTAATACTCTACCTGGAGCTGGCTCAGCAAAGAGGAAGGGATAGGGGAGATGGTTAGTTGCTGAAATTGTAAATATTTGCCTAATACACACATGAACAGTGGAGAAAAGTGTTGTCTAAAAGAGGAGCATGAACTACTTCAGTGAAGTGACTAGAAAAGCAGTTAAGAATGGGGAGCCCAGGAATCTATACTCTAGGATTTCAATCTAGGACCCAAACTCATGATAACATCACATGACATCACCACCACACAACCATTCAAAAAGCAAATCCGAACCCACAATGATAATGACGCACAACCACAAAACAGAAACCTAAACACAGCTGCAACATCAGCCACTTTAAACCCCTCCAAACCATATATATATATATATATATATATATATATATATATATATATATATATATATATATACACATATATACATATATATACATATATATACATATATATATACATATATATATATATATATATATATATTATATATATATATATATATATATTATATATATATATATATTATATATATATATTATATATATATATATTATATTTATATTTATATTTATATTTATATTTATATTTATATTTATATATATATATATATATATATATATATATATATATATATATATATATATATATATATATATATATATATATATATATATATATATATATATATATATATATATATATATATATATATATATATATATATATATATATATATATATATATATATATATATATATATATATATATATATATATATATATATATATATATATATATATATATATATGTATTTTACAGCTTGGCTTGATTATACCCACAGGTGCTATGTAGAAGATGAGCAGGCTGAGTCCAAGGGAAGGATCAAACACATCAAACACATCATCGGTCTTGAGTCCTTTCATGCCCACAAGAGATCTAAGTCCAGCCAATCTTGAATTCCATTGACTCTTATTTACCGCCAGTTTGTTTTGTCTGTTAATAGTTAAGATTCTTGTAGATAACTCAGTCTTGCAATAAACTTATATATTCATTTGAACTGCCTGGACTCCTGATTTCACATTTGACATGCTAATTGATGGGCTCACTTCAAGAACATGCCCATCTATCAACCTGGTGTTGTAGCTGAGATATTGGACTGGCCTCAAGGAAAACCAGGTGACCATCCTTAGCCATGGTGGACTTTGGACAGACACTCCATCTCAGCCCAGCCTACTTCACAGGTTTGCTGTGGGAGAAAATAAGAGAAAGATTCATTATTTACACTGCTTTGGGGTTCTCAAGGCCATCAATAATTCTATGCTGCCAACTCACTGGAGCCAGTGTTTACCCCAGGATGGTTGCAATCTGGCTCTTTTGAATGCAGCCCCTGCATTTTAGGACAGCCATTCCCCAATCAGAACTGGGAACTGTAGGACTCACCTCTTCTAAGAATTTCACACATACTGCTTTCTATTTCCTTCCCAGGGCTACTATGAACCTTGGTACAAACTCAGTAATTCGTTGTTTTAAAATCAGACTTGAGGAGTCCTTGGTGCTCTCTGAGCTTGGTTGTTTTCTTGCAGACATTTCGTTACCTAAACTAGGTAATATCATCAGTGCTATTGCTAAAATCACTGCTAAAATCCAACTCCCATTCTCTAGTGATTACAACATTGATGATGATAAGTGGTTTGGCTAATGAAACGTCTGCAAGAAAATAAAACAGCTCTAATGTCCTCATTTCAACACTGAGCTACAAATATTCTCCTTTATTGATTACAGCATCTTTTGGTTTTACCGTAGAGAAGAAATGCGATCTTATTTAGTTGAGTTTGAACATCTAAGCTAAAAATGTCACAGTTACTCCCATCATTACTCTAACTATAGGGACCAATGCCTTCAAAGAAAAACAACAAACCAAACGTTAAGTGAGACAAATCTAAACTAAACTAAGATTAAAGCAGAAATGTTATGCTAATTCAGTCTCCTAGAATAGCATTTCCCAGGGCTTTCTTAACTAGACTTCTACCACAGCCAACCACCAGGCTCTCTTGGGGAAAAAAATGGGCTGTGTTTGCATGACACACTAAACCACAAGCAACCAACCACATTTGAGTTTCATTTTGACACAGTGGTTGACCATAGAGAAGCTTTTCATGCAAACCCATCAGTAGTGAATTAAGACACTCCTTAATATAAAATATCAGGAAAAGTTAATTTTAAAAAATGTTCAGAGTACATTTCAATTAGTATTACTACTCATCTCTTTGGAAGACCCCCACTTATACAATAGATTTAAATATCTTGTATTGAGTCATGATATAACTATCGGGGGTTTTTTAATAAGCCACAAGTCATTGGGTTTTTAACAATATGCTAAGTCATCATTGGAGGGACGTGGTGGCTCAGTGGGTTAGGATGCTGAGCTTGTCGATCAGAAGGTCGGCAGTTTGGCGGGTCAAATCCCGAGTGCCACATAGCAGAGTGAGCACCTGTTACTCGTTCCAGCTTCTGCCAACCTAGCAGTTCGAAAGCACGTAAAAATGCAAGTAGAAAAATAGGGACCACTACGGTGGGAAGGGAACAGTGTTCCGTGCGCCTTTGGTGTCTAGTCATGCCGGCCACATGACCACGGAGACGTCCTCGGACAAGCGCTGGCTCTTCAGCTTTGAAACGGAGATGAGCACTGGCCCCTAGAGTTGGAAACGACTAGCACGCATGTGCGGGGGAACCTTCACCTTTACCTTAAGTCAAAATTGACCCATATTATATCTTGGCACACTAGGAGCTAAGTCATTTTGCTTTTATAGTCTGGCCCTTCTGTGAGACCAAGTTGTCCCTCCCTGCTAGGCTGAAAAATAAAATATATCAGACATCTAAATGAGAAAAATAATATATTGGTTTCTATAGCTGTCCACTTGTGACTCTGGGAGGTGAGCACAACATTAAGAACCAACAGAATAAGTAATAATAAAACAAGAGCACAATAGTAGCACAATGGCACCAAGGACAAACAACTTCAAGCTATATATCTTGTCATGTCAGGGGAAAAACCCCCACAAAAACAAGTTCACCCCACTTATAGAAATAAGCCACTGCCCACATTTCTGTCTCCAAATGGTTTCACGTGTATCCATGAATGTTTTGCATTTGAGAAATCACAGGCTGGCCCAGGAAGGAGCTCATCTGAAACTCTAGAAAGTTCTGCCAGTTGCCTTGACCACCTTTCCCGAACTGAATCTCCTCCCCCACCAGCAACATCCAGTATATGTGGAAAAGACTCCATACAAGAGACAACAGCTGCTACCTGCAATCATAAGCTAAGTACCTTCATTGTCAGAACCAGTTTCCTTCATTACTGGCCTGGCCTCATCCTGTATCATACAATAGTTATGCTTTTTATGATAGAATTATGTGAAATTGCACTTGACAAAAGAGAGCATTTTCCATAACAGCCCCTGAATAAAACTAGGAAGGGATGATTACAAAAACTCTTATCTAAACCCTTGGATGATCTATGATTCAACCTGTGTGCAGGCAACTACAAGAAAGATTCTCGTTTCTTGGTTTGTACTAAGTAACTCCAAGCTTTCCCAGGGTAATGTTGGCTTATTGTGTGTCTGACTTTGCAGCTCAGCCCCTAATCCTATGTTCTGGCAACACACAATCACACCAACTGAATCAAACACCATTATTTTAGGAAGGAGTTCTCATCAGCTTTCTCCAAAGATAGCATTGACAAAGCCTGCATGAGGATAATAGTGGCAAGGGTTCATGATATTGCCGATTAGATAGGCAATGGGATACATGGAAGAGAAAGGTAGAAAAAGATGGGGAAAGGAAAACCCAAAATGCTCTAAAATAGTCAGTCTATGTGGACTATACTAGACCAGAAAATGAAGTCCAGAGGAAGACTAGAACTACTTTTATTGAGATTTATTTATTATTTATCCATTAAAAAATTTTATATGGCCCAACTCACTCACCTTGACAACTCACTGGGCTTACATAAATAAAACCCCAATTAAACCCAATCATCCCCCCTTCCCCTTGGTGACAACAATCAAACCAAACCCTTGATGGGTTCCATATTACCTTGGGGTCCTCAGGCCCACTGGCAAAAAATCCAGGTCTTCAAGGCCTTTCAAAAGAATGTCAAGATGGGGACCAATCTTATTTCTGTAGGGATGATGCTCCACAGGGAGGGAGCTACTACAGAGAAGGCCCATCTTCTCGGTCCCATTAGATGGATCTCCTTAGGAAAGGAGGCCCATAACATCCTTTGTTTCCCCACTCTGGTAGGCTGGGTAGATCTAATTAGGAAAAGATGGTCCTTCAAGTAACTTCAGATTCACCGCAATAGTCAATTTTTGCTATGCTGATTGTGCCCCCATCACAGCTTCTTATACCCTGGAGAATGAGGCAGGTATATTCCTGAGCTTCTTTCAAATATTATCTCATTTCTCAAGGCTTAAATAATGTTTCAGTCCCCTTTACATAGGTAACAGTTCTTGCCTATTTCCACCTTCCCTATTTCATCTCCCTTACTCTCTAAAAACACCAGTTCATTTTCTCTGCTAACCCATCAAAGTTCTGTCCTCTCTGCTGGTCTTTCAAAACTATTGAACAGCAAATCATTTTAGAAAAGATTACCTTGATTTGATTTGATTTGCAGTTGTTCCAGAGAGCATTTAGGATTGCAAAAAAGAGATTGATCAATCAATGAGTTACAACACCATTTTGAATATTGCAGATAAAATATTGCACAGTTGCTATGAAATTCCTTTTTCATTTTTAAGGGAAGTATATTATTGAAAATGTCATCATTTTATTTATTTAGATTTAAGTGACATATTGTTTAAAGATATTGTTATGGGCACCTTAGATTGTATGACTGAAGTGAATTAACAGCATTTAAAATAAATAATAAATAGTATATGTCCCTGTGTGTATTAGTGTAGTGTGTGTGTGTGTGTGTGTGTGTGTGTGTGTGTGTGTGTGTGTGTGTGTGTGTGTAATACTGACTCCTTCTCTAGGACCTCTCTGCAACTCTGCTAATTCTTTAGGACCTCTCAGAAACTTTTGATGCCCTCAATTAAAATATTCTTCTGGATCATTTGACTACGGTAGTTTGAGCTTGGAAGGCACTGTGTTTCAGTGATTCCAAACAACCCTGACTGGGACATGTCCAGAAGGTGTGCTGGGGAACTATGTGACATCAATGACTATGACCTATAGTGTCCCTCAATGTTCTACCCTGTCTCCTTATGAAACCCTTGAGAATTCAAACCTTTGGAGTGAATATCATCAGAATGTTGATCCTAGCCAAGTCTATAGCTCCTTATCTTTTAATTCTAAGAAAACAGCCAATACCCTTGAATGTTGCTTAATCTCAATAATGAGGGAGAACAGTCTCAAATCCAGACAAGAACTGTTTTGAAAGAAAAGGGTGACTCTGGAATTATGATGCTCTGGATGGGCTTAAACTAAACCAGAAGAAACATATTTGGCATTTGGGTGCTCCTTGACTGTTAGCTGCCATTAGTTACAACCTATTTCAGTTACAACCTATCATGATTACCACATATCATATGTGGGACTATCCTTGAAAAGTATCTGTAAAATGCAAAATGTGGTAGTCAAGCTACTGATCCTCAGATGAGATGCTTAACATAACGCTTATATTTGAGGTGGCTATTAATTGACTTCTGGGAACAATTGGTCTGTTGATATTGACCTTTAAAGTTTTTAATGTCTAAAGATCTGACTAACCAGAGAACCATCTCTTCTATTATGGACTTTTCTGGCTACTTAAGCCAAGGTCAGCTATTTGATGAGTAAAAAAGTCCTTGTTCCTGCATGACTCTATGACTGTGGAACACATTCCCTAGAGAGATGTGTTTTTTCCCCTTCCCATAATCCACTATTTAAATAGATAATAAAAACAAATATCTTCAGCCAAACAATTAATTATTTAATTTGTATGTTTCAATTTGATTTTAATTGTATTAACACCCACATTTATATCGTATTTTTTCACTGCTGTACTGTAAGCACTTTGTTGAAGAAACAGAAAGATGGGATAGAAATGCAGTCAATAAACACATCTGGAGTTTATGTATGTGGAGTATGATGGGAAACATATTATAACCAATGCTTTTTCAATGAGCCATAAGGGAACTGTAAATCCCCACAGATACTGCTGATCTTCTCTTAAGGTCATGAAGAACTTCCTTAACCATCTTGAAGAACACAACCACTTTGGTTTAATTATTTATGACTAATTCTATCAATGAATCATAGGGCTGAGAAGTCTCTTTAGATCAGTAAAGCAGACTGTCTGCTCTGAATCAGGATGTAACTAGTTTCAATAATCTCTGGTAGAATTTTGTCCATATAGATACAAGCTATGGGTTGTACACACATACAAGTTCTTTGCTAAAAGTACATACAAACACAAATGAATATACAAAAGTGTGGAAATGGGGTAAATGCCTTCAAAAATATAGACAAATGTTCTTTTCAGACAGTCACTTGTCTGATATGGCATAGGGTCTTCTGCTTGAGCAGATGGTTGGACTAGAAGACCTCCAAGGTCCCTTCCAGGTCTATTTTGATTGATTGATTGATTGATTGATTGATTGATTGATTGATTGATTGATTGATTTACCCTCTTATTTGCCAAATGATGGATGAAGGCAGGTAAATGCAGGTTCTGAAATGGAAAGTATAATCAGATCCTTCCTCAATCTTCTCTAGGAAGAATATCCATTTCCCTCCATATGACCAGTTCCAGTTGGTCTGAATCCTTCTTGCAGTACTAAGACATATGATGACTTAGTTCTGAGCAATAAATGATAAAGGCTTAAGTCTAATGCTGTAGATATCTGGTATTTGGCATGTATTTATTTATTTAGGATAGAGTAGAAGAATCCCTCAGCAAAGGATGTAACCATAAAGACTTTAAATGCTGTTTCTGGAAAGCTGCTTCTGTTCAAGATTAACTGAAGGTTTAAAGTAAATTTTTCAAATACTGGAAAGTTGTTTTTTTTAATCCCATTTATATCCCGCCCTTCTCCGAAGACTCAGGGCGGCTTACAATCTAAGCACAAATCAATGTGCTTAGCAATAGCCTTCATTCTATGTATATGCCTGCTTATTAGGGCTTTCGGGGGGGGCCAAGCGGCATTATTACAAAGTCAGCTTATTGCCCCCAACAATCTGGGTCCTCATTTTGGTTTTTAAAACAATAATAATAATGATGACCTCCTAGATTCTTAGGAAGAACTCAGTGTGTATGAAGGCCAAGATTAGCTAAAGAACAGTCAACTTGTTTATAAGCATTGTTGTATATATAATTATTACAAAATACACAAAGTCGACTGGTGGCCCCCAGGGGGAGGGCGTTCTCTGTGGGCGTGCCAGATTTATGGAACCATCTTCCGGTCGAGCTCTGGATGGCGCCTGACCTCCGCTCCTTCTGACACGATCTCAAAACCTACCTTTTTGAACAAGCTGGCCTGGCCTGATGGGACGGGGTTGGGTTTTATAAATCTGTTTTAACTTTTTTAATGTGTACTAATTTATTCATGGGCATTGTTGTTTAATCGCTTTTAATTTTTGTATCTTGTTTTTTAATATGTATTGCCCTGTTCACCGCCCTGAGTCCTTCGGGAGAAGAGCGGTATACAAATTAAATTAATAAATAATAAATAATAAATTAATAAATAAAGTAATAGAAGATGAAGAACCTAAAGTGCTCTAAGATTTTAGAATTCAAACAGACACACAACTCCCCAGAATTAATTGTTAATAAGAAAGACAAGTCTGGATAGTAGACATTGCAGTACCTAGAGACAGCAGAATAGAAGAGAAAGAACTGAAGAAGATAACAAAATATAGTAGAAAGACCAGCAAATAGAAGTAGAAAGACTGTGAAAAAAGAAAGCAAAGATAGTACCAATAGTAATAGTGCCTTGAGTGCAATCCCAAAACATCTGGAGCATCCCTTGAACACCATTGGTATTGACAAAATCCCTATCAGTCAATTGCAAAAGGCAGCTTTACTTGGGATAGCTTACATCCTGTGGCAATACCTTTAATACCATCAAACAATACCATCTCTCTATCCCAGGTCTTTGGGAAGGACTCAATAAATAGATCAAAAATGCCAAATCCAGTCTAAACAACTGGCTGACCAACCCTAATAATGTACTCAATGTGTGCTTAATTTGGGGGAGGGAAGAAAATTATAACCAAATCTCTTGGAAACCTGCTGTTCATTTCAAGATATCTAGGGATCCTCACTTTTTCCAGCCATGTTGCAAGCCTTGCTATTGTTCCTGCTGAATCATTCTTTTGTGGTGCAGGCTAAAATGTCTTTCAAGCAAAGTAGGTGACTAAAGCCAAATTACCTCATCTGACCAAAATGGCTCAGGGGTTAACAGTCCGTGGGGCCATGAGAAAAGCAGAAAATGTCATGAAGTCTGGGTAAAATATATTCCATGGGAGAAAATCCACATTCCCATTATAAGCAAGGAAAATTTTATTAGCTGCAATCATAGAGATAACAATGTGAGCCCTACAGCCATCTCTTCACTAGATACTGAATTGCACTTAGATAGGCTCTGAACTTCCTGCCTGAAGGAAAAATGTGGTGGAGATATTAAATGACACAAAAATGAAATAAAGCACAAAGAATGTGGAGCAGTGATCTAGACAATGATATGTATCGTAAAGGTCTGTTTATGGCTTGAATGAGCCTATCTTAAGTTGTAAGATGTCCTTGATTTCTCAGATTCTATTATTATGAGCCTTTTTTTTATAAGAAAAATCCCACTGAGTCAGGCTCATCTGTCTTGTATTTGGAAAGTTCACATGCCCAGAATGGAGGGTAATTATCGCCTGATAACACACACACCTCTGCTGCAACTTCCATTATCACTACCCAGCAATGTATTTAAAATAGTAAACAGCCATCAATATTGTAGCCATAGTCTTGATCACAGATTACATATTATGTTTGTATGTATGTATGTATGTATGTATTCATGCATGCATGTATGTATTTAAATGCCCAATTTCAGTGGACTCTGGGTGGAATGAATTTTTAATGCTAATGTTACTAGTTGCAAGACAATAGGTCAAACCTCTTAATCTGGAAGAGTTAATCTGCCCTTGTTTGGGTTAATTTGCTAAGCAATTTTAAAGTTTGCGTGATATGCTTATCACCACCACTTTGTGCACAGGGCCTAGTTAAAGGTGCTTCAGGAACAGCTTCAAAGAGAGTATAGTAGTGACACATTAAAAGGAGACTTTTGCAAACTAGGGTTACCTAAGAATGGTGGAAGATACGAGATGTTCTGCTAAAAGTACATAATTATCACTGATGTAATAGTAACCAAGAGGACAGAATGAACTAACAAGCAGGGTAACAAGTAATAATAATAATTTATTAAATTTGTGTGCCACCCAACTCCCAAAAACTCTGGGTGGCTCACAATAATCAAAGAAATTAAATAAAATCAATAAATGATAAAAGATGGCAAGTCAACAGACCAGGTAGAATGAAGTTAGGAGTTTCCACTTCCCTACCAAATGCCTGAGTAAACAGGCAGGTAAACAGAAGAGTTGGTTAAAGCCATCCAGATCATGGTAAGGAACCTTGATCCAGAGGGCAGGAGCTGCTACCAAGAAGATACACTTCCAGAGTCCTGAAATATGATGTTGTTTAATCAAAGATACCTTTGCCAATGCTGCAAGATTGAATTGGCCGGACAGATGCTATAGGAGGTAGGCAGCCCTTCAAGCAGCCAGGCCATGTTATGTACCCTGTGTACATGGAATATTGGGAGAAAGCTATTATTGATGAATAAGTCACTTCAAGAAAATGGATTTAAATAACTCAGAGAAAAGGTTAAGTGAATTATATGTCGTGATAAGCTACTAAGAGGAGGAACTCAAGATGTGGGAATTCCTTCAAAAAGAAGATTTTAAAAACCACTCTGCACACAATTCCAGTGGCGTTAGGTGCAGGGAGCAGAAGACTACAGAAAAAATTAATGTAGTGACACAAAGATTAGTGAGGAGCTGAAAGTGAAAAGGACTCGTATAGGAGACAAAAAGGATGGATCTCCAAAGAAAGAGTATGAAGGGCCAGGAAATACAGAAGTGAGTCAGATAACTTAGATTTTTTGAAAGAAAGAAAGAAAGAAAGAAAGAAAGAAAGAAAGAAAGAAAGAAAGAAAGAAAGAAGGAAGGAAGGAAGGAAGGAAGGAAGGAAGGAAGGAAGGAAGGAAGGAAGGAAGGAAGGAAGGAAGGAAGGAAGGAAGGAAGGAAGGAAGGAAGAAAGAAAGAAAGAAAGAAAGAAAGAAAGAAAGAAAGAAAGAAAGAAAGAAAGAAAGAAAGAAAGAAAGAAAGAAAGAAAGAAAGAAAGAAAGAAAGAAAGAAAGAAAGAAAGATGTGGCTTTCTTCCTAGAAGCAAAGAGGCAATGTGATTTGTTTCAATTTGAAGCATGTTGTGTTGAATCAAAGCTGCTATCTGTCTACCATCTGTCACCTTCCAAAGCATTGCAAATAGAGATTCCTGTGCAGCCCTTTGAAGGGGGAATACTGAAGAAGACAAATTTTGGCAAAAGAAAGATATTTAGTAAACAATACCAGAGCTGGTTAACAGTATCTTCTCCACAGCACTTGCCAAAGCCTGGGGCAAGAGGGATTGAAGACTGAGCTCAATCAGAAATCCTGGAAAATGAAAGAACTTTTGAAAGAAGATGACTAAAAGGATTAGAGCCAGCATCTATGAAAGAGAATTCAGAAGCCCATATTCAGAGAGACATGCCCACATCTTATTGGATAGCTTATGTAGTTGTTTATCATATTTATATGGCTGCCTACCTAGCAAAGGCACTCTGACTGGCAAACCAATTAAAACAAAACAAACTCATATGCCATTGCATAAGAAGTAACAAACTGAAACCGTTAAACCAGGAGTCTTCCAACTTGGCCCTTTTATGACTTGTGGACTTCAACTCCCAGAATTCCTCAGCCAGTGTGCCTGGCTGAGGAATTCTGGAAGTTGGAGTCCACAAGTCATAAAAGGGCCAAGTTTGAAGACCCCTGCCTTAAACGCTCCTAACAAAAGATAAATGTGTCTAGGGGAATAGCCTAGACTGCATGGGCCTACTAAACTCTTAAAAATAAAAAGACAAACTTTGATGGTTAGAAAAACAGATCTCAAAAGAATAAGGATGCTGGCTGCTGAGGTAAACATTTAAAGTGACAGCTTTAAACAATTATGCATGGCAACTAACCCAACAACTAGCCAGACTACAAAAGATCTGAAACCAAAGGTTTCCTTTCTTTCATGATAAAAGGTCCTATTATTGTGGTCTTAAGCTAGATGTTTGACCAACAGTGAGTCACAAGAGACAGAAAAGGGGGAATGAGAGTGTGCAATAGTCAAGGTAAATAAAATTATCTGACAATTATCTATATCTGGTCTTTACTCATCAAAAGATCCCAGCTGCTCTACTATCTTGTGCCTTGGGAAAAATAGGGAAAGAAGTTGAGTGGGGGCAGATTGGCATCTACTGATTGATCTCCAGGAAGCTTGACTTTACAATTTCTGATCTTTTCTGTTTAGGTCTTAATGTAGCTGGAAGATGGGTTCTGTGTAGAATTAGAGGTTTTTTTTAAAAAAATACAAAAAAA
The DNA here is from genome assembly GCF_964194415.1 of Vipera berus. Taxonomy (NCBI): domain Eukaryota; kingdom Metazoa; phylum Chordata; class Lepidosauria; order Squamata; family Viperidae; genus Vipera; species Vipera berus. Next base: position 240,525,295 of record NC_138202.1, read on the forward strand.
TGGGACTTGGCCAGTACAAAAATGCAGTGGCAGCTTGAGTGGGAAACATCCAGCAATCCTTCTTAATAATTCCTAATAGAGGAATTGTGGTTTGTGGTTAGCTTATAGCCAGACTTGCTGAGAGATAACAGAGAAAGAAAACAGACCTTTCTTTCAGATGCATGAATCATTTCAAGAAATTTTCTTGTGCCACTCATTAAAATTTTATTGGAGTAAGATTAGGACTAATGCAGACTCAGGATGAATGCAAGAGGCTCAGACAGTTGGGATTGCACATGTTTAACCATGTTAGTTGAACAATTAGTTGCTGTGTTTACACAGTTTGTAAAACTTGGCTATTTTAAATTTGGTTTCTTGTTTTTTATGCCTTAGGAGGTTGTATGAGCCTAGCCTATTTGGTTTCTTTAGAGGCCACAATTTAAAAATGAGCTAATTCAGTATTCATATGAAACATAATATGCAAACCAAGATCCAAAAAGCAGTTTAGGAAGTCACCTTGTTAAGAAAGACCATAAAAGCATTTCTCTGTTGAGGTCTGTATATATACCACAGGTTGTTCCTCAGCTGATATTTCCTTCTCAATCATCAAATTGTTTTATGCTGTTTTACCTTTTGTCATTATATAGTTTGAAAAGGTCGTTTGTGTAATTATGTCACAATATAGCAACATCCTTATTTCTATAGCAGTGTTTTTCAACTTTGGCAACTTTAAGAAGTGTGGACTTCAATTCCCAGAATTTTCCAGCTAGTTAGCTTGGGAAGTCTGGGAACTAAAATCTACATTTCTTAAAGTTGGCAAGATTGAGAAACATTGTCTATTGAATTATCTGTTACCATATATTTAAATGGTTAGTTTGAGTCATTTCCTAAAATGCAATTGCCTACTAGTTGGTTTTTAATTGCCATTTCTTTCTAAAGAAAATCTCCATCTGAGCTTCTTTTGAATTCTGTACATTTTTGCCCCTTTAAGGAATAATAAAATGAATGCGTATCCCATTCCTGAATATTACAGCAAAGTTAAAGTTTTGCTGGTTTTCCATAATTTACTGATTTTGAAGAAGACAACAGCACCCTTTTGATATACCTGCACTCACATCTTGGAAGCCATAGAACTGATTGATTTTTATTTACATTTATATCCTCTGTGTTTCCTCTAGATATTAAATGTGTCAAATAAATTAATTGCAGAACAATCTCTGGGATAGGTTGACTTGAGAGTGATGCCCCATTTCTTCCAGTCAGCCACTAACCCAGTTATATCACCTTACCAGTGATTCTGTATCAAAATTGGCTTTTGCAGCCAATCAGAAGATGTATCACATCTGGACTGCAGAAAAGTAAATGGCCACTAGATAACAGCAAAAGAATAGAGAAAATCTAACTCTTTGCTCCCATCTAGTGATCATTCAGGCTTTTGCAAATGTTTGTTCGCAAATTGTTTTCCCTTGGTTCCTAATTAGCTCCTTCCTAATCAATTCCTTCCTTCTTATTCAAGGAATTACCCAGGAGAAAACCATCCCCTTGCCAAAGCAACAGAGAAAGTTACTATATCTAAACTGGGAGAAAACCCCACAATCACTTGCACTGAAGATGTTACCTAGTCAAATAATGAACCATTTGTAAGCAAATAATCAAGCTCAGAGAACACCAAGAATCCACAGATCAGCCCTGGGCTACAAATATTCTGTTTTTATTGGAACCATATATGGACAGCCCTAGACTCGAATCAGCGTTAGCATCATGTCCATGGATTCAAGATATGTAAAAAAACAATTACAGGTTTACAACTTTTATTGTTGGCTTCTGGAAAATGTTGATTTACGCTGTACATATCTACCCAACTCAATGACTAGTTGGCCAGGTAGAATTATGTTCCCATCCAGCTGGATACTTTTCCACTTAAATGCTATTTAGTTCATCAGGGAACCATTCCTTGTTTTAAGTCTTCTTTAGGGGTCTTCATTCAGGTATTTTCCTACAAGCTACTTAATCTGAGATCTTCCAATACAATTTTTTCTACTATATGGCCTGCTTGAGTAGTCTCATCATGTTACATTTTTCAAAGATGTCCATACACACAATGACATAAATACATGGCATAAGTATACACTGCCCCCCCCCAAATAACTGCACTACCATTACAGATTTTTAAAAGGAAAACACTAATAACCTTTTTCATTTCTTTCCAGGACTAGATGTGGTTTGAAAGCATAATTAATCCTTCCAAGAGATTCATGATGTGCCAAGCTTAAAATGAACAAATTCGGGGGGGGGGGGTGTTCATACAAGAATGAGTTTTCCATTTGAGTGAAAATGGTTGAGTCCATACAAAATGTTTTATATGAAGGTTTTGGCAATGGATCTTAAAATTATCTTCAGTCCAGAATAAAGATGACCCCTACTAAAAGGAACTTGTAATATTCTGAATGGATAAGTACAATATATCTTTATAGGTATGTTCAGTGCTTTTTTTGTAAAAGAAAAAGGTGCCGGAACCCTACAAGGTTCCATCCAAAAAAGGTGCCGGAACTCCGTTCTGAGCGTTCTATGAGAAAAAAAAGCCCTGGGTATGTTCAATATCTCATCATACCTTTTCTTTTTCTCCTTTAGGTTTAGTGGGGGAGGGTTTTCCCCAAAAAATTGTTGGAAAAATGTAGGCTACATAAATCCTTCCTTAGAAAAGAAACCTGAAAAAAATCAGGAGGATGAATGTGGAGCATTTTCCAAGTAAGAACCAGTGATGTAACCAAGTCCAAATAATTGCCCCAAACCTCTTGTACTGTTTCTGTAAGAACAGATTACCAAGGTTCCTGGATCTTTCAATACTTTATAGCCTTCATTAAAGCCCTGCGACTGTAAAGTTTGGATAGAATCTTCCATTGTAATTAGAAGTCAAATTATCGGTTTACTTCTAAAGTATAGAAGACTACAGTAGAGTATAATTTTTACTTCCTTCAATCCCTTCCTTTTCTCCTAACCCTGGAATTTGCTTTCTATGAATCAGTTGATAAAAAATAAATATATTTTAATGTCATAAAATTAATAACAAAGCAACAACAAAATCTTGGAAATATTCATAGGAGACCTATTTTGATTTGTATATCATATGAATCAGGCCAAATCAAGTTTAGGGATTTGTCCATATCGATGCACTCTTTGACATTAACCCAACAATTAACTATTGGTTCCTAAATACCAAAGATATCCATGTATCTGTACAACAGAAACACCATGTAGATAAAATATACTAATCTCTTTATCAAGGAGAGTCATAAATTCAGTCATGAAAAACTTTCCAGTATGAGATGCAGTTACTGGGGAAAGATGTTGAAATTCTTCTTGTCATGCAGAATATGGCAGGATATGATAGTTATAAAGAATGTTAAGAAAGATAAATCAATCTGGGAATTTTTAGCAATGTTACTAGAGTTTGTGGATCTGACTTAGAAATATAAATCACAGGAGGATCCCAAAATGTTCATCTCAGCTACAAGTTAAATGCCCTGACCCTAATCTTTTTCTCTTATTTGGCTACTAATCTGCAGATGGAGGGGTGGGTAATAACATATTACTCATATACTATATTCCTCGGATCTCGCAATCATTTATCAATGAGGTTCTCATGGAGGAAGATTCAATGACTCTATATCAGTGGTGGCGAACCTATGGCACACGTGCCAGAGGTGGCACTCAGAGCCCTCTCTGTGGGCACGCATGCCATTGCCCCAGCCCCGCCTCCTCCCGCAGCCCCCTCCTCACCAGCAGCCCTCCCAGAGAATCGCCCCTGAGCAGTGCAGCCAAGGACATGGCAGCCGGGTAGCGGAACAAGACACTGCACTTGCACCCCATTGCGTGCAGATGATGATGCGGAGTGTGGGTGGAGGGCATGGTGGCCATGGCACTGCTGGGCTGCCTGGGCAATCTGCAGTGGGCCGTGTAGTTAGTGGGTGGCCCTGTGGGCAGGCAGGGTGGGGGCGGAGCGGGGATGGGATGGGGCAGGGGCGGGGCCAGGTTTTGGGCACTCAGTCTCTAAAAGGTTCGCCATCACTGCTCTATATATTGAAAAATCATCTGCATTATAAAGATGCCTTGTTTCTTAGAGGCCAGTAGCTAATACAGCTTATTAACAGGAGGATCAACAGAAGGTTTGTGTTCACATTGCTTTAACAAAAGTACATTTGAAATGATCTAGTGTTGAATTAAGATAAATATTGGGGTTCCGTAGGCTCCAAGGCAATATTTTAAAATCAGCCCCAAATAAGAAAAGTTTATTCTAATGATAAATACATATTCCAAAAGAAATACACTCTCCAAAATTATGCTTTAGGCCTAGTAAATCTTACTGACTCATTAATGTATTCATCCAGTTTTACAGAGATTGAAAGAGTGGAAAAATACCTCAGGAATTAAACTGGGCAGGGAAAGAATCAATAGCTGAAAGTCAGCTGAAATTTTTGGATATTTATATTGGAAAGGAAAAGAACTCAAGAGATTATCATAACTTCCAGCCCAGAAATGCCTAAACCAACAAATGTTCCAAGTGTGAAACAGCAACTATGAATGGCAAGTCTTTATTTCAGATTCCAGAATACATGTGAAATCTTTTAAAAAGAAAATTAGTTTAGAGTTAGCCAATGAAAGCATTGTGGCTTGCATAATAAGATTAAATGAACTCAACATCCTGAGAAATCTTTCAAGGAGGAACAACCAGAGTGCAATTGCCAGCAGCAAGAAGAGCAATCTTGGCTTGATCTATGGGCTCTCCAGATTTTTGCAGATCAATTCTAGTAGCCCTACATTTGCCAAGTAAGAAACCAATATATGTTTCTCCTGAGAATCTGAAGCAATCTCTACATTTTATAAATAAAGAAATGAAATTAAAGTGGACGTGAGACCTTTGAAATGAAAATGTTCATACCGCTGAAAAACAGGATGTGTCCTCATTAGACATTTTTAATACATAATTTATTCTCAGCACTGAGGAAGCAAAAAATTGCCTTTGTTAGGAAGAATCATCATCCTGTAAAAAACTTAATTTTATCTGCTGGAGGATTTCAATAACAAATTAAAATATGACATTGAAATGACTGGTAGAAACAAATAACTAATTTTATAAGGCTTAACAAAAGACTAAAGATTAAATCTAAGATATTGTAAGGTTCAAAAGATTTTTTTTTTGGTTTTGCAGAACCACATGACAATATTATTAGGCTAAGATAACTCATGTCACCTAATTTATTATTTATTCCTTCATCAAATATCTCAGCTGCACAGCATCAAAATAACTCTGAGCAATCTCACAATAGAAAGCCTATATTAATAATATTAATGATTACTTAAAAGGAAACAATTTTCCAGAGGAATGCTGTTCCAGAAGGTAGGTACAACACAGAAAAATCTCACTTCATGGATCCTATTAGATAATGTTATTTTAATGACAGGATCCAATCACATCAAGCCAACTTTTTTGGATTATAGAATTTGGGTAAACATTAGGGGAGAGAACTACAGCTTATGCCACATAGGGCTTTAAAGATAAAGAGTGCCATCAGGTGCAGTGGTTAGAACATAGTATTACAGGCTAACTCTGCCAGCTGCCAGCAGTTTGATCCTGACTGGTTCAAGGTTGACTCAGCCTTCCATCCTTCCAAGGTTGGTAAAATGAGGACCCAGATTGTTGGAAGCAATATGCTGACTATATAAACCACTTAGAGAGGGCTGTAAAGCACTGTGAAGCGGTATATATGTACAAGTGCTATTGCTATCTTGAATTCCACTCAAAATCTTACTGGTAAATTAGTCTTTTAAAGGCTACATAGATGTGTTATTGATAAATAATTGGATTCTACAACATTGGCTTATTTCATGAAACAAACAGGCTACATCTTAGAAAAACTGGGAAGGACATATTTGGCATGTACCTTCAATCCAATCTTACGGGAATTAAATGTGTAACTAGAAAAAAAGGAGAGCATGTCAAAAGCTAACAAGTATAATCCAAGGACTGGGGCCTTAGTGTCTCACAGGAAACTGTAGCAGCCAGTAGGTAGTGTCACTCAAAGATCAGATGTTTCTGTATCAATGTCCAAAGTATGGGAATAAAGAAGGAGAATTAGCAATCCTAATTCAAAAATACACTTATGTTGTATTAGGCATCACTGACATTTGGTGGGATGATATTCATATTCAGCACAAAAGTACTTCTTAATGAGTCACTGGACTGTGGCACTGTATGGAAAGAAAATAAATTTGCACAGAAGTGTAAGAATTGGCGAATGGAAATCCTGCTGAAAATGTTTGAGTAAAACTAAATTTTAAACGCACACATGTGCTTTTCTGTATTGCCACAGGGGACAGGACCAAAACCAATGAGCTGAAATTATAAGGAACTATAAGGTTCAAAGCAGTAGCACTTGTACTTATCTACCGCTTCACAGTGCTTTACAGCTAAGCAGTTTACAGAGTCAGCATATTGCCTCCAATAATCTGGCTCCTCATTTTACTGACCTCAGAAGGATTGAAGTCTGAATCAATCTGGAGCCGATCAACAGAATTAACCTGCAATACTGTGCCATCACAGTTCAAGCTAGATATTAGGAGGAAATTCCTGTCTGTATGAGCTGCCACTCAAGGGAATAAGCTACTGCATGAAGTGGTGGGGTCTTTTTCACAGGAAGTCTTCAAACAGAGGTTAGATGGTCACCTATAAGAGATATCCCAATAAAACTTGCTGAGTTGGATTAGATGATCCAGAAGATATCTTTCAATTTTACAGTTTTAATATGTAGCATTGACACATGCACACGTATGCTGAAAAGGAAGCCATGGGCAAAACTGAGCCTAAAAATGGAAAAGGAAAGAAAGGTTTGTTTGGGGGAGAAAAGGAAAAAGGGGTAGGAAAAGCAAGTTAGAAAGAATCATCTTTCCTGCCAGTACTGATCTTCATTAGGGTGGTTGGTATACTATATACCAGGGGTGTCAAACTCAATTTCATTGAGGGCCGCATCAGCACTGCGGTTGCCCTCAAGGGGCTGGGTGGGTGTGGCCTGGGTGGGCGTGGCCTACTGGGTGGGCGTGGCTAGAGTGCGTATGGCCTACTGGGTGGGCATGGCCAGCTCTACATCGTTCACATCAAGGGTGCCTATGGGGGCCTGGGCAGGAGTGGGACAGATCTGAGGGTCTCTGGCAGAAGGAGGGTCTCTGGGCCAGGGACAAGGCAGTGGGGGCCGTTCCCTCACTGTTTCCAGGATGGCTTCGCGGGCCACATGAAACCACTTTGCGGGCCGGATCCGCCCCCCGGGCCTTGTGTTTGACATGTCTGCTATATAGAGTTATCAAGGAAAAGGGTTTTTTCAGCAAAAGGGGAGAGGCTGGGAAAGAAATCACACTGAAGAACTGCTTCCAATCAGCAGTTTTAGCTGTTCTTGGCTCAAATGGGGAGCTGGAAAACAGATTGCCAGAATGCTTCGGATGTTGAAATAATTACTACTCATAAGTGGCAACTGAAACGGCTGAATTAATTAGGAAGAAGAAAAATGTTTCTCCAGTAAAGGTAAAACCACATTAAAAATACATTTCACTACATATTAGGCTGGCTGGCAACATGATTTGGATGTTACAGTGAAAGCCTAATTGGGGAATGTTGGACATTTTCTCAGATAATAATTGCACTCCATTAGACAAAATAGCAAATATTGTCAAAGTTTGATTTAAGATTTATTCAATATTATAATGATGGTGCCTATGGTTGAAGCTAAATATGCTAAGGCAGAGGTCCCCAATCTTTTGAGCATCGGGGACCAGTTCTGTGGAGAGAGGTTTTTCTGTGGGAGGTGTGGTTTCATGTACTGCCTGCATCCCGCGGATGGGGCTTTGCTTGTTTGCACGGACCAGTTTCTGGCATGCTGCAGCCCAGTGCTGGTCCATGGACCAGGGGTTGGGGACCCTTGTGCTAAGGGCCATTACATTTAGAATTTAAGACGATTCATAAAGTATGTTATTTTAAAACTTATTCTTAAATTGTCACCAGTCACTTTGTTTTGATTTTCAAAACTTTCAAAATCAGCAAATGAATTCAGATGCACACAGTTTGGGTGAAGTGGAAAGAGAACATTAGTTGTTTTTTGTTTCCTATGTAATGTGCATAGGAAACCCATTCCCATTCAGTGTGGATGCCTCCAAACTACAGACCTGTGGTAAGTTACATTAATTAAAAAAATACAAATAGTCATAAAGCGGAATCAAAATTAAAATAGAAGATATAAAATTTTATTTTTTATTTTTTTTATTTTTTTTAAATTCCATTTATATCCCGCCCTTCTCCGAAGACTCAGGGCGGCTTACAAATAAAAATAGAAGAAAAGAGCATACTAATCAAATTACAAAAATAGCCAACCATTTAATAATAATGAAATAAAAACATAAAAATAAAATAAAGATGTAATAATAAACTATCAAATACTCTTTGAAAATGTTGTATCTTAAGTAACTCCCAGAATGTTAAGAGAGAATAATCAAGAGCTTTCCCCTGGAAGTATATATGAGATGGATCAACTAAAACTAAATTTGCTCAGATAAACTTTTAACTGAATCTCTTAATCAAAGCTTCACATAGTCCAAGTGTTTACATTATACGGTAATAAATATTAGGAGAAACATCTTCTATGTCCAATAGTAGCTTTGCATTAGCAGGAAGTAGATTCTGCTAAGGTAAAGGTAAAGGTAAAGGTTCCCCCGCACATGCGTGCTAGTCGTTTCCAACTCTAGGGGCCGGTGCTCATCTCCGTTTCAAAGCCGAAGAGCCAGCGCTTGTCTGAGGACGTCTCCGTGGTCATGTGGCCGGCATGACTAGACACCAAAGGCGCACGGAACGCTGTTACCTTCCCACCGTAGTGGTCCCTATTTTTCTACTTGCATTTTTACGTGCTTTCGAACTGCTAGGTTGGCAGAAGCTGGGACGAGTAACAGGCGCTCACTCTGCTACGCGGCACTCGGGATTCGACCTGCCAAACTGCCGACCTTCTGATCGACAAGCTCAGCGTCCTAACCCACTGAGCCACCGCGTCCCTTAGATTCTGCTAAAATCTACTAAATTCAGTTTCCACTACTATGCCTCACACACTACTTTAAGTAACTGGACAGAGGGGCTTCAACTTGTAAAAACTGAAGTAGTTTCTATTACTACCAAGTCATTGGTTACAACATGAAGACTGGCTAGCCTGAGGAGCAGATCTCAGATGACCTTTATTCAGTCCAGAAAAAGCAAAAAAAAAAAAAGATATCACATATTCACTGAAAAGGGTGTGGATAATCTGTGCAAAGTCGCGTGGTCGCACAGAGAGACGGACACTTAAACATCCGGGGAGCTGGCTGCGATCAGGACGTCATCAAAATAAGGGCAAACCCCTGGTATTCCCTTAAGCGTCCTTTCCATCACCTCCTGGAAAATCCCCGGCGCTACGCTAACCCCAAACTGCAACCGGTCTACCCGGAATGCTCCCTTGTGAGTGATGATCGTTTGTGCTCTAGCAGCCCCTGGGTCTACCGGCAATTGCTGATAAGCTTGGGCGAGGTCCAATTTAGCAAACACCGACCCGCCTTGTAGGGACGCTAAGATGCTGCTGACTGCAGGGACCGGATAGGAATGGGCACTTAAAGCTCGGTTTATCGTCCCTTTATAATCAGCGCAGATACGAATTTCCCCATTTGCTTTAATTGGCGTTACGATGGGAGTTTCCCAATCTGCTCCATCCACTGGTGTTAACACCCCCTGGTCTACCAGCTTATCCAATTCCCGCTCTATCTTTTGCTTTAACGCGAATGGAACACGCCTCACCTTCATCCTTATGGGTTGTACCTGGGGATCTAGTCTAAATGAGATTGGGGGACCCGTGTACTTTCCCAACTGCCCATCGAACACGTCCGCGAATTCCTCGCAGACTGCTTCTAGGGACACATGGCTCCGTGTTTGATTAATCCCTGTGATTTTGATGCCCAAGGCGTTAAACCACCCTAACCCCACAAGGCTAGTCCGCTGGCCCTCGACGACCAACACACTTAATTTACCCTTGAATCCCTTGTACTGCACCCACAACAACGCCTCCCTCCGGATTTTGATCGGTGAATTTTGAAAGTCAGAGAGGGTCAGTCTGGATGTTCTCAAGGGAACCCGTTGGCCGCTCCGCTTGCAAATGTCTAAAAACGTTCTGGCGGAGATGATGGATACGGCTGACCCTGAGTCCAGCTCCATCAAGCAGGGGACCCCTTGCAGCTTCACCCTCAGTTTTATTTTTCGGGCTAGCGCCGCAAGAGCCCCTGTTTTAAAAATGCCCGGCCGTCCCGACGTGTGACTCACAGTCAGACCCAACGACCGCTTCCCAGTACCCGTGGCATACTGGAACTCAGCTTCCACCTCGTGTAGGCTGTCCCGCTGCTTGCCTCTGCAGACCGCCGCAATGTGCCCCGTTTTTCCGCACGACCGACACTTCGCCGACTTGAAACGGCAGGTAGACCGGGGATGCTGTCCTCCGCAGCTTGCACAGCGGGTAGACCGGGAGCCGCTCGCGCCACAGCCGGAGCACTGGGTAGACCGGGGCTGTCCGTAACCGCTGTTCTGGGTAGACCGGGAGTTGCAGCCGCAATGCTGGGTAGACCGGGGGCAATTCGCGCTGTGACCGTGAGGCTGGGTAGACCGGGGTCCGCTTGCTCCGCATCTGCACTCCTGGTCTCTCTCGCCTGCCGTGGTTGGTCTCGATTCTTTTCTGTTGTCTCGGTCGGGGTTGAAGGATCGCTGAGGTCGGTTGATGGCATCCACCTCCAGCTCTGCCCCGTCTGCGTCGGTGCTTCTTCTCACCTGGTGGATGGATCCGCCTTCCCTCGTCTCGGGCTCCTCGGCTGCATCCCAGGCTAAGAGTTCGTCTTGGACATCCCTCAGGGTCAGTTTCTGCTTAGCAAAAAGTTTCTGGCGCAGCTTCCTGTCCCTCACCCCACAAACGAGCCGATCCCGCAGCCTAATTTCTAGATTTTCGAAATTGCAGAGGCGAGCTGCCAGCCTCAGAGCTGCCATATACTGTTTGGCAGACTCACCTGGTCGCTGATCCCGTTTTTCAAAACGATACCGCCAGGCGATCTCGGACATCTCGGGCTTGAAGTGTTCAGACAGCTTCGCCAGCAATTCGTTGTAGCCGACGGAGTGGATGTCATCGGGTGCGCAGAGACCGACCGCCAGCTGGTAGGTTTCTGTGCCGCAGCTGCAGAGCAGTACCGCCGCTCTCTGCCGGTCCTCCTTCACCCCGTTCGCCCTCAGGTAGCATTCTATCTGCCCCACGAAGGCTTCCCACTCCTTGGGGCGGCCGCTATTGAAAAGGGGATACTGACCCAGTTGTGTCATCTTGTCGTCTCGGCTGTCCTGCGTCTGGATCCGGGGCTGCCGATTGGATTCCGTCCGCGGCTAGCGTTGTCCGATGCAGGATCCCACCTTCGTCGCCAGTGCAAAGTCGTGTGGTCGCACAGAGAGACGGACACTTGAGCTGGGTAGTATTTCTTTTATTCGGATCAGGAATGAATCTGAGACAAAGGGGTTTACCTGGTGTTTCTTATACCTGCCCAGGTGAATGATGGCCAATAGAATTGAACCTGGGCTTCCCGCCAGTGCATGTGGCCAATAGGTTTAAACCCTGGCTTCCCGCCAGAGCTGACCATGCCGGGGGCTGTCAAACTTGCTCCGTCCGGCTTTTCCCGCCTCAGCGGTTATCGCCTGGAGCTGACCAGCCCCCTGCTGCGCTGGCATTTCCTGTGTATGCTAGCAGCATACACTACAATCTGAATCATGGCCTTCAGTTGAATACCAGCTAAGATCTCCTGCTGTCAGAGATTAAACAGGTTGCAAATTACCAATGATGCTGTCCATATTTTACAATTCCCTCCTTCCCAAAGTATGCTTGACACTTTCTATCAGCCTATATGAAAGGCAAGCCATAAATAAAATATCATTTGCACATTGGACACCAATGGATGAAAAAATAAGTAGCTTTGCCATGCAACCTAAATCAGCAAGTGTATATGCTACATTCATTACACTCAGTGGTGGGATTCAGCCAGTTTACACCACTTCGGCAGAACCGGTAGCTAATTTTTTTTGCCCAGGCCCAGAATGGACTTTTGGAAGCAGCATCCACACAGAGAACTGGTTGTTCGCATATTTGAATCCCACCACTGATTATACTGGCATGTAGCAGAAATAATCTGAAGTGGCCATATTTGAATGCAGCAAGTGGAGTGAACCCAAGGCACAAAAATTCAGAGCCTATATATTGATACCAGATGTTTTCAGTTGGCAGATGTTCCTCAGATATAAGAGCTGTCAATGTTTTTTTCAAAGACTATGTGATGTCTCTAAACACTTCCTGTTTTAAGTACTTGGATGTCAACTTTTTTAGCAGAAGTATCATGAATCTTTGAAATTTCCACAACAGCTCTATTGAAGTAGCAGGGCACAGCCAAAAAAATTCACACCAACCACATTATTCTGCAGAAAATGGATAACAAATTTCAATAATGTAACGCGGCTATACTGTCTCATATGTTCTACTGGTAATAGTATAGATAGGAGGATGGTAAGAAATATTTGACACACAGACACACATTCCCCATGTCACAGTTAAGGCTACCAATTTATTGCATCCATTCCTTGTAAAACAGTGGACCTCAACTTTTTCGGGGAGAGGTCAACCAGGTTGCGTGAACAGTGGGCTGGCATGCATGTGCATGCACGCAGCTTGACTTGTGCGAGCGGCGGGGGCATGCACATGTATGAGAGCACAGCTCATGCAGCCCAGATGCAAATAGACCATGGCCCAGTATTGGGGCATGGCCCAGAGGTTGGGGACCCCTGTTGTAAAAGATACAAGTCAGCCCAGTTCTAACATGAATCTAAAGCCACAGATCTTATTACTTTCCCCTGAGGAAATAATACTTAGCAATATTCCTATCAGTGTTAATGGTGTTCAGGTAGCTTGGAAGGAGACTGAATCTGTGTCTTTTTTTTTCCTGATAAGAGTTGCGTTCCTTCACAGTAATCCATTGGGTCGGTGAGGCCAGAGCCAAAATGAGTTGAGATACAATTTTCTCTCTGAGGTGCCTTCTTATTCTTTTTGACACCTTCTCATCCCCAAGTACTGAACTTGAGAGCCTTTCCTTTGGCAAGTCACTGATTCCACTAATTTGGAGTAAACCTGTATAAGACATTTATTTTGAATGTCTGTGTAAGGATGCTTGAAAACATAATAATAATTTTAATTTAATTTTTTAATAATTACATAGCCTCCTTCAGCCTGAGACTTGCTTGTTCCTGCAGCCAGGGCACTCCCAAGAAACTTCCTCAGATCTGGAGAAGTTTAAGAAGAGACTGAACAGCCATTTGTCTGAAATAGTATAGCATTTCCAGCTTGAGCAAGGGGTGGGACGGAAAAACCTCCAAGATCCCTTCCAACACTGGTATTCTATTATTCTTCATGTTGAATGCAGCCAGGCATGTAAGAACATAATAGAGACATAAAATCAGGCCCTCTTGTCTACAGATAGTCCTTGACTTACAATCGCAACTGGAACCAACATTTATGTTGATAAGGAAGGTAGTTGTTTAGTAAGTCACACCCAATTTTATGACCTTTTTGCTACAGTTAAGTGAATCACAGATCATGAAGTGAATAGTTGCAAGAGTGGGAACCAATAGCCACCATGATTTCGCCAGATGCCACTTGCTACCTAATTGTTCACCAGTCCCGCAAACAGCCGTAGCCATTTCAACCTACATAACCCAATATCCCTCAGAAGCTGGCAGAGTAATTTGTGGGGATGACTCCTCCAATTTTGTGCATTCTTCAGACTATATAAATTGTTCCTTTGAAGTGTATTGGCTTCTGCTTTCAGTTTCTAAAACTCAGTAGTACAGTGGGAATAAATAAGAAGAGACACTTTGAATATTGAGTAGAGCTAATATTTCCATTTCCAATAGACTGTGTGTACTTGGTATCATTCCAACCATGGCAACTTAGAACAAATTGCTTGTTTACTAAATTCTTCCAGTCTGAATAAATAACTCTGCACCACAGTAGTATATTCTATAAATAAACACAAACTGAGATATCCTTGAAACTTACTGTTCTTGAAACCACTTGGTAAGGTATCAGGGAACAGAGATCTTTTTAAAAAAATGGGGGGAAGAACTAGTTTTAAGTAAAGCCTAGATTTTATCCTAAACCATTCTCTCTCTCAAAAAAAACCCCTTCCAGCAGATTTGCTTTTCTTGAAAATGAAAAATTCTGGAGCTATGATATGCTCAGAAAGCAGAAAATGGAAACATATAAGGAGACCAGACTGTTTTAAAGCTGTTTCCAATTGTCTTTTGGGTTATTATGTCAATTATTACACTACTTATCTCTTCTTTTTTTCCAAAACTTGATCACACCATTAGCTCTAACTTATAACTGAATAGGACCCCTTTCATTTAATTTTTCTTTTTCTTTCTTTCTTTCTTTCTTTCTTTCTTTCTTTCTTTCTTTCTTTCTTTCTTTCTTTCTTTCTTTCTTTCTCTTTCTTTCTTTCTTTCTTTCTTTCTTTCTTTCTTCCTTCCTTCCTTTCTTTCTTTCCTTTCTTTCTTTCTTTTCTTTTCTTTTCTTTCTTTCTTTCTGGTTTTTCTCTTTTTCAGTTTTAGGTGTTCAACCTAGAACTAAGGAGAAACTTCCTGACAGTTAGAGCAATTAATCAGTGGAACAACCTGCCTCCAGAAGTGGTGAATGCTCCAACACTGGAAGTTTTTAAGAAGAGACTGGCCAGCCATTTGTCTGAAATGGTACTATAGGGTTTCCTGCCTTAGCAGGGGGTTGGACTAGAACTAGATCAACTCCAAGGTCCCTTCCAACTTCTTCTTCTTCTTCTTCTTCTTCTTCTTATTATTATTATTATTATTATTATTATTATTATTATTATTATTATTATTATTATTATTATTATTATTATTATCTTTGATAAATCTTCCATAAATTGACCAATTCCATAGCTTGACCAAAAACTAGAGCTGTGTGCTCTCTAACATTTCATAAATAAAACATTTTATTCATCCCACGAAGCTTTATCTCAGATAGATAGATAGATAGATAGATAGATAGATAGATAGATAGATAGATAGATAGATAGATAGATAGATAGATAACCTTTATTGTCATTTTTTCTACTTTGGGCACAATGGCACACATTAAAAATGAAATTTAGTTGTTTGCTCTCAAAGCATACACATACACAACACACATTTAAAGCTACTATAAACAACATATGTATAGACCACACCCTTGCATGTAAGTAACATATATATATTAATCACTGACCATCTTGAATATTTAACAGAAGGAGGAAGCTTTAGAGTTCATAAGGTTAATACTGTATGGAACAAAACTGTGACTAAATCTGGATGTTTTCTTATAATACATGGTTCTAGGCTCTTTACTTGTTTTACAGTATGTTCTGCTACCCCCAATCTGATATCCTTAAGGAAGAAGAAATCATTTTCCCCACATTGCCCTCACGTGAAATCAATTCTACCCCCCACCCCCACCCCGAGCTGGACAGAAAGGCAGAGCTGCATTATGTATATTAGATTCCAGAGATTCTAACATGGGATATCTTCAAAAGGCCAGAGTTGGATTCCTCTGGGCAAAAACTTCCATCATTTATATTTAACGTCATAAGGTCTATTGACTGCTTGAGGTATGACCTGAAGAGAGGATTTGATTTTTTTTAGGTTTTTTTTTTATTGAGTGGTTATCAGAAAAATGAACCCCTCTTAGATCCTGTAATGCAGCTGTATTTATTGATTTTGTCTGTGATTTTGGTCACCAGAAATGAGCTAAGTGTTATGATAATTAGATTGATTGATTGATTGATTAAATTTATATTCCACTCATCTCACCAGTAAGGTGACTCCGGGAGATTCACAAATGATAAAAAGATAAATATAAAAGCAATTAAATTAAGAAGAGTTACATAAAAACTAAGATCAATAGACAGATGAGATAGGGATGAGGTCTTCTTACCCTGTAAACCTCCTAAAAGAGTGCCCCTAGTGGGAAGGTGATATATCACAGAAAAACAACGCTTCTGAGCATTGGGCCTTTGACTTCCCCCAAGTGGGGAATAATCAACTGCTTCTCCCGACATAAATGTAAGAAGCAAGCCAATTTTGGAAGGTTCCTGCAGGTAGCCTGGCACCAAGACATTAAGGTGTCTTTGTGTTAACAGCAGCCCTTTAATCTGCATCCAGAATCTATTAAGTAAAAACTCAGTGTGAAATTTTTATTACAACTAGTTTAACCAAAGACATATAGAAAACATCATATGAGAACTGGCAAAATTTGAGCACATCAATTTTAATTTAACAACCTTTTGCTCCAGCAAAGAAGATATTTTCTTGCAAGTAGCTTTACGTATGCATAATTAACTTCACTGGGGAACTACCAGAGGACTGGAAGAGAGCTGATGTAGTTCCCATCTTCAAAAAAGGGAAAAATAGATCCAGGAAACTACAAATCTATCAGCCTGACCTCAATATCTGGGAAGATTCTGGAAAAGATAATCAAACAACAAATCAGCAAACACCTTGATGCGAACAAAGTTATCACTAAAAGCCAACATGGGTTTGTCAAAAACAGATCATGCCAGACAAATCTTATTACATTCTTTGACCAAGTGACAAAACTAGTGGACCAGAAGAATGCTGTAGATATAATTTACTTGGACTTCAGTAAGGCATTTGATAAAGTAGATCACAACCTACTACTTGATAAGATAGAAAAATGTGGGTTAGATAGCATCACCACCAGATGGATTCGTAGCTGGCTGACAGGCCGTACTCAACATGTGGTCCTCAATGGAACTGCATCTACATGGAAGGAAGTGTGTAGTGGGGTGCCCCAGGGCTCTGTTCTGGGCCCAGTGCTCTTCAACATCTTCATCAACGATTTGGATGAGAGGATAGATGGGGAACTCATCAAATTTGCAGACAACACCAAGCTGGCAGGAATAGCCAATACTCCAGAAGATAGGCTTAAAATACAGGAGGATCTGGACAGACTCAAACACTGGGCGCTATCTAACAAAATGAAATTCTATGGTGAAAAAAGTAAGGTTCTACATTTAGGCAGGAAAAATCAAATGCACAGGTATAGTATAGGTGGTACCTTGCTCAATAGTAGTAACTGTGAGAGGGATCTTGGAGTCCTAGTAGACAATCACTTCAATATGAGCCAGCAGTGTGCTGCAGCTGCCAAAAAAGCCAACACAGTGCTAGGCTGCATTAACAGAGGGATAGAATCAAGATCAAGTGAAGTACTAATACCACTTTACAATGCTTTGGTAAGGCCACACCTGGAATACTGCATCCAGTTTTGGTCACCACGATGTGAAAAACATGTCGAGACTCTAGAAAGGGTACAGAGAAGAGCAACAAAGATGATTGGGGGACTGGAGGCTAAAACATATAGGGAACGGTTGCTGGAATTGGGTATGTGTAGTTTAATGAAGAGAAGAGTGAGGGGTGACATGATAGCAATGTTCCAATATCTCAGGGGCTGCCACAAAGAAGAGGGAGTCAAGCTATTCTCCAAAGCACCTAAAAGCAGGACAAGAAGCAATGGATGGAAACTAGTCAAGGAGAGAAGCAACCTAGAACTAAGGAGAAACTTCCTGACAGTTAGAACAATTAACCAGTGGAACAACCTGCTTCCAGAGGTGGTGAATGCTCCAACACTGGAGGTTTTTAAGAAGAGACCGGACAGCCATTCGCCTGAAATGGTATAGGGTTTCCTGCCTGAGCAGGGGGTTGGACTAGATGACCTCCAAGGTCCCTTCCAACTTCTTCTTCTTCTTCTTCTTCTTCTTCTTCTTATTATTATTATTATTATTATTATTATTATTATTATTATTATTATTATTATTATTATTACCTTTGTTGAAGAAGGTTCCCTCTGGTGGTATAAAATTCCTGAATAGCCAAAATTCTGTAAGATTTTGTATTTGATACCAAGAGTCTCTTTCCTGGGAAGTAAAAGACCAATTCCCAGACCTGCCCCAACTTGGCCCTCAGGAACGTAAGACTCTTGAATCCATTGAGTTGAATCAAAGGAAATTTTACTGAGAGAAACTGGATGTGGTAAAATCAGGCAGAATCTGAAGGTCCCGCACAAAGCATAAAGCAATTCTTTCGGTTTTCCAATCCCAACCCCTCTGGACCAGTCCATTGGCAGCCAATGTGATACCAAGAAGATGTTTTGAGAAAGCTGAGGTGCCAGGCAGATAGCAGTTCACACTCAGTTCACACTTGGAACCCGGCAAAAACCAGCTGAGAAGGAATCCGTCTCCTAAGACAGTTCCCCTTCCCTAATTCCCAAGGGAACCGCAGAAGCAAAAGAATTAACTGTTTGAATCCCTTTTCTCCCTCTGCCCTATAAATACAGCTTTGGATACAATTTTGGAGACCTGTACGTTCTTCTTCAAAATATGTTGTAAAAAATATCAAATTAATCATATAGTTATCAGTTAGACATTTTACTATTATTTTATCCGTGCTAGAAACATTCAATCTGCAGAAGTCTTCTGGGTTTGTCATAATCAAAAGACATGGTGGTGGTAGTGGTGTGGTGGTCACTATCATAATCATCATCTCCTGAAATGCTCTTTTTTCCCTACCCTTCTTATTTTGTTTAACCAAACCTAGAAAGCTGCCATGCTGCAAAGTAACTATCAGCCTTTAGCATCACCATTATTTGATGTATCTTGTACATCTCTATTAAAGAAACATAAAGTCCACATGCTTTAGGTCAGACATGTCAAACACAAGGCCCGGGGGCCGGATCCGGCCCGCGAAGTGGTTTCATGCGGCCCGCGAAGCCATCCTGGAAACAGTGAGGGAATGGCCCCCACTGCCTTGGCCCTGGCCCAGAGACCCTCCTTCTGCCAGAGACCCTCAGATATGTCCCACTCCTGCCCAGGCCCCCATAGGCACCCTTGATGCGAATGATGTAGAGCTGGCCATGCCCACCCAGTAGGCCATATGCACTCTAGCCACGCCCACCCAGTAGGCCACGCCCACCCAGGCTATACCCACCCGGCCCCCTGAGGGCAACCGCAATGCTGATGCGGCCCTCAGTTAAATTGAGTTTGACACCCCTGCTTTAGGTGCTCACAGGCTAAATGAGGCCTTCGGGGTTCCTGCTCTGCCTCCCAATGTTTCTTTTTCTTTAAATAAACCTTGGCCTAAAGCAGGGGTGTCAAACTGCACCCACCTCAGCTCCGGCAATGGGGGGGAAAGTCGCGAAACGTTGCAACACGTCAGACGACATGGCGAGTTTGACACCCCTGGACTAAAGTGTCCACTGAAGAAAAAGCCATGCCTTTTAAAGCAGAACCCTTGGTCACCCTATATTCAAGATGAAAAACTAATAACTGAGGAGAGGAACAGAAGCTACTCATGAACAGAGAATGTTTCCTCATCTTCTACCATGTCGAAGCACAAGTGGGGCCAATATTAATCAGAGTATGACAGGGCCTGCTACTTTCCTAATCTGAGTATCATTCGACATAGGGAAAGAGAAGAAAACGTTATTTCTAACATCTGCGTATCTAATTTGAAGCAAGTCAACTGGCAGAAAATTAGGCAGAAAATAAGGCAGGAGAATTCCAAGCCTCCTTGTGCCAGTAAAATCCAAGAGTTCTTTTTCGCACATGGAAATTTATGAAGCCCATTTCGCATGAAATTTGTCTCCTTCCAAAATATTAAGGTCATCTGCCTAACAGGCAGGTTTGAAAATCCAATATTTCCAGTTGGAAAGGTTTGCCGGTATCCCATTTCCACAGGACAGAAAAATTCCACAGGCATAAAGTCAGGTGTTAAATAAGACAGCTCCTGTAGCGTGTCCAGCTGAGCCCACATATTTGCTGAAAGGGGCTGAGAGACTTCGGCTGTTCACTTTTTCCATTTTAGGCATTTAAAGTCCCAGGAATCCTCTGTGGAATTTTCTCTTCAGAAGCAGATTCTGTAAAAAAAATCTCCAGAGATGAAAATCACACACATTTTCTCTTTCATCTCCTTTCTGGGGATAATAAAAAGGGGTCATGGAATGCAGCAAAAAAGATTTAGAAACCTTTTTTCCTTAAAGAAACCAAATCGAACCAAACCAAAGATGTCTTGCTTCCCTTCAGAGGAACCATGGAATGCTTTGGGTTAGATTAATGGCCAGTTTATAATAATTTTTATTAATGCAAATTGTGTTTATGTAACTCAACAAGTCTAGCCATCTTCCAGAAAGTATTCTGGCAGACAAATCCAATGCATGATTCCAAAAGTGGAAGATGAGGGTGAGGGAGCATTTTGAAAAATATGTATCCCATATTTGTCTCTTTGACCAGACAACCATACATGGGTTAGCCTCAGGAGCAAAATGAGGGACAATGTATATTACTCCTCTGATCTCAGCACATAATCTTTCTAAGGCTCAGCAGACACAGCAATGTAGCACAAGTTCTATTGTAACACATGATGTACTGGTGGCCATTTTGCTCTT
The DNA here is from genome assembly GCF_964194415.1 of Vipera berus. Taxonomy (NCBI): domain Eukaryota; kingdom Metazoa; phylum Chordata; class Lepidosauria; order Squamata; family Viperidae; genus Vipera; species Vipera berus. The sequence continues at coordinate 240,545,907 of NC_138202.1, forward strand.
CAGAATCTCCAATATGACTTAAAAGATGAAATTGCCTCAACTTATAAGATGGCCACTATAAAGTATAAATAGGGATGTCCAATCTTGCAACTTTAAGACTTGTGGACTTCATGGTGTCTGAGGAATTCTGGGAGTTGAAGTCCACAAGTCTTAAAGTTGCCAAGGTTGGACACCCCTGGTATAAACTATAAATTCCTTATATGGCTGCTTCTTTATCAAACATCCTAATATTTCCGAGGTGAAATATTTCCTACTGGTTGCAGTGAGAACATTGAACAGAATTATTCTACTGAATCTGTTGAAAAACTATCATCCTTTCTTCTGTTCTTCTCCTTCCTCAGCCATTAGAAGTAATTTTATCAAAGTAGCTGAATTATTTCCATCGCAGATGTGAGTAATAAGAACTGTGGCCTAAATTATCTTTTACATCCTCCTTCTCAATTCTTTCTCCTTTTACAGCTTTAGACTTTAATCCTGAAAACACAGATTGTCTCAGTTCATAATGTACTATAATTTGTAGAGCTTTGTTTTTTTTCATGGAATAGAGTGTCTCATAATGAGAATAATCCTGAAAAGAAAACTCTGTAAATCTCTTATTAAGATAGAACATGATGAACCGAAAGACATGTATGAAATAATGAAGACTGTGAGAACCAAGGAAAATATTACTTAGGTGGGAAGTATGATGAAAGACAAACGGATGGACTTTTTTATGTACCATTTATAAATGTTCTTTATCTATCTACACTTTCTTTTTCAATAGAATTCTGTTCTTATTTGGAATTTTACTTTAAATAAACTGCTTTCAGTTTTGACACAGTGAGATATGATTAAGAAATGATAACTTCTAATCAGCAAAATACAGAAGAGACTTCTATTCTTCTTTCACTCAAAATAGATGATTAGAAAATATTTTACTAATATCTCATAGAACCACGTTTGTGGGTGTACACTTAAATATAGCCATAGCAAAGACTTAATCCTTCATCTTCCTAAAGTTCTACAGAAAATTTTCAATTTGAAGTTAGAGAAAGTTGAGAAAGAAAGTGTCCCCAAATCAAGAACTAGATCAATCTAGAGTTTCTTATTTCTCTACTCACAACAATGCTTGATCCTGTTCTTGTAGCAAAAGTTTGTGTATTTTTCTGACATTTCTCCAAATATTTACATTTTTATTTCCACTTTGTCAGATGTACACAGCTTTTCTTAACAATCATCCTGTGTTCGTGTATTTTGTCTATTATTTGCATGCATAGAGGCATTTTTTTCTGTAGAATTGTCACTACTATACATGTTTTGAAGTGAAAACTACATTGCAAAATTAATTTGCTGGTTGTTGAGTGTGTGGTTTTGTTTTATTTTGTTGGAAAGGGTCTCATTCAGCAGCTATGATGCATGTACAATTTTATTAAGATGTCTAAGTTGTACTTCACCTAGAAGAGCTTTGTGTGAGAATTTTTGGCTCATTCTAATTGTCTTCAGAACAAGGCTATGTGATAGGAAGTAATTTTTGAACCCATTTGAGAAAGCACTGTCTGCTTTCTCGTTAGCACAGTGCTTCTCAACCTCAGTAGTTTTAAGATGCCTGAACTTACACTCCTGCTGGCTGGGAAATTCTAGAAGTTGAAGTCCACATATCTTAAAGTTGTTGAGGCTGAGAAATATTGCTTTAGCGGTTTCTGCATTAAAAAATGGCAGCAGCTTGGATTCAAGGAAGCATCTTCATTTCCAGTAAATTGGGAGGGTTGTTGCTTAGTTTAAAATTATCAAAAGGAACTTCGAATTCTTGTGAGACGGATGGATTGCTATTATGAAATCCCAGTTCAGCATGGAAACCGCATAACCTAATCTTACATATTTACCATTGTTTGAAGAGATGCTTTCCTGAAATGGTATTAAATGCTAAAGAGGATACAGTACTCATCTCCTGCTACATATAATATGTAATTCTTTGGTTTTGGCTCATGTGTTACATAAGCCATGCCAACCACTATTTATCGATAATAAATCCACATTTATTGAATTATTTTCAAATCACAGCTAAATAAATTTATATAAATTATGATTTTGAGCAGAGATCTCTCCCCAGGACTCCTCCCATTGCCGTGTGGAAATCAAACCATAATAGTTTTAAACTTTCTGCTATGATTTTAGGCATAAAACCGATCCCTTGAGCATTTATACTGCTGTAAATAGAATGTTTCTGTTTTGCTTGCTCCCACAGATATTTTTTCAGACTGAATCTGCAAAAGAATAAAAGAAAAAGAAAGAAATTCAGTGACTAAAGAAAAATATTAAAAATCCTTCTGTAAACGTGATCTTTGTAGGCAGAAATGATTCACTGTCCCAAAACATGAAGTCAGTCAACAAACCCACATAGATAAAATGGTAGCATTTTGTCTTACTAAGATAATCCTGATATGATTTATCAACTGGCAAAATGTACAAAGTGAAAAGGCCTTAATAACTGCAAAGAACTCATATGAATAAATTTCACATTGTTCTGTTCAAAACATGCTTTCATAGCATTAATGTAAGCATTGGAAACTGAGTCCAAAACTGTGCAGAATGATGGCAATACATATAGCAATAGCACTTAAATTCATATATCACCTTCTAATGCTTTACAGCAGGGGTCCCCAACCCCTGGTCCATGGACTGGTACCAGGCCGTGGCATGCCAGCAACCAGGCCACACAAACAAGCAAAGCCCCATCCGCAGGATCCAGGCAGCACACAAAACCACACCCCCTCTCTCCACGTAACTGGTCCCTGGTGCCCAAATGGTTGGGGGCATCTTCTTTACAGCACTCTCTAAGTGGTTTACAATGTCACCATATTGCCCCCAACAATCTGGATCCTCATTTTAACAAAGTCAGAATGATAGAATGTCAAGTCAACCTCAAGCTCTGTCAGCATCGAACTCCAGACTCTGGGCAGAGTTCATCTGCAATACTGCATTCTAATCACTGCAGTTTAAGCTTAAATTAACAAGATGGCTACATTTCTCTCTTGACTCTCATCTATAATGGGAAGATAGGCTGCTTACATTTTATATAGTTGCAGGTAAGCAGGCAAGAATTTGGTTTCAACCAATCAAGCTCTCACAAGAGAAACATACAAAGTGTTGAGTTCTTTAAAACTTCATGAATCTAACTAGGATTTGTTTTATTTTGAAAAAGTACCAGGGCAGGGACATAAAAATACAAGGAACAAGCCACAAAATTGCAGCCTGTATGAATTAGTCCTTGCAGGCGCCATGTTATATCTAACATCCTGGAATGAATGCCTAAGCACCTTTTCCCAAAGTATTAAAAAAAATCAACTGTCTTGTCTAAGGAAATTACACAGGTTTCTGGGTAGAAAATGTGGGAAGGATATGAGTTTTTATATTTTAAGAAAAATATAAAATATAAAAAAGAGATTATGTCTGAGAGTTGTACCAGATAAAGCTGTCAGGCATTCATCATTATTTAATGTTTGGAAATAAAGGAATACTCCAACTGCAAAACCACTTTTCATATACTATTAGGAATATAATTTTCTTTTGCTAGTTCTAAAGGGATGAATAAATTATTTTACAAACTATGTGAAATGCACGCATATTTAAAAAAAACCCAGAAAACTCAATGTGCAATAATATTTTATTATGAACAATCCAAATATCGTAAAACAGCATTCAAGGTATTTTGCATTTTCTGAAAGGAAATTTGAGGGGAAAACCTGCAGGAGAGAATGTATCACACATTGATTCTTTGGCAGAAGATGATTGCTTGCTATGTCACCTCCATATTGACTATGTTCAGGCCACATGTGTAACTTGCTTACCTAACTTATACTGTGTATTGGCATCACCTAATACACTGAATTAGGTGATGCCAATATTAACTCTCTTAACATTACACCAAACGTCTTATACAAATAAGTTAGGGTCACAGCATGGAAAAAATAATAAAAAAAACTAACCAAGGTAAAACTAAAATACAGCTGTTAGATCTTTAACTTGTCAAATTGTGTGAAGAAAGCTAGAATTTGGAGGACATGACAGAAAGTGAAGGCTACATGTGCAAATCCCTAGGGATGACCCATAACTCAGAATTGTACCTTCAAAGAAAAGAAAAATCTAGACATCCCTCCTCTGGACAGCACAAGCAGATCAATTTAAAGAAGCATGACTTAACCTAGTAGATAGAAATCATTTCTGTTCTTAAGCACAGGAGAACCACTTACTCTGCTTTAAAGCAATCATATACATGACAAACATGGCATGAACTTCCCATGAATTCAGTTGCGGGGTTTTTTCCCCTGACAAACTGTGTTTTTGCTTCCGGTTCTTGCTTCAATGAGTACAGTATTACTGTACCTGGAATTAAATTTGGCTTCATTCCCAAAAAAGCCACTGCAGGGGAATCATGTCTCCTCTGAAGTAAGTCCTAAAGAATTCACTAGGACTGTCAAATAAGGATGCGTAAGCTTGCAGTCTTATAGAATAAACACGTGGGGTTGGTTTTTTTGCCCATTATGCTAATAGATTAGTTTGCTTTTCTTTTTTCAAGCTCATCAAAACCACAAGAACTAAAAATATGACAGTGGGACGTGACGGCAAGTTGATCACTGTGTTTAAGATGAGGGTTTTCCCTTTATTGCCGGTTTGGATGCAAAGGTCACTACAAAGTCAACTCTTATTATACCTGTGGGAAGTCTAAACTATGCCACCACATACAAAAATGACAAGTTTTAATTGTTCACCTGTTTTCTTGAGAGAAATTCCTTTGCATTCCATTGCAAAGCTTTGTCTTAGGAGTTGGAGGGAGGGGGAGAATTTCACATTTTAATGGAGTCTGTCACAGTGTGCAACTATAAAATGAAAAATAGATTAACGCATATTCATGCTGTGCTTTTTGCTATGAGAATCTTATTTTCCAAAGTTCAAAATCCAATTCTCCATTTTTAAACAAGTGCATATATATATATACAAATCACAAATATTCATGAAAGCATCCTACATGCATTATAACAGAATTTTATTTTATTTTTTTGCAAACTGCACTCATCATATAGCAGTGATATAATGGGTATTATCTAAAATGCACATTTTCATGCTACTTTTTTAGTAAAAAAAATCATACTAAGATTGAGATGAAATGCAGCAAAATATGTTGAACTCATCAAAACAGGCATTTTCATATTTTGGCATCCCCAGCACAAAGATCTGTATTTTAGACTGAAACTTAAAAAAATATTTCAAGTATCTTACATGTTGCATAACACATAAAACAGAGTGTTGCATTATCTTACCGACTTGCAAACAGTAGCTCACTTTGCAAACCAGATAGCAATTTAGTAATAATATTATTAGATGACTATTTTCTTAAAGTGGGGATTTATATAGACTATAATATAACTATTATAGTGTTCTAAAGGATGGTGTTCTATTATTTGTTCTAAAGCAGACATGTCAAACTCGCAACATCATGTGACGTTGCACAATGTATCAGGACAGTTTTGCCATTGCCAGCAATGGGGTGGGCGTGGCTTCCGCGTGACGTGTCTGGCCAGCAGTTTGACACCCCAGTTCTAAAGGATGGGAGATACTTCATTCTTTGCTCGGAGTAATCCGATCAGCAATTCAAGCAGAGAAATTATACATGCTAAGTTCTGCTGGTTCAGACAGTAAGGTGGAAGCAGATGTTATCTCCAATTGACTCTGAGAAACAAATCAATAAACAATTCCATATATCAACACCTAAATTGGGATAATTTTTTAAAAAACAGAAGAAATCCCAAATGCCATTCAGATCTACCTTGGTATTGTCCCCATGAGTCCTATCAAGGCATGTAAGAGCTGTGGGTGAGCTTTGAATCCTTCAGTCTTCCCTTGATAGTATTCCTAATGCAATTGGCACAGAGTCAGGTTATCCATGGGACCATCTTTCCTTAAAGACATCTACCATTCTACTAGGTCAGATAGGGTAGGCATGCTCCAAGTCTCTGCCAATAAATATTGCCACCCAATGGGAGCTAAGAACCATGCCTTTTTTGTGGCAGCCCCTGCCCTAGGGAACCTTCTGCCCCCTAAATTTTGGCAGGCCTCTACTCCTGCAAAAAGCTTTGAAGACCCGGCTTCCCCACACACACACACACACACAAACACTGGGATAAGAGACTATATGACTTGGTGCCAGGTTTTTGTTGGTTTTGATATTTTTATGCCCTTAGTTTGTTCATTTTATTATGATTTTTAACTTGTTTTTACTTTTGATTGGAAGTTGCTCAGAACTGGGCAGATAGGCAGTTATATAAAAAAAAATTAAATAAAAAAATAAATTCTGATATTATCACCCCCACCTCAGATCAGTGTGTCAGTGACAGACCCTGTTCCTTATCTGTAACTTCTTAAGGCCTCTGGAATTATCTTCCAAAGGACTGTAGTTTGCAGATGTGAGCCTCCTGATTTATTTTAGAGTTATATCTTGACATATTCCTTAGGTTGAGAGAAATAACTGATTGAAATGCCTCCAAGAAAGCCACAAAAATATATAACAAAAATATATAGAAAACATGCCACTAAAACAAACCCACACTTATCCCTAGCCACTAAATGCTTCCTTTAGTGAATGACATCATTGCTGCAAGCTCTCCCAGCTGAGTCTTGGTCAGACCCTTGGAAAAGAGGGTTCCAGAAGTGGAGAACAGCCAGCCATTAGGGAGGGTGGACCACTGAAAGAAGAAGACTAGAAGGTATCATTAACTGGGACCAACTTAGCAATTATAAAGTGTGTCATTATATTCATATCATAGTGAAGGTAAGCATTTTGTAGAGGAAGACAGAGTTAACAGAAGAGAATAAGAAAAGAAAGGCACAAGAGAGCAAGCAAGAAAATAAAAGAGGTGTTGTGATTCAGGGTCAGCCTGTGGGTTCGGCAGTTGGGTCGGACGACTCAGAGGAGGAGGGGGGTGTTGAAGACCTTGCTGAGGGGGTTGAAGATCTTGCTGATGAGAGCCCTCAGCCAGGCCCCTCCCATTTGGTCACCACGGAGACCCAGCTGTGTGAGCCTGACAGAGTGGATGAAGATGACCCACAGCTGGCCCTGTTCAAGGACGCCTGACGCAGGAGGCAGTCAAGTAGGAGTAAACAGAGGAAGGCAATGGGGCTCCTCGGAAAGAGGCACAGAGAAGCCACGCCCTGAACTCTATATAAGGGGAATGTGTGGGAGGGCTGGTTTGCTGAAGGCAACCGCTTGGATAGTTCCTGTTTCTTAAAGCTCCTGTTTCTTGGTTCGTGTCTTGTTTGTTTTTGTAGCTATAAATTTGGCAGGCGTAATTCCAGTCTCTTGCCTTCTTGTAAAAGGGGTTGTCCCTGCCTTTTCTGCAGGGCCGGTAGCAGGCTGGTACAGAACAAGAGGGACTAAGAAGAGACTAACAGTCAAGAAGTAAACGATACCCCAATTAAGGAACTGCCAAACAAGTTAACAGAAAATAGCCCAACCAAAGACCTTCCAAGACCATTCCCACCAACACTGACAGGGCAAGCCACTAGAATATAAACTTATTAGTACTGATGATGTTACCTAGTTTGGGTAATGAAATGTCTCCAAGAAAGCAAGCAACCTCAGAACCAAGGATCCCTCATTTCAACCTTGAGCTACAAATATTCTCCTTTACTGGGAGCAAGAAGAGCTAAAATCTATCGGAGAATTTAATGAATTCTGCCTATGCCCAGCTCTAGCCCATGATGCCTAGAAAATTAGACCCTAGAAAGAAAAAGTTTTCCCGTGGTGCCCCTGCTTGGCAAGAACCACCAGAAGTTAGAAACCAATTTTTGGTCCTAATGCCCGAAATAATTGGCCAAATGAGACCCTCACAAGGGTTCTACTTTACAATAGACTGCCCCATCCTGAAGAAGGAAGAAAGGAAGAAGGAACAGAAGATGAGACATTATTAGGAGCACATGAATGGACTTCAGTTGTAAATAGTTTGTTTTCACTGATTTATTTTTAATTGGGACATTTTAATTCACCTATTTATTCTATTTCCCTCTCCATTCTACCTTTGGTCAGATAGCTACATAGCTGAAACTACCTTCTCTGCCCCTTCTTTGGAATCAGAAATACAAAATCAAACACATTAAAGTGGAGGTGAGGGATAGAATGATAAGCCCATTTATCTTTTTTAAAACAAACAAACAAACAAACTTTTTCTTGATACCTAAACTAGAAACAAGCTATATGGTGGTTTGTGCAGACCCTATAATGCTGAGTTTTGAAAAAAACTACCCAAATGCTGAAAGCTATAATAAAAAGTTATGTGGGTGACCCATTTTCTTTCTTTCTTTGGAATCTGACTTCTTTTTTTTTCCTCAAGGGCAACAGCTCATTCATCCTTTTAATCCTTGGAATTAACCAGTCTGATGAAACCAGGATCCCAGTGATCACACAGACACCTTCATGTAGCATTCTTGGAAAGAATATGCACCAAATGGTTTTAGTGTCATTTCATGAGCCACTATGTCTAGTGCAGGGGTAGGCAACCTCGGCTCTTTTATGACTCATGGACTTCAACTCCCAGAATTCCTGAGTCAGCATTCTGGGAGTTGAAGTCTATGAGTCATAAAGGAGCCGAGGTTGCCTACCCCTGGTCTAGTGTCTTTGAGAGAAAGCAGCTGATTGGTGGCACAAGGAACCAATCAAGGAAATAAAACAGAAGACAATCTCCCAGGAGTCTGAACTAGTCTAGAAGTCCTTCCGTCCTTCCACTTGGTCACCTGAATCTGTGTGCAATATGTGAACTGAAGCACAATAGATTTTACACATCTTCAGGCTGTTCTGCATATATTTACATGTAAAAATCCTGATTTCAAATGATCACTGTAATTTAAGTGGGCATCTCCAAGACATAATTATTTCTTAATGTGGGCTTTTGTCTTTACAGCATACTTGAGACGATCTTTCGAGTACATCTCCTCGGAGAATTGTGCTCTAGCAGCCATCACAGACAATTATTATATAAAAAAGAAACAAAATATCTTCATAAGCAGGGCATGACAGCCGGAAACTCTCCAGTTGATTGTGCCCAATATTAGACAATATATTAGTTTTACATTGAAGCTTTGCTTTATCCGGGTAGTGTTGACAGATTGTCTGCCTTTCTGTTTAAAAAAAATAACAAACCACAAAATCTTTGTATCCCAAAGACATGATAGTCGTTCCTCGCATTTTACTAAGAAAAATAATCTGCGCTTCCAGAAAAATGGAAAATCCATATGGTGATTAGTGGAGAAAGCCAATTTGAAAAATGTAGAAATGGCTTTCTAAGAAATATTTTAGTGAGTAATGCAAGTTTTTTCACTGATAGCTAGACTTTTTCTTCTCTAAACTGGGTCCATGTAGGTACAAGTTTCATGGCCAGGAAGAAAAGGCATAGCATCATTGCAAATGCTGATTCCTGTGCTCATTCAAATCTGAAAATTCATCAAATAAATATGTATAAGTGCACATGCATGTTTGTGTGTTCATGTCTAGGAGGAGGGAAATGAACAGATTTATTTGTCAAACTAATACATAATATAAATCAGACACAGAATGATCTTCCTTTCCAAAGTTGAGAAGGGAGACTTGAAATTCAGCACACACAAAAAAGTTTTTCAGTCACTTCTAGTACTTAGTTTTTCAATGCTAGCTGGGGGATTCTGGGAGTTGAAATTCACACATCTAAAAGATCCCCACTTTGAAAAACACAGATCTAGATGTATTGGACTGCAACACACAAAATTCTCATACAAGTGGTGCCATCCATGTTTTCAATATTATTGAGCTAACAGTATAGGACTGTCTTCCTCTTTTCACAACCAATAAGAAACTTGCTAAGTGGATGTGCTTTAGAATATGTAAGTGGGCTTATTTACACTCAAGTGCCCTTGGATTCAAACTCTTGAAATTTTACTGGCAGTCATACAACAATCAGATGCCATTATCACTATTCCATTCCTTGCCCCAACAATTCCCTGGTAATCTCCCACCCAAGAAATTAAATAGGCCAATCTTGCTTGGCTTCTTAACCCACATGTTGTTGTTGTTAGCTGCAAAGTTGTGTCTGACACATCACGACCCTATGGACAATGTTCCTCCAGGCCTTCCTGTCCTCTACCATCTTTTGGAGTCCATTTAAGCTCACACCTACTGCTTCAGTGACTCCATCCAGCCACCTCATTCTTTGTCGTCCCCTTCTTCTATTGCCCTCAACCTTTCCCAGCATTAGGCTCTTCTCCAGTGAGTCCTTCCTTCTCATTAGGTGGCCAAAGTATTTGAGTTTTAGCTTCAGGATCTGGCCTTCTAAAGAGCAGTCAGGGTTGATCTCCTCTAGGACTGACTGGTTTGATCACCTTGCAGTCCAAGGGACTTGCAGGAGTCTTCTCCAGCACCATAGCTCAAAGGCCTCAATTCTTTGGCGCTAAGGCCTTTCTTATGGTCCAACTTTCACTGCCATACATTGCAACTGGGAAGACCATAGCCTTGACTATACACACTTTTGTTGACAGGGTGATGTCTCTGCTTTTTAGTGTGCTGTCTAGATTTCTCATGGCTTTCCTCCCGAGGAGCAAGCGTCTTTTAATTTCTTGGCTATAGTCCCCATCTGCAGTGATCTTGGAGCCCAGGAAAATAAAATCTGTCACTATCTCCATTTCTTCCCCATCTATTTGCCAGGAATTGAGAGGGCCGGATGCCATGATCTTGGTTTTCTTAATGTTAAGTTTCAACCCAACTTTTGCACTCTCCTTCTTCACCCGCAACAAGAGTCTCTTTAGTTCTTCTCCACTTTCTGCCATTAGAGTGGTATCATCTGCATATCTTTAACCCACATACAGTAACAACAGCTAGATGTTGCTATTAGTAAAGATTATCTCTGCTACCATGAGTTTTAATAGTCAGCCATCATTGTCTTGCTAGGAAAGCTGACATCCATAATTCTAAAAAAATAATACTTGGCCATTCCAATCAGACATTGGCTGCAAAAAAATATAACTTCCGTACTAACGGATAATGCTGGGTCCCAGCTGGGTAAAGATGGAACAAAATGCCAGTGACACACCAAGTAGATATCACCTAAGAATTCATTCATTTTAGTAAGTTGTGGTTATTTTTCCCAGCAGGGAGAACATACTTGGAAACTGCTTGCCTACATCACCCTATGATTCATTTTATAGAACATATAAAATCTCCTTTGCAGGAACTTTCTTGACTAATATAATGTGAAGGTTGTTAATAATGTGAATGCCTTTATCCTGGTTCAGGGTCATGCTGAAATAAATGTTCTGATGCAATCTTCTCTAAACATAGAAAGAACAGGGGTTTTGAACCCTGCAAATATCAATTGGTGAATAAATATACAAGATTATAATCTCCATAGATGCTTTGACACTCTGACTGTGACACTTCTTACAATATTTTCACAGAACATTTGTTACCACAAAGCTTTACAAATTATCCTGGAATGAGCTTTGTGGATGAGAATTCCTTTTTTTCAGATTCATGAGGTATTACATTTAGTTGGATAACCTGTGGAGAAAAGAAACAGCATAAAATACTTTGGGGGCAATAAGCCACAAGATATTTGCAATATAATTAATTCAAGCTTCAATACAGGAAAGCAGTTGGTGATGCTAACCAACTTTGCACGATTGTGGGGCAGAAACAACTACTTCTACAAAATTAAACGTATGAATTAAGATATTCTGTTTTATACATAGAACAAGATCTCTGTATTGGTTTTGGCCAAAATTCCTAACACTGTCACAAAAAAATTACAGTTGCAACCCAATACTGACACCAAGGCCCAACCAAATTGTTTTGCAACCTGAACAGGATAGCAAATGGCTACACGTTCATCAAAATGTGTACTAACCAGCAGAATGTTGAACAAATTCATGGGACTTCTGCCAAACACACACACATATACATCTGGACAACCCAGATCTGCTCATAAATATAAAAGAAAGCAATTGGCCCCAAACTGATGTTTTCCTTCAAAACCGTCTTTACAGGTGATCTTTTATCTGAAGAATTCTTGCTGGTTCACTGCTGCACTCCCCTTTTAAACATGAGGAATGCTTGGGAATGTCACCTGAGCCTTTTATTCCATTCTCAGAAATTTATCCTCTTCCTAACTTTGACTAATTATTATTTATTCCCACAATGAGGAATGAGAGCTCCACATCCACATGACAGTAGTATCAGAGCTAAACAAATAACTGAACATTGCAAACTAATGAGGCAACTGCTCAGGACCACCTTCCTTTATTTGGGTGTTACCTACTGCCAACACGTTGCACTCAAAGAATTTGATTTGTGGGATTTGATAGCCCCTCCCAGGTCTTGGAGTCAGCTTTCTCATCTATCACTCAAGAAAGAGAACTAAAGGGGCCCTGCTGTCAAGCGCCAAGGAAATCAGGAGATCCAGGCAGTTCAAGGGGATATAAAGATTTATTGCAAGCTTAATCTCTCCACAAGAAAGTAAACTAAGGGCCAAATGAAACTGGTGGTAGATCAGGATAGAAGGTATTCAAGGTGGGCTGGTCTTAGATTTTGTGTGGGTGCGAAGCGACTAATGAGTGATGATGCATTTGACCCCTCCCTTGGGCTCAGCCTGGTCATCACCTACACCTACTTTGTCGAGCATGGCAATTTAAGTTAAGACTACAGAAAGCCCCATCCTTGGAGGTTGGGTGCAGATTCACTGCAGATGTAAAGCAGATGTACTCGGATATGCCTCTTTTGGCTACATAATGGTGACACCCACAGTTAAGTCTAACTCTATACCTCCTCTAGTCTTTGGTTACCTGCATGTAGAAAACAGCACATTAGGAAGAGAAAAGCTTCGCAAATATGCTGCAATTAAGATTCATTTCTTAGTCCAGCAGAAGACCAATGCATATGAAGCAGCCATCTTGGCTGGTAGCTCAGTCTTGTTTGCAGATGATAGCTCCCGATTCTTTTAAAAAATGACAGCTCAAATGTCAGTTCAAGTTAGACCCAGAAAATTCAGCTCTGTCTCCCAGTACAGTGCCCTTTGAAAAAAGGGATTCAAAGATTTTGAATAAAATAACCCAACTTGCACATAGCTTGAACTGTACAAAAAAAGAGTATTTTTTTTCCATTCCGAGTATCTTTCCATTAACTTTTCCACTTTGGTCTTCACCTATTGTTTTGTCACATTTATTATGAAAAAGCACATCATTTCTAATGAAGTGTCAACTCTGCTCAGTGACATTTAGCAGATGTGGCAAACAGCTGCCTACATGAAATTAAGAGAGAAAATAGCCCTCAGGAATGAGTCATAATGCAGAATGATACAGGTGATGATTCATACTGACTGAAGCAAAATGGTTTATGTTCTCAGTGAAAATTCACTTGTTACTATTAAAATTTTGACTTTTAAGTGGAAAAATATTAGAGAAAGCAGTGTTCCATGATTCCTATTATAAATTAAGACTACAAACATCCTTTAAAAATAGACTTTCTTCAGCAACTACTGAGTGAATTAAAAAAAGACCTTCAGTGTCGATTTCCCATTCCATATATATGTATTATTAGGAGCATCTGATCAAAAGCTTCCAATTGATGTTGAATGGAAAGACAAGGAGGAAGCATAAAGGGAATAAATAAAATACATCTAAAGCAGGGGTGTCAAACTCAATTTCATTGAGGGCCGCATCAGCATTGCGGTTGCCCTCAAGGGGCCGGGTGGGTGTGGCCAGGGTGGGCATGGCCTACTGGGTAGGCGTGGCTAGAGTGCGTATGGCCTACTGGGTGGGCGTGGCCAGCTCTACATCTTTCGCATCAAGGGTGCCTATGGGGGCCTGGGCAGGAGTGGGACAGATCTGAGGGTCTCTGGTAGAAGGAGGGTCTCTGGGCCAGGGCCAAGGCAGTGGGGGCTGTTCCCTTACTGTTTCCAGGATGGCTTCACGGGCCACATGAAACCACTTTGCAGGCCGGATCCGGCCCCCGGGCCTTGTGTTTGACATGTCTGATCTAAAGATTCAAAGATTAAATAGTAAGCCATGCACCCAGTCATAAATATTTCCTGTAATTTCCAATTTAAGGCATAATTTTTAAACGGTTCAACTTTCTAAAATATTTAAATATTGAGTGCCTCACTGGGAATACTCATTTTGAATGACTGTGGTTGCATTTTCTCCATAGCTAGTAACAAGGTTCCTGTTCTTATTCATGTTAATTTTGAATTTCTCCAACTAAGCATAGCGCAAAGCATGTAAAAATGCAGAATTTTTTTTTAAAAAATGTTACTAGCATAGCTAATTCATCACATCCCACTCAAAATGGGAACAATGTGTAATTAATTACATTGTTTAGTTTGAGCCATAGACAACCTCTTTGCCATGCAAATGTGATCGGAAACTTAAAAGCATTGGATAATCATATATCGGGGATGGTGTAGTGAATCCAAGAGTGTGCAAGGGGAGGGGTTGGACTTCATGACCACTTGGGTTCCTTCCAACTCAGATTCTATGAATATTACAAATGTATAGATTTGATCCAAACATTATTTATTTTTTTTCCTACCTAAATAAAGACATCTACTGTGTTTCCCTGACCTACCCCGAAAATAAGCCCTAGCTTGGTTTTTACATGCGCGCCCAATAAAAGCCCTACCCCCCAAAATAAGCCCTACTTAAGACCCCGCCCACTCCATTGCACCTGACTGGGTGGAAATGGGGAGTGTTGTGATTCAGGGTCAGCCTGTGGGTTCGGCAGTTGGGTCGGACGACTCAGAGGAGGAGGAGGGGGGTGTTGAAGAGCTTGCTGAGGGGATTGGACAGCTTGATGAGAGCCCCCAGCAAGGCCCCTCTCATCTGGTCACGATGCAGACCCAGCTGTGTGAGCCTGACAGCATGGATGAAGATGACCCACAGCTGGCCCTGTTCAAGGACGCCCGACGCAGGAGGCAGTCAATCAGGAGTAAACAGAGGAAGGCAATGGGGCACCTTGGAAGGAGGCAGAGAGAGGCCACACCCTGAACTGTATTTAAGGGGAATGTGTGGGAGGGCTGGTTTGCTGAAGGCAACCGCTTGGATAGTTCCTGTTTCTTAAAGCTCCTGTTTCTTGGTTCATGTCTTGTTTGTTTTTGTAGCTATAAATTTGGCAGGCGTAATTCCAGCCTCTTGCCTTCTTGCAAAAGGGGTTGTCCCTGCTTTTTCTGCAGGGCCGGTAGCAGGCTGGTACAGAACAGGGAGGTGGAGCTGCCCCACGCACCTTGCACCCACTTACCTTAGGATAGTTGTAGCCAAGCCTTCCACACCCCGACACCTGCCTCACCTCACCGGCCCACTTCTTCAGTGGTTGCTCACCATCCCTCACGTGCGTCATCTCCGGCTTCCATTTCACCGTCAGAGGCCTTCTGGAAAGGCGTCTGCAGCCAAGAAGCAAGCTCCGGATTGACACACATGGCACCTCCTGGCCTCCCTTTTTACCATCAGAGGCCTTTTACGAAAGGCCTGGAAGGCCTCTGAAAGCAAAACGGAAGCCAGGGGATGCCACCTGCATCAATCCGGAGCTTGTTTCTCAGCTGCAGAGGCCTGTCTGGAAGGCCTCTGATGGTGAAAGCAGCCACAAAAGTGGGCCGGTGAGCCGAGGCAGGTGTCGAGGTGTGGGAGGCCTGGCTGTGGCGATCCTAAGGTAAGCGGGTAAGACATCCCCTGAAAATAAGACCTGGCGCCTCTTTTGGAGGCAAAAAAAAAAGACTGGATCTTATTTTCAAGAAAACATGGTATATTGTGGTGGGATCTGCAGCTTGAATGGAGGTGGAGTTAAGAGACTGACTAGCTTGGAATCATTGCAGGAGAGGAAGCAACAGAGAGTTAATCCCCACTAAAATCCCTGGAGCCCCTATCTGATTGTTCGCAAGACAGTGCAGTCAGTCTGGCAGATTCTTGTAAACAGGCTAATAGCAATAAAGAAAATTATTTAATCAACTCATAGTGTTTTTCTGGTTCCTTGCTCCTAATATGAAATCAATCCATAAAAACATTTGTAATAAATAGATTACAAGTAGCAGCTTTTAAATACAAAAACACATCATAATTTCATTAGAAGAGAGGCTTAGATAAAATGACTACTCTAAAGAGTAATTTAGCCAATCAGAATAAAAGCAAACAAACTAAAAAAAAAACCCTCCTTACATCGAGCAAAACCATGTTGTTTGGATTAATCTGCCCCCCAAAAAAACCCACCCCCCAAACCAAAACCTAGTCACTAAATAATGTGGGATCAATTCTGTAACCCATACATGAAACGCCTCTATTTTTAAAATGTTGAGTAGCAGGAAATGTTGTAATTTCATGTAAGAGGGTTTTCCACCACTTGCACTATAAATAAGGACTAAACATATGAACCAGGAAACTGCTGTGTGTGACAGCCTTCTATTGCCCATGGCTCCCTTACATCTTATCGCATAGTTAAACAGGCACTATCTTCTCATTAATCAATTAACAGAAGTGGTCAGTAATCTCCCTTAGGGAATCTTTCCTAGAGAAGGGGTAGGGCACAGGTCTGCAACCCACGGCTCCGGAGCCGCATGCGGCTCTTTCAGCCGTCTCCTGCGGCTCCCAGTCCTCTGCCATGTGCAGTCCCCCCAAAAAAAGTGGGACTAAAAAAGTTCAACCAGTCAATTCAAATATGCAGGGTAGGTGCATATCTCGCCTTGGCTCCACTCTTCAGTCAAACCCTGTTCTGCGCATGCGCGCATGTACACACATGTGCACCCATTTTTTTGCGGCTCCCAGTTTTTCCTTTTGTGAGGGAACCGGTTGAGTGGCTCTTTCACTGTTTCAGGTTGCTGACCCCTGGGGTAGGGGGACAGCTAGTGTGCTGGCAGAATATTTTTTTTTAAAAAAAAAGTGGGGAAAATGTCTGACAGAAAAACTGATGGCCGACAAGATGGATTAGGCTGCTGAAGATTGATAGCTTGAATCCATTAGTGAACTTGAGACAGGCTGCAATGAATTGCACTATTGAGCTGTAAGTCCAAGGAAACACCAAGTCAAGCCTTGGAAAAGTAGAGCAAGAGACAAAGGAAAAAAAGCTGAAGACTGGGGACAACCAAGGGCCATGGGCTACCTGACAGAGAGCGTGGGAGGGATCCAGGAAGACCATGCTCTTCTAGTCATGGAGACAAACCAGAAGCAGAATGAGAAAATTGTGTCCTTCTCTTAAATATAAATAGAGGTAGGTAGGGACGTGTACATGGAGACACGGTGGTGCAGTGGTTAGTATGCAGTATTGCAAGCTGACTCTGCCGATTGCCAGCAGCTCAAGGTTGACTCAGCTTTCCATCCTTCCGTTGTTGGTAAAATGAGGACCCAGATTGTTGGGGGCAATATGCTGTCTCTCTAAACTGCTTAGAGAGGGCTGTAAAGCACTGTGAAGCTGTATACAAGTTTAAGTGCTATTGCTATCGCTACATATGCATTCAACTAGCATAATAGCTTGGGAACATTTTGTTAACTTTAAAAACCTCAGGTCATTGTGGGTAACTTCCAAGTGGGCAAAGGAAAGCAATTATTTATTTGTAGATTATGCTTGCAAAACTAGCTGTGAAAAGTAAATGTTCCTTGTTTGAGTTAATCTATTTTTTTTTAAAAAAAGGGGGAGACAATACACAAGTAGTGTTTTGCATCAAAGCCTGTGAATTTAAAAAAACCTATGATATATACATTAAACATACAAAAACTAATACATCTTAACTCTAATTGTAATGATGGAAAACCCAGAAGTCTTTTTGAACATAGCTACAGCATTGGGAATAATGTTTTTATTTTCTTCTTATATTTAATAAGGGACCGTTCAAGAGTGTATAGGAAGGAACATTAAAAAGTGCCGTTACTGTGATTAAAATCTGACACACAAATCTCCTTGAAATGATGGCTAACAAGATTTCAATTATAAACTTATAATTTCGAACAGTGGGATATTTGTAGTACTAATGTCAACAGTGATAGAAGTCCATTACTATTCTTCAAAACGTGAAAGCTATTGTTTTTAGAATTTATATAACTATAACAAATATAAAAGTAATTTTTTGTACCCTAGAGATTTCCAGTCTTGCATGCACTATAGATATTATTGAAATAATGGAAAAAATAAAAGTTGGCGCGCACAGCTGGGAATATTTTTATGCTGCCTATCCTGATTTTAATGATTTATTTTCAACTCAGTATGGTTTTTTTTATGAATTTGGAACTCTATAAAGAAACTGAGACAGGCTCATTTCCAAAAGAACATTGTAATGGCAAGAACAGAGATGTATAAGAATCTTGGTAAGACCTCAAAAAAAGAAATGCAGAAAACTTCAATCACTGGGAAAATTGAAACTATTTACAAGTACCACCTAATGTTTTAAATGGTGCATAACAGATTTCTGTTTGTAATCCAGAGCATCATTCTATTGGCAAAACCAATTCTTCCTCCTTTTCCCAGATCCCTCAAGTGTGCTCCACGTGAGATGGTCCGAGCAGGTTCAGACAGGATGTCAGAAGATGTGGAATTCCACAGAAAAATCTTCAGAGGACTTTCTTTCATTATAAACATATATCTAATCAACAAATGCATAGCAATCTTGCAGCTGCTTGCATTTTTAATATCAAAGTACAATGTGAGCACATTAATTATGCTCTGAATCTGAATAAGGGTAGCTTCTGTCTGCATCTTTATTTCTATTTCGCTGACATTTTAAAACACATTTTCTTTGGAAAGTTTTTTTTTAAAAAAGCATTTGCATGATGGCAATTTTTAAGATTTATTTATGAATCCAAGCGGAAAACTGTTTCTTCAGGATTACCTTGTAAAATTGAGCACAAGCCTAATCTGTTTGTATACTAGGATGGCAGGACCTCTACTTATTCCTGGGCGGTACCACCTTTGTCTCAATCTGGTCTGCATGGATCATCCATCTTCTATAATAGATTTTGAAAGCACACACCAAATTTTACTTTAATCTTTGTATTTCATCTTAGGCATTTTGTGATCCTTGCACTGTATTTCCTATTTTCCATGTATAACTTTGGTAATTTTTCCTTTTGAAGTCCATATTTTAAAATTGTATTTTTGCCTGCACTTCACAGAACAAACGTGTCAATTATTTTTCAAACACTGCAGAAACTGAAGTTTTGCAAGAACACTTTGATATCAAAAATTACTTGTTTGTCATGATGAGCGGCTATATAAATTTGACAAATGCATTCAGAAAGTATTCAGACTCCCTCCACTTTGGTCAATTTTGTTACGCTGCAGCCCGATTCTACGGTCGTTAAAATTCTTTTTTTCCCCCTCATTAATCTACACTCGGTACCCCACAATGACAAAGTGAAAAAAGAACTTTAGAAATGCCTATAAATTTATTACAAAAACTGGAATATCACATTGGCATAATCATTCAGATCCTTTGCAACAAAACACTTGAAGCTGAGCTCAGGTGTCTCCCATTTCTCTTGATTGTTGCTGACATGTTTCTACGCCTTGATTGGAGTCCACCTGTAGTAAATTAAATTGGGCACAATTTGGAAAGGCACACACCTCTCTATAGAAGGCCTCACAGCTGACAGTGCGTACATACTGGAGCAGAGCAAAAGCCATGAGGTCAAAGGAATTGCCTGCAGAGCTCAGAGACAGGATTATTGCAAGGCACAGATCTGGAGAAGGCTACAATAGCTTTTCTGCTGCACTGAAGGTTCCTAAGAGCACAGCGGCCTCCATCATTCTCAAATGGAAGAGGTTTGGCACAACCAGGACTCTTCCAAGAAGAGCTGGTCACCCGGTCAAACTGAGCAATCGGGGGAGAAGGGCCTTAGTAGGAGAGGTGACTAAGAACCCAGTATGTCACTCTGATTGAGCTCCAGAGATCCTGTGTGGAGATGGGACAGAGTTCCAGAAGGACAACCATCACTGCAGCCCTCCACCAATCTGGGCTTTACGGCAGAGTGGCTAGATGGGAGCCTCTCCTCAACACAAAACACATGAAAGCCCACGTGGAGTTTGCAAAAAAGCACCCAAAGGACTCTTGACAGTAAGGAGCAAGCTTCTCTGGTGAAACCAAGATTGAACTGTTAGGCCTCGATTCAAAATGCTCTGTCTGGAGGAAACCAGGCACAGCACATCACCTGCCCAATATCATCCCAACAGTGAATCATGGCGGTGGCAGCATCATGCTGTGAGGGTTTTTTTCAGCAGCAGGGACTGGGAGACTGGTCAGGGTGGAGGGAAAGGTGAATGGAACAAGGATATCCTTAATGAAAACCTGTTCCAGAGCACTCAGACTGGGCCGAAAGTTTACTTTCCAACATAATGATCCTAAGACAACACAGGAGTGGCTTAGGGATAACTCCGAATGTCCCTAGAGTGACCCAGCCAGAGCCCTGACTTGAACCCTATTGAAAACCTCTGGAGGGACTGGAAAATGGCTGCCACTTATGGTCGCCATCCAATCTGACTAAGCTTGAGAGGATTTATAAAGACTGGCAAAGCTTGTCGCATCATACCCCAAAAGACTCAAGGCTGTAATTGACGCCAAAAGTGCTTCAACAAAGTACTGAGTGAAGGGTTTGAATACTTATGCCTAAGTGATATTTCAGGTTTTTTTCTTTTTAATAAATTTACAGACATTTCTAAAATTCTGTTTTCACCTTCATTAAGGGGTACTGAGTGTAGATTAATTTCAACAACTGTAGAATGAGGCTGCAGCATAACAAAATTTACAAGTGAAGGGGGTCTGAATACTTTCTGAATGCACTGTAAACGAATAAATGTAGCATTAGAAAAAAAGTTTCTACTATTTAATGTAGATTCAGCTTTCTTACTTTCTGCTACAGCTTGAAAAATGTATACTTTTACTCAACTGTGAAATGGTACATTTATAGCTTTCTCAGATGATATTTTGGCTTTATTTGAAGACTTTTAAAAAGAAGCAATGGCTCTATATTATCTATGTACTTTATTGGGTGATGGAAGAGGATTCTAAGCATAATAATATTTTTATTTTCCAAAGTGGATATGAAAAAGCGTATACCTTTTGAGGAAAAGAATAGCAGAGTTTTTTTCATGAAAGCGCTTTCACACTGTGACAACCAGAAAAATTACAATTGGGCATTTTCTAAAAAAGTGCTGCAGTTTGTACGCTGAAAAAAGGCTGACAGTAATTTTTAAGGGATTATTGGTTACTACAGGCAACTAATTGTCCAATTTATAGGGAAAATCAATTAATACATCTAGAATCATTCTTAGGGAATCTTACAATTAATGAGAAGTTTCTGGGAATAAGTATTTAAATTACCTACAGATTATCTTGGAAAACTTGCAACTCTTGAATTTTACAGTCAATGTAAAAACACACTTTATTGTTCTGATGTCAAGTAAATGTTTTATCTTGAAATAATGGGTATTTACCCACTTGTGAACCACTTAGATAGAATGATTTAATAATGACAGAACTGCAATTCACTTATAATCATTACACCAAGCTCCATGGTGCTTAGAAATGTAGTGATTAACTCTGAACCCAAAGTACTATTCATGACTTTAGAGTTACCCAAAGTTCTAACTGCCCATTTTCCACTTTGGGATGAGAAACTTTTTTTAAAAAAAAAGACAAGTTATGGCCATAATGCACAACTGAACTACAATTTATTGTGTTTGAAGGAAGTGGGAAAATTAATGAAAGTTACGATGAATAAAAGTATGTCACTAGTACACCCTAGTGGTGTCCAAAATAATTCAGATCTGAAATGTCCCATTTTGAGTTTGCAATAGTCATTTCAACATCAGCTGAAGTATTTTGACACTGACATAGCTCAGAGCTTGGATTCTCAGAAGATCAGCATCAGAAAATGTTTTTCAGCTGGTTTTGTGGCTAAAACAACTGTTTCCAATCCAAAGCACTTTGCACCACTTAGGTTTACCACGGCATATCGAAAATGTGGAGCTTTTAACTGAACACCTTTTAAAAAAACTAATATAAGGGGGGGGGAAGCTATACTAGATGAGGAAAGTGGACTACTTAGAAGAAATAATACGTCAATACAGTTTTTACAAGCAACTAGGTAAGCGCATCTAGAATGAACTTTTTCTTTTTTACACACAAAGAAAAAGGATTTCTGCAGAAAGCCTGATCTGTGCCAAAGCCATTATTTGTCAAGATATCTTGTGAAGAGATACCCTGTGGAAAAACATCACTTGAGAAGAGCATTCAAGAGCTTCTTCAATTCTAATCTTAGGGTTGATTCTTTAATTGTAAATTGCAAAGGAAATTAAATTCATTTTTACCCATTGTGCTTGGATCCTGCATAAGTACAACGAACACACTCAGAATTTCTCACACTGGCACAGAAGGTAAGAACTGCTGTTCTGAGATTGCCTGTTGGAACTTGCTCTTCGCTCTTTATTGCAGCTCTGTTCACAAGAGTTATTTTTATGGTTCAATCACACACCATTAGACAGAAATACATGATTATGGATAAAAAATATTTCTTCCAAGGACCATTAGTGGTCAGGAGGCGAAGTCCACTGTGGTCACAGGTGACTATGGAAGAATCTGAAATAATGGAAAGAAATCATCCTACCCTTCTCCCAACTTCAGACATAATTTACATCATTTTCTAGACTTTGCAGAAAAGGCTTTTGAACAACAAAAATCCATAACACAATCAGGGCTTTGAAGACCCAGTATTAGATGTTATATGTATACATCTATGTCAGTGCTTCTCAATATCAGCAACTTTTAAAATGTGTGGACTTCAATTGCCAGTATTCCCTGTGCTGGCTTGTTAATTCTGGGAACTGAAGCCCAAACATCTAAAAGTTATTGAGACTGAAAAATGCTGAACTAAGTTGTCCCATTTCCTTTCAAGCTTTAATACTTAGCTTGCATCTTTCCTGAAAGGTATTTTTTTTCAAGTTAACATTTGTATTTATCAGATCCCATTTGGTACACTTTTCTTGCAAGACCTCATCTGAAAATTAGCTTCAGAAGAAATTAGTAATAATAGTACTACTAGTAGTAGGTAATATCATCATCAACACCAACATTCTTATAACTATGTAAGCGCTTGCATTCCTGTAAGGCATGGAGTTAAGAGCACTGTCCAGTAAAACAAAGACTATAATTCCACAAAAATACAGACATCAAATACCCGTTTCTATAACACCACTATTTTTCTTCCTTTTACATACAAAAGCATTTTTAAATAATCTGAAATTCAGGTTGATCACTTTTAGTCCCATTCATTTTCACAGGTATACATGAGTGTGAGAAATCAATTGCTGCAAACTGGAAATATGGTACTTATTATTGACAACTAATTATATGAAATATGTGACCTGCATACTTTAACCATATGTAATATTTTTCAGCTCCAAATACTGACTAAAAAGCATCTGGTAAATGAGCACAAAATAGTACAGCAATTTGATAAAGAAATTGCACATTTCAAAGCAGATACTGTACTGAAAAGCGGTGACATTATCTTACTATCCTCATTCTTATTCTAGAATCAGCATGTCCATGCAAACAAATAACCTCACATTTATGAATAGCAGAATTTTTTTAGAAAAAATGAGGGCATCAATGCTTATTCCACATAGGAGCTGCAATTGGCCCCTGTGGAGACCTTTCAACAACAACAAACTCATCAGGGTTGCCAACTGCTTGGTAGTGGATTAACAAATCCTGAATAGCGCGTTCTTCAATCTGAAATGAGAGGGGAGAAAAGGAAGGGAGAAACTCTTAGGTATCTGGCAAAAACTGAAATAAGAGCAAAAGCTCACAGGGCAAAGCATACAAGGGCAGTGACTAGATCTTTCATATATACTAAAAGGTTTAATGGAACAAATCACAGCTTATTACTTTCAATTATTGATTCTGGATTCCACAGTTAGAAGAGCAATCCGTAAGGTTTTAACAAAACACAAGGGAAGCAGCCATCAATTATATCTAGCTATGCTACTAAAACCACGACATAGTGTAATCTAGGTATAAAATGCTTAAACGTATTGCAGCCTAAAACCTTAAGAATATTGTACTACATGGCATTTTTAGAAACACCACTAAGGCTCCTTGGAACCCCAAAAGAAGGAAGAGATGAAAAGAAGGCAAGAAACAGACTTTCGTATAGGGCATAGTTTTGACTTTTATTACTCTTTACCTGGATCAAAGCTAAAGGTTTTTCTCTACTTCGTATAAGAGCAGCTTCTTGCTGAAGTTCTTCTTCTACAATTTCTGCAAATGTCATAGGCAATGGTGCAGCCGGGTTTCTTAAGGGTGATGCTAACCAAGGACTGTAAGATAAGTTACAAATACAAAGCATCACATTTTTTTTACAATATAGGCTTTTGTACATATATATTTGCAGTATAAATTTAACTTACTTCTGATTTTCTGATGGTGTTGGTTCACAAGAATAATCACTTTCTGCTCCAAGAGCAATGGTATTTGCGTACCTGCCAATGAAAATACCGGGTAAGTACAAGAATTTTTAGAGAGCCATGATGGCGCAGTGGTTAGAATGCAGTATTGCAGGCTAATTCTGCTGACTAAGAGCAATTTGATCCTGACTCAGCCTTCCATCCTTCTGAGGTCAGTAAAACGAGGACCCAGGTTGTTGGGAGGCAATATGCTGACTCTGTAAAACTCCTAGAGGGGGATATAAAAGCACTGTGAAGCGGTATACAAGTCTAAGTGCTATTGCTACTGCTAGTAACAAGTGTTCTTTAAGGTACAACAAGCCAGAACACAGAGCCCAGATAACTTGTATAAATGCAGCACTCTTGTCTTTCACAAAGTAAATGTTATGACCACGTAATCTTTATTCAGCAGGTACTAAAATGTTTCAACCAACACTTCCGTGAAGACATAAAACAGCCATTGCAGCGTTGGGATTCACTGGTATAGAATATGAGTCAGAGGAATGGTATTTTAAGGAGAAAAAAACGGTTGAGTAAAATAGAACAGTACTTCAGCTCAGGATGGTTGTTTTGACAGGACTGGGATTGGCAAACATTCTTTTGGTTACGGCAGAGTGACATATATCTAGACTTTAAAACTAGACTGCACATCGGGAGGAAAAAAATAAAGAGACATTCCATTCATCTGCATTAAGTAAAATGTTTTGCAGTCCCAAAAGGATGATCTGTCAATCATATTGCCTTATCCAGGGACACTGGATGAAGGTTACAATGTAGCTTACTAATCTTCCTTTCATACGATGCCATCAACTTTTGTGGGGGGGGAGGGGGGAGGAACAGGTACAGATAGCAGCAGAAGGGCAACTTTTAATCATTTCAGTGGGCTGGAGGTAAGAACAGTTTGCTTCCCACTCCCATCATTAAAACTTCCCAAAGCTTTAAAATGGCTGACGGTGAACCAATGAAGAAAGATTTCAGTCTTTGGTGAATAGTAGGAAAGAATGCAGGACGCACCCCAGGAGCCTGCTGCTCTCACCCTTCCGTTTGGAGAAAACATGAAAAGTCATACTGAAATTTGACTATTTTGTCACTGAATTTTGGCAGCCTAATTTCATTATTATTATTATTATTTATTGGATTTATATACCGCCCCTCTCCGAAGGGACTCGGGGCGGTGTACAGGGCAATTAAAACATTATAAATAACATAAGGTATAAAAATTAAAACAGAATTAAATCAAAGCCCTAAACAATACACAGTTTAAAATTAATTTTTTAAAAAAAATTTAAAACTAAAACCCCAATCCCTCAGTCTAGGCCGGCAAGTTCAAATAGCCAGGTCTTCAGGTCGCGGCGAAATGAGCGAAGGTTGGGAGCCATCTGGAGCTCAACCGGAAGCTGATTCCAGAGGGCAGGCGCACCCAGAGAATGCTCTCCCCCTGGGGGCCGCCAGTCGACATTCCCTGACCGACGGCACCCTGAGGAGGCCCTCTCTGTGGGAGCGCACAGGACGATGGGAAGTTAACGCCGGCAAAAGGTGCTCCCGTATGGCCACCACATCCTTACAGAATGTACACCAAAGTAAAATAACACTTCTTTACTGACCTTTTTTTTAAAAAAAATCCTTGCATGAATTTTCAGCGTTTCTCAGAAAGGTAATTTTATCAGAAATGGAAATACAATTTACATCTTTCTCACCTCAAACATTTTTGAGCTGGCACTTTCTCCATCACTTTAGCACAATTGGCGCCAACTACTTTTTTCTCTTCTAACAGGAGATCTCGGAATGATTTTGGCAAAGCAGAACGCAGTGAAGAAGCCCTAAAGTAAAATAAACCAAATCTTACTACGTTGCATTTACTGATAATCCTAGTGCTATTCTTCCACCAACTAACTTATCTTTTCCAGAGGTAAAATGAACCTCTCAAAAGAATGAATCTTCATGACTGATTGACTAGGACATTAGTTTTCTGTATTCACTACTTCTGTGTTCAGTCAGTACGATGCATTGAGGAATCTGCTTTTGCTAGAAACTCTGAAATCATTCAGTTAAGGGCAAGCAATGCCTTTGGAGGGGGGCCCTTAACATAATCAATGAAAATCACAAAATAATACCATACACTGAAAGCAGTGGGCTAATGCCTCCTTAAGTAACACCAGCTGCCTGCAATTAGTGCAGGTTCGCATCCCACCAGGCTCAAGGTTGACTCAGCCTTCCATCCTTCCGAGGTAGGTAAAATGAGGACCCAGATTGTTGGGGGCAATTAAGCTGACTTTGTAATAATGCCGCTTGGGGTGTGTGAGAAAGCCCTAATAAGCAGGCATATACATAGAATGAAGGCTACTGCTAAGCTTGTAAGCCGCCCTGAGTCTTCGGAGAAGGGCGGGATATAAATGGAATTAAAATAAAAAATAAAATAAATAAATATTATCAGTAGGCTGCATGGATGATGCCTCCCCTCAGGACACCGCTATAGGACACTGCATGCCATCACTCTGCTGCGCACCCAATTACCACAGTTCTGTTTTATGTCTAAGGATATTTACCCATGTAGTATGGCTGTATTCCTCTTATCTATCTCATATTTTCTACTACCTTCTCCTGTTGGTATGATTATATATGTTGTTGTTTGTATGTATACTGAGAGCTTATGCACCGGAAACAAATTCCTTGTGTATCCAATCACACTTGGCCAATAAAGTATTCTATTCTACCAGTAATCTGACTGAACCTAATATAGCTTGGTAAATTTATAGCTCAACTACACTAAATTATACGACCAAAACCAAAAATAAGTTGCAAGGGACACACAAAGCATTTAACAGTGACTAGTCTCTACCTCTAAACTGACTTTCCTTCTTGAAGCATGGGCTGAAAATAGCTGAAGTAGGGCTTATTTTAACGGAACTATTTGAACAATTCTATTACCTTAAAATAGGGGTGAGCACAAACACATGATGGCCTTCTAAAGTTTTCCTTTCTACTATCACAACATAAAAACCATTGCACCATTTTTTTCTGTTAGATACAAAATGTTCTCCCTCTCAACAAGGCATTTCTTCTTTTCAGGCGTTGGAGTAATTGGGATGTTGTGGTTTGCACCTCCATTAAGTTTCAACAGTCTAGATGAAGAAACACGCGTACAACGTTGATGTACCATGAGTATTGCAAGCCTCCTCATGGCATGAGTTAGGCAAAGAAGGAGGTTTTTCAGTTAAAGCCCCCAAAGGTCTTAAGCATAATATGAGAAATAAACAATACTCAGAGATGAGAACCTGCTAAACCTGTTAACTGAGAAAAAAAACACCTGACCATCTGAGACTTAGGAAAGTAACAGCATAATGTATCCTGCCAGAAGAAGTCCCATCTCCCAAATAAATTGTTATGTTCTTTCACCAGAGATGTATATGCACACATACACACATATTTGGAAATTATACTTAAATCCATTTCCGAATGGTAAGATTAGCTTCTGTTCTTTTAGTCTTCTTCCACGTTTCACTCTTAACAATAATCTCTACATATTTTACTCTTCAAAGAACAATATGTATCCCCGATTCCACAAAACCGTGAAACTGGACATTATTTTTGGCAAGAAAAATGCAAGTATGTTTTAAGGTAGCCTGATTCTCCATGTCAACCAAAAAAAAAAAAATTCCAAAAGGTCCCACACCCTTCTGGCATATTTTCTTGCCAGAAAACCTGCTGGATTTCCAAGACAAGTATCTTGTTTCATTGCAAAACAACACTTCAAGAGAATGCCATATACTTGCAGCACAGAAATCTCAATTTGATGCCAAATGCCATGTTCGTTTTTAAAAATTAGTTACGCCATATCAACATATCTCAGTGTTAAGTACACCTCTGTTTTTCTCACTATTAAATTAATACTTTATTTACTAATACTATTTATTGATACAAAAACATAAACAAACTAAGCCTAAGATATTTATTTTACATGGAAACCTTAAAAACAAAGATAAATACAGTTACTCAATGAACCATGTGCATACATGAGTCTACAAATGACTCTATAAACTTTTAAAATTAAGATTTTGCACTTCCTTTGGACATAGTCATGCTCTTGGTACAAACTACCCAATATTTCCAAAGAACACACCCACCCACCCGCGTAGTGATACTTCATGGTCTAAAGGAGGTTCTTTTCCTATCTTGAGATGCTAGGGATGAATCAAAAATTTACATTCAAATCGGTATTGTCCTTCCCATAGATGAGCCTGAAAAAAAACTGAAATGACCCCAATAAGCAGTAACCTAAAAAAATAAGAAGGTTCATACCACACAGTCGCTGGTTTTGTAGTTTTGGGAGCTGTAGATAGCACAACTGCATCTGGCACAATCTCTGGGTTGTTATCCTTAGCAGCCAGAGCCATCAGTTTCTTTTGCTTCTGAGAAATTTTATTTCCATGAGAAGTGGCTCTACTAAAATTAGACACAGAAATGTAACATTATGTTACTAAAGTTTATCAAAAAGAATGTAACCAAAGACTGTTAGTCACAACACTAATGGATTATATATTGCGAATTTAGAAAATTATTTGCCGTTGTCTAAATTTATAATTAGAATAATAGCAGTTTCTAAAAGAAATATTCCTAATTGTGATTGTGTATCTATATAATGACCCATGTTTACCACACGACTTCTGCACTACTAGTATTAATTTTTAATCCAAGACTGAAACTTCAGAAACATTGTTTGTAACAAAGGTGTTGTGTTTTTTTTTAAAAAAGATACCCAACAAATTAGGACTTTAATACTCATCAATGAAATTGATTGTATTGCACCCTTTTTACTAACCATGAATTTATTTTTGGCATGCCTTCACATTTCTGCAAATTTTCTTCACTTTCCATAATAGTTCTTAAATCAACAGCAGGAGGACTGGCAGGACTGAATAAAAAAAAATACAAATTGTTCATTTTTTAAGATATCTATTTTTACTTACATTCCAGTTGCCAAACACCATTGTAGCCTTCTATATGTAACCGGATGTATAATTTATGTCTACCTCCTCAATTATGGCAAACCTCAAATAGAATGTTTTCGAATGAACGTTTTATTTATATATATTTTTCAGGAAACATATACACCAAGGATACTTTTAGATCCACTAACAACACTCAGTAAAATGTTTAAGATAGAATCTTAGGAAATATGCGTGGTTATTTTTCTTTTAAAAACTATCATGAATTAATTATTACAGATGGAAAATTTGAAACTGCAACCAAACACAATTAAGCTTGCAAGAGTTCTCACTGAAAGGCAGAAATTAGCAGGCTATGCAGAAATACATTAATGTTTTGTGCAGAATGACCACAAACTAGCCATAAAGTCAGGTGATTTCATTCTTCAAAAATCATTGTTATGAAGGCCCTGCATTTTAATGGAGAAGTTCACATTCCACAGACAGAGGACAGAATTTGACAAAGGCAGAAACACAGAGAAAATGTATACCTAAAAGAGCCGGCAACCCAGTTGGAAGGACTCACATAGGTGCTTTTGTTACTAGGAACACTCTGTGGAAGAGACCGTTTTTGCACTGATGATCCATGACAGATTTTTATTTCTTTATTGGCAGGAGAAACAAACGTATTTGAAATACCCATTTTCTCTTTCACCTGTAGTCAAAACATACGGCCATTACATTGTTACAGAAAAGGAACCTTATGAACTTTTCAGATAATAAGAGTTCAATCTATTTTGGCTGAAGTCTACAAAGGCAATTATTCTCTCTCTCTTTATCTTATTTTAAAAGCTAGTTCTCGTGTCACATTGCAATGCTTTTAATATTCTTCATCTCGGGAAACCACCCGGACAAACCCTACTGACTTTTGTGCCACTTTCTCCATTGATTTTTATTTCTCCCTTTAAATAATTTACATGGCCACCTGTGTCACAATAATGATTCTGGGAAGCCCATGAAAACTGAAGCATGAACCCCACAGCAATTCAATGATTTCATTCTCCAAGAAGTTTGGAAAGGAGGGCTGTTTTGGCCTGATGTGCTCTAGGAGCTTTTTGTAAACAAGTGTTTTGGCACGCAACACTACAGGAGCTTTTGCTCTTCTGCCACTCAGGCGTCATTTTTATTTTTAAATTTTTTATGCAACTGAACCCAACCTTGCTCATCCCGGCAGTCGGGCCGGTACACCTGGCGAGTAATGGGAGCTCTAAAATGGCGAAGGTGAGCTGGGACACTGAAGTGCAGGGCAGCAAGGATCTCAAAAGGGCAGGTTGGCAAAAGTGACCGAGACTGGGATGGGGATGGAGCAGCTGCAGCTTCCCAGGATGTGGCAACCCCCCTGGAGCACGTGGCTCTGGGTCTGCTTGCTGCCCTGCAAGGCCGGGTCCAGAGTGGCCCAAAGGCAGAGATGGGGGGGGAGGAGGAGAGACAGCTGGGGGGAATTGGAA
Organism: Vipera berus; assembly: GCF_964194415.1. NCBI lineage: Eukaryota > Metazoa > Chordata > Lepidosauria > Squamata > Viperidae > Vipera > Vipera berus. The sequence continues at coordinate 240,576,803 of NC_138202.1, forward strand.
TGCCTCTGCAGTTTAAGTGCAGGTGAGCTGCCAAGTGCCCCTACATTTCGATCACATAACCACATAACTCTGGGCACCTGCTGTATTGACCATTTTTCAGCACTTTCACAATTTCAACGGTTGCTGAATGAATGGCCATAAATCAAGGATTACCTGTAAATTATTCTCCACTAAGCAAAAAGCCAATTTTATGTGGCATAATATTTTGCAGACTACAAAGCCACAATCTGTAGTGGAGGGTTAACATCTGCAGAATTCAGGAAATAGCCCCACTGTAAATGAAATACACATAAACCGCCAAAGTCCAATAGACGGACATGGCAGTTTAGATAAGAAAGCATCTCCGCTTAGTCATTTAACCATTGGGTATAGTTATTCTGTCTCTCTAAAAAGCTTTATTAAAGTTTAGGCTGCATTTAATGTATCAGTATTAAGGAAAAACAATCGGCAAACACAAACCTCAGTTTTATCTGTACAGAGACCTGCTGTGAAATCAGGAGACTGCAAATCTCTGGGACTGTTCACTCCCACAGAACTGCCTTCAGAATCAGATGTCAGCATTTCAGGAAGGGATTCAACAGAATTAGCTTTATCCAGTTTCAATATTCCTGCATGAACTGGAGGGGAGGTGGGGGGGGGGGCAGAAACACAAAATTATCTTGGGACAAATCAGTAATGTCCAGGGAAGCAAATCTATTGATACTGCATTCTATCGGGAGAACGGATCACTGTGCTGTACAACAATGTTCCTGAATCTCAGCCACTTTCAAGATGCGTGGATTCAATTCCCAGAATTCCCTTGTCGGTTGGGGATTAAAAATCAAGTTGCTGAGATCCAGAAAGACTGCTCTAGTAGTCGGAGTGCCTGCTCAAATTCACAGAGAAAGGGATCACCACAAATCACCTCTTTCAAACATGGGAGTCTTCAGGATCCGCTCTTTTATGCACAATTTTCAAGACGCCCATTGCCTCACACTGTCACTTCTGGGGAACAAGGTGGCAATATTTTTTCTCCTTTGCTGCGGAGTTGGAACACAAGAATGTGTGACCTCTTAAATACAAATTACACTATTTCAGTCGTTTCAAGGAAACATTTTGAAACAGCATTGCTTCAAGCATGGAATGATTTTCTGAGGAATTGAAACACCTCTTTCAAATTTTCAGTTCAAGATTGCACGCCTCAGTCATGTAGTTGCTTACATGAAAAAAAAGATTGGTACATTTTCTTCTTACAGAATAAATTTATCATTTGGAAAATGTAACACAATCTTCCTTTTAATTTTCCTTTAGTAAGGTTAGGAGGGCTACAACCCATTTAATTTTCAATTAAGAATGTAGCAAAAAATAGTATTGTTTTTACACAGTCACTATTTTTACACATATTACGTTTAATAGTATTAATTTCACACAATTCAAAAATGTCATTCTGAAATGTTACTTTAAAGCTACACAAAAATGACATGAAAAAAATAAGTAATCTGCTATGTGCAGGACACTAAATATATTTTTTATTATAGGGAACTCTAAAATGCTCAACTATTTAACTCAATGTAAGTTAAGTCTATGTGACTGACACAGGCAGAAATGCTCTGTCTGAAATACTATTGCACCCATTTTAATTAAATAATCATTGTATAATCAAGGAAGTGTTATTTTTTGTAAAAAAAACCTTCTTAAAATATAAGGGTAGATTATACTCAGAAAGTGATGAAGTTTTTGGGGCTTTACTGCTGTCAAACAAAGAATATTTATGTGTATGCTTGATGTAACCATTAAGATCAATGAGGCTTGAAGTAGTCACTTTGGATAGTGAGATGGGCAGCATATAAATTTAATTAATTAATTAATTAATAAAGCATTACTTCAAAATAGTTCCCAGCTTAAACCTGAACGAAATTGAAACTCAAAGACTGAAAACATCTGGAGTTCAAATCTATATTCACCATTTCTTGAGCTGTGTGTTTAATCAGCAAGTTTATATCTTAATAAGTCTTGTGTTAATAAGTAAACATTGTTATAATAAGTAAACATTATAACTAGAGTATGCATTCATTAAGAGGAACAATGTGTATTTACATGTAACATGGTTACTAAATCATATCATGCAATTCTTGTGTGTTTGGGTTATTGTAATTTTTCAGATAACTATATCATTCTGATCCTCTCTCTTTACTGAGATATCTGTAAACTGCAGCCACCTCCCAGTATTGTGATCAACTTTACAGAAAAGAAACTTCAACATTTGAATTTCACAAGACATTGTAGTATTTTTCATTTTACAATCTCCTTTTATGTGATCTCTCCATGGACTAATGGCAGTAAACTCGTTGTGTATGATGTTATAGGAAAAAAAGCACTGTGGTTGTTGGATATGTATTAACTTGCTTCAGCAAAAAACCCCAACACTTCTTAAATTTTACCTCCTTGAATGAATGTAAGGGGAAGATATATATAAAAAAGTTAACATGAATCTTGCTTCAAGTAATTAAAATGATGGCATCTTTTTCTGGTATTCTGAAAACTGTCTCCAGTTCTCTGAAATGACCAACAAAGTAAAGTGGCTGTGCATGTATAGCTTTTAAAGCAGCTACACAAGATGTGAAAAGGACATAGCTCCTGTAATGATTCAAAGAGAGCTGCTTCATTCGTGCTATTGTGCATTGTGAAACATCTCTTACAAACTCTTTCAACAAATCTAGCACACAATGCTCTTCCTTTATGAATTAATTGAACCTTTGTTGTTGTTGTTGTTGTTAGTTGCGAAGTCGTGTCCGACCCATCGCGACCCTATGGACAATGTTCCTCCAGGCCTTCCTGTCCTCTACCATCTTCTGGAGTCCATCTAAGCTCACGCCTACTGCTTCAGTGACTCCATCCAGCCACCTCATTCTCTGTCGTCCCCTTCTTCTATTGCCCTCAATCTTTCCCAACCTTGGGCTACATCAAATTCCTAAGTTAATTCTAGCACTACAAAAAGCCCCAGCCACTGTAAGCCGTGTGTTAAAGTTCATGCTTTATAATTGTGCCATTATGTAGGAAGTTACCTAAAATCACTCTTAAAAAAATAGATTAGCTCTGCTTTTTGCCACTAACCTGTAGGTGGATTCTGTATAATATCTGACAGATTATACCCTCCTGAACTGTCGGAACGTCTTCGAGGTTTCTTTTTAGCCTTTGCTTTAGCTTTCTTGAGGAGTGCTTCTCTAATTTAAAAAAAACAACACAACCAATATTGATTTCCATCTCACTAATTCCTTCAAAGTAATTAAAGTGATCATTGGTACCCTGTAATCTCTAGGCAACAGGCAGACTCCTCATCCTTTTTGCAGACAACATATTGACATTCACTGGCACGGTTTCCCATTATATTGAGAAAGGAAGCACATAACAATTGTAGTAATTCCCCTTAACACAGCAAAAGCTCAGTGGAAAACACCCCTCTCTATAGGGAAGAATTCCACTAATTGTGTGTTGCTGCCCCATCAACTGTGGTAGACAGCCCCAGACATCAGAGAAAGACCTAAAACATTATTATTCAGGATTATTCAAACCTGGCAACTTTTATGATATGTGTACGGCAACTTCCAGAATTTCCCAACCAGATGCATCACGCGTCTTAAAGGTGCCATTTTCCAAAAAAAAACACCCTGATTTGAAATGTCCTTCCCTCTTACTAGAGCTTTCCAGATTAAAATTTCTCCAAATTCAAGATCAATGGTTTTCTAGCTCAATTTAGAAAAACTTTTAATTCCATTCCAAGGTTCCTTTAGTACTCTGCAATTTACCTTGTACCGTAACACTAAAGTGGGCTTACTACTCATAGTACAGGCTGGCTAGGTTCAACACCTGAACACTGAAGCTGCCTAACCTCTTCTCTTCCTTCTTGTTTAGCTTGAATCAAGACCATGGAAACTACAGCAGCCATTTATAGTACTCAAGAAGTATCAAAGAAGATCTTCTAAGACAGACATGTCAAACACAAGGCCCGGGGGCCAGATCCGGCCCGTGAAGTGGTTTCATGCGGCCCGCGAAGCCATCCTGGAAACAGTGAGGGAACGGCCCCCACTGCCTTGGCCCTGGCCCAGAGACCCTCCTCCTGCCAGAGACCCTCAGATCTGTCCCACTCCTGCCCGGGCCCCCATAGGCACCCTTGATGCGAACGATGTAGAGCTGGCCATGCCCACCCAGTAGGCCATACACACTTTAGCAATGCCCACCCAGCAGGCCACGCCCACCCAGGCCACACCCACCCGGCCCCCTGAGGGCAACTGCAATGCTGATGCGGCCCTCCATGAAATTGAGTTTGACACCCCTGTTCTAAGAGAAGAGAACACAACTCTCAGCTGTTTGAAGGCTGGACCAGACTTTCTGCAGCGTGGCAAGCGTCCTTCAAAGTTTTTAAGAGTGAAATTGGTGCTTTTAAGGCATTACAAAACTTTCAATACACATTGTGCCTCCTTTGCCCCTCCCCCAACAATAAAATGGGCCCTGTTCTTTGAGCCTGTTGACTCGGGGAAAGGGAGGGGGAACCTCTGAAGTCTGGCAGTCCCACTTTATTAAGAAAGATATTTAATTCCATTCCAAATGTATGACTGTTTCTTAAATATTAGTGCTATATGGAGTGGCAGTACTTCAGAGCCCTCCGGACTGTCTTCTCTGGAGTGAAGCAGGACTCAAAATCCTGCAATCTAAGTGACAAAGTGTGCTACTTTGCTCAGGTATTGCTTTTCAGCATAAATGGTTTTACACATGGGCAAAAGACTGAAGGCCAATGCAAACAGCAGCCCCAGAGTAGCAGCTCTGAGGCTCTACTGTAACACATGGAGCTGCACTTAAAGGCTACTTCACTGAAGACTCAATTGGAAGAATGAAGACCTTCATTCAGAAGAATTCAGAAGACGGAAGAATACTTCTATCAGAAGAAATAGAATTCTCACTGCAAAGCTTGCTCTGTGTTCCGTTCCTCTTTTAGGAAGACAAAGGTTTCTCCTTCCTCAGGCTCCAGAGAACTAATATCAGGACCATCTTGGTATGGAGTAATTACTCTGCGCTCCATAGCGGGAATCTGCAACATTATAACATCTTTTTAATTTGGAAATTTGGAGGGGGGGGAAAAGGAAAGTATCAAATTTATATTTGAAAAAGCTGTTAGGATGCTTGAATTCTGGGGGGGGGGAATGTAGAGTTTAAAGAGTGCTACAATGTTCTAACAGTGTTATATAATGAATGAATGAATGAATCTCAGAGAACAATGTATAAAAAACACATATGCAGCCTTCTTTATCAAAAAGTAGAAAATGTTCATGCATTTTTACTTCTATTATACAAAATGAAACATTGTTTTTTGCTGCCACAGAAATGTAATGCAATATAAAAAGAAAATCAACTGAACTATATTATTCTCTAAATCAACTTTTTCTGCAAAGAAAAAAAGCAACATCAGGGTTGGCCAATCTTTTCAGGATGCACCCACTCCTATGCATTCATAAATGATGTCAAGGACAGTAAAAATTAAAAATGAATTTACCAAAATCTCACAATATTTGGGCTCTGGATAGTAACGCCAAATTTACAAGCATGAATGCTGGAATATCATGGTATTTCTAGACCTAAAACCTGAAAGTTATCATAGAGAAATAATGAAATATTGAATAGGGATGTTCCAAAAGTTTCACATTAATTGCAAGCATCTTGGTTCCCACGTATGTATTCCATGCTACCATCAGTTGTGCTGCTCAACTGGTTATGCTACTTTCAAAGCTGCATTGCTAATACTAAAACTTATGTTCTTTTACAAAATGAGCAACTACTCACTCTGCCAAGATTCACTAGTGCATTTCATTTTATTTGGAACATCCCACAATATCTTTCTATAATTTTAATGAAGCATGAGACTGCTATCAATGCCACTTATAACCCCAAATAAACTGGGAAGAGAATTTCAATTTTTTAAAAAAATAACTTCAAAATAAACCTTATCACTTAGTCTTCACCCAGATACCATGTTTCCCCGAAAGTAAGGCCTACCCCCAAAATAAGCCCTAGCTTGATTTTTTTGGAGGTGGGCCCAATATAAGCCCTTACCCCAAAATTAAGCCCTTAAAAATCAAGCTAGGGTGGGGGCGGGGGTGTGGATCTGTCCCACGTGCCCCGCACCTACTTATCTTGCAGCCAGGCCTCTTCTCGCCGGCCCACTTCTTCTGAGACGTTTTCTGCAGCCAGGCCTGCATTTCTCAGTCACAGGCCTTTCCAGCCAAGAACAGAGCTATGGATTGAATTCATAGCTCGATACTCAACTGCGTAGACCTTCTGGAAAGGCCTCTGACTGCAAAATGCAAGCCGGAATGCAGCTGCAGAATGAAGCTTCTCCTTCAGCCCCAGAAGTGGACCTGCTGGGCGGGGCTGTCAGTGCCAGAGGTAAGACATCCCCCCAAAATAAGACCTGGTGCCTCTTTTGGAGGCAAAAAAAAAAGACCCGGTCTTATTTTGGGGGAAACAAGGTACCTGGAAATTTTATCTTTTGTGTTAATTTAAATTGCAGCCTGTAGTCTGTTTTAGCTAATCAGTGCAGAACTCACCATTTTTCTGTAAGAGATAGAAAGATCTTTCAAAACTTCATCACTTAAAACATCCAGAACTCTGACAAATACAAATGAAATGTGATTCAGTAATTAAATCCTGCTGTGCCCCAGCAGTAATCAATGAAAGGTGAACATATTGATTTCTGAATATTTTTTAAAAAATTGTTTTCTTAAAGCATAGAGTATACTAGGCTTAAGTTCTAACTGACCGGAATTGAGAAAAGAGGCATTTTGAACTTGGACAAAACAGCACCTTGAAATGGATGCATTCCATTGGAGCAAAATTTGAAACCTGTCAAAATGTTTTATTTCACCCTCAAAATACAATTTTTGGAATGTGTATGTTCTGATATGAGGTCAGAACACTCAAATCGGCTGTTTTAACTTCAAAACTCTTCATATGTGAAAACAGAATTGGTTTAATAGCAGCATTTAAAGAAAAAAAATTTACACCTCATGTAGGTATATATTCAAACTGTGGGTGTTTTTATTAAATATATGGATTATGTTAATTATTATAATTCTGTTATTCCTATTTTTAGTACTTTTGTCCTGTTTCAATTAAAAAGCAGAAGAAAATCTTGCCTCTAGACAGTTTGATTTTGATGTCTAGGTTTCATATTTCCAAATAGGAGAGAGGGCTAAAGGATGTGTAATCATTCAGTAAGACATATAGATAAGGCCCTGCTCTTACCGTGTTTCAAGTATGGCTGCCATGTTTAACACAATGAACTGCAAGCAGGACTGTTTTAGCTGTTCAGCATTGTAGGTGGCTGAAAATTCCAGGAGCTCAGCAGTATTCTTTAAAGTCACTGAAATTTATAAATATTTGTTATTTATTTGGAGAACATGACAAATAAGGTGATCACTTTTCACCTGGTGCCAATTGTACAGGATCTGTACATCAAGAAAGGTCTATAACCATATTTCAGCATACTCACAAGGTTCTAGGGAGTTTTTTTTCAATGCATACTCAGATCACACTGACAGCAAGAATTCATGGAACACAGATTGAAAACTTTGGGTAACTGCTCTTTTTTTTTAAGAATGGGATTTGTTCTTCCATGATTAATAAACAACATGACCATGTGCTCACTGTGACACAAATTTCTACATTATTTTAATAGGAAATGAAAGTACAACATTCTGAAACAAAAACTCACATTTTTCTGTAATGGCTACTTCACAAATTTCTTTTAACCGTAACATAAGGAGCTGGTCTGCCACCACAAGAACATTGCAGATGAATTCCACATTTTGAGATTCTGAAAATCAGTGAAAAATTGCAACTTGAACAAATTTTCAACTCACTCTACTTACTGTCCATGAACCAATATCATCACATGCTACCATTTGTAGTATATTAATTCACTTTACACCTAATGGTTTCAAATGATTGAATAAGAATATGCAAGTTGCCCCCTAGAAATACTTCTATTTCATTTTCCACAATGAATTACTCTTTTACCCTTTTCCTCATTTCACCTTTCTACAAACATATTTTCAAAAATATCTTACTATTTGTAACAGTTACTGTGGGGAATATAGGATGCTAATTTTAAATGAAGAGCGTTCCTTCCTCATGTAATCTTGGCCTCACCTGAAGTGGAGTTTCATACCAGTTTGGAGCTGTCCATACTACTTTCTTTTTTACCCCCAATTTCCACTACCGATGTTTATCTTATCCCTAATTATGTGCAACATGAATTTTCTCAAAGGATACTCAAACGTCCTATTAATTCCTAACACTACTCATTTTTATTCTGGTAATGTAAGAGATGTCAATGCCCTTACCATTTACTGCAACAGCTTCATCTGTGTAAATATAATCCAGGATGACCTGCAGGATTTCAGATGGGAATGGCAACTCTAGAGATGCACAACATGTTGCCTACATGAAAAGGAGTTTACACAAACATTTTCAGTGCAAATCCACTTTATAATCCAGGACAATTTTGCTAAGAATTTTCAAAACAAGTCGTCAGATTTCAAGAGACATATGCTGCCCACACAAAATAACTATTAAGAAATCAGTATCTATGATTTTCAGATAATGAACATCATTTGCTTATTCTGTTGATAGTTCACACTGGTATATGTTATATGAGAAATTAGGTTGCTTTCATTCTTGAAAATCAGGAGGGATTTTCCCAAAATTGTATTATCCAAGGTATGCCTTTTCCCATGACAACTGGATTAATGCTTCCTACATTTTAGCATAATAAGTACAAAAGCAATATATTTAACCAACGCCGGTTTCTACATGGGTTGTGCTTACATACCTCTTATCTGAAAGATGATGGAAACCTATCCAACGAAGAGACTTCACAGAATTATTTATTTCCAATGAGATCAGTTGCCAGAAAGCTAATGCGCAGAATAAAGCTAAAAAGCAGTTGGCAGGCTCTTCTGATAGCAACTGCTTTGGATCCATACAAGCCCTTATGTTCTCATAGTATATTGTATGGGAATTAATGATACAGTACATCACATCCACGCCTCATCTATTGTTCTGAACTATCAAGCCAAATGCAAACAAGGGGGAAAATTTCATATAAACACAGTATCCTGAAGACATAACTGAATTATTTCAAAAATTTTGGCAATACTCCATTTTGGAAAATAATTGTAAGGGAGTCTACTAAATGCTCCATAGCTATTAGTCATCCACTGGCACTTTCAGTATACACTAATTTGAAAAAGACTCGATCTGATTTCATGCTTTCAAGATTTAATAGAAAAACCATTGAACATTCACACAAAAAGAATTCCCAGTGCAATTGGGGAGTGGGGGGGAAGGCTTGGATTACTGTTACATAACACTAATATGTGCACGTTATTAGTGATATAACAAGCCATGCTCATTCAGGCACAGCCCTAGGAAATGAAGTGCCAGATCCAGCAATAAATCAATTGCCTCTGTTACCATTACCAACAACCCATGAAATCTCTGTTTTATATTTTATTGTACTGGATGTCGCTTTTAACTTTCAGAATGGTTTACGAGTTGGGCAACTTTAGAAAGTTGAGTGATAAATAATAAATGTGCCACTTAACTAGCCACAGTTAAGGCTATGGAAAAATCTATTCCGTTGCAATCAGGAGAATAGCAAGGAACCCAAGCATTCAGAAAAGAGGACATAGCAAAATGGAAATAAATGGAGTACAAGAGTGAAGAATCAAAGAATCTTCCAAAATGGGATCAGGGGTTAATAAATGTGGTAAACAGAATGCCTAATGGCTTCACCAGACCACATGGACTTCACTACGAGAGAATATGTGACAATAGGAAAAAGGGGGTGGCCTTGCTCCAGGATCCAGATATCGGCTGGGATTATACTGGCTGGCACAGTATGAGAAAAGAATTGCTGCTGCTGCTGTCGTTGTTACAGTGGCTTTTTTTAAAAATCACAAATACAATTTCTATAAAAGTTAACTAATCCTACTAAGGTCTACCAAGGCCACTTCTAATAGGCAGTGAGGACATTTTAATTTTCTTCCATGTGAACAGTTTTATTATTAACTATTTAATACTTCCCTTTTCCCTCAATATCTGAAGTTTTTCCCACTGAGCAAGGTCCTGCTTCCCACTGTCATATTTGTATACATATCATGTCATTAAAATCTATCAATATAGTGAAGCTAATATTTAATACTAATTATAAGTATTAAAATGAAGTATGCATTCTTTAATCAATTATACAAAAAGCAAATGCTTTTTTCTTGAATGATTTTCATTCTTAACAGGCATCTATAGGGCATTACTTTAATATACTTCATAATAAATTATTTTCTTCACATAATCCCCAGTAAATACTTTTGCACAATTTCTTTTTTAAAAAAGGCATTGGTAACGCATCTGCACACTCACCTCAATCCAAGAGTTGCTCAGCATACTGTGAAAGTAGTCTGCAAAGGAGAGAGATTTCATTCGGACACATATTAAAAAGACATGGAACTATTAATAAACTAGCCCGAGCCACTTTATATTATACCTACCAAGTCTGGCACAGAGCACACATTTGTGGCATGGGAATTCCTTTCCATCTTTAGACTTGATAGTCACGTCACAAAGGTGCGAACTGGGGAAAAAATTACGTTATATAGAATACAATATATACAAAGATTATACTAATTATTCAAAACAGCAATTTATTCCTTACAAAGCTTAAGAGGTAAACACACAATGTATTTATTTGTTTTTAAAAAAGCGTGCAATCACGAAAGCTTCAGCCTTTTTTCAAACATTAACCAAAGATGGAGCTGACAATCTTTCAAGCAATGTACAAGTTCAGCACCAGCTATCTTTATCTGTGACATCCTAAAGTTTGGTACCCAGAACTGCTGTACACACGAGAGTTTTGCAAAGCATTTCAAATCTGAAACATTTTAAGCTTAAAATGGATTGATTGTTCCAACCACAGTGGGAGTGACCCAACGCTGTTCTACCTGTAGTGAAAGTATTTCAAGCTCAAAGCAGTAAATATAAACTCAAATCATTTCTGCCATAGTCACAGTGGGGTCATAATATTTCTGGTCAAGTTGGGACTATCAATTGTGATTACAAAATATTCAGAAGAGACTGGCAAAAGCCAGGAAAGAGGAATTCTCTAACTCTACTAGACATGTTCAGAGCTCAAAGTGTGTATTTTGAGCTTGGAATACTTTCCTTATAGAAGGAGCAACATTTTCATTGTCACTATGTTTGGAAACATTTTAAGCTTAAAATGCTCCAGATGTAGAGCTTTCTTCAGCTATATTTCATATATTACCATAATAGAAAGCCATTTTGCCTTCTTTGCCTTTTTAAATTTCTGAATATTTTTCTATGATTTGTCTTAAATGATGCCAATATAAATCATCTTGAATATAAAAATCATTCAAGAATAAAGCAATAACTGCTTTTTGCATAACTGATTAAAGAATGAATACTTAATTCTATTTAATATCTATAATGAGTATTAAATATTAGCTGCACTATATTGAGTTCTTCAAATAACTCTTATCAATTCTAGTCCATTAAATCTGCTCTTGAGCTTTCTTACATAATCACATGAAATACTTCTAAGGTCATATTCTTCTTGCTCTAATTTTTTTTATTTTAAGTCGTCATTTTGCAAAAAGAAATTTATGATCGAAACCAACAATCAATGCCAGATCTTGTCCTTGCTGATTGAACAAAGATCCTCCCTTTTTGTTTGCAGACATCAATTTCATTTCCTCTTGCCCATCTAGAAATGTGCATTTGTAGAGAAATATTTTAAGTTTGGAGAATTTGTTATAAATATTGAAATTATTTTTGCTATAAGTATTGAAATTATTTTCGCAAAATTCTTACCAGTTACTATCTTGCTTTACTTTATACACCAAAGCCATTTTTCCACTATCTGAGATGCTTTCCTCCCTTAGCTCCTTAGATATCCTAACAGCATATATTTCTGGTGTTGTTGAGCCAGCAAGTTGTTGCAAGTCACAATGCATGGTGTTCATCCTCCAATTCCTCTGCTTCTAGGGTTGTAGCTGTATCATCAAATTTCTGATTGCTTTGCCTAGCATTCAAGTTGAGATTATTCTATCATTTCTCGGGCTGTATAGCAGAACTGACTTTGACTTCCCTTTGCTAACTGATGCTCCGCTATTTTAATATCTTCTTGCCTGCATTAGATCCAATGTTACTCTGATGTGTTCCGTTCTATTTCAATTCGCTAATTCCAGGAATGTCAATGTCCAGTACTGACATTTCTATCTGACAACATCATGTTTGCTTTGGTTCACCATTCTGCCATTCCACATACCAATGTTGCAATGCTAAACTTTCTTTTGCTTCTGGGCACATCAGGATTGGCTTCAGTCCAAAATAAATCACTAGCATTACTTGTAATACCCTCTGCTCTGTCCCCAAAGCTCATTGGACAGCTTCTGACCCAAGGAGTTACCTTCTAGTATAATACTGACATTGAATGGGTTGCGAGGGTCCATTTGGTTTTCTTGGCAGAAAATTGGAGTGGACTGTCATTTTCTTTTCCAGTGGATCTTGTTTAGTCTTATCCCTCTACTAAGTTCAGCCTCTCATGTATGACTCTTCTTGGATTGGTACACTCTAGCATAGTTCATAGCCATCATTGAGATGTGAAACCCCTTCACCGCAATTCATGAGGAGTAATTTCTACATTACACTTTGGTTTATTTGGCCTTATAATCCCCACCTCTTCCAAATCCTATAAACTCACCATTTTTTCTGACTGAACTTTGGTTTGTTGCCATTTTTTCTGTTCACAACATTAACTCTTCCATTTTCTATCCTGATTCCATCTAGCCTACACGAAGAAAAATAAATAAAAAAGTCACATTTGTAGAGGGAAATCATAGTTATTACAAGAATTTATTTTGAAAGTAGCAATAAATAACCAATAGAAAATTTATCTGCCAAAGTTCAATACATGGTATTTTTCCAGTAATCAATGCACTTTTTTTCAGAATTAGAAAAAAGTCAGCTTTTGCATGCATTTATTTGTCTATGCCAGCAAAGTAAAAAGATTATGGAGGCTTCCTAGAAACAGGAAAGGAATTAGGGAAGCTAAACAGGATTTGCAGCATTACTTCAAATCCTTGGTAAAACCCGTAACTAATTTGTATAATTTTGTTATTATACTAATGCAGTAGAATGTACAACTTATACAAACAAGATACTACTTCTGTTGTTAAATTTTCTGCATATTTGTAAATGATTTCAGCTGTTTGGTTCAAACAGCAAGGTGGAACCCTCCTCTTAAGAATATTTTCTGTTCACAAAACTTTGCTACAATTGTACGTAACTAAATACCAAAAGCCTTATATTTCCAAATATTTTTTTCTGAATGTAGAATACTACCCATTACCAGACACATCAATATTGATCCAGATATTTAACCTGAAGATTAAACTACTATGTACAAAATCATAAAATGGCATCACATACCTTGAACTTAAATTGCTAAGACCAAATTTCTTTGCAGCAATTTGCAACATTTTAACAAGGTTCATTTCTTCTCCAAAATCTTTGCATTTTTTAGAAGTGGGTTTTGATTTACTTCTCTGTTTTTCATTCATCATCTGTACTTGGTTGCGTCTATAAACTGCAAATGCCGACTTGTTATTAACGTCCCCATGAATAGCTATTTTATTCAAGTTTGTAATTAAGTTGTCTTCATTCTCTTCCACTCTTTCTTTGCACACCATTCTGGGACTGTAGCCATGAATCAGCAGATCACATGAGTCTGTGTAAATGTACTGGAGAAGGTACATAAACAAGTCTGGATGAAGTTTCTCCATCACAAAGAAATCACAACCAACTTCGTCTTTATCTTTACGATAAAGGTCAGCAGAATCTAACCAATTTGGGTCTGATACAAAGAGTTTCCGGAAAAAATCAGAGCGTATTGCCAACATGTATTTGTGCACAGGAAAAGTCCGTGTGCCAACCTGGAAAGTAACATCATGGATGGTGTCCATAACTTCAGCTTCTGTCAACAACTTTCCAAAATCTTCAGTAATGGCGGATCTTGACACATTGGGAATTTCATACAAACTGGAAAGAAAAACGCATGCAAGCATTAATTTTTCCAAGAAATCCAGCTGTTAATATATTCTGTAAAAATCTTCAGGTTTAACAGAAAGAGAAAGCAACAATTTTAAAAATAGGAATTTTTACCTGCTGATGAACACGAAACAAAAACACAATGAAGGAATACAATCTTGCCCAGGAGATATACAGTAAACGCCTTTTAGATATGGACAAATATATCCTATCTTTTGGAAGAGGGAATGCCGGAAGCTCTCAGCTGCTGAATATAAGTGTCTTGAATAAAGAGCACTCATTCACATCTATGTTTTAACAATTAAAAAAAACATTTTCCTGTTCTGAAGGTTTAATATGCTATTAATTCTTATTGTACTTCAACTCATATTTTGCTTGGTTTTTAAAACATAGCCCAATATTGTTTTCTCTGCTGACAGCAAAGCTGGGTTAATCACCCTCTTCTCAGTCAGGTAAGAGTATAAACTTGAATGCTAAATATTAATGAGGTAAGAGCTTGACTAATTTGCATAAAGGAATGAATAATCAGTAGGATGAATTTTCGGTTCAGAAGCACTATTCCCTCCAGAAGTTGCAAAGGGAAAGGTTATTACAATAGGTAATCAAACCTTGTTTTGGGATCTGACTGTAAAACAGCAAAATTACATCCATTAGGATCTGTTGTAATACTGACTGCTCTGTGCACAAAAGCAAGTTTCTCAAGTTGTATTCGTTCATATGCATTATTTGCATCACAGGATGAGATATCACTTGAAGAATTCTGAAGATTTGACACAATATCTGTAAAATTAAAAAAAATTAATTAGGTGATCAGCAGAGGAAGATAAAATATTTTTATCTGAATTATTTTACCGAGCCCACTAATGCTAAAAGTTTATGGATTCAACTTTCTATTAAGAACCATTTCTAGCTTGCATTCTAAATTGTTCTTGTAATCAGGCCCAAAACCACAAGGTGACTTGGCTTGCTGTCCGTTTCCTCTCTGGGCTTCTAAATTTTCACCTACAATTCAGCCAAATGAGGATTTCCAAAACTTTGCAACGAACTTAAGAGTAAGAGTAAAGACAGACGATAATGATTCTTTTTTTTTCTTTCTTTAAGAGTTCTTAGTTCTAAAGGCTACATCCTTTTCCCACAAAGACACTGCTACCACAGTGATTCTTCATGATGTTGGATTTTATTTACATATTTATTTATTTAAGCAAGATTCATTTTTTTGGGGTATTAAGCACTTGTTAGGCTTAAGCACAAGACAAGCAGGCTCCATCTTAGGGATTGTCTAAGGGCTGCAGCTCACACAGGTTACTTGTCCAGACATAGTGTGGACCTTCCCTCTAACCAGAGTGCAAACACCTTCAGTCCACATTTGTGAACGAGGCAAGGTTGTTGCTTATCTGCACCATGAAATATCTCTTCAGAATTCTTCAAGGGATATCTCATCTTATGATGCAAACACCGAACACAACTAGAGAAACTTGCTTTTGTGCACAGAGCAGTCGGTATCACAGCAGATCCTAATGGATGTAATTTTGTTCTTTTTAGATCCCAATCCCTCTCTCTGAGCAAGAAAATGGAGAAATTTTTTCAATGTTTTAAATTTAACTTTCAATCTTGCAGCAGAACTGGATGAGGAAATGGAGAAGACTGGCAACTATGCCTAGGAAAAGAAAAGAACCAGCACAGTTCTCAGCCTAATGGAAGCTGAAATCTGAAAGAAGCTGGAAAAAGCAGGAAAATCAGAGTGGAGCATTTTGCTTTGGGAATCTATTTTTCTCTAAGGAAAAGATAAACAAGGAGAGCAAGAAAATTTCATTAGAAAGTTGATATTTATTTGACTACGTGATACTAGTTAAGCCTTGCTGTCTCTTGTGCTTTTATTTTCTGTGGAAGTTGGATGTGTATCTCGTTATTCCTATCACAGGCTACATCCAACATTTTGGATGAGGGTTCTTTATTAACTTCTTAGGAACTAAAAGATACCCTACAAGCAGTCTCTATTTTAATCACACTAATTGTAGCAAACCACTGCCATCTTGTGGTAAGTCTAGAATACTACGTAAAACCTGCACCACCATAGCTTCATATGAGATACCAGTGAAAATAAATGGGGAAAAGAGAAACTTTCAAGTTTAACACACTGAATTTTTTTAAAGGTTTTTCTAATATAAATAATCTTATTGAAAGATTTGTTTTCCTTAAATTATTAGGTTTCACTGCATTTTTTTTTTGCCAACCACCTTAAAGTTTTATTACTTTTTACATTTTTTAAAAAATAAACCCACATGACTTCAAAGAAAATATCCTTAATTTGGCAGGAATAAACTGAATAATTTCTAAGACGAGCACTTTACCAGATGAAGAAAATGATGGATCTAACCTTCATCTACTATACTCGTTGCCGCTTTGGAAATAAAATTTATCACTCAGACGTTATAAATGCAGCTGATTTTTCAAAACTTTAACATCAAACTCAAACTTCATCCTTTTGTCAAATCCAAGGACTATAGGCAGGCTTCACTTAATGACTCCTTGCTTACAGGTGCTTGTAACTGGCTAGCATTGTTGACTGACTGCATTGTCCCATGGTCACCACTGTGATTTACTACATTGTTTGCTGTTTTCTTGCAAAAAACACCCATTGCGTATGTTGCTTTCACTTAATAATCATGAGGCTCACTAAATGACCACCCCAACTTACAACCAAAATTCCAGGCCTAATTTTGGTCGTAAATCAAGGACTACCTGTATAATGCCTGGCTAAATAGAAAGTACCGTATATACTTGAGTATAAGCCGATTCGAGTATAAGCCGAGACCCCCAATTTCACCTCCCAAAACTGGAAAAAGTTATTGACTCGAGTATAAGCCAATCCGCCGTTCTGCAAGCCTCCGCCGCCGGCGGAGGCTGGATCCGTGCTCTGCAAGTCTCTGCCGCCAGCAGAGGCTCGATCCGCCATTTTGCAAGCCTGAATACACAGGAATACCCTGTGTGGCCGCGGCTCTCGGGGAAGCCCTGGCTGTCCGCTTCCTCGCTCCACGCTGCCATTCGGGGCCCGCGCGTTCCCCGGGCAAATCGCGGCGCCCAGCAGGCGAGGAAACACGCCCGCTCCAGTCGCCCCCCCTTCCCTCAGGAGACGCGAAGCAAGTGACCGCCCGGAGCTTACCGAGGACTTGCGCGCGGCCGAGGCTTCAGTGCTTCCAGGATCGCGCGCACCTCTCCCAAGCCGCCGCCGTCCGGAGACCTGCCGAAGTTTGGGGAGGTTTGGGGAGGTGCGCGCGCACCTCCCCAAACCTCCCCAAACGTCGGCAGGTCTCCGGACCTCTGCGCCCTGCCTGCCTGCTTCTTTCCGCTGCGGAAAGAAGCAGGCAGGCAGGGCGCGGAGGTCCGGAGAACTGCCGACGTTTGGGGAGGTTTGGGGAGGCGCGCACCTCCCCAAACCTCCCCAAACTTCGGCAGGTCTCCGGACGGCGGTGGCTTGGGAGAGGTGCGCGCGATCCCGGAAGCACCAAAACCTCGGCCGCGCACAAGTCCTCGGTAAGTTTTTTGTTGACTGGAGTATAAGCCGAAGTGGAATTTTTCAGCCCAAAAAGTGGGCTGAAAAATTCGGCTTATACTCAAGTATATACGGTATCCAGTATATCTGGTTTAAGTAGTTGGGGTGGTTAGAGTATTAAAATCAATATGCTGCATTTGGTTTTCTTTCTTTTGTACATGCAAGACACATTAATTGGAAGCAAACAGCACAAAAAAAACAAAGAAAAAGAAAAAGCTTTTTCAAGCAAGCCCTAACATTTCAACAGCTAATTTTCTGGAGCAACAAAGAAAAGAATTAGCAGGTGAAACTTATCAGAAAAAAATTGTGCAGTGCTCATTCATAAAATAACATTTGTTGGAAGTATACTGCTGAAGTAACCTACAGCTAATTAAAGAAAATACTTATAGTTAATTATAGTCTAGTTTTCTTACTATATAATTTTCTTTATTTAACATACATTAGAAAACTGCAATTTCAGTAGACTCCCGCACAAATTTCAGTATAATAGCTCAGGATCTGCCTTGCTTTATACATACTAAACAACTATACACATCAATATTTTACACTGGCTATGCATCCAATCCCATACGTTTGCAGTAGCAGACTAAAATGTCATATATGAAATAGTATGAATGTAATTCTTAATTTACAATAAATGTGGCAATAAATGCATAGAATGGCAGATAATTACTTCCTATAATTATTCTGTAGTATCTATGAGTGTTTCAGAATCAGAGACACATGCATATATTAGAGTGCATATCATGTTTCTTAAAACTATCTCAAAATATTTAGAACCAACCTAAGTATGCTTGGTTAAACAAAATCAATCATCTGTGCCATAATTGTAGTTTAGAAGATATGTTGGTTTATGTGACCATGTCAATTGAAGTTTTAGGATTATTATTTTTTTGTTTTAACTGTTTTGTGAGGTAATTACTATTGTTATCCCAATATGGGAAGTTGTATTAAGCGTTTTAAAAAATACATATTGGTAAAGTAATATCAATTTAACGAGTACATATTCCATCAGTTCTTATGACCACAACTGAGCCCAAAATTTATGTTGCTAAGTGAGAAATTTGTTAAGTGAGTTTTGCCCCATTTTACGACTTTTCTTGCCACTGTGAGTAAATGAATCACTGCAGTTGCTAAATTAGTAACATGGCTGTTAAGTGAACCTGGTTTCCCCATTGACTTTGCTTGTCATAAGGTTGCAAAAGGGGATCGCGGGACCTTGGGACGTTGCAACCGTCCTGAGTCACTTGTCAAGCATCCAAATGCAAATCATGTGACCATGGAGATACTGCAATGGTCATGAGTGTGAAAAAATGGTCATAAGTCATTTTTTTCAGTGCAGTTGTAACTTGGAACGGACATTAAGGGAACTGTTGTAAGTCGAGGATTACCTGTATACATCCATACTATTTCAATACACTAGATGGCACTAACTGGTCAGATAACTTTTGCTGTGCTATATTGTCTCAGCGGTCAGCGGTCCCACTTACCTGAGTAAAATTGCCATCACGATATGTACTTTTGTTAATTTTGTGTCTGTACACGTGAAGTTAAGAAATAACTTTTGAGTGAAACTAAATGTTATCTTTTCACTGAGGGAACTGCTTTTGTTAGGTAAACGTAAGACTGCAATTTGCCACTTTCACTGCAACTTTCTCATGTGCCCCCCCAAAATATTCTCAGGACAGAGAAAGGACAAAGTAGCTTAGAAAGGCAGATAAATGTTGACTATCGGGGGAAAGAAATGGGATGCATTCGTATACTTTTCATTTCATATCCAGGATGTTCGTGTTGATACATATCCCAAAATAAATTAAACTTAAGGCTTCAGTTTTGTCAAAAGTAACGCATTGGAGTTTAACTGACCTTTCTTTTCTGAATGTTTGTTCCCATCCATCCATTTCCCCTTAAAAGCTTCACCATCCCGTGTGACAAACATAATTTCATTCCTATTTAGAAAAAAATCAGACATATACACTTGGCGGCCATAGATCCACCGGCACTGCTTCATTGAACTGTTGGCGGATTTCCAGCACAACACCTAAACATAACATTTAAAAGGGGGAAAGAAAAATAGGTCTACATCAGTGGCACTATCTTCATTCTGCATTTATTATTTTGCGTGCTGAGAAAAGTGCTGCATCCTGCACTTATTATTATTTTCTGTACTGAGGAGTTAACAGAGCCTATCTTGCTTCAGAAACTTGCCTCTACGATTCGATTCATGCAGCTAGATATAACCGTAAACCAATTCAAAAAGGGGAACGGGGAGAAGGGGAGGGGAAAAAAGAGTACAATAAGTATAGATATTGGACGCTATCCAGGTGCAGCAATGGAGTGTGGAAAAGAGGAGAAACAACTTACTCTTCCAGCTTGATCCAGTGCAAGGATATAAATCCTCAGCCCTCCATTTTCTTTAAGATGTTGAGGATTCACTCTGTAATCCAAATGCCCTCCGCTTACAAGAACCTTTTTTAGGTTTAGTTGCCTACACGAGGACACAAAAATATTTACGCCAACATAAACAAAAATAACAATAGAAAAAGAAATCTCACTTTGCAATTTAAAATGTGAATTTTAAATGAAAGAACTGCAGTGCTGATATACGCAGCCCAACGAGTAAAGAAAGAGAACATCATACAGTAACCTTTCTCACTCCTATAAGAATATCACAGCTGTACCATTATAAGCCAATGTGACATTTTGTCCTATTTTGTTGGCTAACAATTTACAATGTATCTGCCGCATAACTCAATTTCTTTAAAAAAAATATTGTGCATCAATAAAAACAACACAAACTATTCATTGTAAGATATTATTTGAAAGAATCACTGAAATGTAACAGAAAAACAGGAGAGCAACATTCAAAATTTCCTTACAACTCACAGCAAGAAAGTGCACTGGCTTAAATCCTTCTCCTTGGAGACAACTGGAGAGTTAAAATAGTCAAAATCTAGATAAGGCCATTCTGGGTTGAAATATCAGCGCAAACACAATAAATTATTTTAATAAACCATAATCCTTTCAGCTTTCTTTATACTCAATAAATCAAATTGACTCATTATACGAGTTGTATTAATTAAATTGTAAGGATTAATGACAAGAGTGCATGAATAGTTGCTTGGGCACCTGAAAAGAGAAAGCTAAGCATTATTTTTAAGAAAGCATTACAGTTGCAGATTCAAGTACGCTGGAAAGAATTTGATGATAATGATTCAAATGATAGTCACAATCTAGATAATCAAAATTTGAGAAATCGCAAAATCCATATACTGTAGTATCAAGTTATAATTTAAGAAGAGGATCATAGATTTGTATTTAAACATTTACAGAATTTCCAATTTTATTTTTACAGTAACTTAAGCTAAACAAAATATAATTTACATTATCTACACTATCAGCATTTGGAGTGACACATTAGCAGCTGTAGTCCCAAAAACAAGGCCTAGAAAAAAACTATTTTTTACACTGAAGTTTCACTAAAATTAAATACTGTTACATGCAGTTGACAATGCAAGTTTACATTTCCTACAAAAAAATTGGTGCAGCATATTCTCCAAGCAGAATTGATGTTATTGGATTTAGTGGTATACTAACTGACTGACTGACTGACTGACTAATGAAAGGAAAAAATGAATATACACGTATACATTCCATTTGATTCTCTGCACAACACAGACTTCTCTGCAAACAATGCTGCATACTAACTTTCAAATAAATCTCAGTAAGCCCAACATCATTTTGTCACAGCTACTGTCACAAGCCAGATGAGGAGAATTTCATGTTTAGTATCAGTAAATAACAGGTAAGTAATTGGAGAATGTGAGGGTGGTCTCTAGAAAAATGCATCAAGCTGCTTGCCTTCAGTGGGCAACTCCACCCACAGGTGTCGCATGTCTACCCAAAACCAAGTCAACTTTTGGCCATATATTATTGCCCGACCTCTGCAACACAATTTTGAAACTAAAGGCAGCAGAATGATTTATGACTTATATGGGATTTACATTTTAACTCTAGGGGTATCATCATTCACTTTTAGTGGGCAAAATTTCATTATTATTACAATATTAATTTGTTGCACTTTAAAAACTATAATGGAATGTCATAGGTAAAGGTAAAGGTTCCCCCGCACATGCGTGCTAGTCGTTTCCGACTCTAGGGGCCGGTGCTCATCTCCGTTTCAAGCCGAAGAGCCAGCGCTTGTCCGAGGACGTCTCCGTGGTCATGTGGCCGGCATGACTAGACGCCAAAGGCGCACGGAACGCTGTTACCTTCCCACCGTAGTGGTCCCTATTTTTCTACTAGCATTTTTACGTGCTTTCGAACTGCTAGGTGGGCAGAAGCTGGGACGAGTAACAGGCGCTCACTCTGTTACGCGGCACTCGGGATTCGACCCGCCAAACTGCCGACCATCTGATCGACAAGCTCAGCGTCCTAACCCACTGAGCCACCGCGTCCCCTGGAATGTCATAAATGGCTCCAATTTAATTGCTTTAACAGACTAACACAGGTAATGTTCAGAAAATGTTAAGCTTTTTTTTTTCACTGAAATCCTTTCTCCAGAAAAAAATGTACAAAAGTTGGATTTTCTAAAGGATTTCTATGTTTACAAAGTAGATTTGTTTTACCTTGTCTTGTGTTCTTGCAGTGCTATATTTTATTTTAAAAAAAACAGATTCCACCCAGGACAGTTTTACACGCAGAAGCCCATTTCACACAACTAACACAACAGTATAGACAAAGACTTGTACAACTATAACAATGGAGCAAGCAATATTTGCCCTTCCACGTGCAACCTTCTGCATCACAACTCAAATAGCCTAGAATTAGATGTCAGCAATATTGGTATGCTCAAAACAGAAGATTTTGCACACACACAAAACAACCACATAGCCTTTCAATCTGTTGACATAGTTAAAAAAATTCAGGAAGAGAATTGTATAGATTTCTCTGGAGAAAAAAAAAACACCACTCACTTGGAAGCAATCTTCTTGCACTGATAGTCACTAAGCAAATAGATGTCTCCTTTTTCAGTAACACAAACTGTGGCACCATCACTTGCAGTGACAAAGGACATATTGATGTCCTTATGATGTAGAGCAGAGACTTGGCGAGGAGAAGTTACACACTTCTCTCCATTAGGATCTAGCAAGTATCCTACAACGTAAGAGAATACTCTAAATGTCAAGTTTTTCAGAACTAGAATTATTTGGCATTTAAGCACAAGTCTTTTCTTATTAAGAAAGGCAGAAATAAGTGTTTCCATTCACCCACTTGCACTTGCCCGGAGGATCAAAAAATAATAATTTTAAACATATGCCAACATATGAAGCAGCCTTATACTGATTTAGTCCATTGTCCCACCACACTCGGCACTTTTTTTTTCTGATCAGTAACAATGTTCCAGGATCTTCTTGCCAAAGAACAGATCTTCTGTAATGAAGACCACATTAAAAGAGAACACTGGAAAAGTTTACGGATTACTGCATGGAAAAGGAGGTCACAAAATCTGTTTATTAAATGAATAATTGCACAACATTCGGCTTTGCATATCACTAAAAGCCAACCTTACAGGGAGGATCCAACTGTAGGAAAACATTTTACAAACAAAACTTTACTCCTAATATAACCATGGTTATTGTGTATACCTTTACTTCAAGCACATTTATTTGGGAGGGTCTTAAAGCTATATGGTGTCATACAGATTCATAA
Source organism: Vipera berus (assembly GCF_964194415.1). Taxonomy (NCBI): domain Eukaryota; kingdom Metazoa; phylum Chordata; class Lepidosauria; order Squamata; family Viperidae; genus Vipera; species Vipera berus. Next base: position 240,600,225 of record NC_138202.1, read on the forward strand.
TGCAACCTTGTACCAGTCTAAATCCATTGCTAAACCTACAGATTAAGCTCACATACTCTTCCAAGGATCCTTGTTAAGTTTTCTAAAAGTTGTACCTATGTACTCTTACGTACCTCCTAAACTGATAAATGTTCAAGTTCAGTTTCATTTAATTACACAATTCTGTGTTTTCAACATTAAAGGTATCTACGTTCTGGGCATCAGGCTTGGAGTTTGTTAGAATAATCCTTCCTTTTGTGAGGGTGGGCAGGAACATTCATTGCATAGGCAAGATAGAGGGGTAGAAAATAACAAAAATCAAATAACTAAGAGAAAAACTACAAATGAAAAATCAACAACTTCCCAAGCCTTGACCATTAACAACACTACTTTAAATGCATTTCAACACTGGCATCTCATTAGTGTACAGCAAATAGATTCTAAAAATATAACAAAATTTAAGAGATTTCCCCACAAACATCATATGGTTTTTATTCCCTCTCACCTAATTGTCCGCCATTCAATCCCATTGTATAGACTGCTTCTTTAGTCCATAATACTGAATGGAATCTCCCTGCGGCCACACCAATCACTGTCCTTCCCTTCAGATTTTTCGCTTGAACCTGTTTAAAAAAGCCCACAGATATACATACAGGTGTCATAAATCAAATCTGCTTAGCCATGAATCTAAAGAACAGGAAAACAATAGAATTCAACAAAGACATTTTAATTCATACATGAAAAAATAAGAACACATATATTATTAAATCAGCCACTGACAGAAGGGATGATGAACACTGCCATGGTGACAGCACAACTCTGGAATTTCCTTCTCAGGAAAAGTTGCCAAGCAATCTCTTTTTAGTTTTAGATGTCAAGAGAGAAACATTTCTCATCCAGCAGGCTTGGACATCTTTCAATGATCTCAAAGAACTCTTAATTGTTAAGAGAGCTTTTCAAGTGCCTGCAATATTTAGATTAAATGTTTAGATTAAAAGCACCAAGAATGATGTTAATCACAATAAAAGGCTTGTTTAATAGAGTTCTCCAAAGCGCTCAAAACAGAGACTCAGGACAGCCAAAGCCTTCAAAGCAGCTTCTCTGGGCTCTCTTTGTGTATTTGCATGCATGCAGTCACTTCATTGTCCTGTCAGAGCCAGTAGAAATGCTGTTTGTGCATGCACACACATGCAAAAGCAATCAGGGAAAACTATGAAGTAGCCATATCAAGCCTAGCCTTCTGGATGATGATTTAAAAATTTTTATTTAATATTACATGTTTATTCTTCCTTTATTTTTCATTAATTAAAGGCAGTTTACATACCAAATACATACCAGAGCCGTGGTGGTGCAGTGGTTAGAATGAAGTATTGCAGGTTAATTCTGCTGACTGCCGATTGCCAGCAGTTTGGCAGTTCGAATCTCCCCAGGCTCAAGGTTGACTCAGCCTTCCATCTTTCCAAGGTCAGTAAAAGGAGGACCCAGATTGTTGGGGGCAATAGGTTCACTCTGTAAACCGCTCAGAGAGGGCTGTAAAGCCCTTTGAAGTGGTATATAAGTCTTATTGCTATTGCTAATGTTCCCTCTCACTGGAGAAGAGCCTAATGCTGGGAAAGGTTGAGGGCACTAGAAGAAGGGGACGACAGAGAATGAGGTGGCTGGATGGAGTCACTGAAGCAGTAGGCGTGAGCTTAAATGGACTCCAGAAGATGGTAGAAGACAGGAAGGCCTGGAGGAATGTTGTCCATAGGGTCGCGATGGGTAGGACACGACTTCGCAGCTAACAACAACAAATGTTCCCTCTTCCTATATTCCCTATAACAAGAATCCTGGGAGTGACTGAGCCAGTTACTCAGATGGTTTACAGGTCTAAGGGAGGACTAATATTCAACCTTCTCCTTTCTAAGTCAGCACCTTAACCATAACCCAGTGGCCTGCAGCTACAAGATCAACATTTATGATCTTCACAGCCAGCTTCCGACAAGCGATGCCAATGGGAAAGCCAGCAGGAAGTGTAAACTTGCAAACCCCAGTCATGTAACATCACACTTAATGACTGCAATGACAAATGCTATCGTAAGTTGGGTATAAGCATGTGACTTTTCATTTTACAACCATGTGGCTTAGCAAAGGAGTTGCCAGTCCAATGGTGGATGGTAAATGAGGACTACTGTATCTTCTGTCTTTGGGAAAGCTATTAAAAGTTGGCCTTTCAGATACGATTTCATAGATTAACATCTAACCTGCTGCATTTCATTTTAATTTGTTGTATGTTAAATTTAGGGACGCGGAGGCTCAGTGGGTTAGGACGCTGAGCTTGTCGAACAGAAGGTCGGCAGTTTGGCGGGTCGAATCCCGACTGCCGCGTAACAGAGTGAGCGCCTGTTACTCGTCCCAGCTTCTGCCAACCTAGCAGTTCGAAAGCACGTAAAAATGTAAGTAGAAAAATAGGGACCACTACAGTGGGAAGGTAACAGCATTCCGTGCGCCTTTGGTGTCTAGTCATGCCGGCCACATGACCACGGAGATGTCCTCAGACAAGCGCTGGCTCTTCGGCTTTGAAACGGAGATGAGCACCGGCCCCTAGAGTTGGAAACGACTAGCACGCATGTGCGGGGGAACCTTTACCTTTACCTTATGTTAAATTTTAATTCTGGATTTTATATACTTACATTGTGAAAGAAGAGTTTAATAATCCTTTTACAAACAGGCTTTGTGAACTGCCTAAAATTATTGTAATGGAGCAGAACATAAATACTGTATAATAAATATCACACAATACTACTTCTTGCACTACCTCTGATATACAAATGTGCATATATATATGCTTTTGAATTGTAAAGGTTGAGATGGGCAGCTATAGAAATTGAGATGGATGGATGGATGGATGAATGATAGAGAATGTTCAGGCTAACAAGGTGAGCACACTTGATGTATGATCGTACAAACGTATAGGCACATATAAAGCACCTTCTTAGTAAGGAGGTTAATTTTACCTGTCTGGGAACACTGCAGTTAGGAGGAGGAGGATGTATACCAAGTTGATGAAAAGTATTGATGCCAAAGGCATAGAGGCCCCCATCTTCTGTTAGTACAAGGGTATGATCTTTAGCTGCTGCCACTTGGGAACACTGATGAACCACCAAGCTTTCTACCAGTCTTGGAATCTAAGACAGATGAAGAAAACGTCACCTTCAATGTTTCAAGCCACATTTCTGTCTCTGTTAGAAGGTTCATTATCAAGAACTCAAGCAAAATCACCTTCAAAGGGATTATTTTATGTGTTTCTACTCATCCTTTGTCTCCTAAGACACCTAGTAATAATACTGTAATTACGATACAGGTTTTTGTGGAGAAACGAAAGCTCTCTTAATATACTACAAAGTTCTGTTGCTTTTCCCTGCAATAATATAACACTGGAGACTGACTAAATAAAAGTCCCAATAGTGTTTTCATTGTATCCCAATAAATTTGCTAATTTCAAAGGATAAAATTCTATTTTGCTGAAAAGTTCTTGTCCATGACTACCTCTCAAAACATTACCCAAGATTATTCTTTAATTTATATTCACTACCAGGTAGTTTGAGAACTCATTAATATTGAAAGCAACCCATTATTTATGGAATCAACTACCAACACAACTTTTAACTACAGACCAAAATAGTTCAATATGGCCTCTCCATTAATATTTGAATTACAGCATCCCCTAATTTCAAGAAGTATATATGTAAGAATATGCATTTGTATATATATATTTGCTCGTATGCTGTATGTCTGTGTACATAAACAGTTCAAAGTATAAAAATGGTATTTTAATATTATAAGACTACCTTATACCCTCCAACTACACTGGACTATTTCCACCATCATTTCCATTATTCCATTATGGAATAAAAGTTAGTAACTGATGGCTCTCAAACTGTGGATAATGGGGGAGTAATATCTATGTACATGTACTATATACTGTGTACATGTACTGTACTGGATATGCAATTAGAATTATATTTGTATTTAAAGCAGACTATATTAAACAAACATGTTTTTTCAATATCTGCAACTCTTTAAAAGAGCCACTTTTTAAAAAGAAATCAGGTCCTGCTATGTATATAGCTTAGTGGATCTGAAAATCAATTATTTTTTCATAATCTAAATTATTAGTTTTAAAATACCAAGCAAGTCTGTTCGTCACCATGCCCCAAGCGACCTCCTTGACCATGCCCACAGGTGTAAACCTGTCCTTTCTGGGAAAGGAACACAGAATGAAATTTGCAGAGTACCACCTAAAGGAAGAGAGATTTTTTTTTTTAAAAAAAGTAAGAACTTGAACTTCATCTAGCTAACTTTTTCAAAGTAAGTTGATAATCATTTACTTTGTAATAATAAGGAAAGAAATCATGCCTCAATTTGATTTTCAATATATACTAAACACGTTTAAATAAACTGCACATTTACATTTATAATACTGGATGCCTACACAAAAGAACCGCTTACTATCTTGACTGTATTTCAGGAAAAAGTATCGTAAGAAAAATATATACTTTGAAAACAATTGTCTTATTTCTAATATTTTTAAATGAGTTTTAAAAAACAATAAAAAATTATCAAGATAAAGCATAACTTTATGCATGATTTTATGCATGTAGGTCATTTCCTACACACCCACCTAAGGAAGGGTGGGCTGTATCCTTTTCTGGCTATATTCCATGCCAAACCTGGCTCCTATAGATAACCAAGGAGATATGGAACACTGGGAGTGGTCCATGTGCTCTCCTGAAGAAGCCCTCTCTCAGTTGAACCATGCTGAACAACTACTGCCTAGTCTCCATCCTTCTCTTTGAAAAGAAGGTTGTTAAGAGAGTAGGGAAGACCACAGAGGAAAGAATGACATCAAAGTACTAAAAATTATTTTTAGCTAAGGATTTTAGGATAGGACTGGATCAGAAGCTAAAACATTTATGAAATCAGAAAGAAAACTGGTTTAGCCACAGATGTATAATAAGGAACATGGGCCAAAAGAATATCACAGCTCTTTTCAAATATAACCGTTAAGAAGAAAGGGAGCTGCTACATAAGAACTCCTCCCAACCTCTATGGTCAGTCAAGGGTTAACCACGGCCACCACCCTAATTTCCCACCTTGCAATACTTTCCACAATGCCCACCTGTTTAATATAAATCCCATTTCGAGGAAAGAGATCCACCAATTCAGGATGATGTCTACTCTGCTGACCACCGTGGCCTAAAGTAAAATTGATGTTGATTCCCCAAGTATAGACATCTGTGGGATCTAAAGCAAGATGGTAAGTTCTTAACTGCAGTATATATCATTTGATGTATAGATGAAATGCATTTATTTTTTTCTGCTTATGAATGCTTTTCATATATTTCCAAAATAAAATTTAAAAATACTAACCTGTATTACTCTATTATTACAACAAAATTATATGCCCAATAATTTGCATAATCAAAATTAATACCTTCTTAAAAAACATATTCAGTATGCAACCAGACATATAATTCTGAGCTGAATCGGACATTATTCATAACAGCAAGTGTTTTATTTTCAATTTTTATATTATACTAGACGACAACCCATGCCCTCTTGGGTCATCACTTTAGACATTTCCTTGCCTGAACAGAGAAACTCAATGACCAAGGACAGGCCAAAAAAAAATATCAATGGGAGCAAGAGCAGAGACTACCTCCCTGCTTCCCCATTGAGTTTCCTTGTGGGAAACTGGCAGGGAGCATCAGAGATCTCCCTTACTTCCTCCTTCCCACTTCCCTTCTCTTTCCAACAGGCAGGTAAGTGACTGCTGGAGGGAAGGGAGCAAGGGATTGCAAGACTGGCTGGGAAACTGTCATGGAACATTGAAAATGAAGATCGCTTGACCACCGCAACAGTGCAACAGCAGCCAGTAGCAATGAAGCAGGCCCAACTTTTCTTCCCTCAGGAATCATATATATATCCAGATTGTGGATATTTTCTGTAAGCCCATTTGAGGTACCTTGGTTCAAAAAGTATTAACTATGATGCACCACTTTTCTTGGTTAAATGACATGACAACAAGCGTTTCAGTAAATTATAGATACAAATACATTTTACCTTACAAGTATATTTTGTAAAGTATGTTCCCAAAGGCAAACTGGCACTATAGTTGAAACCAAAGCTGATACTTACTTTTTTATTACAAAACAGAACTTTAAAAAACAGTGTTTTGGAGGAAAGGGCAATTTATTTAAATGTAACATACTTTACAAAGAAAATAAGTTGACATACAAGTTCAGAAGAACGAATCAGTACTTACTACCTGATGTATGTAAAAGAATAGTAAAGGTAGTGGTGGTTGTTATCATTAGATAAAGTCTATGGGTTACTCCATTTTTTTAAAAGAAAAGAATGTAATTTATGAATTTAAAAAGGTAGGTACAAAAATGCAGATTCAATATGCTAAGGTAAATTAGCATAAGATGATTTTAAGAGAGTAGATTATAACCTCACCCTTTTTAATGGCAGCAGTAATATATACACACGATGGCCCAAAACAGATGATTTAACAATACCCTCAGCTTGAAATAGTCAATCACAGTTGCTTTAGGATAAAAGGAAGGTTACCTTTGGCCTCAAGCAGACCAAACACTAAATGCTGCCCCCCCTGATTTTCTAATTGACACCTACCCACCATAATGGATTGAAAATGGACAAGTTAAAGTACCTAACAGTGCCCATAGGTTATAAGAATTGTTTTTAAGACCAAATACATCAAGGAAGATATTCAATATCTAATGGATTATTGTATCCAAGAGATATTTTTAATAATTTTAATATACTCACTGACTATATTCCCACCATCCAGAAAACAATTGTGTGTATGTTTAAGTGCATACATAACAAGTCTCAGTGTAATGACCAACCTGTATTCTTGAAGGTAACGAAGGCTGGCCTGTCTTTCATAACTAGATCCAAAGCAGACAAGCCTTCTTTATCCTGAGCATATAAGTTCACACCATGCTGAAAGGAAGGGGAAAATAAATGAAAAAAATGAGACACTGCACATAATACACAAATAGAACAATGTACAAACCCAACCCCCAAGCTGCGCTGTCAGGCTAAACATTCCCCAACCTTGTTAAATGCAGAAATAATTTTGGACCAACTACTACTGCTACTACTTTCTTCATTTTTCCATTCACACATTCATTGTCTTTCATTTTCTTTCACTTTCTCTGGCAAGTTAAATTCAATTACTGCACCCATAAAATAGGGATATTTAATAAAGCAGCTACCAAATACAGTCTACATAGCACAATCTAGAATTATTCTCGTTTAAAGCCATTTTAATAGGCAAGAGAGGCAAATCTGAATGTGTTATTCTCTCATATATTTCTCTACTTGACTGAGAAACAAATTTCTTTCCAATTGTTTTTAATTTGTCAACATTTGTGAGTGGGTGGCCTTTTTGCTTCAATATTTTGTCAAAAGACTAATCTAGTTAGACTTTATTTAGCACTTCAGCAAACAGGTAAAAGCTAGGTGTAAATAAAAGAAATATTAACTACGTGGGCCTGGCAACAATGCAACCAGGACCTGTTTATACAAAAAATTATTTTGTCCACTATTTGAATTCAGGTTTGGCACAGAATTGTAATGTTAATAAAAGCTGTGAAATACCTTTAGTAATGACCATGCACAATCTATATGACCGTAGAAAATCCCACGATGCAAAGCTGTCCATCCCGACTCCTTGTCTTTTGCCAACAAATCCACTCCACTTGTTTCTGCCAGCCAGTCTAGCACTCCTTTTTTACCACAGGAGGAGGCAATATGGAGGGCATTCCTGCCAAATATATCCTTGCTTGTTGCGGCATTATAGCAGTGAGAAGTGAGGAAGGCTTTGATCTGACCTTCACTTCCCTGGGTCACTACGGAAACAATATCTAAAGCATGCTGTAATGAACGACATTTTGAGGTACAATCAGGCACCAGAGAACTCATCTTTTCCCCACTGAACTGTTCATTTATGCAAGACAAGGCCCTGCAAATTCTCCCTTTGTTCTTTCTTCACAAGAAGTTCATGATTTCCACCTTTCGGGCAGCTTCCATGGAAATCTTTGTGCTATTAAGGCTTGATACTTAGAAAAATAAATAACTTTACCAATATAAATTCAGAGTTCATTTCCTCAATTTCAATCTACAAAATATATTATTACTGTCCAGAAAAAATATAATTCCAAAAAGCAACAAATGGAGGGGGGAGGAGGGCTCCCCCTCCACTCGGTCGAGTTCTTTCAGATAGCCATAATTGCAAGAGAGACCTATAAGAAGAGTAGAAAAAGAAACAGATTAGACTATCTAACATAGTAGAACTGCAGTTTCTTTCTTCTTTCAGAAAAAAAGCAACATTTCCAAACCAAAAGAAGAGGGAGTCAAACTGTTCTCCAAAGCACCTGAAAGTAGGACAAGAAGCAACGGATGGAAACTAGTCAAGGAGAGAAGCAACCTAGAACTAAGGAGAAACTTCCTGACAGTTAGAACAATTAACCAGTGGAACAACCTGCCTCCAGAAGTGATGAATGCTCCAACACTGGAAGTTTTTAAGAAGACACTGGACAGCCTTTTGCCTGAAATGGTATAAGGTTTCCTGCCTGAGCAGGGGGTTGGACTAGATGACCTCCAAGGTCCCTTCCAACTTATTATTATTATTATTATTATTATTATTATTATTATTATTATTATTATTATTATTATTATTATTATTATTATTATTATTATTATTATTATTAAATATCCCCCCACAGCGTTCATCCACATTCTATCCAAAGCTTGGAGAAAGACCCAGGTTTTGAAAGCTCTTTTAAGTGGGTGTGCACGCAAAAATATGAAACTGATGGACCATTTTTCCTAGGGGGCAGGTGCTGTGACAGAGAAGGCCTATTTTATTTGTCCCATCAGGAGATACTGTTTAATCAGGGGACCTGAAGTAGGCCGAATTTAGCTGATCACAGAGTATCAAACACATGGCTCCTCAAATAATAAATCTGGCAGAAGGGAACTGCACCAAGAGGATGGATGCACCTGAATAAATGGTCCTGACAATTACTGTCACAATGAGATTTCAGTACCTGGATGCAGTCTTAATCAGCAATTCCCAGAACAGCGTTAATAGTGGTATTGTAACACTCACTTGTTGAGATCCAATAAAGTAAATGTTATACATGATATGCATAGTGCTGAATCTCAGAGGATACATTTTCTTTTTTAATAGGATTTCTTTTTAAATAGAAATTATGCCTCCTTTTAAGAGAACATTGATTTAAATTTTGTGTAAAACATATACTGTATCAATCTGCAGATAAACCCATCGGCAAATAAGCTGACTCTTAAAAAGTTTTAATTAAAGTATTATGAAAAATGTGGCACCTGCAGAGATAACACAACCCTCAAAATTTTCATGTTTTAATTTTCATAATTGACATCCACTGTGGGTGCATTTTTCATAGTATTCTGATTAAAAATGTGAGGGTCTGCCTATTTGCAGATGGGTTTATCCCAGAGTACATTCAAAATATGTGTTTACTTTTAAAAAGCATTACCATATATATAAGAAATTCTTGTTTAAGGATGGCAGTTAGTGTCATGTTTGACTGGTTGATAAATAAGTGACAGTTGTATCAGTCCCAGATGCAACTGTTAGGCAAATCCCAATGGTCACAGCATCCTTGGGTCATGTGATCACCCATCTGCACCTTCTGTCAGCTTCTCCCTTGACTTTACTTATTGAAAGGTGACAGCAAAGGTTGCAAATGGCAATCTATAACGGAATGCTGCAGTGTAATAACTGCAAATCAAATCTCAATCACATGACCATGGAGATGCTGTGACACTGCAAGTATAAGGACCCATCATAAATCTCTCTCATGTAGCACATCATACCTCTGAAATGAATAAGTGATAGTTCCACAAGGACTACTTGTATTTGCAGATAAACCCATCTATAGTTAAGCCAAACCCCATTTTGGGGGTGTATTTCAGTATTTAAACTTAGCTCAACCATGAATATATTCTTTATGTTGATTTAAAAATAAATAAAATAATATACTCAAACATCAGCTTTTTAACATATCATGAAGTAAATTTTGTAAGCAAGAATCTCTTTTAAGGGGATAGGGCCACAGGAATGGCAATACATTTAATTCTATCCATGCTATAAGTACAATAATGTGTTTATTCTAAAAAACATTACAGGACACTGTGACCTCCAAAGCATAATGTATTCTAACCTCATAGATTTCAGATATACACCATTCAAAATATCAGCAACTATAATATGCAATACAATATAAACAAATATCCAACTTATCCTCTCTGGACATCAGATGCTTGCAAACAATAGAGAAAAGAGAATGTCACAGAACAAAGAAACCTGCAACAAATCTCATGACTGATTATTTAAAATGATTCAAGGAACAGAATATCAAAGTAGCTTGCAACAATGCAAGTGCCTGTGTGTGTACCAGAAGCCTCTCAGATCACTGAATTATTCAATAAAGTAATTATTGGTGCAATCAATGGCTTATGTAGGTACTTTAAAACCTTATACAATTCTAGTCTATAATATCCTTGCAGCAGGTATTCCATAGCAACTCTTTTCTTCAAGACAGCTTATCCTCAGGATTTGAGGGAACAGGCTTACCCAACTCAGATTTGAACTAGATGCCAACGCCACATGTTACAACTTTCCAAATATGAACTTCACAACTCCTTTTAGAAAAGTGACATCAATCTCCTATTCCATAGCAGTGCAGAATGATTAAGTCATATATTTTATGGGGGGGGGGATCAAATCACAATCAAAATTCTCTAAAGCTATGTGGTTTACTGTTAGCAGATGGGCAGATAAAAATGTAGAAAAAAATGAAGCAATACATTTTTTTATTTTAAAAATAATCAAAGCTTAGCTACATACTGTATCTGAGATGGCAATTGAAGCAACTAAACAGTTTTAGACATACACATATACAACTGAAAAATGTCACTTCAGATAAGAATGCAATCTGAAGCATTCGCAGCACAGTATTACTGGTCTCTAATTTCTCATTATTTTATTTTGCTACAGAACATTTAGATTCATTCACTTTTAAATCATTAAGATTTTATTGTAAGTTCATTTTATTGGAGAATTTAACTGTATCTTCTTTCCATTTTAAATAAGAAATATATATAGGGATTTATTCTAAGGTTTAGCTAAGGAGACAAATTAACAGGAAAATATATTTAGGCCTCCAAATAAATAAATGTTATACTAGTTTGCTAGGAGCCACAAACACTGCTCTGAAACAACTAGTATTGTAAAAACATTAACTCAATTCTGAAACTCAGTTAAGAGCATTTTGTAAGAGATAGTTATGACTCAGGAAAAAAACCAAGGAAGAGCAAAGGACAAAATTCACAGTTAAGCAATCAAACTGTCACAAAACAATGAACAAATGTTGATATTTTCCTGAACTTTTATGAAAGGAGAGAAAATGAGAAAAAGCTCACAAATTTCATCATCTGACGATTTAATCACAGTAAAGTCAGGGCTAGAAGAGAAAAATAAGACCTGAAGAAACTACCGTGTGAAACTTTTCTCTTCACAAATGCAGACAGGCAACCATGCTATTACATGCCACTCTCATCAGTTCATCTCCATCTTGTTATTCCAAAATGATACAGTGGTACAAAAGCTAAGTGTGGTGATGCTAGTGTTGGACTGGCATCAAGAAACCCAGGGCCAAGTCTATGTTCAACCACAAAAAGTTCACGGATGACATTGGACTAGTCACTCATTCTCAGTCCAACCTGTCTCAGTGTTCTTGAATTAGTGCTAGGCTCACCACCATGTTTTTGAAAAATGAGATAAATGAATGTCTTTAATAAATAAAGACTGTGGAATTCATTGGAAGTTTTTTTGGGTGAATGACAGATCTCTTCAGGGGATTTTTTCCTCTAAAAATATATTGCATTTCTATTACCGGTAATCCTCTTCCCATATATAAGTAATATTGCTTTAGTTATATGAGGACTGGGTCTCAGACAACATCAGCCATTCAAGCTAGGCCAGATCAAGAAACAGATACTATAGGAATAGTAATTTACTGTTGTGGGGGATAATAGAATCTTGGAATCCAGTCCAAGCTTATCTCTGTCCCAGGTAATATTAAAGAAAATCAGCATAGAGTTATTTTGAATTTCTTTCCCAAGCATCTTTCAGTTTTTGGACTGGTTAGTTCTGTGTAGCATTCTTGGACTCCTCCAAGAATCTCCTTAATAGCTTGATCCTTCTTTCCCCATTTAATAGCTCTTTCATAGTTTCCAATGCCAATTCTACATCCCTTTACATTTTTTTTGCTACTAACAGATGCCTGATGCTATTTCATAAATTTTACCAGCTTGTGAATACTAAGCATTAAGTATAGTCTGTTAACAATATTGATATTGAAGGAAAAAATAAAAAGAGGCACTTTCAAGTGCTTCGGTCATTCAATCCATAACAAACATTTTTGTGACTTGCAGCTGGAATTCATTTTAAAGTTTTTGCCGAGAGCCAGCAAATTATAGCAAATTCATATATGCTCCTCTACCAATAGTTGGTATATTTGGCACAATACTGAAGATACTGGGCTGTAACAAAGATAACTAAACAAAAACCTAAAATAACTACCACGTTTGGAACATAATTCACTTAGCTTCCCAACCATAACACAGAATTTTATTCAGAAGTACACCATAACAAACAAAATGGTGAGGATGTCACAGAGAATGAAGAAACTATCAAGACCAGCATAAAAGAGACACAACACTAAATAATGAAGGTGAAATGGGCAGTATCTGAATTAGATATGATAGATGATGGATGGATGGATGGACATACAGAGACACATACATACATATATACACACATTCTCTGATACTTCTTGCTTCTCACTATTTTACCATTTCTTGATTTCTAAAAGCATCCTATCTGAGGATAAAGGGACATGAAAGCTAACATACCTGGAGATCACAAAGCTGAGGAAGGCTGATAAAGTGACCATTCTAAAGCTGAAATATCTCCCATACGAGATCTCTTTCTCACAATGTAGGTAGGGTTTTCTCTATTCTACCGAGATAAACAACTTGCTAATGTGTGGCAATCATCCTATGGTCAGGGTAAAAAGAGTCAGGAGTTCCTGATCTCAGCAACAGAAACATGATTAGAGAGTCAGGTAGCATTTAACATTGTCAGTAAGTCGTGCAAAAAGCTGCCCAGTATGCAACCCACAAAAGAGGGCAATATAACTTCAGGATCAGAATCAGGAGGAACTACAGTATTACTCTTGGCCAACTGTAAAGTATTAAAAAAAACGGGGGCGGGGGGGGGGAAAGGGAGGGTACTTTTTTTTCTACAAATCTTTAAACCATATACATTACAGTAACTCTATCATACCATTTTTTTAATCTAGCCTAATCATCAGAAGGAATAGAGGAACATTGTCCATAGGGTCGCGATGGGTCGGACACGACTTCGCAACTAACAACAACAACAAATCATCAGAAAAAAGATGCAAGAGTTAACTCCCTTTCCTGTTATATATCTGATCTTTCTCCAGACATTTTCACCGTTACACCGACGGCCGACTTCCCCCTTCCCTGCTATTTCTTCCTTCATCTCTTGGGATCAGCAACACACACACACACACAGCTTTAATATCTCCGTGACGCGTAGAAATTTAATCCGGGCACCTCTTTCTTCTTGCCCATAATTGGAAACTCTGCACCTGTCGGATTTCTGCCTGAAGTCGGTGTAAAAAAACAGAAGCCCAGAAGGGTTTGAAGGTCCGCTCGCCCGTCCCCTCTAGCCACCCGGCTCCCCCGCCGCCACCACCACCCCCACCCCTCCAGCTGAGTTTTTTTCCCCTTTTTGGGACTGCCTCACCAGTCGCTAGTTGAAGGAGCTAGAACGGTCATAGGAGGACGCGCGTCGGAGGGCCGGGAAACTCATCCTCAATGGATCCGAAGGGCGCCGGGGCGGGTCAGGACGAGGCCGCGGAAGGAGGAGGCAGAGACGACCCGAGGAGCCGCCACGGCTGCAACCCTCCAAATGCCACCAAGGGTGGCCAGATAGAGGCGGCGGAGACACGGGAGCAAAGGAGCGCGGGATTGGGCGGCGTGCTAAGTATTCCGAGTGCTTATTGGCTGGCGGGAGGCTAAGCCTCCGGCTTCTGCCCAGCGCTGACAGGGGCTGACGCGTAAAAGTGCGCTTCGGGCAGGAGACTTTTAAGGATTAAGGGCGGCAACTGAGGAGGAGTTGACAGTAGCGGCTTACGCTTCCCTTGCTCCGCCTCAATTGCAGCCGGGGTTGGGGTGATTTGTAGGTCCAGAACTCCCTTGTGTTTCCTCACTGAAATATGTTCCCTACAACCAGAGCTTTTTTTTTAACATATGACCCACCGGAACAACGTTCCGGCACCTTTTTTGCGACGGATTTTCCGGAGTTGTGTTCTTTTCCTATTGTTGCCATTCCTATCCACGTTTCCTTTTGAAAATACGCCGCTGACGGTAGAGGACGAGCGGGTCCCCTCTGGTGCTGCTGTCCGCCTCCTCTAGGAGGCGCCGGAGAGCCACAGCCAGAGCGTGATTTGATTGGCTGGGTCAGACCATGTGATGTGGAAGCCGTTGGTGGCGGTGGGAGACGCATGAACATGGAGGACGTGCTGCAGGAGAGGGTGAGCGGGAGCCTTTTGCCTTCCCTTACAGAAGGTGGGGTGTGAGGTTAAAAAGAGGGTGAAGCGAGAGGAAAAAAGGGCGGCTGGTGTGGAAGTTTGCCCGACAGCGAAACTTTATTGTTTCGGTTCCTTGGGTAGTTTATTTATTTATTTTATTGGATTTATATACCGCCCTTTCCCTAAGGACTCAGGGCGGTTTACAGGGTATTTAAAACAAAAGATCGATACAAAAAGTTAAAAACAAAAGTTCCAAAGCTGGGGTGTCTACGAAAATCTCTTTTTAATCTTTTATACTTTATATTCAAACTGCAGAGGGTAAAAAATAAGAATAAAGCCAATGTCTTGTGATTTGAAGGTGTTATTATTAATAATAACATATTTTAATTATGTATTGGTCAGATGTAAAGATTAGACCTAGGGTATGAGGTTTAATCAAATCTATTCGTTAAATTGGATTTAACTTGAAGGTAAATTAAAAGTAATCCGTTCACTGACAAAGTTTCAACTTTAGTTTGTTTCAAGTCTATATCCATATTAAACTCCAAATGTAAATTTTTCCACCTTGTTGGACAACTTCTTAAAAATAATTCAATCTTTTACAAGCAACCAAATTTTGTTTTATTGGGCCAATTTCATTCCACATAGAAAGCTGACATTTCCACTCATTAAACTAAATGGGTATGCCAGTGGTAAATGTCCCAAAAGATTAATAAAATGCTTCTTGTAATTTAAAGCCACACAATGCATGGTAACATTAATAGTATTAACTTGAACAAAATCCTAGTCTTTTAGATACACTAAAAATTGAAGGGGTTTTTTTTCAATTACAAACATAAACCTTGTAGGGTAGGCAAGGCAGGTTGTATGACGTGTGTGAGCGTGTGTACAGTGATTGACTACGTGTGAAAGGTAAATAATTTATTATAAAAAATCTTTGGTGAATTGAAAATCTTCTTTTTTTAAATTTTTAGTGTAAAACTGCAAACGTTTTCCGAACTGTATATAAAGTAGCAAAGGATAATCAATCATTCCATGATTTTGAAAGTGAAATTGATCTGCAAGAACTGAACAGTGTTGAAATGAGTCGTAATCTTCATTCTACAAATGCGTGTATTAACATTGTTAATCATATAAGTGAAGAAATGAGGAAAACTCTGGTTAAAAAAATTGTTCAATCCAATAATAAAATTTCATTGATAATTGATGAATCAACCACAATAAGCAAAAAACCTACCCTCTTAGTATATGTTCGATGCTGTTTCGAAGGTGTTGGAAAGAATTCACTGATAAATTTGTTTTTGGACTTGGTAGAACTTGAAAAAGTAACGGCAGAAGGAGTATTTGATTCCTTACTCCAATGTCTTCACTCTTATGGGATGACAGAAGATTATTTAAAAAAATATTTGGTTTCTGTGGCGTGTGATGGCACTGCTGTGATGACAGGGTGTAAAAGTGGAGTGAAAAAATTGCTGTCAGAACATTTTCCTTCTATTTTAGTTTGGCACTGTGCTAATCACAGACTAGAATTATCAGTAGGTGATGCTGTTGAGGAAACTTCAGGAATAAATAGATTCAAATCATTTATTGATAAACTTTACATCATATGCCATGCTTCGGCAAAGGGTAGTAGAGAGTTGCATTTATCTGCAGAATTACTGGCGGCTGAGCTGCTGAAAATTGGAAGAATTTTCAGTTCCCGATGGGTGTCATCTAGTTTGCGTACAGCTTTGGCTGTGTGGAATAATTTCGAATCCCTTGTGCATCATTTTGAAGAAGCAATGCACGATCCTACAAGAGATAATAATGATAAATGCATTTATGATGGCTTGAAAAGAAAAATCACATCTACAGAATTTTTATTGGACCTAGGATTGATGTGTGACGCTCTCCAAGAATTATCAGAATTAAGTTTGGACCTACAGGACCGCAACATGGACCTGTACAAGGCAAATAACAAAATAAAAATACTGGTACAAATTTTTGAAGAAAGAAAACAGAACTTTGGGCCCTATTATAAATGCGCAGTTACTGCTGTACGTGATCTTTGCTTTCGTGGAGTTTTACTTCACGAAAAAGAATCAAGAAAGGATCCTCCCATTGACCCAAGTACATTTTATAGTAAATTGAAAGAGTCAGTCGAAAAAAGATTACTTGATAGCAAAGATGATGAGTTTGCATACTGGTCTCGCATACTTGATCAAAAACATTGGCCTGAAAATGTTAATATTGGACTGACATTTGGAGAAGTGGAAATTAGAAACATGTCAATCAGACTGCAACTAAATGAAAGAGAAATGATTCGTGGATTCCGTGAATATATTCTCGAAAAGACATATCCAGAAAAACTGTTGTATTTGATACAGACTCTGAATACCATTCCCATTTCTTCAAGTGAATGTGAACATGGGTTTTCACAGATGAATCTAATTGCCACCACAACAAGAGCTTCATTGAAGACTAAGACAATTTCAGCACTTTTGTTCATCAAACTTGTTGGACCACCTCTAAGACTTTTCAATCCTTCAAAGTACGTTGATCTGTGGTTACTCAGAGGACGACATTCGGCCGTAGACACTAACGGCGACGAAAGGAGTGAAGATGATTTGCCGGATGAGAATTTGAGAAAAATTTGGAATTTACTATGAACATTTGCCTTAAATACAATAAATTTATGTTAAGAACTGAACATATATTTTTTAAAATAAAAGATTAACAAGATGTGAGTTCTGGCACCTTTTTCCCCCCCTCAAAAATAGCACTTCCTACAACACTATCCAGAGGGGTCCTTGGTGCTCTCTGAGTTTGTTTGTTTTCTTGCAGGCATTTCATTACCCAAACTAGGTAACATTATCAATGCTACTATAGTGCTTGACTAGCACTGATTATGTTACCTAGTTAGGGTAATGAGACGTCTGCAAAAAAACCAACCTGTTCAGAGAGCACCAAGGACCCCTCATTTCACCCCTGAACTATAAACTCCTTTATTGACACTGTCCAGAATTAGTCTGCGATCGAGCAGGCTGCATGCATTTACCCATTGATGAATTCAGTAGGGCTTGTTCTGCAATAAAGGCCTGCATAGATTCAAGGCGGCAAGACAGGAATGGGAAATACCTCTAAAAGGCAATTGCAAGGAACTGAAGCTCTAGTGTGCAAACACGTTTCAGTAGGAATACCTACCATTTTATTCGAGGCCAGGGCTGGTCCTGAAAAAGCTACGTGGGATCAGATGACAAACCACTGGGAATCCCAGAACAGCAGGCAAACTTGGGAAGTTAAGACTTCCCAATACGAGTGGACAGTGAACAAATATGAAATACTCTATGTAATCTAGCTTTTAAAACAAAATTATATGAGCATTTTTCAAAACAGCTAAGTGATTATTGCCAAGAGCAAGGGTGGCAAACTGCCGGCCCGTGGGCCGGACGGGACACGAGGAAACCTTGCCCACCCCATTGCCAGCAATGGGGGGAAAGCTCCAATACATCGCGCTACATCACGTGACATCACATATTTGACATGTCTGGTCAAGAACGTGTGTGCTATTTTAAAAAAAACACCTGTCCAAGATTAAGCAATCATCTCATAAACCAAACTTGAAAAATTCAAATGTCATAATCAAAAATATAGCACAGATGTTCCCTCCCAATCAGAAAATTCAGGGTAATAATTGCAAATCTAACAGTTTGGCCTGCAAAAAAGAACTGTCAGCATAATAATTATAATAAGAACAGACTTCAGCATCCTAAGATTATAAATAACATGTAGGATTGTTTTTGTTGTGAAGTGCTTTGAGTCTCCTTGTGAATAAAAGAATTTTTGCCCTATATGATTTAGTAAGAAATTTAAAATGTATTGCTATTCCACTAACATGTTTAATCTTAATAGCTAAGCTGTTTGCTTTTTTTATTGATGAAATCATTAGAGATATGACTTAAGGAAAATATGCTTTGTGATTACATTTTACAACACTCAGTTGCACCCTCTTAATAATGTGCTAACTTTGAATGCTGCAGGTGTGTTAACAGTATTAGAAATCAATCTGAAACATATTAATATCCATAATTATCTACATTAAAAGGTAAAGTTTCCCCCGCACATGCGTGCTAGTCGTTTCCGACTCTAGGGGCCGGTGCTCATCTCCATTTCAAAGCCGAAGAGCCAGCGCTTGTCAAAGGACGTCTCCGTGGTCATGTGGCTGGCATGACTAGACGCCATAGGCGCACAGAACACTGTTACCTTCCCACCGTAGTGGTCCCTATTTTTCTACTTGCATTTTTACGTGCTTTCGAACTGCTAGGTTGGCAGAAGCTGGGACGAGTAACAGGTGCTCACTCTGTTACGCGGCAGTCGGGATTCGACCCGCCAAACTGCCGACCTGATCGACAAGCTCAGCGTCCTAACCCACTGAGCCACTGATATAAAACTATCAGATTGGATAGTTGTATAAATAACATCACAGAACACAATGCAGAACAATTTGTTAACCAATTCATTGATGGAGCAGAGAGGGTTATGTTTACATAATATACAAGCCAAAATTGTACAACCCCATTTATTTATTTTTTGCTCCATGAACTCAGCCCATATGGTTACTTTATGGATCAGCATATTATGTGACCCAAAAGGTTGGGCTGGATTAAACTATAGATAAATTTATCATGCCTAAATGTGATGTGAATACAGCCTGGGTTTCAGGGCCAATAAATATATACTGTCACTTTAGTGTTGATTCTTTGATATCATGCAGCTGAAAGTATAAAATGATTCAACCACAGGTAACTTTCGACTTGCAGCAGTTTGTTTAGTGATCAAAGTTATAACAGCATTGAAAAAAGGGATTAACCATTCTCCTGGTTAATTGTTCTGTTACTAACTTAACAACTGCAGTGATTCACTTGACAATTATGGCAAGAAAGGTCGTAAGATGGGGCAAAATTCATTTAACTATTGTCTCGCTTAGCAACA
Organism: Vipera berus; assembly: GCF_964194415.1. Classification (NCBI taxonomy): domain Eukaryota; kingdom Metazoa; phylum Chordata; class Lepidosauria; order Squamata; family Viperidae; genus Vipera; species Vipera berus. The sequence continues at coordinate 240,619,919 of NC_138202.1, forward strand.
GAAATTTTGGGATCAGTTGTGATTGTAAGTCGAGAACTACCTGCATAGGATTTATCCTTTCAGCACTAAGCTCTGCTAGCTTTTTCATGGTTTCCTTGCACTAATGTAATGAACATGGCAAAAGGGACTGTGGACTTTGCTTAATTGTACCGCCGGTTAATGAATGCCAGCGGGTTATTCCCAGGGGAAGGGCGTTCTCTGTGGGTGCGCCTGCTCTATGGAACCAACTACACACGGAACTTAGGACTGCCCCCGACCTTCGCTCATTTTGCCAGGACCTGAAAATTTGGCTCTTTGATCTGTTTGGTCCAGATTGTGGGGTTGTTAATTTAACTGGGTTTTAGATTTACTCTTGGGGCTTGAATTTAATTTAATTGTTTTAATTGATTTTATTTTTTTGTATTTCATGGTTTTAACTGCCCTGTAAACCGCCCTGAGTCCTACGGGAATAGGGTGGTATACAAATTCAATAAAATAAATAAATTGGGACTGGAAATGGCAAAATATTAGAAATATAATCCTGCGTCATAGGATATTACAGCAAGAGGGACAACATAACTGAAGAAGATGCTAAATGCTATACATGTTCCAGAATCCGCAGTCATCATGCACAATTTGTATATTACAGTCCCAGCACTGCTGGAAGGGTTGCTGCCCTCAAGGGGAACATATTCACAGATATCTTTGTTTTCATAACTGATATATGGCTTACGTCATACATACAAACTTCAGTTTTAGCCAATGCTCTTTAGAAAAAGTATAGGCAGCTAGAATTTTGGGACCAAAGCGAGTGAACAAAAAAGGAAAAAGAGCTTTGTGAGGCCCATTAGCAGAGGGAGGAACAAGACAACTCAAATCTTGCCAAAAGAATCGACATCAGTCAAGCAGCATTGGTGATTTACCAGATGAGTGCTATGTTTCCATAGTAGAAAAATAAACTAGTTACTCCTATTGCAAATGCTAAGCTTGTCTTCTTACTGGAGGACAAAGTAAGAGTTGAAGGCCAGCCCATCTTTTTAAGAACATCAAAGAAGATGCCGCATACAGTATCACACAGAGAGCTGTCCACAAAGGCCAGTAGAATGAAGTCTGCAAAATAAAGACAGGACTTAGCAATAGCACTTAGACTTATATACTGCCTCATAGTATTTTTCAAAAGTGAGCCAATTGCCAAATTGTGATCACATGACTGCGGGGATGGTCCCACAGTCATACTTGAGGATGGCTGGTAAGTCACTTTTTTCATAGCCATCATAACTTTGAACTCTTGTTAAATGAACGGTCACAAGTCAAGGACTACCTGAACTGGAATATTGCTTCCACAGTTAGCATTAAATAATGTTACCTTGTGTTCTGTTGAGTTAAATGGGATTTCAATTAGTATGATTGATTTTGGTAAATGAATTTAAATTCTTGTGATATTAAGAACTGTTATTAACCCATTTGTCAGATAATAGTACTGTAATAGTAATAATCTTGGCAAGTGCTTGAGCATCTATGTACTCTTTTAGCCACAAGATGTCACCATTGAGATACCTTGTTTTCCAATTTCCACTTTTGGGGTGAAACTATTCAATGCTATTATCACATATGAAATTTTTGCTGAACTGTTGAAAATACCTACTAAGACTGTAACTCTCTTTCTTTGGTAGATCCAGAGCTACAGCAGTCTCTAAATAATGCCACAAACAAATTTCAAGACAAGAATATTCTGAACCTGGAATCATAATGATTTTACCAATTCACATCAGTCTAGCATGTATAAAATGAAAAATATAGGCCATCAGACAACAATAGATTCGTATCATTATTGTTATTGTTAGTGGCATGCTTGTGTTTTTTTGTTGTTGTTTGATTTGTTTGTTTTGCAAAACAGCCAAAAAATATACAGAAGAGGGAATATGTTTGCTCAAAACATTTTGGGAAGAATATTTAGGTACCTATTTATTATAAACTATCCCAGTAACATTTTGCCACACTTGTACAATCAAATCTATAAACCTTATCATATTTACTAATGTGACTGAAAGCGGTGGACAAATTTCATTTATCAGTATACTGCAGAATGAGGACAAGATAAATGCAAAATCTACATTCCCTGAGAAAATTTCCTCTACATCTCGTATAACGAAGGTTCATATTCATTATTGAAAAATATTAAGCTGAAGGGGTTCAGCAGGCTACCAGTATTGAGGTTCAATTCTACCTATTTAAGTTCTGGGTTTAACAAGATAAGATAGTGAAGCTGTTTGAGCCTTTTCTTTCATTCATCTTTCCCAAGGTGATGTACTCTAAGTGGGATGAATAATAACCATCATTTCAAGCCAATATCCCATGCTGACAAAGGATGAGGGCACTGTAGGCAGTAGGCTGGAGAAAGCTGGTCTAACTACAGTGCTCCTTTCTGATCAATTGACTAGTATTCATTTTTTCCAGTCTGAATTACCTCTTTGTAGCACTTTCACTTTTATTCAACTAGGTCAATTTCCACCTGTCTTCTCAGGAATCAGATTGGCTAGAAGAGGAATAAAATTCTGTGTCAAAGGAGAAAGATAATGGTATGATGTTGCTTTCTTTCTAGGGAAAAGTGAGATTAAAACTTTAAAAAAAAAGAATTTAACCAGAACAGGAATTTGTACAAATATCCTTTTGCAGAAATGTAGCCCAATCAAACAGTAAAGATTGGTATGATAAGATCCTAACAGTCTTCTGATTATATCTGATTTTGATTTGATCTTGGCCACCAATAAATTGATCAATGTAGACTGCCATTCCAAATGAAACCTTTATGTCACTTGAAATATAGGCTATGGAACTGAAGCTCTTAGTAAATTCTAGTTTGCACTGACATTAGTTTTGCTGAGAAATGGCCAGTTTATGATTAGAGTGTCCTAGAAATGAGCTGATCACAATATTCTACATTTTTTTTTTATTAGGAAACCAACATCTGTCAGCTTTTGTTGTTGTCGTCAGCCTACTGAAATATTCCTTTTCCTTATAAAAGCTGCATGGCAAATAGATGAGCTGCTAATTCTGCATCACATCACAGGAACCTAATTGACTAATGTCAGCAGCATGATCACTATCAGACAATCCAACAGGTCTCCAGTTTAATGAGATCTACCTGTTTTTAATTAGGATCCCAAGAATCATGAAAAAGCTCTTCCATTGGAGACCAATGTTATGTCAGTGGACTTCCCTTCAGTCAATGGGGACTTCCCCATTCCCTGCTCCCACCCCCAGTTTCTTCTGTACCTTCTAAGTCTGACCAATGGAATACCCTCTAGCAATGTTGATGATATGCCTTATGGCAGGGGTCTTCAAACTTGGCCCTTTTATGACTTGTGGACTTCAATTTCCAGAATTCCTCAGCCAGGCATGCTGGCTGAGGAATTCTGGGAGTTGAAGTCCACAAGTCATAAAAAGGCCAAGTTTGAAGACCCCTGCCTTATGGATAGGAATTCATCCCATACAGTTCCGCAAGCAGTACATTCCATACACTCTTATTTAAAACTGAACAATGTAGTAATTCCAAGGACATTCTACTACAAATTTCTCAGAGATCTATCAGAAGATTCAAATCTACTTTCTGTCCATCCTTAACTTTAATATACAGCAGTAAAGACCTTAACCCTGAAAAGATACGGTAAAAGGAAGGAGTAAAAATCCAATTGTTTTGCGATACTGCTTGATCCTCTGATTCATTTTTTAACAAAAACAATCTTGCAACTGCGTCAAGTTTAAACAGTTTATTAGAGCTCACTTTATAAAATGGTGTATTGCCTTAGATTACAGATACATTTTCACAAAGAGGGATTGTAAATATGGAAGTTAGAAGAAAGCAAAATGCAAAAACTGAAAAGATTTTTTTTCACTTTCCACTTTCATAAAACTGTTCAGTATCAGATTAAAATACCACATCCAGGCAAAGGATGAGCACGTTTTTGTTTTTTGTTTTTAAAGGTAAAGTTTCCTTTTAAGATGAATTGAACTCCTAACCAGGCTCAATTCTGTATAGCCTTTGGGCACAGACAAATAATCAGAAAATAAACCTTTCTGCTTTATTCAAATTATAGAAAACGAACATAAATGGTTTGTTGTTTTTTAACTTTTTAACTTAACTATTATTTCGATTTTTCAGTTCTTTTACAATAAGGTACCATATGATGTTTTTGTTTTTGTTTTGTTTTTTGTGGTTTTGAATAATACAATTGACTTAAAATGGTGAACCTTCTGATTCTTTTTTCTTCCCCTTTATGGTCAATTGAAAGAATTTCAGAACCAAATTGCAGCATAGTTCTTTTAAGTAATAAGTAGGAAAGAGAGAGTGAGATTAAGAACTGAATACTATTGTAGGGGTGCATTCATTTATTTTTAGCAGAATATGGCTTTCAAGATAGATAGAATTTTCAGGGAAGCACTCTCGTTACATTTTGACAACATTTGACATTTCTTTTCCTACTTACCAAAAACTCTACAATTTGATTATAGGTTGCAAGAAACACCTATGGGTTCAAATCAAAATCCCAATGAGCTCAATAATTAAAAGTTAATTCAACATCTCTTGAAAGCCTACAAACAGGGCATTGGTACAATGCATCATCCTGTTACTTTCTCCAACAACTAGAATTCAGAAATATGCTGCTTTTAATGTTATCAACATAATACAGCCATTAGTTATCTTTACCTTCATCTTCTTCAGTGTAATTCCCACTTAAAAGTTATTCAGAATCAGGTACGTTTGGGTCTGCCATAGTTTACTGAGAGAGCCCAGTCTTAGGCTTTATTCAAGAAATCATGGCTTAGTGCAATGAACGAATATGACATGTTACTAAACTTCCCATTTTAGTATTCATCCATTCCAGATGTTGAAATCCATCAGTCTTAGTTAATATAGCTGAAAGAAGATGAGCAGTGCAGTTCAAAAATATCTGCAAGACCCAGGTTACTCTTACCTGTCCTAACCAACAGGATCATTTTGGGAGAAAGATAAATCAGAAGGGTTTATTCAAGAATGCTTTCATATTTCCCTGCTGATAATCAGCACAGAGGTTTCAACTTAATCCTTAACTTAAAAAACACAACCCCCTTCTCACAATCACTATGACAGAAAAACAGGATACAAAACAAGGCTTACTCCACTGCCACCAGCAGTACTGCCAAGAAGAACAAAGTATTTTGAAATCTAGTCTTTGAAAAAAAGATAGATCCAAACTGGAGATAAAAAGAAATCTGGTACTTTAATATTATGAAACGATTGCAAAAGGCAGCCTTGTAGGAGCTAGCAGGGGAGATTAATGCCCTTGTGCATTACTGGAGCTGGTCCTGAAGCCTTTGCAAATAGCTGATAAAAAACTCTGTCACTTCATGGGATCTAGGAAAGCAGCACCAAGATTTGAAAAACACCTTTGGAATGCCAGATTTTGGACCAGTATCTACAATTCAATTTTGAGATGTCATATTGCTTACAGAAGAGTTCGGAGTCCACTTCCAAGCATCAGTATTTAAAAAAAGAAAATAACTAGCTGAAAAATCTTTGCCTGAGACTATCTACGGTATATTGCCATATATGACACGCACTCTAAAAACTGGAGTGACCACTAGATGGCGCTAAAGAGACTCAGAAAACTACCTCTGCTGCCATTAAATGAGTGACTGGGTTTTTGCAACTCGTTCAAAGATGATAGGCCTAGAGAAGACGGACATACAGTTTGGATACATGATGGCACCGTAGCTTATTATGTCCCTAAAATCAACTGATGCTGATATTATCTTAATCCAATTGCAATTATATATACTGTACTTTATATGGTATTTGATTCAACAGTGCTTATATAGATGAAGTTGGTTTATTCAGTTCCTAATGGCAACACAAGGTGATTTTGCTTATTTCCACATGCCATTAAATTCTTCCACCATTACCTTTCCAAAGTTCCAAAACAGGCAAAAGAATGAAATGTCTTTCCAGCAACATCAAAGGAATCTGAAGAATGGTGAACAAAATGATAAATAAATCCTGACGGGATTTTGTTATCTCTAAAAATGTTGTGACTATTTGTGACAAACTAAATGTTGTAAAAATGGTCCTTTTCAAAAGGATCCCAAATAAAATTACAATACATGGACAATGCTCTACATATGTTAAGCAAATCAGCATTCAAACATTGGATTTTTTTTCTTTCTCTATTCACATAACTACTGCAACGCTCTCTACATGGGGCTGCCCTTGAGGACCACTCAGAGGCTTCAGCTGGTGCAGAATGCGGCCGCGAGAGTTGTGATGGGGGTCTCCCGATACTCCCATGTAACACCTCTACTCCGCGAGCTGCATTGGCTTCCGGTTGCCCTCCGGGTGAAATTCAAGGTGCTGGTGATGACCTATAAAGCCCTAAATGGCTTGGGTCCGGGATATCTGAGGGAACACCTGCTGCCGGCATCAAGTTCCCTTCGTCCAGTGCGCTCCCACAGGGAGGGTCTTCTCAGGGTGCCACCGGTAAGAGATTGCCGGCGGACGACACCCAGTGATAGGGCCTTCTCAGTGGGGGCGCCTGCCCTTTGGAACCAGCTGCCAGTGGAGCTGAGGACTGCCCCCAACCTCCGTTCATTCCGCCGGGGCCTGAAGACCTGGCTCTTCGAGCTCTCTGGCCCAGGCTGAGGATTAATTTTATTTTAACTGGGGTTTTTACTTATACAGGGATGAATTTAATTTTTTTAAAACTTGGTTTTTTAACTTTTGTATTTTGGTTTTTAATTACCCTGTAAACCACCCTGAGTCCTCCGGGAAAGGGCGGTATATAAATGTAATAAAATAAAATAAAATAAATAAATAAATAAACCTTAGAAGGTCTGGACAAGGCCACTGAGTTTTTAACTCCTTGCAATTGTTAACTGATAAAGTACACGTACTTGTAATCTGTCCCACATGTAACATGATGTGTATAACCAAACTACCTCTCCCCCTCCCATTTCACCCCATTTAAATCCTTCATCAGTCTAACTACTCTATGCATTTAATACAGTGATCTGCAACCCATGAAAGTATACACCTTTAAATAAAATTTGTTGTCATAAAAATGCTACAGTACTAGAGTCCTGATTTTTTTTTACCCATCGTGGACTGCTGTCTGCCCTCCATAATGTCTTTATTTCACATGAACTGGGATCACCTACATGTCCAGTTATAAGCCAATTCTAATCAAATGCAAGGGACTAATGGCAGGATGGTTAAGATGTTGAATTAGAATCCAGGACACCTAGTTTAACTATGGAGATTTACTGAGTGATATTAGGTTGATGCTGTGGGGCAGGTGGGGGAACAGAGGACAGAATATTATATGCACTATTGTAAACTTTGGAGGAAAAGCAAGGCAGAAATCTAATAAACTAATAAACCTAACTCGGAAGATGAAGTGTTTTGTTGTAGTTCCATGATTCCATAGATGGAGGTTAGAAACCTTGTTATGTACAGCAGATTATCCAGAGACATACTAATTGGTCCTGATTTATTTTCCTTTCAACTTTGTTCTGAGCTGCATCTGGTCACCTTTTTCAGAAATGTAGCCTTTTTTTCCCCAGTTTGGTTTTTATTACTCCCAATGGGACCCAAAAGAGAAGAACAGGGTATCTGCAAAGGCATTGCCCCCAATCTGCCAGCGCAAATGTTCTGTGGCTCACTCAGTGTCAGCCACAAAGCCTTTAGTATACAGGCAATTCTCACTAGAGCCAGACCACCTCCCCCCAAACCCCCCCAGCCTTAATGGGATTTTGTAAAATGACCAATCACCAGTCAGTCGATAACTCCCCAAAGTATAAAGCAAGAACTGTGTTCATTAAAAATGGCTGTGTAACCTTGTCATAAAAGACCGTAACTGACTCACTATGGATCCATCTGAAAAGCCAGGGACATCTGCAGCAAGCCAAAGATGTTGTCAACATGATGAAATGTATGTCATGACAGAACAGGCAACACTGAGGCAGCATTTCTGTTATGACATATATTTTATCATTGTCCCCCACCTCCCAGTCTCATTCACCCCATGACTGATGCCCACCTATATAGCCAGGCTATCATTCAACTTTCAGATGATACAGGATCAATGGCATATACATTTTCCTCCATTTTTTTAAAGATACCTGAGAAGCAACACAAACTTTGGGGCAAAAGTCTGTCATATTAGGCTTCAGATGCAGAGGACACCTGTCAGAGATTAATTGTTCAATCATTCACTTATGGGCTAAAACATGTATTACCCTCTATCAGCACTTGCATGTCTCAGGAATTGATTTAAAATGCCCAATTTTTTTCTAATGTGACAGAATATGCATCCGTGTCCAAATGGTATGTATGAAAATGCCTGATCAGAACTACTAAGATGCTCTGAATATTTCCACAACTGACCCCCAACTCGTTTCCGAGAAAACAATATTTCAAGGGCAACTGATATTTTTTTCTTTTTTAAATGTCCTTAGAAAATCTTGCTCTCTTCCCTTACATGAACCAGGAATAAGGTTTCTTCAATTATACTTTTACACTGAGGGTTGGATCCCTTTTGTGAACAAGCAATCAGATCCATTTGTGAAAACTCATCTTCTACAGTGGAAAGTCAATCATGAATGCAAAATCATGAAATAAGGAGAGTGAATTATTACTTTTTTTCAAACACGGTCAAAAGAAGAATGCAAGAGGAGTCACAGAAATCATTTCTCAACAGGAGGATCACTTGCTCTTGAGCTGACACAGGCATTATAGTAATCTCAGGCATGCATAAAACTTGTCTTCTGATATTGGCTGAGATAAGCAGCAAGCACCCCGCTTTCTATCCTTCAGGAAACAGGAGGAAACTGCTTTCACAATTACAACTTAACCTTATCTTTCACATCTCTGGATCTTGTAGAAATTCTTCAGGCTTCTGACACAGGAAAATCAGCTCTTATATATATATAAACCTTTATTGTCAAAGTACAACATGTGTACATTGAGATTAACTGAGCCTCCCCCCCCCTGCTCTCCCCCCAACACACAGTGACAACAAACCCTCCATCCTACCACACCATGTGAACCAACTACACCACACACCCGTCTCCCAAGTCAATTCCGCATAAGATTTCTTACAGGTAAAGTTTAAAGTGCAACAGCCACAGGGTATAGGGATGCTCTGTTTTTTTTGTTCTGTTTTGTTTAAACAGCTCCTTATTCCATTCTACCCTAGATAGAAAAGAGCAGAGCTGTGAAAACTCTACAACAGGGGTCTTCAAACTTGGCCCTTTTGTGACTTGTGGACTTCAACTCCCAGAATTCCTCAGCCAGCCATGCTGGCTGAGGAATTCTGGGAGTTGAAGTCCACAAGTCACAAAAGGGCCAAGTTTGAAGACCCCTGCTCTACAACATCCAACCCACCATCATTCACTGCCTTCTGCCTTTGATCAGAACAATGTCCCCACTGCCTCAGCAAACTTCCCAGATGTGAGAGTTAGACTTCTCGGCAGGGCTTTAAAAGGCTCTACTAAAAGTTGTGCCTACAAAGCACGACAGTACCAGCCAGGATGTCGCTTCAAGCAGGGTAAATTCACCCATCCTACTGCTAAGCTTGTAAGCCGCCCTGAGTCTTCGGAAAAGGGCGGGATATAAATGGAATTAAAATAATAATAAAAAAAATATCCTAGGATAGCGCCCAGCCTATTCTGGCAGTAGTATCCCGGGCCACAGCTGGCGGGCGGGCGGGCTGCCTCGGACCGAAACAAACGCTGAGTTATCTTTGGGCCAACTTAACCTTACTGCGCAGGACTGCCGGGAAGAGACAAGGAAGGGCGCTGTGCATTGTTGGTGGTGAGTACGCTGAGTAGCGACGTTGAACTCAACGCACCGTCGCCCTTTTAGATGCCAGAGCCGAGCTCCGTTTCGAGCGACGCCACGAGCGCACAATTGTAACGAGCGCCTCTGAGTTCGTGCAGAGGGCTTTCCGCCCAGCCTCCGCTGGGGAGGGGGGGTGGGATGGGGTGGGGGCGGCGTTTCCCCCTATCCCGCGATCCCTTTCGTCGGTCGGCCGTAACAGCGCGCCAGCACGGCGCTTCCCGATCCCACCTGCCGCCTTCCGGGCAAAGTGACAACCGGGCAGGGAGGCGAGAAGCGCCCCACCCGCTGCCACCGAGGGCGTGGTGCGCGGAGCCCGGCTGCCTCCGGGAGGCCGCGCCTGCCATTGGCTTCTCCTGCGGCGGAGGCTGGGCTAGGCGAGCCGGGAGGGACGGAAAAGGTGGCGGGGGGGGGGGCGGAGGGGGGGGAAAGCAGGGAAAGTTGCTGGCTGCGCCATGCAGTTCTCACTCGACCCGGGAGTTTGCACGGGACTGGCGGAGCCGGGAGCCCAGGGGCGAGAGACAGGTAAGCTGATGCCGGCTGGGCTGGGCTGGGCTGGGCGAGCGCGGCGCGCGGTTTGGGGGACGAAGGGCCACCCCTTTTTCTTTGGCTGAGCTTCTCAGGCTGAAGCCTCTCCTCAGCGTCCTCGCCCTCCCGGCCCAGGAAATGAGTGCAGGTTCGCGTCCCACCAGGCTCAAGGTTGACTCAGCCTTCCATCCTTCCGAGGTAGGTAAAATGAGGAGCCAGATTGTTGGGGGCAATTAAGCTGATTTTATAATAATGCCGCTTGGGGGGGGCGGGGACGAAAGCCCTAATAAGCAGGCTTATTTATTTATTTATTTATTTATTTATTTATTTATTTATTTATTTATTTATTTATTTATTTATTTTAATCCCATTTATATCCCGCCCTTCTCCGAAGACTCAGGGCGGCTTACATTCTAAAGCACAAACCAATGTGCTTAGCAATAGCCTTCATTCTATGTATATGCCTGCTTATTAGGGCTTTCACACACACCCCAAGCGGCATTATTACAAAGTCAGCTTAATTGCCCCCAACAATCTGGGTCCTCATTTTACCTACCTCGGAAGGATGGAAGGCTGAGTCAACCTTGAGCCTGGTGGGATGCGAACATAGAATGAAGGCTACTGCTAAGCTTGTAAGCCGCCCTGAGTCTTCGGAGAAGGGCGGGATATAAATGGAATTTTTTTAAAAAAAGAGTGAGGAGTCCGGTCTCCTGTCAAGTCCCAGGTTGAATCAGCCCCCCCCCTGCCCCCCCCCCTTACGCCCGCCTGAAGGGGCGGGGAGGGATGTTCGACCGCGCGCATCTTTCCCTGGAAAGGCCAGCCCCTGGAGCTGTCGGGCTTCGCCTTCCTAGCATGAGAGGTAGCCCTAGGGCGAATGGGGGCAAGGGGGGGTTGCTTCGGAAACGTCGAAGCGCCGGAACCTAGGTGTTTTTCGGGTGCGGCGGGGAGCTGTTTGTTGGGAAAGTTGGGAAGGGGTAAAGGGGACGATTGAGGAAAGCGAGGGCTTTCGGTTTGGGCAAGGGAGGGGACCTTGCGAAAAGTTTGCAAATTTTTCTCCCGCAACTTTCTTAGGGTTGGAGCCGGCTGAACAAAGCCAGGACTCTTGTAATTTGTAAAAGAGGACGGGGATTAAGGCTCCGCTTTTCAGCCTGGTCTTTGAGAGGCTGGAATCGCAATAACTTGCCGGTCCACCGCAAATCCTTTGAGCCCAAAACGCTACGTTTCCAGTCCTCCGAAAAGATACCGGCAGGGGTGGAAATCCCAGCGTCTGATCCAGTAACAGCCATTCAGATGTACCGGTAATGTTTTGTATCCGAAGACGTTGTAGGGGAAAGAACGCGTGGCGTAATGGTTAGGGTAAGAGGACGCAGGTTCTCGCTGGGCGGCTGTTGGCCAGTCACGCCACTCTTAACCTAGCCTACCTCACCAGATTGTTGGGGAAGTGGATTGAAATAGGGAGCACTATAGACATTCGGAGCTCCTGAGCAAAGGGAGAAAGGGAGGGAAAGGGATCTATTATTATTACATCTAATAAACGAGCATACCTCAAGCAGACGACCTCAGGTATTTGGACTACAATGGCCATTATCCCCTGCTGCTCAGGGTGATGAGACATTGCTATTAAACCTGACTGGGGAAGGTTGCTGAAGGGAGAGACTCCCTTGAGCGGCTGGCAAAACTTGCTGTAACACATCAAGATGAGCCCAAGGACTGCTCTTTCCCCCCCCCCTCTTTCTTTCTTTCTTTCTTTCTTTCTTTCTTTCTTTCTTTCTTTCTTTCTTTCTTTCTTTCTTTCTTTCTTTCTTTCTTTCTTTCTTTCTTTCTTTCTTTTTTGCCATCCGGGTTTTTTGTGGTTTGACTGAAGGGTTGGGGCACTTGGGAAAGGGGGAAATGATCTTGAGAAGCAGGAATCCGGGCAGCATCCAGGAAGGCAGAGTCTGAGCAGAAAGCATGATCTTTTCCTCATCCCAGCTTAATTCAAACTCCTTCTCGCCGCCTCCTCCCATTTTTTTTCTGCTTTTTTTTTTTCAAGGGTGGCAGGACGTGAAAAAGAACCAGTCCATCCCTAGGGCTGTTCCTCCACTTCCAAGTCCGCTGTGGAGTCCCAGCCTGGCTGCACTGCGTGGAGGGAATTGCGCTTTCTCTGCCTTTCTGCTTGACCCAAGAAGAAGCTTCCGGAGGGCTGGAGCCAAGGATCCTTTAGAGACGAGAGACAGCCCAAGGAGCAGCACAGGAGAACAGTCCCTGACCAGAGGTGGTGATGCTGGGGTGCTCTCTTTGGGGCTGTGCATCCCCTGCGCTAAGTGGGGAGAGGCCAGGAGCTGGGGGGCTGGAGCTGCTACTCCTGCTGGTCCTCTCAGGCTGGGTTTGGGCTCAGCAGCCACAACCGCAGATTCTCCCCTGCCCTGCGCTATGTGAGTGCTCCGAGACAGCCCGGACGGTGAAGTGCGTCAACCACAACTTGACAGAGGTGCCGCCAGAGCTGCCGCCTTCCGTGCAGGGCCTCTTCCTCACCCGTAACTGCATCAGTAACCTCTCTTCTGCCTCTTTCCTCTCTGCCTCCTTCTCGGAGCTCACCCTCCTCGACCTGAGGGGCAACCAGCTGAGATGGGTGGGCGCGGAGACTTTTGCTGGGCTGCCCCACCTAACGCAGTTGGACCTCAGTGATAATTCACTCACTTGGCTCAGCCCCATGGCCCTGGGCAATACCAGCAGCCCCCTGGAAGAACTGGACCTGAGGAGCTCCCTCTACAACAACAGCTTTGTGCTCCTGGTGGCGGAGCTGCTCCAGACGGGCACCCTTCTCAACTTGAAGCGCTTGGACCTGTCGGATAACAATTTGATTTACCTGCCAGCCAGGATGTTCTCCGTCCTGCCCAGCCTGGAGCACCTAGACGTGCACAACAACTCCCTGGTGAGCTTGCATCAAGTGTTCTTGGGGAGCCTCCGACAGCTGCACAGCTTCAATCTCGGCAGCAACGGTTTCAAGACCTTGAGGAATGACACTCTCCAGCAGCTGCAGGGCCTCCCTTTGCTAGCCCTCAATCTCAGCAGCAACCCCTGGGTCTGCGACTGCCACGTCGAGGACTTGGTGAACTGGCTGAAGGAGAGCAAGCAGGTGGAGGCCAAAGGGTCCCTCGAGTGCTCCTATCCCCGGGCGTTGCAAGAGCGCTCTTTGGTGAGCATCGATGTGTCGGAACTCAGCTGTCCCATTCTGATCGATGACCAGACACCGCTGCAGACTTCTTACGTCTTCCTCGGGATAGTCTTGGCCCTCATTGGTGCCATTTTCCTCCTGGTTTTATATTTGAACCGAAAGGGGATCAAAAAGTGGATGTATAACATCAGGGACGCCTGTAGAGACCACATGGAGGGCTATCACTACAGGTACGAGATCAACACAGATCCCAGGCTAACAACCCCGAACTCCAACTCAGATGTCTGAAGAAGTACTACAGGGAAATGGGCCTGCTACATAATAGCCCTGCATGAAATGTAGACTTTAAATCTTTCCCTTACTCTCACCTTCTTCCTCTTCCCGTTTCACCTAGACATCAGAGACTTCACACATGCAGAGAATTATGCCTCCCTGCTCAGCATTCATATAGTTGTTATTATGGATGTGGCGCATGGTATTAGGCAGTCTGTACCATTATTACTTCCAAGCCTTTGCAACTCACTACCGGTTTGTGTTTCGATATTTCTTAGCATCTAAGCAGATAAGGAATGTTCCCTCTTTGTTTCCCCCTCCGATATTTTCAAAGAGTGAGCATGTATTAAAAAGTACCATTCAACAAAGACTGCCTCAACTTTTTTTTTGAGAGAAACATTTTACCGATTGCTAGAAGGTTGTTTTTATGCCTCATAATTGGGGGAAAAGGTTTATAGGTTACATGCATATATAGAAAAGTGACATGTACAGACAAGTAAATAGCAAGAATGCACAAAGGGAAAACCCTTAGCCCAAGTAAAATCATATCCCTTAGCCAAGTAAATCAGTTACTGTACTTGGCATGCTTGCCCTTTCCTTGGTTATTTGTACAAACCACTTGTATGGTTCTGCTTTTGGTAAAAAATACAAGCATTTGCAATTTATATGAAAAATTGTTTTCAAGGAATTCTCACCTCATATAAATTGCATATGAAGTGAGTTTGCACTGTTAAATCAATAAATGTTTCTGTTTTGCTGCAGTAGACTATCCTCTTATAATAAGGAAAATAAGCCCACAATACGATAAAGATTCTTTCCTTTTTGATAAAAATTGTGCAAAATATGAAAGAAAGTCCTTTTAAAAAAAGATTTGTTTGGAAGCATGTCATTAATGTTGTTTAATTTTAGACAGGGTAGAAAAAATGCAAAGTTATAATAATTTGCATTTTTTTAAACTGCATCTGAAATACCATCTCTTTTATTATGCAATCTCATTTTACACAACCTGTTGTGACCTAGTAGTGGTTGTACAACAACTCTAAGTGCGAAGATACTGACACTGATTTTTGGAACAATTGCTGAAATTGGGAGCATGGTTTTGCTACTGAATAATGGGCACTTGTACAGTTTCTTTTTAAAAATCTATGCAAACATTACTTTTGGCAACTCAATGGGAATTACTCCCAGATACATATGCGGAATCTTAAACTGAAAACACATATTTTGTTGAATTAAAATATGGATTGTTTCATTGTTGCTCAGCTTATGTGAACCCAGTAAATTGTGGTTTATTCAACAAGCTATGGTTAAACCAGTTGTGGCTTAACAACATATGAACCTATTCCTAATGTCGCATGAGTTTCAGTGACAACCCATCTGGTGGAAAAAGAGTAGCTTTCCAAGTGTTTAATTTGGCCAAATTGTACCTAATATATCTAAGCTGGAATAATTAGACCAAGGATCTAGGTGCAGATACTTTTGGAAAACTACTGTAATGATAGAACTAAGTCGTAGGTCCTGTGAAGTGGTAGACTTAGTCCCAAATAAGTATGCTTAGCAATGGCGTCTGATTATAAAACAACTTTATTGAAGTCAGCATGGCCTTAAGTTTTCAGCTGAGAGGTTGTACATCTTCAGACCTCAAGGGGGGAGGCTGACATAACTGTTCACCAAGCTAAAGACAATATTATACAACTCTAGTCTTCAAACCTTAGCTAGTATTCACAAGGAATAATGTAACGTCTGTGCAAATGTATATTTTGCAGTTTAACTTGTGCATGGCTATGACTTTATGTGTCTCTTTGCACATTTATAAGGAAAGATGTTTTGCAAACCAGAGGGTCACCTTCAGTCGGAACATTGTGATAGTGCAGGAAGTATATTAAACACGCTCTTCTTTGAAAAACTGGAATGCATGAATTGTGATGCCAATCTGCATATCAGCCCTAAACAGATAAATTTACTTTCTGTTGAGTTGCTCCTAGCGGGTTTTTGGAAAGTTGTATATCGCACATCCTTAGTATTGCTTGTGAAGTATTGTTATTTCAGCTAGGTCTAATAAATCAAAATAAGTTTACTGTAGCGATAAGCAATCTTGCCCTTATTGGTCTGGAAATAATTTCCAGCTAAATCAATGGCATGGAAATCTATTTGTGTATAAAGTAATTAACATTATTTAGAATGTTTACAGCTTAACTATACCACTGTTTATGAAGCTTCCACATTTATGCACACACACCATTACTGCAAGTTCTGCTAAATCTCTTTTTGCAAATTCATTTGTCCAATCATACCATTTTGGGGGCAATGAAGAGAAATAAAATATGCACTACTGATTGATGCTTTTGTTTTACAAATACACATTTTCTAATTTTAATCATTTCTTAGTCTGTAATATTACTAGAGTTAGTAATGTAATTCTATTGTGATATCAGCTCTAAAAAAATAAAGTAAAATACAGCAGGTACTAACTAAATATACATTTTCAGACAATGCTAGTGTTTAAGTAATTTTTCTAGTATTTTCAGTAGAGATTGGCATTGCTTTAAAAAAAATACTGGTTTTTGAAGGTGTGCTGCATATTTGCATGTTTCCTAATCAATGAATATTCTCCTGAGTCAGCTTTAATTAGACAATTTAGATTGTCTAAAGTGCAATAGACTTTTCCAATAAGTGCAACAGACTTTTCCAATAAGAGGAAGACAGTTATAAGCAACTGCTTCTGTTTGGCAACTCAGTTCTATTCCCCTGCTTTTCTATGCATTTGTTGATACACGACATGTTTAGACTGGCATATTGCTCTTAAATGTTCTTAGAATTGTTAAACAGTAGACTGATATTTTTATCTAATTATGCTAGTTTGATGTAGAATTAAAATATACAGAATATAATTCTCTAGCAGCTGAAACTAATGCATCTATCGCCTGCTCTGCAACATCTAACTATTTCTCTCTCTTTCTTGGGGCTGTTTTTTTCTGACATTGGAACCCCTTGGCATATTTCACAGTTTCTATTTCCTTAGCAGCTGACAGTGCTTAGTAGGGTTTATAAATGTCCGGATTTGCCCAGGAAATCTTTTAGAAAGGAAGTGTTTCAAAACAAATCAATGCTTATTTTGTCCTTATCTAAGAACTTTATTCAACTTTATTCAAACAAGTTAAATGGAAAATGGATCACCCCAACAGGTACTGTCACACTGTTTCATCTCATTAGGTTGTGATCAGCTGGTAACTACATACTACGGTCGTGGTATTGTAGAGCTGAAAAAGAGGCCAAGGTCAATAAGACTTTTCTGCAGGTATTCTTGGAGCCTGCATAACTCAAAACATCTTAACATTTCTCAGAAGATTATTCTTTTTCATAGAAACATCAGTCTCCAGATAGCTCAGTAACATCCACCTTGTAGCTGCCTGTACTTTGGGGCTCCTTGCTTACTGTAATACTTCAGTTTTCAGACTTAACTATTAAGATACTCCATCTGCACAACAAAGGCAGAACTACCTTATGATGTGAGGGTATCCAGCCACATTGAATCCTACACGTGAAGGGCCATTGCCAGATTCACTTTTGTTCTCTTTCCTTTCAATGGATTCTTACCACTGAGCAGCATTTTTTCAGAAAGGGGACAGGGGACACTAAGAGAGGTTACTTTCGTTGTACCATTTTAGAAAGCCTGTCCTGCCACACTCCTCTTTCCACCAAGTCTCTTCTTTTCCATATGGCAATCTATTAACTGAAACCAGGATGGGAAGAAGTAGGCAAAAAGATGGCCATACCCATATAAACTTAAAGCTGCACCTTTATTGTCAACCAAATCATGGTTGCCTGTACTATCTTTTTTTCCCCAATATCTAAGACAATAAATGATTCACCTCACTTCACCTGGTCTGCATAGATGGCCTTCCAGAGCTTTCCTGTATGAACAGATGCCAGTGACTATCTAGTATCTCTTGTATACTGTTGTGTAGTGGGTTCTGGCGAGTAGGAAGGACACCAGGCTGATGAGTACAGCATAACAGCTCTTTATTAGGTGGAAGTGACCGTACTGGGGAATAGGGCTACCTGCACTCTTTATATACCTGGCCAGTACCTGGCCAGGTACACAGCCAACCAATCGGATTGAACCTCTTATTTCCCGACGAAACTGCTTCCCGCCAAAACAGTTACAGTTCAACGCCTCCTGGTGGTGACTCTTATACAAGTGCTTTAGGTGTTCCTAAAAAGCCTAATACATAACATATACAATAAAGTTGCTCTTCTCTTGAGGGCCGGCTGTTTCTCAAGTCAGCTGACATTTCGGTAATCCTACGATTTGAGTTGCAAATCCTTTGATCATTTTGCTTCCCTACAATTTTTTCCTCGGTGCCAATTATATCCATTAACTATGCTGTTAAGGTTAGAGATACATAATTAATGTGCAATAATGAATAAGGAAGGTGCATTTTGATATAATGACCGAGCCCCAATCCTTATTTCCTTAAAACTATCTGGTAGTCTAGCCATGGATCAAAGGCCTGCCCTATTAGTTTCAGCAATGTGCTATACATGCCTAACCCATTAAAATATATATTGATTGGATAACAAGACCATTGATAAGATTTCACTATGACTTAGTAATTTAAAACTTTCTAATTTTTTTAAAAAAATCTCTACTTTAAAGATGGTTTCCCCCCTCCCCTTGTCCCACACTTGCCAATGGACTGGATAAATACCTGGCCTGACTGTTGCTCAATATACTTACTTGCAAAATTTAGTCTCAGATCAAGATATTTAAGGAGCAGCAGTTACAGCTGGCAAGATCAAAAATCTTATTTAATTTTATCTTTCTTTTTTCAGCTATTGAATGAATTCAACCAACAAAGAAAACCTCTCTGTGGGAGAAAAGAGAATAAGGCTTGGTTCAAGAGAGTTTGCAACTCCAACTTCTATATTTCACTCTTTATGTACTGCAAAAGCAAGGTAGAACGTATGTCCTTGGCATGAAGTGGACAACAATCTGGTTGACTGGAACGGGGTCCTGTCATTTTGATGGACTCCCATGTGCCTACTGTGTGGTAGATGAAAAACCCTACAGATATTGTTCTTTTGTAATATGGGCACTGTTGTGCATTTTCCCCTCTTCATGTCTTAAAGTTGCATTGTAACTGCAATTACATACAGGGGGGAAAATGGAAGGAAGTAATTTTGCTTAAGGGAGAGTTTTAAAAACAGGCTTTATTTGGCTGACTGTGAAGAGAGTTTGGGAAGGATTTTGATTCTCTTTCGATTCTCTTAACATGGGGGAAGCAACCTGATATTCTCAAGACATATTTGACAATTCCTACATTCCAGAGTAGATGGGAGTTGAAGTTGAAAACATCTAAAAAACACCAAGTTGCCTATGGTTACTCTATTTCAGAAGCACCATGGTTAATATATATATTGAGAAAGTGCTCTGCCCTGTTGGTTTCAAGAAAGATCTTTCAAAGTTTGGGCAGTATTGGTTCCCACAGCATGATTGTTATCCTCAGTTAAATAGGAGCTAAAATCTATCAGGGAAAATGTTTGATAATCTTTGGCATCCTTCCCTCATTTTATCTCAGCACCTAGTGGCTCTTATTATTATCCATTATGTAAAGTAACCCTCAAAAATACCAGTAGTCTGCCATGCAAAGTAGCTGATTCAATTATTGACTTGTCTATATTCCTGCTTGCTAAAATAAGCCTTCATTTATTTGAGTGTGGATATATAGCCCTTTTTTCCCCTTGAATTACAAGTTTGAATTACAGGGATCCATCTCATGAAAGCACAGGAAATATCTTTAGCTGAGGTTTGGGGAGGGAAGGATTATATTAAGTATTTGGAAACTTACAGTATTCAGACAATCTGTTGGAAGGTTCTTAAAAAGGACTTATTCCACTGCAAATTTGCACTGTCCTGTAGGTTCAAGACTGCACTGGATTGCCAGATAGGATTAAAAAACACTCGGATCTAAATCCTCAGAATCATCTAGTGAAAGATTTCTGCAAAGAAAGACTGTGTACACTGTACAAGCAGTATTTGTTAAGTATTACCAGCTGCTCTTTATTTTTATTTTGAAAAACGCATTGGAGAACAAGAGCTATTATTCTGTCCTAACCCGACAGAACATTTAAATACTTCAAATGTGGAGTATCCTGAATTCTAAGCACCATCTACACTGAAACATGTTTGGCTTCATGTTTAGTGTGGGCTTATTAATGCGAATGCTCAAAAGGTTTAAGACTGCATATATTTTGGGGTCCTTGGTGCTCTCTGAGCTTGTTTGTTTTGTTGCAGATATTTCATTACCAACTAGGTAACATCATCAGTGATAGAAGTGAATAGGGGTTTTGTCTCTGTTTATATACAGATGGCTTTCTCTTCTATTGGTACTCTAAATATTGGCCCATATAGTTTCTCCATTTGAGCTGTTATCCCCACTTGGCACTGTCTATCCAAACCTCCACTAGAATTTTTATAGGGAACATCTGCAAACTAAACAAGAGACTCATAAAATCTAGAAGTGTCAATATTTCAAAGTCAGAATTTCCTGAGACCCAAGGAACATAGGCAATGAATGCCATTGTATTCCTGCTTGGGATTTTCCCATAAGTCTCTGACAGCCCTTTTAAAAGTCAGGATGCTGTATTAGATAAAGGATTGGACATGCTTTGGAACAGGTGGGAGCCCATAGGAAACATCAAATCATTAAAGCAGCTGCTTCAAGCTGGAGAGCACCAAGGGCAGTTTCTGAAGAAGAATGATACAGCTGCTTTAACAAGTGCTCACATGTGTTCTGAGCAACCACTTTTGAATAATTTGCAGAGTTCAGTTAGAAGGGCTTTTGGATTGCTCCAAAGGGTTCTTTTCACATGCTTTAATTTAACAGCATTTCATTCCTTGAAGTCAGTAGCCAAATTTGTGTTCTTCAGAAGTAATATTTGGAATAAGTGTAATCCATGTTTAGAATAGGATTATTTAACTACTGGAATGTGATCTATCAAGAAACTATTGAAGTGAACTGTACAAATGCAGGATTATCTTCTTGTTCAGTCATTGCAGAAGAGAATTGGCCTGTACCCAGAGCCCCTTTTAAGCTTTGCAATGATGGGAATAGATTGCTGGCATGATGAACATTTGAAGTATCCTTTTTCTTATATTTGCACTCCCTAGAAATGATGCATGAAAATGTACATTCCATGTCTGAAAATAACAATGTTTATATTTAATGCCAATTATATCCTTTAAAACTGCACAGATTTCCATCATATTCATTTAGAATGCATATGGCATGCAGGATTCAATCATAATGGAACTACAAGACAGCCTGACAGGCACTGAATTAGCTTCTATTTAATCTTAAATCTCATATATAGTTTGAAGACCATGTTGCATTGTTTGAATCAAACATGTACTGTATTAGCATCTAAAATGTTTGTTGTGGTGCATGTTGGAGATAACTTTATGTACTGATCTATGAAGTAAGTTTTAGAAGTAAAAATTGACAATTGGCTAAATGGGTTCAGCCTGTTTTGTTTTCCTAACTATAGTTTTCATTTTTAAGATAAAGGAATGCTGATGTTTTTAAAAAGATAAACATGTTGGCCCAAGTGATACAGTAGAACATCCTTTTTCTACAAAATTTCAGATTTTTTCTCCATATTCTGGGCCTTTGGTGATTGTTGTATGTGTGTTTGTGTGTTTTAAATCAGCGATGATTACTAGTTTCATAACCTTTTTCACAGAGAAGAAAGTCAAAATTGAAGTTTGGAGGAAAGATTTCACCCCTCCCCCAGAAATCTGAGCATGGATCTGGATCCTGCATCTTTGCTCCTGAGAAGCCCAATAGGGCAGCTGCACATAACCTGAGCAACTATACCTCATATTTGTGGCCCAGCAGTCGGGGTGACCAGGATTGTATTCAAACAATAAGCTAGCAAAATAGTTTTGAGGCCTTCTTTCCATTCTCACACCCCCAGGAAAGGGAATTTAAGTCTATGCAATGATAATTGGGCTTGATTTACATCTGAACATTTTCAGAAGGGTTATGGACCCACCTATCTTTGACCATTTTTAATTCCTCCTTGGGACCACATAGGGCAAAAATGGAAATAACTATATAGACTGACATATAAAATTAGAAGTAAATATAGCTCTGAATAAAACTGGATTTGTTTGGTGTTACATTTAAAGCCTTCTGGTTTAATTGACCGAGAAAGCGATTTTGTTATTCTCGTATTTTTCCTTTTTATGTTCCAGTTAAAGATGTCATCCAGGCAGAAAAAGTAGATAATTTCTCTTCTCAAATAGTGGCTGATCAAAGATCAGGGAGTCATCCTTATAACTGATTGAGGATTTGAACCAAGTCAAATTGTTCACCTTTAATAAAATAAAGTGGGCTCATGCACTATACAGAATAAAGCTATAGCATGTTAAGCCATAGCCCATAGTGATGGGCTGCTGGGATGTGTACATAGCTGAGTGGTGGCCACAGTCTATAGCTCCCCCTACTAATAATACTGCTTCTTTGGTTTAGCTGGGATGAAGCAGTGCCCAATGGCTCAATACATTTAGCTAGCAGGGGGAACCAAGAGCTATGGGCTACCACCTTATTTCCACTTAAATCAGTAGACTTGTACAAGAGTGGCTACCCACATCATCAAGTTAATACTGTAAACTCAGTGGTGGGATTCAGCTGGTTCTCACCAGTTTGGTAGAACCGGTAGCTAAATTTTGCTGAGTTTGGAAAACTGGCTGAATGCACACTACTTCTGGAAATCCAGTCTAGGCCTCGGAGGCCTGGAGGAGGCCTCCCAGGCTTAGAACAGCCCACCGGAAGTGCATGGATGCCACTTCCAGAAGTCCATTCTACGCCTCGGAGGCCCAGGCCTGCATCCAATAAGAGAACCGGTTCAGGTATTTGAATCCCACCACTGTGTAAATTGCTTCTTTTGAGACAAACTCATTTCACAGAATTTTACCTCTATTTTACTTACTTCTACACCATTTGAAATAACTCTTTTAAAGCACCAGCAAAGTGCAGCGTTCCAGATGTTGAAAAGAGAACATCTGTGGGAGGCAAATAACATGTCTTGGATGCAAATAATGTGTGTGGGGGGGTTGTATGTATGTATACATGCATCAGACATCATAATGCAAGTGCTAAATTGCATCCTTTGGATTATGGCCTCAGTGACATTCTTGTTTGACCTTGTGGCTTGTTAGATACATTATGTTATGACTCATTGTTAGCCAAAGTGGCTAGAGCTTATCGGTATATGTTCCTTCACATTTGACTAATCTTTGCCATGACATACGTCAAGTGAACCTTATCTTTCTCTTACTAATTCCCTTTTGACCTTATTCTATTTTCATCTAAATGGAATTGGCTAATTCTAAACCTAATATTTCTGGAGCAGTTTCAGTATTTAGATCTGATATAGGTTAAGACTTGAGGATCAAAGCAATGGTATACTAAATTTGATTTTTATCCATTTTTTATTAAATAATCTAGAACTGACTACAGTCAAAACACAGTGTAATAGATTATAATCACAAGGAACAGATTTACAGTGGTTGAGTTTACAAAATACACTAAACCACAAATTAACTGGCCTGGTGCTCATCCTCATCCTTTTTACCCTCTAGGGTAAAAAAATGACATATTAATCATTTTTAAAAATCATAATGTCGCCTTCACCTCATCCCCACCTCACCTTTACAGAGGCAGCTTATATTAGCTGCATACAGCAGAATGGAATGGATCTGGTTTTGGAGAATTGCCATTTGTTGTCTTGGATGGGGTGACATTGGCCCAGGCAGATCCAGTGAATAATTTGGGGATTCTCCTGGACTCACGATTCCTACTCAAGGAGCAGATGGCAGTCATGGCCAGGGGCACTTTTACACAACTGCAGCTTGTGGGGCAATTATACCCTTTCCTGGACCAACAATTCCTGCTCACAGTCACTCATGCATAGACACCTCTATCTTGACTACAGCTAGTCCTCGACTTATGAGCCAAAAAATTCTGTTGTTAAGTGAGTTTTGCCCCATTTTATGAACTTTCTTGCCACAGTGGTTAAGTGAATGACTGTAGCTGATTAGTAACCCAGTTGTGAAATGAATCTGGCTTCTACATTGACTTTGCTTTACAGCAGGTTGCAGAAGGTGATCACATGACCCCAGGATGCTGAAACCGTCATAAATATGAACCAGTTGCCAAGTATCTGAATTTTGATCCCATGATCATGGTGATGTTGTAAAGGTCATAACTGTGAAAAATGGTCATAAGTCACTTTTTTCAGTGCCTTTGTAACTTTAAATGGTTACTAAATAAACAGTAATAAATCGAGGACTACCTGTATTGCAATGCGCTTTGTATGGGGCTGCACTTGAAAAATGTCTGGAAGCTTCAATTGGTTCAAAATGTAGTAGCCTAAATCAGGGGTCCCCAACCTGTGGGCCATGGCCTGGTAGTGGGCTGTGGCCTGCTGGCCACTGGGCCATGGGACAGGCTGGCCAGTGCGCACACATGTGCATGCACGCACACCCCTTATGCTAGCACCATGGCTGCGGGGTGCAAAAACAGGATGCCACACTGCAGGGCATGAAAACGGGATGCCACCATGCCTCAGGGCATGGGAAAGAGGCCCTGCGCCATGCAAGAATGGGATAGTGAGTATCATGTGGATGCTATCCCCGCCCAGTTTGCAATGCACTTGTGCTTGCAGCCCCATGTGCACGTGTAGAATGCTTCCCCCTTCTTTTCTCTCCGGTTCGCCAACCGAGAAAGGTTGGTGACCTCTGGCCTAAATGGTTTTGTGCAGGCTTAGGTATGCACATGTGTCATCTCCTGCAGGAGCTGCATTGGCTGATGATTCCCTTCTGGCTTCAATTCAAGTTGCTGGTTGTCACCTTTAAAACTCTACTAGGGACTAGATTATTTGAAGGATAGTCTTCTCCGGTTACATCTGCCTGACCTACCAGAACAGGGAGGCAAAGAATATTACAGTTTCCCTCTCATAAGGAGGTACATCTAGTGGGACCAAGAAAAAGGGCCTTCTCTGTGGTGGCTCTCTCCCTGTCGAACATCATTCCCACAGAAATAAGATTGGCCCCCACTTTGACATTTTTTTGCAAAGGCCCTGAAGAGCTGGTTTTGCCAATGAGCCTAGGGTGGGACAGAATCCATCAACCGACTTATTTAATTAACTGCTGTCACAGGGGAGGCACATTGTTCCTTTTTATTGTTTTATATTAGGTTTTTATCTTTCCAAGCCACCCCAGAGTCACTGACAGTGAGTTGGGCAGCCATATAAATTTTCTTAAATAAATATTAATACTTAGCTATTCCAATGTTGAATTAATGTTGTCTATGTTTTTCTGACTTACCTTTTACATTATAAACAATGTGCCACAATGCATTGATGATGTTCACAATGAAGCAGACAGAGCTGAGATCTGCCCAACTCCCCAGCACCTACTGAATATTATAGGCTGCTGCAGGCTTCCCCTTTTTGGTATCTGGGTACTACCTTCATCGCTACTGTGGCTTGGGCTGGCAAAGAGATCAGACACTTGGCTTTTGCAGATGTCTGACTGGCATTGTGTGACTTCTTATATATGCAGGTTTAACATTGTTTTGGAAGGATGGTAAACATCTTTTTAGCACATGTTTAGTGATCTTCTGAAAGCTGAGCAGTGAGTAGTGTAAAACCACTGTGATCATTACATAGATAGTGGAAAAGAAGGGAGCCTATTTTAGTTTAAGGGGAAAATTTATTCTTGGCTAGCCTGAGGGAGGTGCCCCTTTTATATGAGTGAGTTCACCTATTATGATATCCTATTACAGCATGTGCTTTGCTTTGGCTTAATGTGTAGTGTTAGCTTAGCCCGCAAACCTTTTGGGCTTGGCATGTCAAAAATTCAGAAAATGCCTAACTTGAATCTGTTGGCATGTCTGCCTGTCTGTCTGATATAGACTAGAATGGACAAAGTTGCAACAAACTTATCCCAAAGTTTCATACATTTGAATTCCATCGTTGTGATCAGGGACCTGTATAAAGAGGCGTTCTATTTATTCAGCCTCTCGTAATTGAAATGGTTTATATGTACCCTCCAGCAGTTCAGATAAATGAGATTGAACAATGCTTAAAACTTAATTCCAGGATCAATTTCAGTTACTAAATGTCAGATTATGCACAAAAGTGACAGAATTAAAAATAGCATGGATGTGTAAAGGGAAAGAGGATGAAGTCTCAAGCATTCATTTATTATGTATGATATAATGCTATTTAAGTAAAACTGGCATTCAAAAAGTAACCATATATTACATGGCTTTTTATTGTAACTTTTACAATTCCTGAAAGTAAGCTCTTGACATTAAAAGATTGGGTGCATTCAGAGGAGGATACCCATGGAAAGGGGCAAAAAAGTCAGGATGGCAGCCATAACTGTATGATTGAAAGATGTCATCTTGACATTTTTAACATCTCCACCACCTTGATGCACTGTTATTTGTAATACTTTTAGCAGTCTGGACAATTGAGAGACTGGGATTTTTACATTTGTTTCTTTCATTTTCCTACTTATCATTCACTGCAAGTATGATTTCATATACTCATAAATAAAACAAGAATATCTTTCTAATGGGGTATATAATTTGGTAAGGGTTGAGGGCTGTACTTGACCTTTGAAATGTCTGGCCACCAAATTAAGAATGACTCTAGTATAATTATAAAAGGGACGCGGTGGCTCAATGGGTTAGGACGCTGAGCTTGTCGATCAGAAGGTTGGCAGTTTGGCGGGTCGAATCCCGAGTGCTGTGTAACAGAGTGAGCGCCTGTTACTCGTCCCAGCTTCTGCCAACCTAGCAGTTCGAAAGCACGTAAAAATGCAAGTAGAAAAATAGGGACCACTACGGTGGGAAGGTAACAGCGTTCCATGCGCCTTTGGCGTCTAGTCATGCCAGCCACATGACCACGGAGACGTCCTCGGACAAGCGCTGGCTCTTCAGCTTTGAAATGGAGATGAGCACCAGCCCCTAGAGTTGGAAACGACTAGCACCTTTACCTTTAGTACAATTATATTAGGTTTCATTTCATTTCCCACGACATGTAATTACATTTAAATATTGTTAATACTATTACTTTCTAATAATCTGACATTTTGTCAGATTAAGAACTATAGTGTGGTAGTTCTCTGGGGTTACCCTTAAGAGTGAGCTCTTTGTGGTGCTTTGAGTTGTATCTGTCTGGTCTATATCAATACAAAGTATTTTGAAGGGAATTCAAAAGTGCCAAAGCAACACGAGAACATACCAGAATACTTTTAATTCACATTATTAGTGGTTTTTTAAGCCAAAGAAGCCTAAATGTTGAACTTTTGAAGAACTATTGAAGATAAGAGAGCAAGTTTGGTATAGTGGTTAACCAAGAGACTGTGAGTTCTAGTCCTACCTTAGGCATGAAAGCCAGCTGTGTAACTTTGAGCCAGTCACTCTTTCTCAACCCAACTCATCTCATGGAGATCTTTTTTGTGTTGTGTGTGTGTGTGGTTTGGAGGAGGAGGAGGAGGAAGGAGTGTTAGGTATCTTCCCCAACTTGATTTACTTATAAAGTACTACAGGTCGGATAAAAGTCTACTGAATAAAGTTTTAGCTGTTAGTGAAAATGCATTTTGGCATGCTTCCAGCATCAAAGCATCTTAATTACAGTATTATCATCTAGCAAACCTACTGGTATCTATAAAAATCATATCTACAACAGAAATGGACCATGTGTGATCCTCTAGATACCAGTTGTATACCAACTCTCATCAATCCTAGCCAACATGACAAATGGTTGTGAGGATGGAAGCTGCAATCCTCATATCTAGAACACTGCATCTTGCCCTTCCATGAGTTAATCACAAGGGGAATGCTTATATGAGAAATGATCTAATATACAACTGACTTGCATCACACTGAGTTTCTAACTGTGAAAAAAATAAGATTGCTATGAACTAGCTCATTCTTGTTAGCTACACAAAGATCCATTGTAATACAAAGAATCACAATGTTTGCACTTGGCACCCAAAATATTTTTTCTACTTGTTTTTATTTTCAGCGATCTTTTGTATTAGTTTTTTGGTGTATGAACATTTTGAGCAATAGTAATATTAGAGATTATTGCTCGGGGAGGGGACGTTCAGTGAACTATGAAACTAGCTGCTTCAATGCAGCTTTTAGCTAATAAGAAAGTGCATTGCCATTTCAAATCAAAACCTAAAAGGAACAAATGCCACAGAACAAGCCTGCATGGAAATTGAGACTGTTTATCTTTTTGGTCCAATAAATGGTTAAAAAAAGAAGCCCTTCATTGATTTATTGCAGGTATGTCCAGCTGCAGTCCCATAACTCTCGATGGCATACATACAGCAAGAAAGTTTAAGCATCCAAAGTTTCATTAATCATGCTAATAAAATAATAAAATCCCAACCGAAAGGTACAATTTAACCATAATAAAATACTTGAAATGTAAAAGAGAATCGAGGGGAATAAAAGATGGCACCCTGCATGAATTCAGTAAAAAAAAAAATCTGCAAGAAGACAATTTCCTGGAAGCTAATGTAGTGCCACCCCCGTAGGGACCACTTAAGTCTGGGCTCTCCCGACCTCCCCTCCAACAGGCCACCAGCCCAAAGAGGTCTCTCACATTGGTGCCTCTGCCCAACAGGGCACGTAACACAGTGGTTATTCAGTCACGATCAGCAGCCACACACATGGGGTGGGAATGGTTGCTCTCTCTTGACGGTGACTCACTTGGGATGATGGTGGTTGATCTCAGGCAATAAGATAAGAACTTACAGGGAAGATGGTAGTCAATCTCTAATGACAACAACTTAACCAGAATGATGTTAATCAGCCTCTGGTGACGGCAACTTGCTCTCTCTTCAATCAGTTGGCTCAGAGTGGAAGCTCCACCAAGCCTTCTCTCTTCCTCCCTTCTATTGGCTTCCTCCTCCTTTTCCTTCCCTCCTCCAAGCCATGCCCCACCGCCAGACCCATGGCAGCTGCTGGAGCTCCTCATCTTCCTGCCTAATTGGCAGGGCTCCTGCAAAGCCTCTCAGCTGGCCCCATTCTCACACCAACTCTGCTACACTAACAAGAAAGAGGCCAAACTGATCTCCACTGGGTTCAAAATGTTCCAGTGCCAGGCATTGCTACAGGGAAGTAGTACCTTCTGGCATGGTCTCCCTTTGCTTCTTGGAAATATGGAAATATGGGACAGTGAGGAATTTTAATAATAATAATAATAATAATAATAATAATAATAATAATAATAATAATAATAATAATAAGAAGAAGAAGAAGAAGAAGAAGAAGAAGAAGAAGAAGAAGAAGAAGAAGAAGAAGAAGAAGAAGAAGAAGAAGAAGAAGAAGAAGAAGAAGAAGAAGAAGAAGAAGAAGAAGAAGAAGTTGGAAGGGACCTTGGTGGTCATCTAGTCCAACCCCCTGCTAAGGCAGGAAACCCTATACCATTTCAGACAAATGGCTGTCCAGTCTCTTCTTAAAAACTTCCAGTGTTGGAGCATTCACCACTTCTGGAGGCAGGTTGTTCCACTGGTTAGTTGTTCTAACTGTCAGGAAGTTTCTCCTTAGTTCTAGGTTGCTTCTCTCCTTGACTAGTTTCCATCCATTGCTTCTTGTCCTGCTTTCAGGTGTTTTTCCCCAGATACAAGATCAGATCGATTCTGTTTGGAGCAGGCAGTCTTTCAGTTTGCGAAATGCAAAAGCATTTGTAAGGAACAGGAGAAATCTATGCAAACGTGTCCCAAGTGTGGGGATTCAGAGTCAATCATATTATTAAGGAAGGTGATACAGAAGCCTCACGTAGCAAGTATTAGTAGCATAAGGTTGATGGCAACATGTTAAGGTATGGAACTGTGGATGTATATGCTGAGCTGTCTTGTCTATTCCAGTTATTTATACACAAGTGACACTAGGTTGCTCTGTTCCAATTTAGTCACAATTGGTTGAGTCCCTATGCAAATGTGGATGGAGCAGGCACACCCTCTTCGTCTTCCCTTCAAACAACAAAGTGCCTGAAACTGAACTCCTATTCCCGTAGGAGAGAAAAGCATTATGCCGAGTTATAAAGTTGGATAGGGCCATTTTGTCACTGAATCCATCCACCCTGTTTGATTAGGAATCCATATGAAAGCACCTCCAACAGATGGCTGCTTAACCTTCATTTGAATGTATCGCCTGGAGGGAAATCCATCACCACAGGTATGTTTACTTGTTTGGGCACCAACCGTGCTTGCAGAGAATTGACAGCAAATCAGGTTTTGCTGCTTATAATCAATAGATGAGCAGGGTGATGGATTGTTGTGGTGGTTTTTACCATCAGGAGATTCTCTGGAGTTTTCCAGCCCCGATACAATATCCTTCTTAAAGACATATGCCATGAAATTGAAATAGAACTCAACAAATACATTATTTATGGGCAACATAAAAAAAATTTATAGGCAATTTACAGCTACCAAAAGACTTAAAGATTTAGAGAGGAAATGGAGGAGATCCTTGAAGCACTTTTTGATAATCTATGTTTTCCATTGTTTAATTTTACTCAGGCCATAGATATTATCCATATTAGATATTTTACACTGCTCTCTTGAAAATGTCAATAACACTCTATGGTGCTCTCACATGTGCATTCTTTCTTTCATTTCTAGTTTGGGGTGTGTGTGTTAGAAGCTATATCTAATTGCAGTTTTCCCCTCAGGTAACTGTTTACCATCTCCTTGTGCATTTATTTGTGTGTGTACCTTTATAAGTTTTCTGTCTCATGTTCTATTTCTCTTCTCTTGACTATTTCCCTTCTTGGAAAGCATTCTGAAAGAAGTTGTCTGATTACTGCGAAGTTCCCTCAGATACTTACATAATTGTTTCATCTGTAAGGGCTTTCTATAGGCCATAACAATACCCAAATATATTTCAGTGCAGAAGGCTTCTGCATTCTGAGACATTCTAGATCCGTTTAGTTTCCCGTCATTTAATGAATAAGAGAGATTGAAAGATGCATTCATTTTCTTGTTGTTTTTTTTAATTAACAGTTGAGCAATGTACATACTAACCACACAATTGCTCTACTCTAAGACTCATTTTTAGACTGTTATTTATTTGGCATATATTTCTGCCCTGTTTCTGTGTGTGTGTGTATCCTTCTCATCCCTATTGGTGGTATGTGTCTTCCTCAATCTTAGGTCGTCTTCCAGAGGCCCGCGACTTTGAGGGTTATGCACAGTGATCTTAGTTGTTCCTAGCTCTGCGCTCTTCTGGACAGAGAGCTTTGATGTTTTTCCTGTGAGCTGCTGGAGCCACTCTCCCTGCTTAGGAATCACAGCCCCAAGTGCTCCAACCATCACCAGGGCCATTTTGGCCTTTGCTTTTCACATCCTCTCTAGATCCTCCTTCAGGCCCTGGTTCTTCTCTGGCTTCTCGTATAATGTCTTGTTGCTGTCATTTGAGATTGCTACATCTATCATTACCCTTGTCTTCTGGTCCTTGTCTACTATCAGCATGTCTGGTGATTGGTCAGTATTTGCCTATGCATCTGAATGTGGAAGCCCGACAGGATCTTAGCCCTGTTATTCTCAATGACTTTCTGTGGAATCTCCCATTTGGACTTGGAAAGGTCTAGTCAATACACTATGCAGATGTTCCTACACGCAATGATGTTCAGTGTATGTTGTTCCTGCCTGAATCTTACACCCTGCCACTATATGTTGGATTGTCTCTGAGGTCTCTGCATGGTCTGTAGCTCAGATCCTGTCTAGTGCGGTAGAGCACTGGTTCTGTACATCTGGTGTTGAGTGCTTGTGCTGCTATGATCAATACCTCATTGTTGTCTTTTAATTCAGTCCTTTCCAGCCACTGGTAAGATTTCACAATGTCAGCCACCTCAGCTATCAAGGACAGTTGCTTTGATGCTATCAGACTGCATCCATCTTCTTTCCATGTACAGTTTCTGGTCTTTGAACTTTGGGCGGAAACCTCATTATATTGTGAGGAACTTCTGGGTCCTCATATTGGGAACTCCTGCAGTTTTCTTAGCAAGCTTTTTTCAGAAGTGGTTCACTATTGCCTCCTTCCTAGGGCTGAGAGAAAGTGACTGCCCCAAAGTCACCCAGCTGGCTTTATGCCTAAGGCACAGGTCTGCAACCCGCGGCTCCGGAGCCGCATGCGGCTCTTTCAGCTGTCTCCTGCGGCTCCCAGTCCTCTGCCATGTGCAGTCCAAAAAAAAAAAGTGGGACTAAAAAAGTTCAACCAATCAATTCAAATATGCAGGGTAGGTGCATATCTCGCCTTGGCTCCACTCTTCAGTCAAACCCTGTTCTGCGCATGCGCACATGTACGCGCATGCGCACCCATTTTTTGCGGCTCCCATTTTTTCCTTTTGTGAGGGAACCGGTTCCGAGTGGCTCTTTCACTGTTTCAGGTTGCTGACCCCTGGACTAAGGCAAGAATAAAACTCAATACCCGAATTTCTATCCTGGTGCCTTAACCACTACACCAAACTGCCTCTCATCAGTGTGCCTGACAGAGCTACAAATGGAAAGGAAGCAGGCAACACTGGCTACTAATACATGTTTCATAATATTATTTTTAAGTGTGGTGTCTTTATTGCTCCCTAAGCTTGGGTTTTTGTTTTTTGTTTTTTTGCAGACATTTTATTATCAAACTAGATAACATCATCAGTGCTCATAGTGAGTGAGGTTTGCTCTCATTTTATATACTTGTGGCTTGCTCTGTCAGTATTGGTGGGAGTGTTCTTGGCAGTTTCTTGACTGGGCTGTTGTTTATTGTTAGCTTGTTCGTTGTCATTTTTAAATTTATTCTTCTTGTTCACTGATTTGAGATACATTGTATGACAGGTACCACAGAGTCAGCCAGAAGGGAATACTAACTTCCTCTCCTACAAATAGTTTAACTTAAGAATTGGAGGACCATTTTACAATTCCTGGAAGCATGGGAAAAGAGATAGATTATCTGGTACTCTGATTATCAGGTAGATTGGGGAAGGGTTATCTTAAATTCAGGATCCCCTTCCTTTTCCCTTTCAATAAATACAAGATATAGACAAATATAAGTTAGACCGGGAAGGAGAAAGAGAGAGAGAGTACAAAGAGCTGAGCTGACTTTTAAAGAAATGTTTAGATCCATGATATATGTGAGGACAACTGAGATTTAACTAAACATCTTGCCTTCATTTTTAGCCAACAAATTAATCCAAACAAAGCATAAATGCAGGCTTGCAAATTGTACACACGCAAAGTCTACTCACAGCTTTATATGGAGTGTAGAAATGCAGAATGGAACAAGCCGTGAAGGTCTGTTCACCTATTACCCTGCATGCTTGACATTGGTCAGTGTTTCTGAAAGAGTGATGCCGCTGAACAATTTCAGGCCCAAGCCTTGCTAAGGTAAAGGTAAAGGTAAAGGTTCCCCCGCACATGCGTGCTAGTCGTTTCCGACTCTAGGGGCCGGTGCTCATCTCCGTTTCAAAGCCGAAGAGCCAGCGCTTGTCCGAGGACGTCTCCGTGGTCATGTGGCCGGCATGACTGGACGCCAAAGGCGCACGGAACGCTGTTACCTTCCCACCGTAGTGTTCCCTATTTTTCTACTTGCGTTTTTACGTGCTTTCGAACTGCTAGGTTGGCAGAAGCTGGGACGAGTAACAGGCGGTCACTCTGTTATGCGGTACTCAGGATTTGACCCACCAAACTGCCGATCTTCAGATCGACAAGCTCAGCATCCTAACCCACTGAGCCACCGCGTCCCTAAAAGGGGAGAAGATCGCCAAGAAGGCACTGGTCTATAAATCTGCACTGAAATACCTCTGAATGGGTAGTGATTGTGGCATCTGGCCATAAAAATATGTCTTCCAGAAGTTGCCAATGTATAGGTTTATAACCCTGTCCAACTAGGTCACAGTCCATCAGTTTGGGAAAACAGAGAGATGGACAAGAGAAAGAGATTGTTGGCAAAATAGACATTTAATGCACATTTTCTCAAGATTGTTATTAATGTAGAAATTAATCGAGTGATACCACTCTCTAGGTATCATTGAGAACAAGATGGTACTACAGGCTTGGTGTACAAAACAGAACTAAAAGGTAGCATATATATAACACACACACACACCCCTCAAAACCAACAGAAGACTTAGTGGGATCAGTGGGATAAAACCCAGAAATTGGAAAAGATTGGGATGAAAGAACATAGAAAAGGGTGGGTTGATTGGTAACTTAAACAGAGGCACTTCATACTGCAATCCCCAGCACTCGCTTTTACAAAAGCAAAAATTTAAATTAAAAAAAAACACTTATAAGCTCATCACCTACTTCCAAGCAGTGTTGATCTGAAACCGATAACCAAATTATACAACTTTATTCCTGGACTCTTCTACCAGATGGACCAGAAAGTCAAAAGAAGAAAAAAGTGAGAGAGATCCTTATGACACGATCAGTAGATTTCTTTATGGAAATGTATGTACTATAAATATTCCACACTGTAGGGTCTAATTTATTCGTGACCAGCAGCTGAAGATGGTGGATGATAAGACATTTATTATTTTATTATTCATTTATTGCACAAATTCATATGGCCGACCAACTCACACATAGTGACTCCAGATGGCAGCTGACTTTTAAAAGGGGTGGTGTTTGCAATCATTAGAAATAATCTATAGTATTAAACATAATCTATAGTATTAAACATAATTGCAAAGTCTGCCGAAACGTCTGTCAGAACAAGAGTTCTTGTCAGGTACAACTTTTAAAAGGCTGTTCAAGAGAGAATTGCATTCTGCCTTAATCAGAGGAGCCAAAACACAAAGCTGCCTTAAGGAGAAAACACTTGGAAGAAATGGTCAAAATAACTATTTGGGGAGGCAAGAGAAGAATTCTGTAATTAGACATGGCTACTCCAGCACACATTTAATGGTCAGGCAGGCTTCCCAATGGCAGCCATGATTTTTAAATGGTGCTTCATGAATTCCAAATGTGCCACTGGTCAGAAAGAATTGTCTGCCCCATATGAAAGCATCCAAGGATGAGTGAGGATAGCGAACTGAAGATCCAAAGGCCAAGGTATAGGGATCCAGTTGGATATGAGTATATCCCTGCTTCCAGACATTTTTTAAAAACAAGTTCTGTATGCTGCAATGCTCATTCCATTACAGGTAGAAGAGGGAGTCAAGCTTTCCTCCAAAGCAGGACAAGAAGCAACGGATGGAAACTAACCAAAGACAGAAGCAACCTAGAACTAAGGAGAAATTTTCTGTCAGTTAGAACAATTGATCAGTGGAACAACCTGCCTCCAGAAGCTGTGAATGCTCCAACACAGGAAGTTTTTAAGAAGAGACTGGACAGCCATTTGTCTGAAATGGTATAGGATTTCTTGCCTGAGCAGGGGGGTTGGACTAGATGACCTCCAAGGTTCCTTCCAACATTATTATTGTTGTTGTTGTTGTTGTTGTTAATCATTGCACAGTCAGCCAGATGTTCAGACTGGATTTGGCATTTTTGTCTACCTATCGAGTCTTTACCAAGGACCTGGGATAGGCAGATGTGGATGTTTGGTGGTATTATAGATATCATCGCAGGATGGAAGCAGTTCCTAGTAAGGCCGCCTTTTGCAATTGACTAATGGTGAATTTGTCAATGCCAATGGTGTTCAAGTGGTGCTCCAGTTGTTTTGGGATTGCACCCAAGGCACCTATTACTATTGGTACTACCCTTGCTTGCCTTTGCCATAGTCTTTCTATTTATATTTGTAGGTCTTTGTATTTTATTATCTTCTCCAGTTCTTTTTCATCTATTTTGCTGTCTTCAGGCGCTGCCAAGTCCACTGTCCAGACTTTTTTGTCTTTCTTATCGACAGTTATTAAGTCCGGGGTGTTATGTTGCAGGTGCTTGTCTGTTTGAATTCTGAAGTCCCAGAGCAGTTTAACTTTATCATTTTCTATGACTTTCTCTATTTTATGATCCCACCAGTTCTTGCTTACAGGCAAATGATATTTCTTGCAGATCTTCCAATGCACCTTTGTTGCTACTTTGTCATGCCGCTGCTTGTAGTCAGTCTGTGCGATCTTCTTGCAGCAGCTTACCAGGTGGTCCACTGTTTCTTCAGCTTCTTTGCATAGACGGCATTATTATTATTATTATTATTATTATTATTATTATTATTATTATTATTATTATTATTATTATTCCTCAATTTACAAAAATTCGGACCAGAATTTCTGTGGCTAAGCAAGGTGGCTGTTAAGTGAATTGTGCCCAATTTTACAACCTTTTTGTCACTTTTGTTTAGTGAATCATTGAAGTTCTTAAGTGAATCACATGGTCATTGAGTGAATCCCCCACTGACTTTGCTTGTTGGAAGTTGGCTGGGAAGGTTGAAAATGGCAGTCATGTGACCCTAGGATGCTGCAACCATCATAAATAAATGCTGGTTGCTAAGCACCCAGATTCCGATGACTTGGCTGTGGGGATGATACGACAGTCATATATGCGAGGATCCATTGTAAGTCACTTTTGCACTGTGCCATTGTAATTTGAATGGTCGTTAAACAAATGTCTTTAAGTCGAGGACTATCTGTAGTAACTATCAAAATTACTACACTGAAAAGGAGGCAACTATGATGGTTAATTGATCATTTCGTAGATTCACATCTTCCAAGTTGAAGCTTTCCACATATTTATTAGATTTATGGGGAACATATGGGGAACTACGACACTGCTCATCACTGAAGCATGCTGGTAGGGGATTGTGAAAAATGTAATTCAAGACATCTGGAGGATACTAGCTTAGGAAAAACAGTTTAACAGCTGAGATTATAAAATTCCCTTTATTTCTGCATGTATGAATCTCCCAAAATTCTCTCATAGAATGTCCTGTGCTCACTCTGAGAAATTTAAATTTTCACAGCGCTAGAGTGAAATGTATATTTTTTAAAAAAAGTTACTGCATTTCCTTATTCAAGAAAGAGCATCGTTCCTCTGTTTATACTTATTTGCCTAAAGTCCCAGAATCCCTTCAGCACAAATTAGCTACTCTTTTTTTTCTAGCAAAGCAGTTCAGAATCAGATGATAACATAAACAAGTAAAAATACTACAAAGAACTGGAATCTTGCCAGGTCAAGGAGGAGAGAGAGGGGGGGGGGGAAAGATATGAAGTACAAATCAAGAAGTAAAATGTTCAATTGTGTGATCGTTTGTTTACTTCCAGACATGTGCAATCATATCCCCGTTTATTAGGATACTCTCCTGGCTAATGAAAAGATTTTAGAAAGTGTGGTTTAAAGCAGGCAGGTGTGTTGTTTTGATCAGAGGATCCTTCAAAAGAATATTGGTTCCCACCAGCAATTGCCCATTTCAGTGACAGACGGTCTATAACTATGAGTCCTCTCAAGAGCTGTTAAGGTCTGCTAAATCCATCATTTGGAGCAGATTCTGACTTCCTTTTTTCCTTTTACCCGGCTGCTTTGATAGAGTGGCCTCTTTTTTCAGGCTTAGGCAAGACCCTGAGAAACTATCAAGCTCCGTTAATGAATAGGGGCCGTCCTTGACTTACGACCACAATTGAGCCCAAAATTCATGCTTCTGAGTGAGACAGTTGTCGAGTGAATTTTGCCCCATTTTACAGCCTTTCGTGCCACAGTTGTTAAGTGAATCACTGCAGTTGTTAAGTTAGTAACAAGGGTGTTACGTAAATCAGGCTTCCCCATTGACTTTGTTTCACAGAAGGTCACAAAAGGGGGTCCCATAAACCCAGCACACTGCAACCATCACAAATACATGCCAGTTGCCAAGCATCCAAATTTTGATCACATGACAATGGGGATGCCGCAATGGTTATTAAGTGTGAAAAACGGTCGTAAGTCACTTTTTCCAGTAACGTTATAACTTTGGTAACTAAATGAACTATTGGAAGTCGAGGACTACCTGTATTAGAGAAGGGGGTACCCTTTCTAAATCATTTTTGAGGCATGGCCTGCACTATTAATACCACCCCATTGTATATAATCATAACACCAAATTAGATCAGTCCATATTAAAGATTTATTTTAGATTTTTCAAGTGTTTCTGCTACAATATTGAGAAACTTAGATAACTTTGTCCCCTTTTTTTGTTCTGGACTCAACCTACTTTTTAAGAGCAAGACAGTCAATGAAATATTGCGTATTCCAACAACAGAACGTACAAATTGGTCACATGACCATAAAGAAATTCCAAAGTGATGAAAAGAGGGCTTAAGAGTTAGCCGTTCTATTCAAATAATCAAGATAGAATTGCTTAAGAAGATCAAAAATAAGTCACGTCTTTATAATTTTTACCAAGGGCCTTAATTCTTTGAAACTCACCCAAAGAAAGGCAGTTCAGGACATTTTTTTTTACCTTCTCCCTGCCCTATTCCTATATATATTTCTCCTCCAGGAAAAATAAAAGCTTCCATGCTAGTTTCAATAACTTTTCAGATAATAAAAATACATTTTAGAATCGATGTTCTAGTTCTGCAGGGTACTATTTTATCTGACCATGAATTTCAGATATTTTTTTATATTAAAAATTATACCAAAATTTATGTAGGGGAAACTCAGAAGTTCCCAATGGTGATACATTTGCAAGTAAGTGTATGCATATTAGAAGTATTCGTTTTCACTGTTTAAATGCAGAATCCTTACAGAATGCTCAGAATGAAATATATTATACAACTTAAGGCTATCCATGTTTAGCAGAAGAGTATAGTATTGCCAACAAATCATAAACATTAGCTCTAGAAGAGTAAGCAGAGCTGCACGCATGCATGTTGCCAGTCCGGTATTAATTGCCTCTGTTAACATTCATTATTTTATTGATGGCCAACGAAGGCATTAAAATGAGAAAGCAGGCAGGCAACACACAAGCCTTTGAATATCGTGCAGCACAAACAGGGCCTTCTGAAATACAGCGTAATCCCACCCCCCACCCCCAGTTGCAAAATGAGATATTGAAAGCGTTACTTTGAAAAACAGCTCTCCGAATGTCTATTTCAGCTCTTCCATTTGGTTGTGTTGTGCTTGGGGCATAAGAATCCTCTCATATAAAAACCACACAAGGGAAGGAACCTTCAAAGGAGATCAAATAGTTGATTTCCACACAACTGTTTAAACTACTTACATATAGCAATGGGACCTTAAGTATTAATGCCTACAGCACATTCCCTTAGTCACTTATGACAAATTGGCAGTTTGAGTTTCAACTGCAACTTGACGGAAATTATAGTCAGATATAATCAACTCCCCGTTACAATAAAGAGCAATGTGGAGAAGGACTTTTTGGCAGGCATCATATTTTGATCAATGGATGAAGTGAACTCTTTCTCTGGCACATCTCTTAAGCACAAAATTAGCTGTGAATTAATCTCAATTGGAGGGACGCGGTGGCTCAGTGGGTTGGGACGCTGAGCTTGTCGATCAGAAGGTCGGCAGTTTGGCGGGTCAAATCCCGAGTGCCGCGTAACAGAGTGAGCGCCTGTTACTCGTCCCAGCTTCTGCCAACCTAGCAGTTCGAAAGCACGTAAAAATGCAAGTAGAAAAATAGGGACCACTACGGTGGGAAGGTAACAGCGTTCCATGCGCCTTTGGCGTCTAGTCATGCCGGCCACATGACCACGGAGACGTCCTCGGACAAGCGCTGGCTCTTCGGCTTTGAAACGGAGATGAGCACCGGCCTCTAGAGTCAGAAATGACTAGCACGCATGTGTGGGGGAACCTTTACCTTTACCTTACTAATCTCAATTGTCAATTGAATTGGTAGAGTTTCCCTTTATATACGTTGTGGTGTTTTCCTGGGCATGCCCACATTGCTTTTTTGTCAGGATAACAGTCTTCCTCTTCCTTGGCTATAACATTTTTAGATTAAGATCATACCTTTCATTTTCCCTTTTAGCACCAGAGGCTTGAATTTAAACAATTGCTCTGTGATCACAAGTGCAGTACACAGGATCTAAAGGCTGGCTGGAACAGCAAAAGTTTGGAGAAGGGTGTTTCCAGTGGATCCTCCAAATGCAGGTAGTCCTCACATTTACCGGTATGTTGCTAAGTGAGAAATTTGTCAAATGAGATTTGCCCCATTTCTCGCCCACTTTTCTTGCCACATTTCTTAAGTGAATCACTGCAGTTTTTAAACGGGTCATAAATGTGAGTCAGTTGCCAAGCATCCAAATGTAAATCACGTGATCACAGGGATGCTGCAACACATAAGGGTGAAAAAGGGCCATAAGTCACTTTTTTCAGTGCCGGTGTAACTTCAAACAGTCACTAAGTGAAACTGTTGTGACTTGAGGACTACTGTAGTCCACTATTCTTCTATATGTCTTTGATTCACTTTCTTCTTCGCTGGCAACTCAAGTGCTTTCCAAAGTTTGAGCAAAGGAAAGCTCAACTATTAGCTGTCTTAGCATCTCTCCCAGAAACCGTTTTTAATGAGCACAATGCCTTCTTTCAGGGCAATCTTGAATATTCACTTGGCTCAGAGCAGGAACACCTGGGATCTTTCACCATGGCGGTGCACTGAAAGCAGCCAAAAATAGGGATGCAAAGAAACTCATGATTTATTGCCAGCCTTTGTGAGTCACCTCTGAAGCATGAACTGGTGCTCTCACCACCTCACTGGCATCTGTAGGAATGAAAAAGCATGGCAAACCTGCATCTGTAAAATTTGATTGTGGACATCTAAAAAAGTTGAATGCCCCAGAACAAGCAGTGTATTTCTAACCCTCTGGATTTCAAATTGCTAAAAAAAATTGCTTTAAGGGGAAAATAATTACTTTAAAAGGGGGGGGGGGGAAATGCCAAAAAGAGAAATAGATTGGTGATAATTTTCAAATGGGCTTGTCAATATTTTTTTTATTGAAAAGTTTTTTGATA
Organism: Vipera berus; assembly: GCF_964194415.1. Taxonomy (NCBI): domain Eukaryota; kingdom Metazoa; phylum Chordata; class Lepidosauria; order Squamata; family Viperidae; genus Vipera; species Vipera berus. The sequence goes on from NC_138202.1 coordinate 240,660,692, forward strand.
CAGTTTATCTTTAACAATCCCTCCCCCCCTCCCCCCACCCAACCCTTCCTAACCCTCCCTAACCCTCCCCCCTCCCCTTCCCCCCTCCCCCCTCCCCGACTTCCAAGAGCTAAATACAAGATATAAAGGTAAAAACAATCATAAACAACCATATGTTAACAACAATAAACAATTAAGTCTATCGCACTCTAGCTCATGTAAAATGACTACAAGCAATACTAATAGCACATCAAAACTTATACAAATGCTAAATGAAACTTTTTAGTCCCATATTTGTTCTGGATGTAATCAATCCACTTTTTCCACTCCATAATATAACGTTGTTGCGAATGGTCTTTCAAATAAGCCGAAATCTTTGCCATTTCTGCCAGGTCAGAAACTTTTAGAGTCCATTCTTCTATAGTCGGCAGTTCCTCCTTCTTCCAATATTGACCTACTAAAAGTCTTGCTGCCGTAATTAAGTTCAACATCAACTTAGTGTCCACAACAGTAGTATCCGTGATTATGCCCAATAAAAACAATTGCGGACAGAACTTTATCCTTTGCTTAAATATCTTCTGCATATTCCACCAGATTTTAATCCAAAAAGCTTTAACCTTTTTGCAGGTCCACCATATATGAAAATACGTTGCGTCTTCGCCACCACATCTCCAACATTTAGGTTGATAGTTCGGATACATACTTGCAAGCTTTTTAGGATCTAAATGCCGGCTTGTCAATATTTTTAATTAAATGTGAAAAGATGGACAAACTAGTAAATCATAGAGAAGAACATAAGTTACTCTCGTGTCAGGTAAAATATTGGTCCACCTAAGTTCAGTGGGTGTGCTAGGCCATGGTTTGTTAGAAAGTTGGAAATGTTTGTTTCTTGTTTTCCTTAAGACTTTTTTTTATCCTTTTGCCTTGTAGCTCTGTGGTCTTGTTAGAAACTTCAATGGAAAACAATATTCCTGACTTCCTAATAAGTCAGGAAATAAACAATACAAACCTGCATGTCTCCATTAAGATATTATGAATAGCGATACAGGAAGTCCTTAACGTACGACCGCAATTGAGCCCAAAATTTATGTTGCTAAGTGAGACATTTGTTAAATGAGTTTTGCTCCATTTCATGACCTTTCTTGCCACAGTTGTTAAGTAATCACTGCAGTTGTTAAGTTAGTAACATGGTTATTAAGTGAATCTGGCTTCCCTATTGACTTCCCTTGTCAGAAGTTCGCAAAAGGTGATCACATGATCCCGGGACACTGCAGCTGTCATCAATATGAGTCAGTTGCCAAGTGTCTGAATTAGGTCATGTGACCATGGTCGTAAGAGTGAAAAATGGTCATATGTCACTTTTTCCAGTGCCTTTGTAACTTCAAATGGTCACTAAATGAACTGTTGTAAATTGAGGACTACCTGTACTTTTTAAACCATGGTCAGCTACAAATAATGCTTTCTTCTTTTTTCCATATATTTTATTGATTTTTTTAAAAAAATAAATCACTTAATAGTTGGTAAACAGTGTGTTTGCTGGGTTTACATTTGTAAAGAAAAATCATTAACAATTGTTTTCTATAATCCATAATCCACATAATACATTTAGTTGATTTCCCCTTTTCCCCAAAATCTCTTCTTTGCAAACCTTGAAATAATACAGTTATTATTTTGGTAAATAACAGTTACATATATGATTTCTCATCAATATAATATTTCTTTTCTATCTAATTATTCTGGTTGCCTCATCTTATATCCTGTTACAGTCTTTATTTAGATTTGTTTCTCCCATAAAGTTCAAAGTATTCTTGCTGGTTAAGATTTTCTCAACAGTTAATTACATTTAAAGAATTAAATCCATTTTTCCCATATAAACCATCTTAACACTTTTACATTTCTTAAAGAATAGGTAAAAACGGTAAGGAAAAGGAAAAGAGAGCAAGAGTAAAGAAACATAAAAAGTAAAATACTACTTAAAATATATATTCCTCCTAAGCTAATATATATTCATTCCCAAAATTTTTTATTCTTTTTAACCATGATTAAAAATACATTTAATATTTAAATATTCCATTTAATGTATCTAGTCATTTAATCCTTTAACTCTTATTCAAAACATTTTTTTCTTTTTTATACATTATAATTTCCCCAAATTCAGACATATTTAATTATCTAAAACATTTCCTTCATCTAGGCCATTACAGCAGTATTTATTTATTTATTTATTTATTATTTAGACTTATATACCGCCCTTCTCTTATATCAAGAAATAAAATAAAGTGGGGAAAGCATACAATATTATTTAAGGAATTGATCTCTCTTAGAATGAAATAATAATAATAATAATAATAATAATAATAATAATAATAATAATAATAATAATAATAATAATAATGTTGGAAGGGACCTTGGAGGTCATCTAGTCCAACACCCTGCTCAGGCAGGAAACCTTATACCATTTCAGGCAAATGGCTGTCCAGTCTCAATGTACTCAAAATCTTTTCTATTTCTTTAACCATATTCAAACTAATGTTTCTTTTTAAAATATTCTCTCTGGTAGATCCCATCATCTATTTTCTTAATTTTCACTTTGATCTTTTTCCTTTGACCAGTATCTTTCTTGATCAATGTGTTTTGCTGAATCAAAAAGGTTTTCCATATATTCATGACTGTTGCTATAGGTATAAGAAGTAAATCGAATAAAGTGTCTTTATGTGAGGCTTTTGCATTTCCATGATTCTTGAAAATGTTTTTCTCTTTCTCCTTCTTTGCTTCTCTTATCACTTCCTTTCTCTCTGATGTTTTCAACATCTCTACATTCTATTTTATCCAATCTGTTTTTTTGTCCTCAGATTTATTTTGTAGTCTTAAGGGATGAGTTGTTTTTTTCCATTTCTTGTAAATTTTTCCCACTAGGATTAAATCATGTTTTCTTGCTTTGTTAAGTTCTGTCTTTGAGTCTCTATTTTCAATTTTATGTTCACTTATTTGTTTTGTCTGCTCCTTCTCTGTTGTTGTTTCCTGGAAGTTTTTTTTGTTGTAAAATTAACTTAGAGATAGATTGATTTGTATTTTCAAAGTTATTTTGGATTTCTTTGTGATTTGAACTCAGTGTTATTTGAATTAATTGCAGTATACTATATACTCATCCTGAGAGGTATTTATGTTTTCTTGGTGTGTTCTGTCTACATGTCTCTGATCCATGATGGCCCAATTTGGAGTTTTCCTTCTTATCTGCAAATAGCTTTAGCATCCCGGTTAAATAGATATTTGTAATCCAAAGAGTTCAGAAAAGATTTTTTTCCTGAAGTTTACAATTCTTTGTCTGCAGCCCTGTTTGTTGTTGTTGTTTTTTGTCACAGCTGTTCTTTATTATTAAAGCTTTGAAGGTCACAAACACAGATTAGCTTTTCCCAGCTTTTGGCAAGTTTTGTATGGAAATCATAGCTGTCATAATCTTCATCCACCACTAAGTGTCAGCATCTATTTAGTTTTCAATATGAACAATGGTCTTTAAAATGAAAGTCTTAACCATTCAACAATCTTAAACTTGTCCAAAATTAAATTTTAGCTTTCAAGTTTATAAATTTATTTCACTACCATATATTTTGATCCTCCATAGAAATTTTAATTCACTGCTTACATTAGTATAAGGATGGGGCGGAAGTCCCCCTTCTTCACTTTCGGAGGTATTTTGCTTCTTGGGGATCTTTTCCAGCAAACTAAGTGTAGAATAGAAAAGGGAAAATCAAATTCCTCACCCAGTTTCAAGCACGCTGTTTACTGTAGTGCTGATTAGTTCTTTTGGACTCCAGTTGCAAGTAGCTTGGGCTGATCGATGAAATACAGCCTTTCTACTGTCAGGTTAGAAGGCTTTCCCAAAGACGAACGGAATGACTGCCATCATTCCAGAGTCGTCTGGGCACCCTTCTTTCTTTGCCGCCTCTCCAGGGCGGCTTGGACCCATTAAGGTCTCCAGAGAGGACGAAAGTTGACTGCGGGGGTGCGGCGGTCTGCAAGTCTGCAACCAGTTGCTACCATGCAGGACCGGAAGTCTCCAGCTACAAATAATGTTTTCATTGTGGGGTTTACTACCCTAAGAAGTCATGTTTTCTTCCCTCACCCTATTCTCACATGATTGTAAGCAAGAACTAGACAAAGGCTTAGCAGAATGTTGTTTGTCTGAATATTTGGTCAGTGTATTAAAGTAACATCTTTCCTAAAATGATCCAGAAATGTCTAAAATACATTCTCTGTCTCTGGTTCAAACTATAATTAACTTCTATATTTAAAAATAAAATCAAATACTTACTGAAAAGACCAGTAACAAAATAAGCAGCACAGATATGTACAGTCTCTTTGGAATTTATAGGCCATGCACAGAAATTCTATATCAATTGACCATAAGGCGGAAATTTATGGCACAATGCCAGCATGTCAAGAATTGGAGACAGAGCCATTGTTTTGCAAAGCTTACGGATGCAGTATTTTCCCATGGGTGAGAATACTTGATGCATCTCATTTTGTTGCAAACATGCCATCATGTTATCATTACACCATAACAGCTTGCTTTTATATGTAACACAGCAATAATGTGTTTGTGGCCAAGAAGTATGCTTCCAAAAAATCCCTCAGAAAAAGTACTCAAGGTTGGCTTTGTTTGGATACACTATACATTAATTTATTCATTTTATTTCCATTGTGCTTGGAAAGTGAAAATGAAGGTCTGCAGTAGTTTACAGCAAAAATGTTTAAAAATATGTCTAGTAAATGTAACCAAAAATCTGGCACATATTACCAATTGTGGTGGACCTGTATTAAAATAAAAAAATGGACAAAAATATGCACTTTGGTTAGAAAAGTTGTTAGGAAAACATGTAGATTTAAAACCTGATTTTTTCTTATTACGTATAATACGAGAAAAATTTGATAAGCAACATGTATATTTAACACTGCATGTACTAACAACAGTGAAGATAGTATTTGCTCAGCACTATCTCCTTGATCTCCTAGAGAAAAGGTGGCATAGACATCTGATGGAATGAATAAAACTGTCAATACAATATGCTCTCCAATTTCCAGCTATCCCAGGTGTTGAAAGAAAAATTTCCATCAGGGTCCATCCAAGCTGGGAATAAACAAAATGGAGACTGCTTTAGAAAAAAGGTTGCAGTTTATGGAAGAGGAGAGCCAAACAGAAAGATGGCTCTGGGAAAACTGACCATATGTAGCTGGGAGTGGTATGTTTTTATACCTTCTGGGGCTCTTGAGGTTGTTTCCTGTTCCTGTTTGAGGCTTTGTATTTCCTGTGTTATGTACTTTGACCTGAGTCTGAGTGTGCCCTTTCGGTATTGGTGGTTTAATCCTATTATGTCCTCAAAGGTTATGTTTTTTAGCGTTTGGGTGGGGTATGCAGATTTTAGGTGTCTTTGTTTTCCTAATCTCTTCAGTTTATAGCTGGAAGGCTCCAACCTTTCTGAAAGGATGATTAAATTTGCATTTCTAAAAGCTGGCTTCTGCTGAGTTTTCTGGCTGGGGGATAGGAGAAGTTTCTGCCTTTTTAATATTCCACAAAATATTACTTTCTCTGGATTCTTCCCACACAGGGTATAATTTTCTTTTTCTTTTTTTTTTGCCACAATTAAAAACTCAGTTGACATCAAGGAACAACAACAATTGACATGTATTTAGGCCTGCACAAAGCTTTGAAGGCACCCTCTGATTTGATTAAGCTTTAATCACAGAAGCAGATTCATGCCTTAAAACAAATTGAGCCTTGCAAGGCACCTCATCAATTGGATGGCTTTTGTGCTGTTTCTGGGGCACATCTCTAAAAATGTGCCAATCTTGCAAGCTCCTGGTATGCTGAATTGCAAGGGGTGAGTTAACCAGCTCACTAAATTATCAGAGCTATTTTGTGGTGACAAAAGCTCGCATTGCTCTGAGCTTCATTCATTTCCTCACTCTCCATCCTTATTCCTGTGGTCATCCACAGGCCTGGGCTTTTTGTTTTCCTGTCCCAATAGAACATTACACTTCTGGTCCTAATCATCACAAATGGGAGTTCAATACAATTCTCAGCATTCTGTGTATGGGCTCAGTGCCAACTTACATTGCACATTTAAACATTCTGAACAATTAGGGCGGGTTTAGTTCTCTTGGCAAAGAATGGACGGGCATCGAGTGCTATGCCAACAGTTTAGCATTTTTTAAAATAGAAAGTGCCAAGGCTAATACCACTTTCTTCATGCCAGCCTCATTGTGGCACTGCACTGCACTGTGCCAGCTTGCTCCTGCCATTGCCTCTGCTGATTCACTGATGGTTGCCAACAAGTCATGCTATTGCATAACTGAAAAAAATACGTTTAAAAAACCCCTAAGTTTTGCCATTGTGCCTGGCTCATCTTGGCTCCACAGCATAATTGGGCCAGTTATACAAGGTCCTTCCAAAACAAGGGGCAGATTTGCCACCTTGTAGTATTTTCCCCTCTCTTAAATTCAGCGATGAGAAGCAGAAAAGCTATCCTATCTCATAAGGTTGGTATTCTTTAGTTTCACAGCAAATCTGGCACTGCAAAAAAGCAAGAATTTAGAAAGTAAAAGTTTAAAGAGCTGATTTCTTTAAAAAAAACTTTTCTGTATTACTTCTGCATAGATTTTCTATAGAATTTTTGCTGGAGAGTTGAGAGTGCTGAGCTGTCTTTTTCTCATTCCTGTCTTATGATTTCTGAATGATGTTGCAGTTAAAATTTAAAAGATATCTGGAATAAGAATAGGCAGGATTAATGTCTGAAGAGTCTATCTTTCTTGTTATTTTCATCCTCTTTTCTCCAAAAATTAAACTGCTCCAAGTGCTTTGTGTTTTCCCATTATATCCTATGAACAACAACAAAAAATCTCTTTTAAGTATCTCAGACAAAAACATTTTGCCCTGAATTGCAAGCTGGAGTCTTCCTCTCTTTGAATCTTGAGTCTTCAATTCAAATCAAATCAGATCTGATTCACGAAGGCTCACTCAGATTCACTGTGGCGTTTCCCTTGTGTGTGGTTTGAAAGTTCCTCTGCAGATATTAGATGACCAAATCGAGATTATGAAGTAAAAAACAGAAAAGATAAAAGGCCCAAGAAGCAAAAACGACTCAGAGAAAAGCAACTGAATACTCAAGGCTAAGCCTCCAGTGGCATCAAGTGAAATTGGATTGTGACTGCATTTCTGAAATTGGCTTTACCAGAACACCAAAATGCAAGACGTGAAAATGAATTAAAACGATAACAAACAGGCTTCCGATAGCCAGAGCAGCTGCCTTTCAAATTACTGATCTTTCAAAACTCTTGAGTCCAAAGTCAGTGCTAGCATCATCTTTAGGCCAGGAAACTATGAAAAATGAGTACAGCTCAATAAGGGGTAAGCATATCGCAAGATCAGCTGGCTGCACTTCCAATCTGTACTCTTTAGAAGCACTACATTCCTCACGGATTATTGTGCTGTTTCATAATAATATGGCTATTTCAGTATAAATTAGCCTGTTAAACATTTCTTCCCTGCTCCTTCTCGTCTTTTGCAGAGCAAAATTTTTCAAGCCCAAAAGAAAAAGAGGCCAGCCACTAAACATCCCCAACCCCCTTCCCCCCAAAACAACCCAATAGAGAATGTCTCTCCTCTCCTCTACACAAATTACAGTATCCAAAATGTGTTGGGCTGTGAGGCAATAAATCCTTTCCTATCTTTTCCTTCTTGTTTTAGGATTTAGAATTTTACAATTCTCTTCAGTAAGGTATTTGTGACATTTTCGATCAAGGGTTTTTTAAACTATTATTTACTACTTCAATCTTTCGATCACCCTACTCCATAATAATTTACAGCTTATAGATGGCAATAAGAAGAAAACAAATTGTACCAAGAAAAAAAGAAGATAACTGAGGGAGCAAGGGAGAGGAGGTGCAGGAGAAGGAGGAAGGGGAAGGGAGGAGGGAGAAAGAAAGAAAGAAAAAAAGAAAGAAAGAAAGAAAGAAAGAATGAAAGAAAGAAAGAAGGAAAGAAAGAAAGAAAGAAAGAAAGAAAGAAAGAAAGAAAGAAAGAAAGAAAGAAAGAAAGAAAGAAGGAAGGAAGGAAGGAAGGAAGGAAGGAAGGAAGGAGAAAGAAAGAAAGAAAGAAAGAAAGAAAGAAAGAAAGAAAGAAAGAAAGAAAGAAAGAAAGAAAGAAAGAAAGAAAGAAAGAAAGAAAGAAAGAAAGAAAGCTCAACCACAACGTAAGTCTGGAGCCTGAGAAAACAACTAGGCCTTAAGCCAGGGATGTCAAACTGCTGTCCCCTGGGCTGAATGCGTCATGCTCAGGGCACGCACACCCCAGCTCCGCAAAGGCAAAAAACATCACGATACATCACAATATGTCATGTGACACGATCGAGTTTGACACCCGTGCCTTATGCATTCTGTAGAATTTCGAAAGATGGGAGCAGTAGTGGAATCTCTGGGGAGCCATGACTAAGAAGGCATATTTTGGGGGGCCTACAAATGGATTCTTCTTAATTAACAGGCACTTTAGCTGACTTCATGTATGGACAGAAACATATGTAGACAAATGTTTCCTCAAGCAAGCAGGCCTTAGGCCATCAAGGGCTTTAGGTGACAATGAGCACTTAGACTATACCTGGAAGATAACTGGCAGCCAGTGCCATTTACAAAGCAGCTGGGACATGTACACATACCCTGACACTCCAATCCCATCCCATGTTGTCACCTTCTAAACCAGCTGCACCTTACCTAACTTGTCACAAGATATATTCTCTAACTTTGGAGAAGGAATTCAAGGGTACCCAAACAAGTGAGCTAGGTTTCATGCTTTGACAGTTTAATTCACAAATCAATAAAACCTGGGATAGGGTTTCTTCTGCAATTCTTAATGCCTATGAGAAAACCTAATTTGGGAGGCAGGGAATGGAAAATGGGCAAGGCCAAGCTCTTTGGGATTTTGTTGCTATTTCTCAGCAGCTTGAGTTTTTCGGCCCCCACAATGGCATCAGGCCTGCCTACTCTTAATCCTGAAAAGAGGTCGTAGCCTAGCCATGATTAATTTTAATCTGGGTTTACATAACACACTGAACTAAACCACACACCCCAAACAACCACCAGGAACCTGTTATAACACCGGAGCCATCTTGAGTTCAAATTCCACAGAAATTGGCCAAGCAAAGTTTCTTTTATCTCTTGTAGAATTTATCCTCACCAGATCTGCTGCCAATTTTTCCAACAATAGAGGGTGCTCTTTCCCTCCTTCCTGGACCATCAATAAGGAAAAAAAGTTCTTCCTCTTTTATGTAGATCATCAGGTATTGGCAAGCATATGGTATTGGCATTTCAATACTGTACACAATGGTACATTCAGAACTGTATTCTAAAACTATTGACCGAACAGACCAGTAAATGCTTCCCCAACTCTCCTCCCCAACATTCCAAAATGACCTCACTCTAACATCTCTGCCCATATTTCCTATAGCTCAGACATGTTAAACACAAGGCCCGGGGGCCGGATCCAGCCCGCAAAGTAGTTTCATGTGGCCCATGAAGCCATCCTGGAAACAGTGAGGGAACAGTCCCTGCTGCCTTGGTCCTGGCCAAGGCCGGCCGGGAACCAATTTCTTGGTGGCCATCTATGCTGAAACACATTCAGTCTTAGCTCCACAAGGCCATCTGAAAACAGCAAGGGACCAGCCCCTGCTCCGTCGGCCCCGCCCCCCTGGGTGCACGCTGGGAGGTATCACCCTTTGTGAGGAATGAAGAAGTGCACCATCGCCTGGAAGTGGCCAGCACATGGCCCTCATCTACTTTGCGCAGGCTAGGGGCTAGGCAGCATTGTGCTTCTCTTCAGATTCTTGCCACCTGGCTCAGCCTCTCGGCACTGTGAGGAGAGCTCCCCGTTGCCTGCCAGAACCGGGCAGGCTGGGGCTGGGCAGCATTGTGCAGGTAACATCGTCTCATGCTGCTCTTGGCATCCCCTCCCCCAGAGCCCACCAAGCCGGATATGTGAAGTAGGCGAGGGCCATGTGCTGGCCACTTCCAGGCGACGGTGAATTTCTTCATTCCTCACGAAGGATGACACTTCCCCAGCTGTGTTTCTTGCCTGTTTTTCTCCCTCCCTTATCTCAAATATTTTCCCACCGCTCTGTTCTTAGGAAGGAAGGAAGGAAGGAAGGAAGGAAGGAAGGAAGGAAGGAAGGAAGGAAGGAAGGAAGGAAGGAAGGAAGGAAGGAAGGAAGGAAGGAAGGAAGGAAGGAAGGAAGGAAGGTCTGAGGGAAGTCCTGCCTTAGTCCTTCCCTGCTGCCCTTTCACCATCCCCTTGCCCTCTTGCCCTATCCTGGAAGGTCTCCCATCCTATTGCTAAGGAAGCTTTGGATACAAAGCCAGGTCTCCTCATTTGGAGAGGGAGTGGGCCTCCCTCTTGACTTTGCCCTCATACCCATCACAAGCAACCTGGCTAAGGAGAGCAAGCACAGCAGCAGCAGCCTTGAGGAAGAGATAAGTGCAGCGGGGCACCCCCTTGGGGAAGTGGGGCTGGGCTTAGTGCCGCGAGTGCTTGAGGGCTGGGCTGCGCATTTGACCTCCGTGCCACATGAATGATGTAGAGCTGGCCATGCCCACCCAGTAGGCCACACGCACTCCAGCCACGCCCACCCCAATAGGCCATGCCCACCCTGGCCACAACCACCTGGCCCCCCAAGGGCAACCGTAATGCTGATGCGACCCTCAATGAAATTGAGTTTGACACCCCTGCAATAGCTGGTTCCTTGCTGCTGCCTTCATGGATCAGGTTTAAGGCACTTTTTTCATCTCTCTCTGGCTCTCGCATCTTTCTTCTCTTGAGTAAGGTCTCTCAATGGTTTCTCAGCTTCTCCTCACAGGTGAATCTTTCAGTTCTTCCCACCGCCTTGACTCAGCTCCAGTAGTTGCTTGGTATTTCTTGCCTCCTCTCCTTCTCCTAATGCCTCCTCTCCTTCTCCTTTTGCTCAGGAGTAATCTTTATCCCAGCAGAAGGGAGCTCTTCCTCCTATTCAAATGTTTGTTCTTTCTTCTGCATCTCACTTGCTGCACTCAACACGGGCATATTATATTAAACAGGGGTCCTCAACCCCCGGTCCATGGACTGCCACCAGTCTGCAGCATGTCAGCAAGTGGGCCGCACAAATGAGCAAAGCTCCATCCTCAGGATGCAGGCAGTATTCAAAACCACATCCCCTCTTGTACACAGAAAAACCTTTCTCCATGACACTGGTCCCCAGTGCCCAAAAGGTTGGGAACCTCTGCCCTAAAACCAGTGCTTTTTTTCTTAAAAAAAATGCCAGAACTCTCATCTTGGCGGGTGCAGGAGGTGGGGGGGCGGGGGGGGTGCTGCTGCGGTCACAGGTGTGAAGGTTGTTGGTGGCAGGCTGCCCCCCTGGGGCCGGAGCTGGTGCGGCTGGTGCTGTGGGAGCAGCAGGGCCCCCTCTATATGGCGGGGCTGCACGGGGTGGGCGGCGGAGGCGGGGCGGGCCAGGTGATGCAGAGCAGCCACTTAGGCACAAAGGGCAAGGTGATGGTGGCACAGGTCCAGCACCAGGTAGGCCACCAGCCTGGCTGACACAGGTGAGCACAAGGAAGGAGTGCACATGGACTCCGCAGAACCCACCTTGCACTCCTTGTCCTCTCTTACCTAGTTGAGATGGTGTAGTTGGGCAGCAGGGAGGGATGCAAAGTTTCTGCCAACTCACCTTCGCTACAGACAACTTGCCGGTGCAACGCTTGCCGGTCAGGTCTTTTGGCACTCTCAGCAGCAATTCCTATTGGCTTTTGAAAGCCAATAGAGGTAGTAGCATAGCTTATGCAAAAGCTTTTTTGTGTGTGCAAAAAAGGGTGCCGGAACGCCATTCTGAGCATTCTATGAGAAAAAAAGCCCTGCTTTTATGTTTTAAACTTATGATTTTAAAAATATTGTAAGTTGCCCCAAACCTCGCCATGTGGATTGCATACAAATATTATATAATTGGTAAATAAAGGTAGAACATATGTTAAATATACATCAAATGATAATATGTTTTCCTACAAAGTCAATTCTTGCTCAATGACAGACCGAGGAGTTAACTCGGAAAGGCAAGAGGAAAATCTAGAAGAGGTCTGTGCAACTTGTAGAAGGGAAAGGCCCACACTGATAAATTAAAAATCTTTGTGGTCTGCAAAGGAATGCTGGTGGGCTAATCAATGATTTGGTGACTAGAGGAGCATCTACAGTGTTGGAGTTCGTGGTTATGGTAAGCTGTGGAGGTCTGTGCTCTGTGCAAGGGTGCTTGGTAGGCTGCATGTACAGGCCTGGTCTAGAATTTATTTTGGAGCATTCAACTATCTAGAACAGGCATGTCAAACTCATTTTGTTTGAGGCAACTTCTTATAAAAGAATTGCCATTAATTTGTTTTAATAAAATAATTTAAATCATTTTTTCACTTGATTTCAAATTAAATGAATTATATTAGTTGACAATGAGATTTTTTTTTAGTACAATTGCCAAATGCAATAAACTGATTTTAAGTATATGTGTGCACTAATTATTTCAACACTAATACATTTTAACAACATATTCTATTTGTAAATGAATGCAAATGCAAATTATACAATTTTTTTGTGCAAAAATAAAACAAAATAACAGATATAAGAGCTGTTATCATTAGTTATCCTTAGATAAAAAATAATTCCATCATCCAAAACTTTGTTATACTGTATTTAACGAACAGATGCTTTGGGATTAAAAAAAAAGACTGACTACATTTGATTGTGTATCACCATGGCACTAAAACAAAATTCGAATAGTGTATGAAAAATAAAGGTTCCCTAAATGTCTGGTGGCTATATCTATACATTTTCTTTCTGCACATGTCAAGATGGCTGCTTGCTGGCTTCTGAGCTCTTAGTGTGGAGCGGTTTTAGGCTCTGCTGGGTTGCCATGGGGCTTTTTGCCATCGTTTGGCCCCTGTTCGGTTGGTGGAGCTGCCGGTGGAGCGTTGGCACCCTCCCCTGTCAGGATACAGCCCGGAATGACAGAGGATGGAGGAGGAGAAGCCAGAGAGGTTGATTGTCTAGTTCACCGGTGAGAGGACGCTGGCGGCTGGGCGGGGCCGACTCTACTGTTTCCCTGCTTGTTCGAGCAGAGCAGAGCTGGGCCAAGTAATTTTGTGCCAGATTTCGGACTCTGCTTGTGCTTGTTTGTTTTGTTGAGACCAGGTTTGTGGCAGGTGGAAGGGGGCTTTGATATTGTTTCTCCCCCCCTCTGCCACTTGGCAAGTTCAGCTCTGTGAGTGCAGTGGACCTGTTGCCGTTGTGCTCGCAGCTATGGGGTTTGCTGCTGCTGCTGCTTCCTTGCCGCTGCGGAAGTTGCAGCTGCCCTTGTCGCCGTGCCTGAATCCTGTTGCTTTGGGTCCGTCGCCATTGTCATCGGGCTGCCTTTTTGGACTTGTCATCATTTGCCACCACCACTTTGTCATCACCACCTTATGGCTTTTGCTGTCGCTGCCACTGATTACTCTACTGCTACCACGAGTGTGGCTTTGGGACTTGCCACAGGCTCCCTGAACTATGCATTACCATCTGCTGGCACCCTCCATTGTCCGATGCTACCGTTTCCCTCTGTATGCCAGCGTATACCTTTGGAGAACTTTACTCGCTGCGAGATTCCCCCCTCTCGCAGGAGCATCCATCTGTCTTACATAAGAACTTTCTTGATGACGGGTTGTGGGACCCTGAGAGATGGCATGCTTCAAAGAGGAGCTTGTGGGGATTTTTAGCAAGATTTGTATTTAAAATTTTAAGGGGATCTGGGAGGGGGGAGGCCCAAGGGATCCGGAACAAACTTGGGGGAGTTCGACCTGGACAGCAGTCCAGACCATTGGACGGTCGCGGGGGGGAGTAGGGGTTTGGGGGCAGACTCAGCTCCGAGTGAGGAGGGTCTTCCTATTTTGACGATGATTGGGAGGGGCAGAAAGTGTGGGAGCAGAGGGCTTTATCGCAATTGGGGAACGGGCCACCACTGTCTTCAAGCGGTTGCCTGTTCCCGCCCTCGTGGTTCTTCTTGCTCCCCCTGGGGCATAGGATTGCAGGACCCTGGGCTCAGGTTGGTTTATTTCAACGCCAGGTCCGTGGTGAACAAGGCTCCCCTCATACATGATCTTATTGAGGAGGAGAACGCGAACCTGGCCTGCATCATGGAGACCTGGTTGGGCCAAGAGGTGGGTGTCCCCCTCTCAGACCTATGCCCACCGGGCTTCCGGGTGCTTCACCAGCTGCGGGCCCAGGGCAGGGGTGGGGGGATGGCAGTTATTATTAAGGAGAGTCTTTGTCCACGAGTGGTCACTGTCGCTCAGATAGGCGGGTGTGAGTCTCTCCTTTAGAAGTGGGGTCCTGGAGTTCAGTTGGGCCTATTGATTATGTACCTGTCTCTCAGCTGCATGTCATTGGCCCTGCCCAAGCTCCTCAACGTCTTGCCCAGGTTGGCGATTGAGTTCCCCAGGCTTATAGTTCTGGGGGATTTCAATCTGCCTTCCGCGGGTGAGGCGTCTGAGTTGGCTCGGGAGTTCATGGCTTCCATGACAGCCATGGACCTAACTCAAGTAATTCAAGACCCGACCCATAATGGAGGGCACACACTCGACCTGGTTTTTATCTCTGGACAGTGGATTAATGATCTGGGTAGGGGGGATTTAACCATTCAACCCCTGTCATGGTCTGATCATTTTCTTCTCCGGCTGGGCGGCTGCTGGGGCCTTGGATTGAGTTGTGTCTTTGTGGCTTCTGACCCGGCACAGATCTCGGGTGGCCCCCTGGTTCACTGAGGGTCTCCGAGAGATGAAGTGCTGGAAAAGATGTCTAGAGAGCTGTTGGAGGTCCAGCAGATCCGAATCTGACTGAACACAGTTAAGAACTTATCTTAAGTCTTACCTAGTGGCGATGGAAGTGGCAAAGCGTGTTTACTTTTCCGCTCTCATTGCGTCCGCAGATAACCGCCCAGCCGCCCTGTTTAGAGTGACCCGCTCACT
Source organism: Vipera berus (assembly GCF_964194415.1). NCBI lineage: Eukaryota > Metazoa > Chordata > Lepidosauria > Squamata > Viperidae > Vipera > Vipera berus. The sequence continues at coordinate 240,675,725 of NC_138202.1, forward strand.
GCTTAATCAGCGACCGAGGGATGACCCCTTGCAGGGTAGGGCTGAGGAATTTGTACAGTATCTGCAGGACAAAATCACTCAGATCCGGACTGGTTTGGACTCCGACTGGGTGGAATCCAGCGGAGTGGAAAGGGCAGGTCTTGGTTATACCATTTGGGGTGAGTTGGACCCTGTTTCTTTGGATGATGTGGACAGTATTATGCATAGACTGAGCGCTACAACTTGTCTATTGGCCCCATGTCCCCCCTGGCTGGTTTCGGCCGCCAGGGAGGTGACAGGGGGCTGGCTCCAGGCAGTTGTCAATGCTTCATTGATGGAGGGTGTCTTCCCCTCCGCCTTAAAAGAGGCAGTGGTGAGGCCCCTCCTCAAGAAGCCTGCCCTGGACCCGGCCTCCTTGAATAACTATCATCCTGTCTCCAACCTTCACTTTGTAGTGAAGGTTGTTGAGAGTGTTGTGGCGCGTCAGCTCCCGCAATTCCTGGATAAAGCGGACTATCTGGACCCACACCAGTCTGGTTTCAGGCCCAGTTACAGCACAGAAACGGCATTGGTCGCACTGGTAGATGATCTCTGGCAGGCCCAGGACAGGGGTTGTTCCTCTGTCCTGGTCCTACTTGACCTCTCAGTGGCTTTTGATACCATCGACCATGGTATCTTGCTGCGACAGCTCGGGGGGTTAGGAGTGGGAGGCACTGTTCTACGGTGGTTCTCCTCCTACTTCTCGGGCTGCTCGCAGTTTGTATTGGCAGGGGGGCAGAGATCTACCCCACGGCCCCTCACTTGTGGGGTGCCTCAGGGGTCAGTTCTCCCCCCCTCCTGTTTAACATCTATATGAAGCCACTGGGTGAGATCATCCGTGGCTTTGGGGTGAGGTATCACCAATATGCGGATGATACCCAGTTGTTCATCTCCACCCCGAGCCAACCCAGTGATGCCCTTGACGTGATGTCCCGGTGCCTGGAGGCCGTGCGGGTCTGGATGGGAAAGAACAGGCTCAGGCTGAACCTCTCCAAGACTGAGTGGCTGTGGATACTGGCATCTCGCATTGTCCAACATGTTCCATCTCTTCTGATGGGGGGGAGGTATTGCCCCCCTCAGAAAGGGCCTGCAACTTGGGTGTCCTCCTGGATTCACAGCTTAACTTGGAGGATCATCTAACTGCTGTGACCAGGGGGGCCTTCCCACAGGTTCGCCTGATGCGCCAGTTGTGCCCCTTTTTGGACCGAGATGCCCTATGCACGGTCACCCACACCCTTGTCACTTCTCGCCTGGATTACTGCAATGCTTCTCTACATGGGGCTGCCCTTGAAGTGCACCCAGAGGCTTCAGCTGGTGCAGAATGCGGCCGCGCGGGTGCTTATGGGAGTTTCTCGATACTCCCATGTTACACCACTCCTGCACGAGCTGCATTGGCTTCTGGTTGCCCTCTGGGTGTGATTCAAGGTGCTGGTAATTACCTTTAAAGCCCTACATGGCTTAGGCCCAGGGTACTTGCGAGACCACCTGCTGCCATTGTCAACCTCCCATCGCCCGGTTCGCTCCCACAGAGTCGGCCTCCTCAGGGTTCCGTCGGTTAAGCAATGCCGGCTGGTGACCCCCAGGGGGAGAGCCTTCTTTGTGGGCACACCGACCCTCTGGAATGAGTTGCCTCCGGAGCTGCGGATGGCCCCTAACCTTCGGTCCTTCCTCCGTGACCTGAAGACATGGCTGTTCCAACAATCAAGCCTGGACTGACTAGTTTTAAATTAGATTTTATTTGGTTAATTGTTATGTATTTATTACATTTATGATTTAATTCTTTTTTAAATTTTGTATTTTATGTTTTTTAACTTTTTATTGTTGTGAGCCTCCCTGAGTCCTTAGGGAGAAGGGTGGCATATCAATTTAATAAATTCTAATTCTAATTCCTTAGTAGCACTCTATTGCCTTCTTTTTAGCCTTTTTTTCAACTTTCCAGCTTAAAAAAGGCAAGGCACCGGGAGCTGAAAGTTACAGAGACTGTTTAAGCAGGTTGCTAAGCAACCTGTTCACACTCAGCCCTTCTTACCCTCCCACTTTAAATTAGCCTGTACAGATCGCATTTCATTCGATTTGAGCCATCTGAAGGCCTGCCGCTGCGATGCATTCTGCTGCTCTGCAACCTGGCTGCCTGAGGAGAATTTGGCTCTCCGGAACAGTTTCCTTCAGTTTTTGTTTTTGTTTTTTGTTTTTTTGTTTTTTTGCAAAAAAAGGTGCCGGAACACCGTTCTGAGCGTTCTATGAGGAAAAAAAGCCCTGCCTAAAACTAACTTTGCTTCCTCCAGACCATCATTCTCTCATTGCCTGATCTTTAGGTCTGGGGACAGTTGATTATAACTTGGCATCAGCACATCTTGCAGGGAAATCTCATTTCTAACCCTCATCTTTATTCCTGTATGCCTACTTATCCGCATACAAAAAGTTTGCTTCCTGCATTCTACATTTTAAATAAATATTATACTTTAAGTCCTTCCTGTTTTGCATCCAACTTCCCAGTGTATCAACTGAGTTGAACCAGTTTTAGTCCCTCACTCCAGCCCATGAAGTTAGCTTGGTAACAGAAGTGTCGAGATAACTCTAGATCAGGAGTCAGCAACCTGAAACAGTGAAAGAGCCACTCGGAACCGGTTCCCTCACAAGAGGAAAATCTGGGAGCCGCAAAAAATGTGTGCACATGAGCGTACATGCGCGCATGCACAGAACAGGGTTTGACTGAATAATGGAGCCAAGGCGAGATATGCACCTACCCTGCATATTTGAATTGATTGGTTGAACTTTTTTAGTCCCACTTTTTTTTTTTGGACTGCACATGGCAGAGGACTGGGAGCCACAGGAGATGGCTGAAAGAGCCGCATGCGGCTCCGGAGCCGCGGGTTGCAGACCTGTGCTCTAGATGAAGATTTTAAGCCATTGTCTAAGGTCCATATGTAGCAGAGCATGCATAGCTGAGTAGAACTAGTCTCCTTAAAGAGCTTTTGATAAAGGTGCCTAAGATCCCAATGGATGAATGAAAATTATTGAGGGAGTTACACACTATAATACAAAGACTGCAATTGTGGACCTTCAGATCTATGGGTAATCAAAAAAGAAAAGAAAGAAAGACTCATTTTTTCCTGTAAGAAGCAGTCAAAGAGGCGAGTAAGAGTATTGGTCTTCCAATTAGGGGAAAGCAGAGCAGAGAGAAAGGGAAGAACAAGCTTGTTTGTTGTCTGGACTCTGAATGCCCCTAGTTGTAAGAAGGATAAAAGGATATTTGTAGGATATTTGTTGGTTCCATAATTTAATTCTGAACAAGTTTATAGTTTGGTGCAACAAAATAGAATAGAATAGAATAGAATAGAATAGAATAGAATAGAATAGAATAGAATAGAATAGAATAGAATAGAATAGAATAGAATAGAATAGAATAGAATAGAATAGAATAGAATTCTTTATTGACCAAGTGTGATTGGTCACACAAGGAATTTGTCTCCAGTGCATAAGCTCTCAGTGTACATATAAACAGCAAGCAATCAGTCATAGGTCATAAATCATAAAGTTATCCAGAAAATCCACGGCTTCCTTAATTATGGGTAAACAAATCTTAAAAACAGTGTCTCGAGAGTTTTAAGGGCAGCTTATAACCTGCATCACTCAGAACCAATTTCAACTGGTTTATTTTACCTTATTTGGTTGACCTTCCTTATATTAGTATAATCAAACTTGGCAAGAATGGAAATAATCATACACTTTTCATTATTCCTTTACCAGCAGATGGCACAAAAATTGGACTGAATTATGATCCACAAATAATCTAGTGCAGTAGTCCTCAATTTACAGCCTGTCACTTAACAACTGTTCGAAGATACGGTAGTTAAGTGCTACTTACAACCCATCCTCAGAGTTACAACTGCCGCAGCACCCTTGTGGTCATGTGATCATGTTTCAGACACTTGGCAAACCAGCCCACATTTATGGTGACTTGACTTATGACTGCAATGATTCATGACCGAAATTCTGAGTTAAATTGTGCTTGTAAATCAAGGGTGACCTGTGATTAATTTACATTCTAGCAATGCTTGCTTTAAGGGAGTCACCTTTCAAAGTATATGAGGAACGCCAGAGAAATGCAGCAACCTAAAGTGTTCTTACTGGCACATTAACTTCCCTGTCCCACAAAAAGCAACTTTTGATAAAGCTGTTAAACAATTCTGCCTCCTTTGTGAACTCATGAGGCCCCCTCCTGTAATCAAGAAAGCCTTTTACTGTATACCTTCTCAGGGGACAGGCAAATGTCCTCCCAAGGCAGTGACAAGCTCCCTTTCCGATCTTTGGGAGTGGAGGCTCTTCCACAGTTCTTGACAGCTTCTCTTCTGCTGGGATGCCAAGAGTGACTTACTTATGGCCACATTAAGGCTCTAAACTGTTGGAAAGGAGCCGTGGAGCTGCTTGCAGATGACAAATGAGGTATTCTTCAGAGCAAAACAAGGAAGGAAAATGATCGATCGTATATTCTCTCAGGGTGTTATACATAGTTGAAGTCATGCCTCTCTGCTCATTTTGCTACGATCAATTTTGCCGCTTTAAAAAACAACAACCCTCTTTGCTGCTGGCTGAGAAGTGGCCTTGCTGGATCCATTAATTTAGATGCTCCAGCAAATAGAAGAGCAAACACATCATCATCATCATCATCATCATCATCATCATCACCACCACCACCACCACCTTCATTTCTGCAACAATAAGCTTTTGGAAGGAGAAGGTGTTTGGGACCTTCTTCCATTAGAACTAAGCTCAGTAAGTAACTGGCATTGATGAAATTTATTTAGATGGGAGAAGACAACAAGAGGGTGTTCTTATCTCCCCTCTGGTCCACCATACAGTAATTTGGTGCACAATTCTGGGGTCCCAGCTGGTAAATCTTTATGTGGAAATTGGCTATGTGTATCTAATCTATTGTCTTAAAGCTATTCAGCTCCATAAATACCACCAATATTTTGATGGATATGTTTTGGAAGGATGAAATTTGGACACCGGCCTTCAGAGACACTCCTGCCCCAAGCAGACTATTACGGTGACTGTACTGGTAGGCACAACTCTGGGTAACACTGCAGTGAAGACCACATGGTGGACTAACAATCTTCAGTTGCATTGAATCTGCTGATTTCCCAATGCCTTCTTCCAGATCAGACCACCCAACAGAAATTTTTATTGTGAAAAAGCAGAAAAGAACCCTACATATGTTTACTACCACATGAACATAGGTAGAGATGTTGTGGAAGGTAGGAATTTTTTAAAGATCTCCATGAATTAACTTATGCTTTATGGCACCATGGCCCAAGGCCCTCTCCTTATTATAGTACTCATATGTTTATACACATCTGAACGACATGGACTTGGAAGTCAATCTTACTAATTGTCAGGCTTTTAAGCTCAAGATTGAAATCTCTCAACCACTTGCTGATGCATTCTCATGGGCATTACTACTTTACAAACTACTCAGAAGGAACAGTACAGAATATAAACCAATGATAACAAAGCTAGACAAAATACACCCCATTTAGATGATGGGGGCAAAACAGTAAACAAATTTCCTGTGACAGACATCAAGCATTGGAATATCCACCTGGTTTAATTTGATTACTCAAGAACTCCAGGCAACTTCATTGTGCTAGGTGAGAAGGTCAAGCACAGACCCAGCTCACAGTCTGGCAAAGCTCATGAGGCAGTCTTTTCCTTAAAATGGGGATCGCTAGGATTGTTGAAGAAATGCAGAATAGGATTCACTGCTTTGTGGAACCTGATTTCAGTTCGACATCAAATTGATAATACGGAAAACAAAGTGCATAAGAGTGGTCACTGTAGCAAAGCTGGGATTTTTATTTTTTTAGAAAAGGTAGTGACTATTCAGTTACAAAAAAGTGACGTATGACCTTTTTTCACACTTACGACCATTGCAGCATCCCCGTGGTAATGTGATCAAAATTCAGGCTCACTCGGTTGCAGTGATCACGTGATCACGTGATCACCTTTTGCAACCATCTGACAAGCTAAATGAATGGGGAAGCCAGGTACATTTAACAGCCATGTCACTAAATTAACAACTGCAATGATTCACTTAACAGCTGTGGCAAGAAAGGTTGTAAAATGGAGCAAAATGCTCTCAACAAATGTCTCACTTAGCAACGTAAATTTTGGGCTCAGTTGTGGTCATAAGTTGAGGACTACCTGTAGTAACTTTGGGAGAATTAAGCATTACATTTCCAGCTTTCACAACCTGGAAAAGCACAAGTTTTCTATTTCAGGTGGCCTGCCTGGTTTGCTTAGTTAAATGAGTGCCAAAAATAGATGCCCAAAGACCTCCAAAAATGCATGGCAAATTGCATTTAACAGATGTGCAGTAGCCATAGAAACCACTGACTACACAAAGCAAGTAAATACACATATCACCTACAATTTGATTCATGCTGCTTCTGCTGCAATTGTTGAAAGAATCCTTAAAAGGGAGGCTTGTGAAAACATATTGAATGCGAATCTTGCAGGATGGAGAAAGTCACTAATGTGGCTACAGAGATATTTAAAAGATCTCATAAAGAAATATATGGGTTGTGTGTCCTTGGCATAGAATTAGAATAATAATATATTGACTGAAATATAAATCCTACAGAGAAAAATAGCACCCTGCTTTTGATCATACAAAAATATAAAAGATATATATAGTGGGTTACTAAATTTTGACAGAGGATTTGATTGGGACAAACAAAACGAGAATCTAATCAGCTGCTAAAATTACCATTGAAAAATTGGACCTATTGCTGTGGATTCCTGCCCTCTGTTGATGTGGAAATTACAATGGAATTTATTCTTTGAACAACAAAAGTCTTAAGCTAAATTGCAGAAGAGCTGAGAGGTGCTAGTTCTTATAGGAAAAGAATCAAGCAAATGCTTAAAGTTCCCACATAGTCTAAAAATATCTAGATGTCAGTTTGTCAGGATATCTTTAAACAATTTGGAACACATTTTATTGCAAGAAAGACTTATGGCAATCTCCAAGATGGTCTCAGTTCTCATTAATGGTCTAACTTGCATGTTTGAAAGGTGTTCCTAACTCCCCTGGAATTTTATGATGATTACTGAGGATTTATAAAGAATTCTACTTGCACTGTGAAGCCCTTGAATGATGTCAATGGAAGACATCAGGCAACTGCTATCAAAGAAAGATCATCTCAAGCAGATTGCGGTTGTTCTTCAGGATAACTTTAGATCTATTTAGAATGAAAACAAGGAAGAAATACTGGCTTAACGGCCTGACTTGGAGAAGTGCTATATTGTTCTCACATAATTGCCTATTAAAGCAATATGTCTAAGGGTATGTGCATTTGTTAATGTATTAATATCAGTATGATCTTTTAAATAAGATTTATTTCTTAGGTAACAATCAATAGATGAATCTCTTAATTATCATCAGATTCTCATATTGCTAAATATAAATTTATGAACTCAGGGAAAGAATAATAAAAAAAATCAACAATATTTGTCCTTTTTGTATGTACTTTTTAGGGTACACATCTTTTTCAAGCTATTTTTAATACAGTGTTTTTATGTACCATTTCTAATTTCAGGCTACTTATAGATCAATGTAGCAGTTAATAGAAGTCAACACAGAATTGCAAGTGTTGGAATGGGAGAGAAAAGTGTTGGTTAAAGGAACAAGTAAGAGAAATGAAACAAATAAGACTTCCTTGAAGAACAGAAGTCTGAAGCCAAGATGAAGTCAATGATTCCCACTAATGCACACACAAACCTCTTTAAATAAATTGGCAAGGGAGAAGAGAAACAAAGCAATTTAGCTCTGCAAAGTGCCCATGTGATGTAATCAGCCAACTCTGAAGACATCCTCAAAGTGACTCAAATTCATTGAGTAGAACTATACAATGTTCTAGATCAGGGATCCTCAACCCCTGGTCCATGGACGAGTACCAGGCCGCGGCATTCCAGCAACCGGGCCTCACAAACAAGCAAAGCCCCATCTGCAGGATGCAGGCAGCACACAAAACCACACCTCCTCTGGTCCACAGAAAAACCTCTCTCCATGGAACCAGTCCCTGAGGCCCAAAAGGTTGGGGGCCTCTGTGCTAGATGGCAGTGGAAGCATCAGATGTGGCTGGAGATGACTCTGCTTTTCCCAGAGGCCAAACAATTCAATTCACATTTAGGGTTGTCTGGAGGGAGGGTAGGTACAAAAGTTACAGTGGGGAGGCAATAATCTCCAGTGGTTGGCTATGTCATATGTGAAAGTGGGGCAGAATTGTCTGCTTAGTCCTGTATGTCAGGGGAAGGAGCTTTTAAAAAATGCATACCGGTAACTTATTTTAGAGCTCTGTTTTAGAGAGCCCTGGTGTCGCAGTGGTTAGAATGCAGTACTGCAGGCTACTTCTGCTGACTGCCAGCTGCCAGCAGATCGGCTGTTCGATTCTCATTGGATCAAGGTTGACTCAACCTTCCATCTTTCCGAAATCAGTAAACTGAGGACCCAGATTGTTGTGGGCAATTTGCTGACTCTGTAAACCACTTAGAGAGGGCTGCAAAGCACTGTGAAGCGGTATATGAGTCTAAGTGCTATTGCTATTATTTTAGAGCTCTCATTAGAGTTTTTAAGTTTGTCCCACTTTAGAAAACAGGAAACTACAGCTGTGATCAGAGGGAGCCCTCACAAAAATGAATTCAGTGGTGTATGTAGCCTTGGGAACTGATTCAGCCTTGGCTAATCAGTATCCCGAAAACAACAATGTGAAACTTACCACAGGCAGAAGAAGACCTCATTTCTGGGCGCTTGGACACCTGGTCAAGCGTCATTCCACACCCATCAACAGGAGGAACTTCACTTCTCCCAGTGTTGGCTTTTGGAACATCGTCAGGGCTCTTAAGCCTCAAGATACTGTATATGCTGTATCAGGAACAGCTGCTAAATTAAGGGGACCAATCATGCTAGCAAGCACTTCCAAGTAGCAGATCAGCTTACTAGTCTACTTCTAGCAGAGGTGGTGATTTGGGGATTTGAAATAGCTTCTCACATTTCAGTTTTAGGCAAGCAAGTTCATATTGGTGGTGACTTTTATTCCAGCCTGATGCAGAGAGGCAATTGTGAAATCCAGTTGTGAAATCCAATCACTATGACAGGACAGTTTGCCGACTTAAAATAGGATACTGCTTTGAGCCATAAGCAGAACTGCGAGGTACTCATATTTCCTTTTCAGCAATCATCAAAGAGAAATTTATAAAGGACTCTGAATGGGCTACAGGACAGATTTCTGAAATAAAGGATTGTCTCTTATTTTAAAAAGCCATCCATTAGATTTATTTATTTTGGGATGTATGGTCACTGAAGATATAATTCAAACTTAAGAAAACAAAGTCTAAAATCTGGTCACAATATAATATTCCATCAATAGAATAGAATAGAATAGAATAGAATAGAATAGAATAGAATAGAATAGAATAGAATAGAATAGAATAGAATAGAATAGAATAGAATAGAATAGAATAGAATAGAATAGAATAGAATAGAATTCTTTATTGTCTTTGTTTAACTCACAACGAAATTAAGTATAATCATCATCATCATCATCATCACAGCAGCAAATTGCTTGACTGAGTTTTCTCTTAAATACTTTTGGAGAAGAAACATGCTGCAAGACAAATGTGAGAAAAGCGTAACAAGATTAGAAAACAGTTTAAATTCACTACCAACAGACAGACTAACTTTATTTTTATTTTAATTACAGTACTGCAAACATGGTAGGGACGCGGTGGCTCAGTGAGTTAGGATGCTGAGCTTGTCGATCAGAAGGTCGGCAGTTTGGCGGGTCGAATCCCGAGTGCCGCATAACAGAGTGAGCGCCTGTTACTCGTCCCAGCTTCTGCCCACCTAGCAGTTCGAAAGCACGTAAAAAATGCAAGTAGAAAAATAGGGACCACTACTGTGGGAAGGTAACAGCGTTCCGTGCGCCTTTGGCGTCTAGTCATGCCGGCCACATGACCACGGAGATGTCCTCGGACAAGCGCTGGCTCTTCGGCTTTGAAACGGAGATGAGCACCGGCCCCTAGAGTTGGAAACGACTAGCACGCATGTGCGGGGGAACCTTTACCTTTGCCTTACTGCAAACATCAGGCCCTTCTGTTGGTTCAAAGAGTCAGAGAGACAGGCACAACGATCAGATGGATTTGCTAGAAGAAAGGGAGAAGCACTGGACATCTAACACCAATGACTTTAACCAATCCTCTGCTTGCTTTAATGCAGTTAAATGCTGTACATCTGTGTCAGAAGAATAATTTGGGGTTCCACCTGGAGCTGAAGTTGTGCAAGAATAAATAAAAATGAGATCCAGACAACTGTGAGGAAAGAAAAAAAATATTTATTCCTAAAAACAGTTTACTTTTAGGGGCAGCTGCAGAGAAATGGAGTATAGTGGCAGACCTTTACAGAGGCAACTTGTCCGGGGTGTGGAAGTGTCTACATGCTGATTCCAGGGTGACACTTGATGGGTGTGTGAGTGTGTGTGTGTGTGTGCTTGTGAACATGCAGATCCTCTGAGAGACCTAATTTATTTAACTCTGTGTTTGCAGACCTTATCTTTTGATGTGTGGATTAGGTCTAAGTAACTTATTTGATGGTTTGAGGAAGTTTGCTAATTCTAACTTAATTTCAGCTTGACTGTAAAATCATCTAGTGGAGAACACTGATTCTCAGACCGTTGTGGATTCTGTGAACATTTTATGGGAAGATGGAAACAGTTATAAAGAATAAAATACATTTAGATATAAAACTTCTCACAGCTGGAAGGGAAGTCCTGTTTGGAGTATCTGTTTTGCTCTCTTTTGCTTTTGGTGATGTCTATTTCGTAACAAATAGTGCTGAAGTTATTAATGTATTAACATAGGGCATGATACTCTAAATGACTAGCTAAGTAAACATAAAGAATATACTCTGTTATTTTCATCTCCTTCTCTTATGTATTTTCACTGCAAAAAACCAGGAAGCATTGCCAGCATTTTCAGATGTGCATATACCCTGATGCAGCAAAAAATAGTTTGCCAGAGGGTAGTACTGTAGCCATTCTTGATCTCAGAAAGGGAGACTGGGTGATACATTGCCATGAATCTGATTTAGATGAATTAGCTGAGGAGGAAGCTATTTTCCTGCTGAAGATTTCATCTCTGGCCAGGATGTGGCTTAATCCTAATTGAGAAGAGGCAACTTGGGAGATATCACTATCTAACCTACAGTTGTGTGAAAATGTTTAGGTATCTATGATCAAAGTGTACGTTTCAATTATTCACTCGGTGAACAGAGGTTGACATACCTCAGCATGGGGCCAATCCATCTTTCTGTAAATCAAAATGTGTATTTACTATTTATGTGCAGCTGTGTACAGATTCAGACTAAGAAAATAGTGACTATGATATGTCTATAACTTAGGATCACCCTTCCAGTTGACTGAGGGTGGTTGTTTTTTAATTTAATTTGTTAATGAAATGGGATTCATTAACTAGACTTATAATTAGCCTGGTGAATGCAGTTCCACAGGTGAACAAATACTCCGACATTTGTAAACTCTTGGGTTGTGATGGTTCTATCTATTTTTGAGCATTATGGGTTTCTCTAAGCAGGCATCTAAGGATTTGAAAGTCAAGATAATTCATTCTTAAAGAGCATGGAAAGGTTATTTAAAAATCTCTAAATACTTTCATATAGCAAGTTCAGCAATAAAAATGTTTTTAAGAATTGAAGTTACATGGAAGGGCTGAAGTTAAGGAAAGATTTGGGAGACCAAGAAATTACCTATGCTGGAAAAGTCTGAAAACTATTCAGGTCTGCAAAACAGAAGCAAGGATTATGAAAAATGATCTGGAATAATTAGCTGGTACTAGAGTCCATGGGTCCTTAATACAGCATTGCTTGTAAAACAATGATCTGCATGGGAGAATTTATCAGAAAGAAGTGAACTTTTTATCTTGAGCTTAGCACAAAAGTCATTCTTTAAGATACGCAAAAGAAAATCTTGATAAGCCAGAAATATTTTGGAAGAAAATGTAATGGGTAGAATGACCTGGAGGGGCAGGAGGAATTGCTGCTATGAACACAACAGTCAGATCAAGTCCAGGCCTAGAAAGTAATATGAGTAAACATCCAGACAACCCTCTCCTTAGTTCACATGAAGATAAAGGGAGTTGGGGGAAAGTGCATTCAGACTTACAAGATTCTGTTACTATAGTTTTACAATAAAAAGCTACCAATGGGCTTTCTAGTCTGGTTAATCTGGTTGGTCTTGAACATCTGGTATCCATCAGCATTCAACTGAGGTCACAAGCACAAGAAGACACACTTGGGGGGGGAAGTGGACAACACATTTCAAGAAAAGGAAAACCTCATCAACCATTAAACATAGTTGTATAGGAACCAATGCTAGAGGAAAAAATGTATATGTGGAAGGAAGGAAGGATTTAACTGTATCAAGCTATTGAAAGTCTAATATTACACAGTCCACAAAAAAATTGAAACAGAAACAAGACTGGATGGTTTAGCAAGAGAACAATTCAAAGTATACCTGCAAATCAACTATGAAATACTTAGAGGAAAGAAAGATCAAATTTATGGAATGGCATTTAAAGTCTCTAGACTTGAATATTATTGAAAATCTGTAAGAAAATCTCAAACCTACAGTTTATATAAAGAGTCATGACATGTTTCTGAGCTAGAGGAGTTCTACAAGGAAGAAATGGAAAATTTCCAAAAACCAAAATATAAAGACGCCTAGCTGACTACAGAAAACATTTGAAAGCTTTTATTCCTGTCAAAGGAAGTGATATAAAGTTTGAAATTCTATGCCTGCAATGTTTTGTTCCTGGTGTCCCTGTTGTCTTCAAACTTAAAATCTCATTCAAGACTTCGGTTCTGTTTTATGTCATACATTTTGGGCTATGTTTTTCTTTTCTTCTCTTCATGTGAGCACATGGGTTGTGAAATCTATTTACAGACTATTATGTGCTTCTTATGACTTTGAACTGTATTCAGCCTTGGGCATGGTCTGCATTCTTTCTGAGAAGCAAGTGAAATAAAAATTCTAATCAATTTGGAGTCTGTCAAATTCACTAAGTTCAGATTCCAATATAAGTATGGCGTGGGCTCGGGGAACTCAAAGTATAAAAAAATTATATGAAGTTTATGATGTTCAAGATTTTTCTCTGGCTTTGATTAAAACTTGATCCAGATGGGAATTCTTGATTTCACTCGCACTCTCACCGTGATGATGATTCTGCATTGCTTTGACTACACCTAGAATAGTGAACCCAATCTTAGGTTTGGATTTTACAAAAGAGACTGACAAATTAGAGCATGGCCAGAAGCCAGTAAGGGACCTGAATGAAAAACCTACATGAGAAGGTTAGAGACACTGAGGACATTTAGCCTGTGAGAGACAAGACATGATAGTTCTTCTGATAGTCTTGATAGTCTTCAAATATCTGGAATATATCATATAGAAAACAGGGCAGAGTTGTTTGAAGCTCTTCCTGAAAACAAGACCAATTGTCTTCAATGACTATGAGACAAATTTTTGCTTGGATATCAGGAAAAATTACACAATGGACTGTCTATGAGCATTGGTTTATCTATTTGAATCTGTTTCATTGGCTATTACAGGCCAGGTTTTTTTAGATTATAATTGTAAATAATGTACAGGAATACTATATTTCAACAATTAAATAGATAGGGTTCGCAACTTTGGTGTCCTCCTGGATTCACAGCTCAGTTTGGAAGACCATGTAGGAGCTGTGACCAGGGGGGCTTTTGCCCAGGTTCGCCTGGTGTGCCAGTTGCGACCCTATCTGGACCGGGATGCCCTGCGTACAGTCACTCATGTGCTCGTGACCTCTCGTATAGACTACTGCAATGCTCTGTACATGGGGCTGCCCTTGAGGTCCACTCGGAGGCTTCAGCTGGTGCAGAATGCGGCCACGCGAGTTGTGATGGGGGTCTCCCGATACTCCCATGTAACACTTCTTCTCCGTGAGCTGCATTGGCTTCCAATTGCCCTCCAGGTGAGATTCAAGGTGCTGGTGATTACCTAAAGGTAAAGGTAAAGGTTCCCCCGCACATGTGTGCTAGTCGTTTCCGACTCTAGGGGCCGGTGCTCATCTCCGTTTCATAGCCGAAGAGCCAGCGCTTGTCCGAGGACATCTCCATGGTCATGTGGCCGGCATGACTAGACGCCAAAGGCGCACGGAACGCTGTTACCTTCCCACCGTAGTGGTCCCTATTTTTCTACTTGCATTTTTACATGCTTTCGAACTGCTAGGTGGGCAGAAGCTGGGACGAGTAACAGGCGCTCACTCTGCTACGCGGCACTCGGGATTCGACCCGCCAAACTGCCGACCTTCCGATCGACAAGCTCAGCGTCCTAACCCACTGAGCCACCGCGTCCCTGCCACCGCGTCCCTGTGATTACCTATAAAGCCCTAAATGGCATGGGTCCGGATTACTTATGGGATCACCTGCTGCCGGCGTCATCTTCCCTTCGTCCTGTGCACTCCCACAGAGAGGGCCTCCTCAGGGTGCCGTCGGTCAGAGAGTGCCGGCTTGTGGCCCCCAGGGGGAGAGCATTATCTGTGGGTGCGCCAGCCCTTTGGAATCACTTGCCGGTTGAGCTCCGGATGGCTCCTGACCTTCGCTCTTTCCGCCGTGATCTGAAAACCTATTTATTTGAACAGGCCGGCCTGGTTTAAGGGTTTGGGGTATTTTTAATTATTTATTGTTAGGGCTTAATTAATTTAATTTAATTTAATTTTAACTTTTGTATGTAATGCTTTTACTGCCCTGTACACCGCCCTGAGTCCTTCGGGAGAAGGGCGGTATAGAAATTCAATTAATAAATAATAATAAATAATAAAATAATTGCCACCAGCATTCAAGTACAAACAGTGGTTGGTTAATTGTAGGTGAATCATCTGATAGGTGCTTTGTAGAGGTGGTTTTTTTTAAAATTGTCTAAGCAATTCTTTATTCCAGGTCTTTTCAGGCACAGTACTCCTCTCTGCAAAGTTTTTTGGCCAGCTATTTATATTCTGATTAGTTCTCAGACCTTCTCTTTCTAATTATTGGCTTCAAAGGCTAGGATTTTTGTGTTTTACTTGTATAATCTGCAGAAACACTTTTTGCTATGTTCAGGGGACATCACATTTTTGGGTACTTTGCTTTTTCAATGTGTCCTGCTCTTCTGCTACCTTGAAATAAATAATGAAGGCATTAGAGATCTAGTTTTAAACCCATGGCTTGGAGATAATTTGTTGCTCATTCCCTCCTCAGAACAATTTTGCATTTAAATCTAAAAAAAACCCATAGGATAACATTTGTGCCACAAAGTAGGATTTCGTACCTCTATCCTATCTTATCTTTACATTTTTACAACCTTCCATTCAACACTTTTTCTAGTCAGGCGCATCTATAAGAGTAGGACCAACCGTGATTAAATCCACATTTCTTTGAATATGTGTACAATCTTAATGTGCGTAGAGAGTGGAACAGTTTCAGTCAATAACTGTACCTGTCATTTCGGCCCACTTATTTGTAAGTCAGTCCTGTTGCCATCTTTGAGTAGTCACAGCAAAAACCAAAAGGAGAGTGGTCATTAGACAAATCAACTATTAAGCGAGTTTTATTCCCAAACTGAAAAAAGGAAACACTGAGAACAGAAGGAGTCAGCAAAGAAGAACATTGTAGGAAAAATGTGTTCTAAATTACTCTTTCTACTTTTCAGCACTTTCCAAAATATTTTTTTTGACTCACTGACAGAGGTGGGTTGTATGAAACAATAGTGTTTGTTACCCTGTGTTTAGAAGTGTCAGTCTTCATGTTTGAGTAAGGTCATTTAACTGCTGGGACCTTTAGTAGTTTTTTTTTTTTTAAAAAATAAGGAAAAGGAAAAAAATGGAGGCAAATAGAGAATGGATGAAACTGAGCGGGGGGGGGGGGAACCACGGCTTTGATTTGGAATGGCAAGTTCTCCAAAGTAAAACAATAAACAGCCATAATGTGCCACCACCTACCAATCTTATACATACCCTTGGCAAAAATAGCTCTTATGAAGGCAGGATGGAACAAGAAAAATATAAGGCAGATACTGTAGAACAGGGGTGTCAAACTCAATTTCACTGAGGGCCGCATCAGCATTGCAGTTGCGATCAGGGGGCCGGGTGGGTATGACCTGGGTGGGCGTGGCCTACTGGGTGGGCATGGCTAGAGTGCATATGGCCTACTGGGTGGGCATGGCCAGCTCTATATCGTTCGCATTAAGGGTGCCTATGGGGGCCTGGGCAGGAGTGGGACAGATCTGAGGGTCTCTGGCAGGAGGAGGGTCTCTGGGCCAGGGCCAAGGCAGTGGGGGCCGTTCCCTCACTGTTTCCAGGATGGCTTCGCGGGCCACATGAAACCACTTCGCGGGCCGGATCTGGCCCCCGGGCCTTGTGTTTGACATGTCTGCTGTAGGAGCTGTGTGTGCAAATCCTGAAAAAGGTTTGTACTGAGCATCTAATTTTAGGGACAGAAGTGGCATTTTTGTTTTAAATTCACTATATTGTATTGCAAAGTTCTGTGAAGGCCGTAGGGGACAGTGGGAAGATTTTCTTTTAATGACTCAGACTAAGAATTCTGTAAAATTACTCTAATAAGCCTCTCAAGGGATCTCCAATTCAGGAAGACCATAATCACCTGCCCAATCCCTAACCAAAAAAAAAATCAGATAAGAGAAAGTTACTGTTGGTCAATCCAAAACTCAATCTGAGGATTAGGGTTCATGTTTCCAAAAGCAAGCTTGTGGTTTGGGACAATGGTTACATCCTTAGCAGTTATTATAATCCTAGATGGCAGCTATCTGAGAAGCAAAGACTATTTCTGGATTGATCAGATTTGGCAACCACTTTGGTTTCCAAGCACCTTTCTACCTGCCCAATAAGCCATTCTACAATGACCGGGATAGTGCTTGCGAGTTTTAAGGGATACCAAATGCAGCAATTAAAATGTTCACAATAGCAGAATCATGTGATGCCAAAGTAAAAATATTTGCTTTGCTTGTCAGTTGTTTTGCAGGTCTGCACTTATCTCTAAAGCCTTAAGTGGCTGATGGCCTAATAGTATCTCCCGTTATGAACCTGCCTGGCCATTAAAATCTGCAAGAGAGCTTTCTTTCTGATTCATAGATCTCTATGGATCTTGATCTCTCAAGTCCAAGGTTGACACTTTTAGTTTGGCTCAATGTTGTAACTGGGCAGCTGCAAACCAATTTTCACACAAAAACGTCTATGTGCTAACCTATCCTTCACAGTAATGTAGATCGATTGAGAGTCTCAAATAGGCAGGAGATTTCAGTGAAAAGGAACAATTGCTGTGCTCTAAAATGGGAAGTCCTCCTATGTAAATAAGACATTTTTCCAACCCTTGCAAAATTGAGCTTATACTTTAGAATGATGACTTCAAGCTAATGCAAATGCATTCTGTGCACTTCCAACTTTCTGCTACAGATTTGCTTTGGGAAGTGAGTGTAAAAGAATTCTACCCAATTTAATTCAAATCTACCTGTCTAGGGACTGTTCACTTACCTGATTCTATAACCAAGTGAAATAATGTATATTGCTGTAGCAAGCAAAGAGCAGCCCCCTTTCTTCCAGCTGTCTTCTGAGAACCAGAATTATAAGTACCGATCTGAGACATTTTGTGCCTTCTAAGTAGGTCATCATCATTGTTTAATGTTATAGTGGGCTATTGATAAACCTTTATACCTGCAGAAAGCCTGGAAGTTCCTCTTTTGGAATCTGTTCTCTGGTGATAACACAAAACAGCTTCTACTGAAACATTAGTCCATTTTAATTAATCAAATTAATTAATTTCCAGTGAAGGAAACCTTTGTACTCTGTCATCATTTGGGAAACAGAAAAGACACCTAAAAGACAAAGTCTTTGGGGACAGTGATTTTCTTTCCACAATTTTTCCTCTTCTTCCTGTCAAAAAAGAAAAATCCTCAGCAAAATGCCTTTCTATATTGCGAGTTGTGCCAAGCAATGGGGAATCTTACTTCGTCTGCTTAGGAGTAAGCATTTTGCAAGCTAATTATAAGTATAAATGCAGATAAAGATAAGATTGTGCCCGAATGACAATATTTCTCTTGTGACATCACAATGGAAATTTGTTTTGTACTTGGCTCCTGATGTTTTGTAAGAGTCTGCAAGGAGCAGAATTTGAATCACAATTTTTTGGTAAATTTGGACCCTGAATATATATCTGTATTAAATGGATATCCAGTGGAATTGGGAAAAATGGATTTCAAACAACAAATTTTGCATATTTAAACAGTCTCTGAAAATAAGTATTTAATAAAGTATTTAGGAAATCATATTTTTTCCTCCAAGTAAGGCTATATCCTTCCCTTTATCCATTCATAAACAGTGTAAGAACAAAATTAAAAACTAAAAAAATGTCTAAGGATATGTGGCTTAGTTCTGCATATTATAAATTATTAGTTAAATCCATATTAAATACTTAAAGGATATTAAAGGAACAAATGGAAGCAAAGTTAATTGGTAATAATCCCTAAACTAAATAAGGACACCCAACAAGTGGTATTATATATTTCTATTTCATTGCTAAATGCAATAAAACAAAATACTGCACTTATGGCCAAATAGTTAACCACATTTATTAGGTATAATTAC
Organism: Vipera berus; assembly: GCF_964194415.1. Lineage (NCBI taxonomy): Eukaryota > Metazoa > Chordata > Lepidosauria > Squamata > Viperidae > Vipera > Vipera berus. The sequence continues at coordinate 240,694,484 of NC_138202.1, forward strand.
TGATGCAATTCAAACAGGGTTTGTTCCTAACAGAACTATAGACAATACATTCCGAAGAGTGTTACATAAAAATCACACTGAATGTTCACAACTTTGCATTTTACAGATGTTTTTGAAACATTTTACATGATTGAAACTTTTTTTTTGAGTTGCTAGTTATTAGAAATGGAATTTGGTTACAAATTTATTCTACAAGCAATTATCTAGCACATTTAGTAATAAGTATTAATCTGAAATATTAAAATGGTATTAAGCATTTTATATTATTAGAAAGATTCAATTGCCATGGATATAAACAGAAATGGCATTTGTCTTTAGTGAGAGCTAAGCTATTTTATCTGGATGTTTAGTAGCTAATTAAAGCTTTATAAAACCCTATTTAAAACTATTCATAAAAATTGGATATAATGAAAACATATTTGGGTTTCTAAACTCTTGGGTTTCTCATGTTATTTTTTTGATCCTTCACTCTACAAGTATGAGAATAAATTTGAACAATTCAAGAAATGTATTTAAAATATTGTTATGCCTCCCCATCCTAAGAGCACAACTCTAGGCAGCTCATAGCAACAATAAAAGACAGAGAACAATTAGAACTATACAAGTACGAGAATGGAGCCAGTGACCTAATTATAGAGAATAAACCTCTGAATTTGTTTTGAAGGTGGAATGAAGACAAGCTCCAAATGATTTTCAGACAAAACAAATCAACTTCTTTTTTTACAAGCCATATCATTGGTTTGGATAATATTTTAAAATCAACTAAAGTTTCTTTGGAAGTCTTTGAAAATATTGGAAACCAGATATAGACTTAGAACTTGATCAATCCTTTTCAAATGTTGTGTGGTCTCCATTTTAGCAAATTATCAAGTCATGACAAAGAGTACCTTATCAGTAGCGTTAAGTTACATTAAACTAATTTTAATCCTTCTACATTGTTTTGGTAAGAATGTAAACAAATCAGCACATATTTTCATTTTTTGGTGGTGATGTCCAGTTAACCATATTTTTTAGTAAAAAAAAATTGAAATAGAAAATCACACAACAGCCTTTTTTATATAGGGAACCCAAGTGGATTTACTGCCTATGTTTCCTACAGTGGATGAAAAGTTAGCATAAAAACATGAGGATTAGCCACTAGAATTGTTATTGCAAAGCACCGAAGACACAAATATCATTGCTGCAATGGTATATAGAGAACTTTAAAAAGAAATTGATTTTTTTTCCAAAAAAATTGTCTTACAAGCAAAGGATTTTGAGCAAAGAAATATAGATGCTAGTTCAGCAAAATATTACCATTTGTGTCTCAACAGAGTCTGTTTTGGTAAGTCTTGCACAGAAATCCACATCCAACCCAGGAAACAATTCCAACATGGAGATACTCTTAAGAGGCCAATTATTCAAATTGTCTTAGCATAGAGCTAAATATAGTGAATCTTGACTGAATAGGAAGCTCATTTTACTTGCACCAAGCTACAGTGTTAATTGACAGTGTGGGTGTCCCAAATATTTACCATACATGTCTCTCACAGAGAAACCAGATATAAATGAAATTTAACGGGAGTTCACCTAACCCTATAATGTTAATTAAGGTACAACAAGGCATGGGATGATTATCTTCATATGTCAGCAGGATTATAGATATAGATGTAAATAAAGATGATATATAGATGCTATAGATGTAGATATGTGTGTATGTGTATATATGTGTAAACACACACACATACACACTCACACTCTAAGCTTCTTAAGGTCCAGGCAAAAAAGTAACTGTAGCACATAATGAAGGCTCAGTGTTGTTCTTCAGAACTAATTTTATGCAGATTCTGACATAATGGCTTCTCTATAACAGTGGTTCTTAACCTTTTCTTCACCACAGACCCTCTTTAAATATCTTTTGTGACCATGGACCATGGCCGCCTCCCCCCCCCCGCCCCCCACAAGACTTAACTCAAGATTTAAATCATAACATTTCTTCAAGCCTTCATGGACCCCCTGTGTCAACATAATGGCTCCCCAGGGGTCCAAGGAGCACAGGTCGAGAACCACTGCTCTATATGTATGTGTGATTGTGGTTTGTTTTTTTTTTGTTACATCAGTGGAGCAAAACTGAAAAGGAAAGTGATAGCTCATGTGGCCATTCCAATATGTTTATCTCACTGTTCTGCTGGCTGGAAATTTCAGACTAGCACTAAAGCATCATTAGGAAGGGTTGTTTAACACATGAATAAAATAAATATTTTAATATATTTTAATACATTAAAGAACAATCCACAAATGGTTTGTTTGCACAGCAGAAATTCAGAGATTAAGAGAAATCCAATCACTTACAATCGGTAGTGCTATTTTCTTGTAAGAAATTCAGATGTGCTAAGCTTTTAGCTATAAAATTAAAAGAAGCAAATAAAAAAAAACCTACAAAAATCCCAAAAATAAAAAGTATAAAGCATAGTGCAACCCACTGGTCATGTCATTTGACATTACTGGGTTTTGTTTTGTTTTGAAAAATTCCTCCTCTCAACACAAAACATTTACTCAGCCCTAACCTAAGACACTGGACAATATTTCTTCACAGCAGAATCTTCCTTCTTTTCCTCCCTTTTTTAAAAAAGGAGCTATACTTTGAATTGAGCAAAGCTGGGACCCATGTCTGTGCTGTGGGTTAACTCACCACAAACCAAGACAACAAAGAAGAGTTATTTCATCAGGAAGGGAAGAGTTAAATCATTCCTGTGATTTTTGCACCATTGGTCTTACTGCTGTGCAGAAATATTATCCTGTGTGTGGTGAACAGAAGACACCAGCCTCCCTGTGAACAAGCCACAGAGCAGAATATGAAGGTCTTCAGTGCCTGCTGAGCAAAAAGGCTGCACTAAAGAAAGGGCAGATGTGTTGGATGGAGAAAAAAGTGGAGGGCAGATGCTGGAGGACAATTAAGAGAAACATGCAGAGAAACACCTGCTGGATTACTCTTACCAGGCTTGTATGAACAAACTACCCCACCTTTCTATGGGGCCTCACTGGAACTCAGCCCATTACCTGGGCAGAGAAGAGAGTTGGTTACTCAAGTTGGAAAGACTTCCTTTGAAGGAGGGAAGTGTGTGTGGGAGGGGGGAGACAGATTACACAAGTAAAGAGTTGACTATATTCCTACAGTCCAGGATACAAAGCTTACTGAGTTTCTAGGTGAAAGAAGGGGAGAACAAGCCTCAAACATTTGCTGCCAGATCAGTTTACCTCCTCAGTTAGATGTTTTATTTTGGATGTTACTTTGAGTGCTTGGTTTGGACCAAGAGTGTTTTTGTTTTCAACCCCTGTCCATGGATGCTCAAATGACTGGGGGGAATAAACTTCAGCAGGTTCCCTACAGCTAAAGCTAAATACTTTGGTTACAATATACACATGGATCAGTGGGAGAATATGTGGTTGAAAGGATTGACATTTACACTATGCTATAGGGACACAGTGGCTCAGTTGAGCTTGTCGATCAGAAGGTCGGCAGTTTGGCGGGTCGAATCCCGAGTGCCGCGTAGCAGAGTGAGCTCCTGTTACTCGTCCCAGCTTCTGCCAACCTAGCAGTCCGAAAGCACGTAAAAATGCAAGTAGAAAAATAGGGACCACTACGGTGGTAAGGTAACAGCGTTCTGTGCGCCTTTGGTGTCTAGTCATGCTGGCCACATGACCACGGAGATGTCCTCGGACAAGCGCTGGCTCTTTGGCTTTGAAACAAAGATGAGCACCGGCCCCTAGAGTCGGAAACGACTAGCACGCATGTGCAGGGGAACCTTTACCTTTCTTTACCTTATAGTCTTGAAAACATTTTTTTTGTAAACTTATGTCTCAGTGGTACACATCACCAGGAAAATTGTCTAAAGGTTCTTCAAACCTATGTAACCAACAAGAAGGGACATTTTATTATAGACATGATAGATGTGTAAAAAAAGACAACATTTTGGACTCAATTGCTTACAATAATACAGAAAATTTAAAAAACATAGAACACATGTTTTTTAAAATCTTTTTTAAAATCTTTTTTTTGAATCTTCTATATTATTGTATGCAATTGAGTCTTCCAGCATAGGTTCTTCAACTTCAATCTGAACAAAGTTTCAGTGTAAAACAACTTAAATACCGTATATAAAGTGCTGCCCAGTCATATTACACACAGCCATTGCTCTGTTTTCCAGGCTAAAAAAAGCTGTTCCAGATATTCAGAGGAAAAAAGAAAAGTACAGTACTAGACAATAAAAACTATTGGAGAGCCAATTTGGTATATGAACAAAGTTCTCTTAAGAATGTGTGAGAGAGAAGAATAGAAGTACTAATTTTAAGATGCAGAGTTTTCTTCCACATTTCAATAATGCTACATTTCCCTTTAAATATTTAATATTTAAATATTTAAAAAATATTAATAGCAATTAGCTTAATAAAAAAGGTGAGTAGCCCTTTGCATCTTGACTTCTGCAGCTGAATGAATACATTCTAAAAATAAGTTTGAATGGTATTGATCCAATTCATAATACTTTAATTGCGCACTGTTATCCTCGTTTGGAAAGTTTCCCTTTTTTTGTACCCACCCAGGTTTGAATCCAGAGGTGAACATTTCTACAGTACTCATCAATTATTTTAATAGCCTATTTTACAAATGCACACTTAAAATATAAGGGCTGAAATCTCTGCTAATAGGCTTACTATACCCAAGTGGTAGAATGATTTATATGACATTTTTGATGGACCCAGCTGAATTCTGTTGAGTGCCGTGATCAACAATTACGTTTTCATTTATTAAAAAAATGATAAAGAACTGTAGTAAGTGGCTAGGAAGGAAGGAGACAAATAAGGAAGAATATCCCATAAATCTAACCTGTAGGCAAAATTCAGTCCAGCAATTAAATGATTTCCCAAATGTGATCAAAATGATTGCTCAGTCTGATGCACTAATGAATCACAACTCCAGAATGAATACCTATTGTCACATAATGTATGGATTGATAGCAAATACTGATATTAAAAAGGGATTTGCAGAGGCACACAATTAAAAGATAGGGCTACATTGTATATAACTGTAGAACTGAAGAAGCTTCTTGGATGAGAAGTGAAACTTCTTCAAGGAAAAAAAAGTCCAGTTGTCTTTTGAAAAAGCACCTTTGGGACAACCATGACCTGAATAACTGAGAATCTCTAGGGACATTTTGCCCCTTATCTATACCAACAGCACCATCACAGGCCCCAACAAGGACACCTTCACATGCTCTTGTTCCAATGATATATACCAATGATGGTGAACCTTTTAGACACTGAGTGCCCAAACTGCAACCCAAAACCCACTTATGTATTGTCAAGTGCCAGAAGGGCGTGGCCCATTGGGTGGGTGTGGCCAATTGGGTGGCCATGGCCCATTGGGTAGGTGTGGCTGCGGTGGTAACGGCAGACTGGGTGGGACTAAAAGGTTCAATTAATTCCAACTTTGCGAGATCTTTTTTTCCTCTCGCAAGAAGTTGAAATTGATTGATTGATTGAACCTCTTTTTTTTTGCACACAGCGGAAGGCCTAAAGTGAAAAGGTTTTATAAAAGCCAGCTGAAGGCCTAGAACTGGGGCGATGACACGGGTTGGGTAGGGTTAGGAGGGCACTGGTTTTTCTAGCCTGCCCTATTTATGTTTCCTGGTAAAATACATGGGAAAATCCCATTGGAGGAAAATTGCACTTAGGGTTAGGGTTAGGTCACCATGAAATCATACAGCAAAATGGACATCACCAACAAACTCAGAGTTCTTGGGTATGGTTAGGAGGGCACTTACTTTTCTGGACTGCCCTATCTATGTTTCTTGGTAAAGTACATGGGAAAATCCCATTGGAGGAAAATTCCACTTAGGATTAGGGTTAGGTCACCATGAATTCATATAGCAAAATGGATATCGCCAATGAATTCGGAGTTCTTTGGTATGGTTAGGAGGATACTTCCTTTTCTGGGCTGCCCTATTTATGTTTCCTGGTAAAATACATGGGAAAATCCCATTGGAGGAAAATTGCACTTAGGGTTAGGGTTAGGTCACCATGAAATCATACAGCAAAATGGACATCACCAACAAACTCAGAGTTCTTGGGTATGGTTAGGAGGGCACTTACTTTTCTGGGCTGCCCTATTTATGTTTCCTGGTAAAATACATGGGAAAATCTCATTGGAGGAAAATTCCACTTAGGGTTAGGGTTAGGTCACCTGAACTCATAGAGCAAAATGGACATCGCCAATGAATTTGGAGTTCTTGGGTATGGTTAGGAGGACACTTCCTTTTCTGGGCTGCCCTTTTCATAAAATGGGTTTGTTAGAAGAGAGGCTACTTCAAGATCTCCTTTCTGACATAAAGATGTTTTTTGGGTTTGAATGAGTGCTTGGAAAGAAATGAAAACTGCTTGAAAGTGAGCAGCCTAAAATTAAAAACAAATTAAAACAACTACTTTTGATTTTTAAAAAAAGTACACCGGCTCAAAAATAGGATATGAGCCCGTTCTGGATAGAGTTGCACTTCACTTAAAATAGATACTGATATTATTTATCTCCAGTGGCTGCTTAAGGATGAGCAGGCAGTGATCACGGCGCAGGTGGCCAGATTCTGTGCAGCAGCAGTGGGGATTCGCCAGAAACATAAATAATCATTTTAGATCTTTTAAATAATCTTTTATAATTGATTTTATTATGTGTTTTATCCAGTTTTAGACTATACTCAATGTATTTTTATTGTCAGGCCAGTATGATTCAGTTTTTCTGAAGCTAGCTTGTTTTTGATATTCTGTCTGTAAAACTAGGCAGACCTTGGTTGCCAACTGATTGCATCATTGATTGTGATGTGTTGCTATGTCCTCTTGTGATGGTTCTGTTTAGTTTTGTTTCATTTGGATGTTTGATTTATGTGTGGCCTTTGGCTGTAATAAATTGATTGATTGATTGATACTGATATTATTTCCTCACTTTTTTTCATATAGTTGTTCCTGAATTGATATATGATGCTATTTTTTTACATTTCATTTCTTTATTTTGTTTTTTGCAATTTGCCTGGAAACTCAGTTTGAAGTTGAATATAGTATTTTTAACATAGGGATTGAACAGTTTGGTGTCTCAGGGAAACTTCTTCTCCTAAGTTCTTACTCTCTTATGAGAAATAATTGGGGGGGGAGTACTAGATGATGATGTTTCTTGGAGAGCTCCCAGACAGATGGTTACTGGTACAAATAATTTTTTGAAAAATACCTTTAAAAGTTTGAGTATTTTTTCCCCAACAAAGGCGAAAAACATAACTTCTTAGCAGAAACACTTTTAAAACATATGCTGTATTAATAAAAAGATATAAAAGAAAAAAAAGGTTATGCATCTAGTCAAATATCTGCATTTGAAGCACAGACCTTACAAACTTGAAAACCTAGGAATATTATAAATTATTGCCAATCAAATCAGTTTAACAAATTTAAATGAATACTTTCCGAATTTTAAATATATAAATATATCCATCTTTAAATCAGATTATATTGACTTGATATATAAAGCCTCCTTTGAGTCAAGTTCTTATTACATATTCTACATACTTAGGCAACCTATGACGTTTCGGGTCACACTTTGTAAATATTTACTTATCTATAGAGATAAACAGAATGTGCATGGCCGGGCACAAAAACAGTGAAAGTAGGAATGACTTCTGATTTCCTGCTGGCTTCCCCATTGCATTTGCTTGTGAGAAGCTATTAGGGAGGAGTGTCAGAAATCACAATCATGTGACTGCAACTGACTGTGGTAGCACTACAGTGGTCACAACCTTGCAAATATAACTGGTCTGAAGATCCTTGACATTTCAATTCTATGGGAGTAATGGGTCCTGGATTTTGTGCACATTCTTTAAGTTAGCAGGTTTGTTGTATGTTGATTCCAAAAATGTTGCAATATGATGCACCCTTTCATCTAGCTGAAAGTTACAAACAGAGAACCCTGGGAGTTTTAATGGCATATACATTTTTTTGTGGATGCATCTAGGACAGGGGTGTCAAACTGCTGGCCTGCAGGCCAGATGCGTCACAAGGAAACCACGCACGCCCCATTACCGGCAATGGGGAAAAAGCTCTGATACATCGTGCAACGTCACCTGACATCACAAGTTTGACATGTCTTATCTAGGAATTGTGTAGGTTTTTTGATAATAATATGATGAGAACTGTTATTTTCTTCTGGGATAGAGAGAGATTTTATTATTATTACAGTATTTGATAGACACTGTGACCTAACTGCAGTGCAAGCCCTATTTTAAGCTTTCTCAAGCTCAGCCAAGGCCATTAGGTGCTTCTCATACTATGACTATGATTGTTCTTTCTTTTTTTCACTCATTTTTACTTTTAATTATTGAATGGAGATTGTTTCACAAATTTGTCTGCCAATAACTGTGGGGTTTTTTTGTAAGTTTCTGCTTGTGTCATCTGTGATCTTATCTAACCAACTCATCCTTTTGTCTACATCTTTTTCAATTGTTTTTTATTTTTCCAAGCACTGGGGGTTTGTCCAGTGATTCTTACCTCATGTTATATAATATGTCCAAAGTTTTACCTAATGCTAAATTGTTCATAACTCTGGCAGTCCATGGTATTCTCAACTATTTTCTCCTGCGCCACAATACAAAAGAAGAATTTTTTTTCTTCAGCTCCAGTTGATTAGACATAAGAAACACAATTGGGTCACAGCAGATTGTGCCACCTAACCAACTCTAAACCCTATTCTTAGTCATTACATTTATAGCCTTACCGTTGCTGCAAGCATTAAGAATTACACATGTTCTCCCATTGCCTATTGTTCTCATAAGTAAGCTAGGAGGCAGTTTGAAGTCATTCATTGTGAATTGAGGCCTCCAATATTAATACACTCAAAGTGCTCAAGGAGTAAGGTTATGAACTAAAGTGTTTCAAGAGTCACTTCACCTTTCAGTCTAGTACGGTGGTGAATCAGAGCTCATGGTAGACTAGATCTGTGGTTAGAATGAAATATTGCAGGCTAACTCTGCTCATTGCCAGGAGTTTGATCCTGACCGGTACAAGGTTGACTCAGCCTGCTATTTTTCCAACGTCAGTAAAATGAGGGCCCAGATTGTTGGGGGCAATATGCTGACTCTGTAAATTGCTTAGAGAAGGCTGTAAAGCACTATGAAGCGGCATATAGTCTAAATGCTATTGCTCAGTTCACGGTGCTGCTTAAGAACGTACTCAGGGCTTTAAAAAAAGATTTCTGTGCACCAATGAGCTTATTATCTTTTTGTTCTTGAAGCCTTACCAATAGCAAATTATAAGGCATAGTTTGCAAAACTTCCAAGTTCTTAACAGTTGCTTCCAAGTAAGGATACATGTTTATTTCAATGTCAAGAATCATCCTATTTTCCAGAGAAAAAAATGAATTTTGTTACAATTCCTGTTAAAAGTGAGATAATGCACCTGAACATGTGCACATATTGGTAGGACTTATACAGTAAGAAGAGCTTGATCAATTGCTATGTTTTCTTTATATAGAAGAAGTTATCTGCAAACTCTGAGTATTAGGATACCCAGAGCAAAGTGTTACAGGATAATCTATTTGGTCTTGCCCTTTTCTCATGTCTTCATGAAGGAGACAATTATAGATTGTTTGCTATATTAGATGCCTGTATTTACAAGTTTCTATATAATGAGAGTAACATTAAACCAATTGTCAAAACACAGCTACACTAGTAACTAAAAGAATTGTCATCTCTTTATTCAAGCATCTTTTTTCAGGGCACCAAAAAGAAATGTATATACATTTAAGGAAATGCCCTGATCTTTTTGGAATTAAAGGGCACCACAGTCAAATTCAGACCCAAATAGGCCTTGTTAAAAGACTGAGTTCTTTTTGTATGCTGTTCAAAAGAGAATAGAAAAGTATCCTCTTAAAATATGTATTGATCTTCATATCAAATTATGAAGCTCAAATTATCCTACTTTGGACACATTATGCAAAGACTTATCTCTCTGGAGAACCCTGTAACGCTGGGAAAGATGGTAGGAAAGAGAAGAGGATAACTAGCAATAAGGTAGCTATACTAAAAATTAATCTTAAGTCCCACATATCTACCTTGATCATCAGATAATATTATTTTTGGGAGTTGCAACTGTGGATTTATATACAAGGAAAAGTGGATATACTCAGTTACAATAGCAGTAAGCACATGTTAGAAAAGCTGAAGGACCATTTCTCCATCATGGAGAAAATCTATGTGATCACTTGATGGCATATAATCATCATCACCAAAAATATTCAGTGATGATATTTTATTTATTTACATCCTGCCTTTACTATTTTTATAAATAGCTTATGGTGGCAAACGTATTCCTTCCTCCTCTTATGACGTCAGTCTAAATATAATAACAAAGAAGATTGATAACATATTCATCAAATAAACCAGAAATGGAGAGATCTTCCTGAATGCTACATGCCATGATATCTATTCAGCACAGCCAGGGTGAGGTCACTGAAAGCTGCAATATTGGACGCTGCAGAATAAATATCTGTGAAATCATATTTTCCATTCCAGGTTAAACATTATAGAATAGATTTGGTGTTACTACGTGCTCTCCATACCTTCTACGCTATAACATGTCTTCCTAAATGATAGCTAACATTAATTGCTTAAAATACATGTGACGCACATACACCAATTCTGCCAAAGTCAATTATAACGATAAATAGTGGGAAATAAATACAGATCTGAAGGGTAGCCAATGACAGGGAGCAGAGGACATCCCTTTGCAGCAAAGGAACTAACATACTTTTGGATACATTCCCTGAGCTAACCTGTTCCACAGTGATATTTCCAAGGGGATGGCAGCTATTTTCACACTTTGTTTTTTTCTGCCCCAAACTCATTGCATGGCTGCATTATCTATTGCTAAAGAAGTTCTGAAAATATCCTCTATGAACCTATGGAAATGATGTGTCCTTGAAGTATTGCTGCGGAACACATTCAGCAAGCTTCTCCTTACCAGATAGATTTTTATATATATATAATAAACAGAAGACACTGGCTTCCTAGTTTTTTTGGGGGGGGCATCGTCAAACATCTCTCTGAAGGGAAGAAAGAGAGAAAAGGGGAGTTCGTAACGAATGTTGGCAAACACAGCCCTAGTGGATGGATGTACTGTATATATGATGATCTATCAAGCAAAGCACTGAAATCTTCATGCATAATCTTTTTTGTACACAGTTTACTGGAACCAAATAGTTGCTAGTCTGGTCTTCAAGTTCAATTAAATCAGTGTATTCTGTGTTCAGTAATGATAACAGTGATAATTAATTCAACTTGCTGTGCCAAAATCTTTGTAGACCAAAACCATCTCTTTGACATTTGGCAGCAATTTAAACAGCAATTGTCACCTAGTCAGTTTCTCAGCAGATTTCAGTATGCCATTTTTCCCCCTAATGGTTTGGTTGATATTTGGATTTTTTTTAAATATCCATTTACATTCAAACTGGAATGTGTTACCTAGTTCTGTATTCAGATTCCCAGAATTTCTGAATCGGGAGTGAAGGAGAAGGAGAGAGAAAATGAAAGACAGTCAGACACATTGGAGTCAGCTTGTAAATTATACACAACTATTTATAGGAATTTGTGGGGAAAAAGCAGAAATATTTACAGCAGAGTTTCCAAACTTTCCAGGCTCCAACTTTTTGTAGCTCTTTTCCAGAATTATTTTCTGGCAACCACCTGCCCCATTACATAGCTACCAACACAGTTCCTTTTGCACCTCCTACCTCTCCCTGAGAGAGAGGGAGGGAGGGGGAAAAGAGAGAGAGAGAGAGAGAGAGAGAGAGAGAGAGAGAGAGAGAGAGAGAGAGAGAGAGAGAGAGTTTTCCAGACCTCATTACCTGTCCCTTTGCATCTTAAACTGTTCGATTCAAACAGCTGAATCCAGACCCAAAGCAGTGTTTCTTTTTCATTTTTCCATAAGTCAGCTGGAAGGAACACTGGCTGGGTCATGGTGATATCAATATATTTACTCTATTTTGAGGCCAGTAGCATGGAGACAATTACAGGTTGGTTTCCAACTTCTTTGTCAAGGCTGGGAAAAGTTTTCTCTGGAAAAAAATGTCCTTTACTAAAAACTGGGACCCTTCATAGCTTCCCTCCCCCCAAAAAACATAAATATTTTATGTGCTTTGTTTAGATTTATGTTTGTTCTCTGCTATTTACAGTATTTCCTTTGGAAATAACTGATTATAAAAGCTACATAATTATGTCACTTGGGAATCTGCAGAGCAAATGAGGATCTCAGGTGGAGGAATGAAAAGCTATCCCAGAGTAATTAGTTTCTTGTGCTAAAGGGAGAAAACCTACAGAAATGTGTGTGCAGTTAGTGGAAGATTTGAAATAAAACAAGCACACGTCTCCTCTGCCTTTGGTTTCAACCCCATTTACAGGCAGAACTAAAATTATTGGATATTAAAGGACCTGCTATATTTCAAACGGACTTGGATGACTGATTGTGAGGAGATATTGAATCTCATTCCATCTGGATCTCACTTCTTGAACTTCATCCTGGAACAATTGCAGCTATAGACTCTGAGTTCGGTTGATCGCATCAGACTTTTTCTTTCTTATCCAACCCCAAACTGATTGGAATGTAACCCATCCAGAAGATAAATTATGCAAAACCTTTGTACCTAATTGGGACTTTGCCCCAAAAGGCTGACTTGTTACAGCAGCACTGTAGGAAAATAGAGGGCTGGTATGTGCATGTGTAGTTGTGTGTATGTGACAGAGACAGAAAGAAAGCCATAATTATAGATTTCTTTTCTCTGTATCTCTGGAAATAGTGGCTGACACTCCAGTTCATACGGAAGAAGCTGTGAGCTATCAGCTGTCTGGACTTTGTTCCCTCCAAAAAAGGCATATTTTTGGAGAATACTGGTCAAATTGTGGTCTGTCCTAAAAGAAAGGAACACCTGAAAAGGCTACCCATAATCCCATATTGCTAGGAAGTACAGGTAGTCCTTGACTTACAACCACAATTGAGCTTAAAATTTCAGTTGCTAAGCAAGGCAGTGGAGTTTTGCTCCATGTTACAATTTTTTTGAACACAGTTGTTAAGTGAATCTGTTTTCCCCCTTGGACTTTGCTTGTCAGAAGGTCGCAAAAGGTGATCACATGACCCCAAGACACTGCAACCGTCATAAATATAAACCGGTTGCCAACAATCTGAATTTTGATCATGTGACCACGGGGCTGCTGCAATGGTTGTAGGTGTGAAAAATGGTCATAAATCACTTTTTTCAGTGCCATTGTAGCTTTGAATGGTCACTAAACAAATGGTTATAAATCAAGGACTACCTGTATGCCTGAATTCTCTAACCCCATGGGTTGCTGGGATTTATCCAGGCAATCACTAGAAATCAAGACTGATTGGAGGCAGGTGCATGAATGCGCCTATGTGCGCCCATGTGCGTGCATCACGCAGACACCCACACACACACAGTACTTTTAAAAGAAATGTTTCTCTTTAATTTATCACCTACACTTAGAAATATCAGCAGCACTGTAAACCAAGAAAGGGATCACATTTTTCGCTAGGAATTTTTCCTCACTTTATTCCTTTTTGAGATTTTGTCATACAGATAAGGTAACTGGCAAAGTACAGTATATTGCTTTTACCAGGCAAAATCCTTCACTGTTTGTTATTTGACCTCAGATTTCAGGGTTCAGATTGTATCAGTAGTTTATAATGAACCAAATTATTGTAGTCATGATTGTTCATTTGGTTTTAAAAAGAAATCTGAGGCCTAGAAATAAGATTGCTATGTCCATCTTGGCTTCTGTAAAGGGATGAATGGTGATTTTACTATTGTTGAGTCATGTGAACTGAGACCAATCACCACTTCTCAGCCTAAGTCACCTAGGTTGTGTCTAATAATATTTTCTGAGATATGAATCTGCTTCATGCCAAATTTTCAGACAACACAACCTGAGGGAGATTGGTAACACCTCAGTAGACAAGCTCAAGAGTCAAAAAGATCTTGATAGAAATGAACATTCATTCCTTTATTTATTTCATGTGTTTCCTGCCTTTATTATTTTTATAAACTACTCAGGCAGATGAATATATCCAATATTTCTTCCTTCTACTTTCTCCACAACCGCAATCCTGTGAGGTGGGTTGGCCTGAGATAGAGGGACTGGCCTAAAGTCCTCCATCCAGCTTTCATGCCTAAGGTGGGAGTAGCTCACAGTTTCCTGATTCCTAGCCTGGTGCTTTAACCACTAGACCAAACATTAAGTTTTACCCAACAGAATGCAGTCAATGGCAAGACCTATAGAGGGTTCTGCAATTAGATAGAAAAAACTTGATACACAGGTATAAGATTTGTGGTGTCTTGTTTTGCAGTAGTACTTATGAGAACCACAGATTAATCCAGGGGTCTTCAAACCTGGCCCTTTTATGACTTGTGGACTTCAACTCCCAGAATTCCTCAGCCCACATTCCTGGCTGAGGAATTCTGGAAGTTGAAGTCCACAAGTCATAAAAGGGCCAAGTTTGAAGACCCCTGATTAAGTACAAGGCAGCACTGTCCTGCAATTGCCAAAAGAGCTAATACAATCTTGGACTAAATCACTGGGATATATTATCAATATCACAGGAAGTGACAGTTCTGCACTGATCATTCTACACCTGGTATTAGGTCACTTTAGGTCTCCACAATACAAGGATGGAGAGAAGAGCTACAGAGATGGTGTGAGTCTTGGATGCTAAATCCTTTGAAGAACATTTAAAGGAACTAGGTATGTTTAGCCTAAAGAAGACAAAGCTAAGAAGGGACAAGATTCTTCCAATCTTCCAACTCCTGATGGGCTCTCATGGGGAAGTGAGTGTGAAGTAGAACTTGAGGGTGGGAAGGAAGCTTTACAGTTTGAGATCCACACTTTTAAGGAGGAAATTCCTTCCCATGAAAGGCATATCAAGTAGGGAAACAACCTGCCCTTTGGATTCATGGATGCTCCGTGACCACTGGAGGTCTTCAACAAAGGTTGAGCCTCTTCATCTTGGTCTTACAGTGGGCTGGTAATAAGACAAAGGGTCCTCCTCTGTTAGGATGTATCCCTCACAAAAGGGTGGGAGTATTTTTAAGTGGCAGCAAAGAAAGATAAACCCTGAGAAAGAGGGACTGGCATTGTCAGAGCTCTGTTTGGTTGAGATATTAAGATATCCCACTAAGATATATACCACAGTATGATCCTACAAGCATCAGACTGTGGGAGGTAAGCCAAAGCAGAGCAATAACCTTATTTGCTGGCCCACACGTAGAGCTGCTGTAATGAGCGCAATCTGTCTTTCAGCAACAGCTGAGGCTCAGCAAGTCTTACTTATCGAATCATTCCCCCCCCCCCATCCTTTCTTCTGGTCATTAAAAATTTGCCTGAAAAAGGGAAAAAATGTTCCTTTGAAGCCTATGAAAGCCTGTTTCCCAGATATTGTAGCATGGGTGGTTCTGATTGTTTCCACCCACCTCAGCACTTCTGGTCCCTGCCAGGAAATTCATTATGGAGACCTTTGATCTGCTCCAGCTCCAGCTCCTGCTAATTCATATGGTTCAGCTGGGCCCACGGGTGGCCAAAAAGGGCAGGAGAGGCCCATTAAATGGAGAAAAATGTAAAATAAACAAACAAATAAATGGTTTTCTTTCTCCTAAGTTTAGTTATTCACACAGACAATCCAGGCCTATTTTCACTAGGATCGCCTACAAAGAAAAATTAGGGTGAACTGAACACCACATGAGAAAAATCACAGCTGTTCCAATTATAATGAAAGTCAAGGTCTGTACCCACCAACATTTAGTCTTGTGTATCAGGCCCCTCCATCTATTTCAAGAATTTTTAACCACAACACAGTAACCAAAAAATGCAGTTATAATACTTAAAAAGACAAGAGTGTATTGAAATCATTTCAACAACCTTGTTGGGTATATTGATATTATCGTCCACATTTTACTGATGGTTGAGAAAGCATAGCTTTCCAAGGGGCTTTGAGTGCATATGCTTTGGCCTAAAGTGCTTATAAACATCTAGGAACCTAAGTTCAGTGTCCTTATTTGCAGGGATTTTCTACAGGCATTCAGCTGACTTCAGTGCGACAACTGCAAAAGAGGCACTCTATGAGGATGGAGACTTTAATCCTTTTGTGTAGAGGCTTGAGATCTGAAGAAAGCTTTAATAGCTGCAAACCTGTTTAATGTGCAGAAATGTATTTCTGGAGAATACTTTTGAAATGCAGTTTCCAGTTCAAGACCTCTTAAGTCTTCCTTCCTTATTCTTCTGAAAGCAGTCCCATTCTTTAAGCTAATATATCGGTTGAGATCTTAGACCTAATCACAGATTTTTTAAAAAGGAAGCAACCATTTATTTAAAAAGTTGAAAGGATGGCCAATTTTTTGACATATAATGAGTCTAATTGCTTAGCCATTAAGAGTGCAAAATCTAGCTCAGTAATGCTCAAAATCTTGCTGGCCAGTGATTCTATAATTTACAAATATGAAAGTTCTGTATATTAGGGAAATTCTGTCTAGTTATGTAAGATTTGGAAAAGTCATAACTGTAGGAGAAAATGTTGGCCTTTCTTCAGATCAATACCACTGGTACCTGGGCACGGCAGTTGGGGAATGAGAGAAGGAAAAACTCTGGTGGTTGAAGGTTTCTGTGAATTGTCACTGGAATCAGCTTAGGATGGTGGGCATTTGTCCATACATTTTCCAACTTGAGAATACCTAACTACTGATGACAGGAAACAGAAGGATTCTGAAACATAACATGCTGTACAGCTAGAAGTCAAAAACTCAAACAGCAATGGCTACTTGACCGGATTTGTCTTGGTTTTGGTTGCCACTAGCTTTTGAACTGTTTTTACACGGATCTCTTTACGTATGATACTCTTCTTGCTTATTGTCTTGCACATTACTTTTTGAAATAACCTATTACCAAGCTTACTTTTTTATATTTCTCTTTCCAATTGAAATATTATTTTATACTGAATTCAAGTGAAAAAAAATACAGGTTTCCCCCTGCCTAAGAACGAAAAAGGAAAGAGACTGGACAGCCAAATGGTATAGGGCACGGGTGTCAAACTCGCCACGTCACGTAACATGTCACAACATATTGTGACTCTTTTTGCATTGCCGGCAATGGGGTGGGCACGGCTTCACTATGATGAAACTGACCCACGGGCCAGCAGTTTGACACCCCTGGTATAGGGTTTCATGCTTGAGCAGGGAGTTGGACTAGAAGACCTCCAAGGTCCCAATTCTGTTATTCTATTATTCTAAAAATAAAAAAAGAGTTCATGAAGCAACCCAGAGACTAATAGCATATCATGGATTCTAGGACACCAGCGCATATAAATTATGTTAAAAAGAACTATGTCATTTAAGGAAAGACTCTATATAGGTAGACCTTGACTTACAACTTATTCAGGACCCAGATTGTTGGGGGCAATTAAGCTGACTTTGTAATAATGCCGCTTGGGAGGGGTGTGAAAGCCCTAACAAGCAGGCATATACATAGAATGAAGGCTACTGCTAAGCTTGTAAGCCGCCCTGAGTCTTCGGAGAAGGGCGGGATATAAATGGAATTAAAATAAATAAAAAATAAATTTAGTGACCATTCAAAGTTAAAAAAACTGGAAAAAGTGACTTATGACTGTTGCAGCATCCCCATGATCACGTGATCAAAATTCGGACACTTCTCAACTGGCATGTAGCTATGAAAGTTACGCTATACTGGGGTCATGTGATCACCATTGGTATTGCCAGCTTCCAACAAGTAAAATCAACAAGGGATTCGCTTAACAACTGTATGCTTCACTTAATAATTGCAGTGGTTCCCTTAACAACTGTGGGGAAAAAAGTCCTAAAATGAGGCACAACTCACCTAACAATTGTCTTGCTTAGTAATGGAAATTTTGGGCTCAGTTGTGGTTGTAAGTCAAGGACTATCTGTACTCATTTTCCACAATCCCTTCAGAGGTTTTGGAATTAGCATCTGATTACAGTTTGCAGAAAGCGTTTATGCCTTTTTGTGTTATGTTGCAGCTTTTTCCCTCTGAAAGAGCATCTGTGTGGTTTGCAAGATAAAAAGGCACAGCAAATCTGAAACTGAAAAAAAGGTGAGTCTGCACAAAATGTATGCTCAACAGATGGCATTGAAGCATGCAAGATTCATCTTAGGTTGACAGGACGGCTTCTTCTGCTTAATTTATAAATGGACTGCAGATGGGTGCATAGAATATACGTTTAATATAGATTATGATTTATCTCCTCAAGGATGCTAATTGAATGATGAGAAGATGAAGGGATCAAGACTAACAGTGAGGACAATTATCCAGTGGAACAGCTTGCCTTCAGAAATCGTGGGCGCTCCATCACTGGAGATTTTAAAGAAGAGACTGGACAGTCACTTATCTGAGATGGTATAGGTCCTCCTGCTTGAGCAGGGGGCTGGACTAGAAGAGTTCTAAGGTCCCTTCCAATTCTATTCTATTCCATTCTATTCTATTCTTTCCAAATTTACATATATTTAAAAGTATCACTTTGGCTCTACCTGGCAAAAAAAATATGGGTCAGGCCATTTAACCATGTGAGGAAGCGGTATGGTTCAATGACCTAGCAAACATCTTGGGTGTAAAAGGGTTGTGTGCTGACTCACACTTATTTGTTCAGCAAAATACTTGCATTCAAACAATTCTTTCCACAAAACAATTGAAAAACCCTAGAAAAAAAGATGGTTGCCCATTCCTGACCCCTCACTCTTCTCTAGTGTCTCCTAAGTGAGATCAACCTGAGTGAAATATGATTATAGTCGGTAGACCAAGTAGATTACGATGTAGCTAATATGTATTATATATGTGAGCCACCTTGAGTTATGTCTAAAAATACATAAATACATACATATTCACAGAATATAATGATACTGCCCTTATTATTTTTAGATTTTTTAAAACCCTTCTTTATTATTTTTATAAATAATTCAAAATAGCTAATACTCCTTCCTATTTTCCCCACAACAACAACCCTGTGAGGTGAGTTCGACTAAGAGAGAATGACTGGCCCAAAGTCAACCAGCCACTTTTCATTCCTATGGTGGGACTACAACTCACAGACTCCTGGTTTCTTGCCTGGTGCCTATTAGCCCAGTATTTTTCCAAACTTGGAAACTTTAAGATGTGTGGACTTTAACTCCCAGAATGTCCAAGTGGACTTTCCCTCCCAGAATACTCCAACTTTACAGTTCACAAGTTTGAAAAATATTGTATTAGACCAGGGGTCTTCAAACCTGGCCCTTTTATGACTTGTGGACTTTAACTCCCAGTATTCCTCAGGCAGGCACGCTGGCTGAGGAATTCTCGGAGTTGAAGTCCACAAGTCATAAAAGGGCCAAGTTTGAAGACCCCAGTATTAGACTATTTGGATGGTAGAGAAGACTAATCCAGTGAGAAGTGAGGTAATGTTGTGGTTGAATTGGGACAAGGGAGATATAAGGCCCCACTTGACCCATAGAATTTGCTGGATTACTTTGGAGAAGACATTATCTCTCAACCCAGCCTGCACCACAGAGCTGTCATAAAGACAACGTGATTGGAGAAAACCCACCCTCCATATAGCCCTGTTTTGCTATCAGAGGAAAGAAATAACATAAATGTAGTGCAATAAATAATATCTTCTTTTGCACCCTTCCATGAAATATGGTAGCATCCCTCATATTGATACAGAGATGTGGCAGATTTACAATTTGGGTTCAGAGCAAGCTTTCTTTTCACTTTGTCTCCATTTCACAGCTCCTTCAAATAAGAAGGGAGAGAGTCAAAGAATGACTCCTTTGAGTACATTTAAAAAAAAACACTATTTCATACATTATTAGCAAACCCATCTGGGTGTGCCACTGAGTTTTGTCTCTAATTTTATTTATCTCAGCTGTCAGAAGCCTGGCTTAGTAAGCATCATCCCCAATATTGTTCCTTTCTTTTTGTCCTTATGGATGGAACACGACGTTTAGGGCAGAGTTCAGAGCACCTTGGAGAATGAACGGGGAGAAGGAGGCACAGGAAACTGCTGAGAGAACAGAATGAGGGGTGGAGAAAGTGCATTAAAAGCACCATCTAAATTATTCCCCCTCGCTATAAAAAACAGGCAGATTCAAACAAGCTTCCCTGAATGTTGAGTTTATTTATTTATTTTAATTTTTTATTTATTTTAATTCCATTTATATCCCGCCCTTCTCCGAAGACTCAGGGCAGCTTACAAGCTTAGCAGTAGCCTTCATTCTATGTATATGCCTGCTTATTAGGGCTTTCACACATACCCCAAGCGGCATTATTACAAAGTCAGCTTAATTGCCCCCAACAATCTGGGTCCTCATTTTACCTACCTCGGAAGGATGGAAGGCTGAGTCAACCTTGAGCCTGGTGGGATGCGAACCTGCACTAATTGCAGGCAGCTGGTGTTACTTAAGGAGGCATCAGCCCACTGCTCCACCAAGTTTAAATACATTTTAAAATTGGAATCTAATTGCAGGCTTAGTTTAGCTGATGCACATTCCCAATCTGCCATGCAGACAGTTTCTAATATTTTTCATTGAGAAACCCAGGCCCATTCAGTTTAACAGCAATGCTGGGGAAGGGTGTCTCTCTACTTTAAGCTTAACTCCAGGCATTCTGAATCACTGCACTACCTTGAATCTAGCAACAGATATGCCAAAATATGGCAACTGGCATCCTCCTCGTCACAAAACAACAACTTAAAATCGCCGTATTGTTTTTCACTGCTGGAAACAATTCTTCTTTCCTCTGTCCTTCCCATGGTCTGTCATCGCCTTATATTCTCCACGGAAAAAAAATATAGTCTTCCAACAGTTCATTTACTGACCGTTCAAAGTTACAACAGCTCTGAAAAATGAGATTTTTGCCCATCCATTTTTCACTGTTACAACCTTTGTAGCATCTCCATGATCATGTGATAAAAATTCAGATGCTTGGCAACTGCTTATGTTTACGGCGAAGGTCATGTGATTCACCTTTTGCAACCTTCCGACAAGCAAAGTCAAGGGGGAAGCCAGATTCACTTAACAACCAGGTTACTAACTTATCAACTGCAGTGATTCACTTAACAATTGTGGCAAGAAAATGGAGCAAAACTCACTTAACAAATGTCTCACTTAACAACAGAAACTTTGGGCTGAGTTGTGGTGGTAAGTCAAGGACTACCTGTAGTAACTAACACATGGGACATCACTACCTCTACTTTCCAAGATCCCAAGAAAAGAAGTGACTGCTTCTGAAGCGTGGTTAGCAGAATAGTGATAACTTTCCCACATGTAAGCATTTAGTAGAAAATCTATTTGATATTGTCTAAGGGAACCAATTTTCCTCCCATCCTATTTATAAAACTGTGCATCAGAGTAAGACCTTCTGGAAATTACTGCAAGAAGATGGGCATTTCTGTTCTGCTCCAGAGACCTGAAGAGATCCTTCTCTGATAACATTAAGCACATTCTAAACTAATTACGGGTACACGATCCATAAA
The DNA here is from genome assembly GCF_964194415.1 of Vipera berus. NCBI lineage: Eukaryota > Metazoa > Chordata > Lepidosauria > Squamata > Viperidae > Vipera > Vipera berus. The sequence continues at coordinate 240,716,085 of NC_138202.1, forward strand.
ATTTATGTCAGAGAAATTTCATGGATACCATACCACCAAAATACAATAAAACTACTTGCTCCTGTGAAATAAGCATTGGGCTTTTCCCCCGCAGTTCATTGGCCTACTTCCATATTCAAGGAGATATCTATGTATCTTTTTTCATTAAATGGAGAGGAATCTGTGAATTCACTGCATCAGGAAGTTATCAGATTTTAGCCCCTGTTGTTACAGGTACAATCTAGGGCAGAGGATACTAAACTTTTTGCTATCACACTTCCCTTTGGTGTAATCAGAATGCACAAACCTCTCCTAAAAAGCCAAACACCAAAATGGACACAAACGAACAACAAAAAAAAGTAGAGTAAAACTTTGGGAAAGGTGGATTTTTTTATATATCAACGTAACTAAAAGGTTCTTCACGCCTCCCTTGGACTCTGCACTGCCCCAAGGAAGGTTTATCTCACATTTCAAAAACTCTAGTCTAGGTTCTTCTTAACTCGCAAGGGTTTAATATGGAAGGCAAGACAAAGTTTCAGTGAGAAGGAAAAAATCACCAGTTCTCTTTTGTGCAGCTCCTTCCTTCCTTTCTTTCTTTCTTTCTTTCTTTCTTTCTTTCTTTCTTTCTTTCTTTCTTTCTTTCTTTCTTTCTTTTTTGGCTGCTACTCTCTCTATAATAAACTCCCATCATTTCTGAACCGGTGAGCATATCTGGAAGTCTGATAACACAAGCTAGGGACACTTTTGCTACATTGCTACAAGGATGGGTATTTATTTCATTTTTGTTTTTTTTTAATCTGCTTTTACTATTTTTATCTATAATTCAATGTGGCAAATATGCCAAATGCTCCTTCCTCCTCCTCCTATTTCCCCCACAACAACACTGTGAGGTGGGCTGGACTGAGAGAGAGTGACTGACCCAAGTCACCCAGCAGGCTTTTATGCCTAGGAAGGGACTAGAATTCACAGGCTCCTGGTTTATACCCTGGTGCCTTAACCATTGCACCGAAGTGGCTAATGATCAATCGTAAAACACTGATAGAGCAAAATGCAAACTGGGGCAGTGTCCCCCATCACTCCTTCTCTGTTCCCCGGGTTATTGTGATTATTATTATTGGACAGATAGGTTTACTTCCAAACTGAGCTTTGGGTTGAAGCTTGTACCATAATTTGCCAAGACTGCCTTCAGTGTATATGTTGTGGATGGAGCAATTTGAAAAATAAAGACACTTCACTTATAACCTGCAAGCTGTCTATTTATATTTATTTAAAAAGGAAATTCACTGCAACTGAGATACAGATTGTCTATATCTGGTATTAATTTATATCTTCACTCTACTTTCCTTCCTCCCTTTTTTGCCCCCAAATCTCCAGTTATTTCATAACATTAATCTTTAGCTATATCCAAATTTGATTTCCTAAAATAGTACAAGTTGGGATAGAGCAGAGAGGGTGTCCATTAGAGGGCAAGGGAAAGGGAAAAGGACACTTGCACGAGGACAACATGCAAACACTGTGACTTGCATAAGTGTTGTAACAACTGACGCATTTTCTTAATGAGATGATTCTCATATGTCATCATTTTAACAGACACTGATGCTTCCATATAGCCTCTGCTCCCCGTACGTCAGTTGTTGATGTAACCACAAGTCAAGTCATCTGATGACTATTTATATGTCCATTGGCTAAGCACTGGGTTTTATGCTCCTAGAGCTCCTCCCCCTCCCCTTCTCCCCCTCCCCCTCCTTCTTCCCATGGCCACATAAATTAGGATTCCCGCTCATTGGTATGAAAACCGAACACTGTAAGCTCTTTCTCTCTAACAAAGACAATCTTTAAGGCACCTTATATAAATTCTTCAATAATACACTGGATATTGTTGGTTATTATTCAACCATGATAAAAATAATTCATTTCAAAATGTATTTTAAAAATGATCCTCACAGGTACAAAAGAAGTCACCTCTGGAAGTGCTGACCCTTGAATTTATCATGCTTCAGGAGGACAGACAATAGATGCATTATGTACCAAATACAAAATCTTCTGTGCTTTCCTTGTCACTTAATTTTATCTTCACCTATTACTGTCTGACCAATCTGACTCTGTCTCAATGAAAGTTGCTAAATACTGTTTTGTAGTCTGCCATTTCTCCGTAACATACTAACAAGCAGCTTTTAGATGCCCTTTTCCCCAAACAAGCTGATTACTCATTTTGAGTTTTTCTAATTAGTCAGCCATATATAGGTTTTCACAGTTTTGCATTCTACTGTTTGTCAGCAATACCAGTAGTAGTTAATGAAAAGTGCATGTTTTCATTTTGAATTTATTTTGAACTGGCCTATGATTGTAATAATCTAAGTTAAACTGAAGTAAACTGATTTGGCATCTATATACTGGAGCTTCATAAATTATTATTCATCTCCTAGGAATGGATATGATTTTAGTTTTATTCATTGCCTCTTAGGAATTTACCTAAATTTACAAATCCCTTAATAAATAGAATGGCTGGAGATGGAGGTTTCTCCCTCCCCCTCCCCTATAAAATTGGGACACTTGAAAATTCAACAATCTAAACACATGGAGTTGAAATGTTCCTGAAAAGTCTGAATTGGCAACACTGTCCAATTCACCATTTTTGAAGTAGGGAATGTTGACCTTGGAAAAAGTTCAGAGAAGAACAACTAAGATGATTAAAGGCTTGGAAACTAAAACATACAAAGAACAGCTGCAAGACTTGGGTTTGGCTAGTCTAAAGAAAAGAAGAAATAGGGGAGACATGATAACAGTGTTCACATATTTGAGGGGCTCCCACAAAAAAGAGGGGGTCACCTTATTCTTCAAAGCACCAGAGGGCTGGACAAGAAACAATGGTTGTAAACTGACCAAAGAGAGAAGCAACCTGGAATTAAGGAGAAACTTCCTAACAGTCAGGACAATTAACCAGTGAAACAGTTTGCCTTCAAAAATCATGGGCATTCCATCACTGGAGATTTTAAAAAGAGATTGGACAGTCTGATACAGTCTGATACAGATACAGACAGTCTGAGATGGTATAGGTTCTCCTGCTTGAGCAGGGGGCTGGACTAGAACAGGACTTTTCAACCAGTGGTACGGGTACCACCTGTGGTACATTGGCACCTAGCAGGTGGTACGTGACCATCCTAGAAAAGTAGTGGGAGAGGGGAATGAGCTGAAATGGTGGTAGCACCACACATGCCTGAGCGAGAGATGGCTGGAGCTGCAGGGCTGTCAGGGCTCAGCGGAAGCACCAGGATCAGTGCCAGGCTCCAGCTGGAGCTCGGTGCTGATCCTGGTGCTTCTGCTGAGCCCAGAAGAAGCGCCGATCAGCTGGAATGTTGCAGCATCTCCAGGGTCTTGTGATTTACATTCAGATGCTTGGCAACTGATTCATATTTATGATGGTCACAGTGTCCCAGGGTCATGTGAAGTGACCAAAACCTGCTGCAACCACCCAGCAGAGGGGGGGGAAATAAAAACCAAACACCCCCCACCCCACCCCCGCTGCCAATCCTCAACAGAAATGTTCACAACAATGAAAACCTCGGACAGGAGGAAGAGCACCACCGGGTGGGCAGGCAGGTGTCTTGCTCGGCTGTGGCTCGGGGGGCACTTTTTCAGTGCCATTGTAAGTTTGAACAGTCACTAAGCGAACTGTTGTAAGTCGAGGACTACCTGTACTTCATCACTTTTTTCCCTTTTTTTTTTTGGTCATCAAGTTTTTGACACCTTGCTAGGTGACTGGTGGTACTCAGATGTTGCCTAAAAGTGGTACAATGGGTGAAAAGGTTGAAAAGCCCTGGATTAGAAGAACTTCAAGATCCCTTCCAGCTCTATTCTATTCTAATCTATAATAGCTATAGAACAGGTATATTTGATCAATACAGATGGGTGAAAATTTCATACTATCTGAAAGAAAAAGAAACTACAAACTTGTGTTCCTTCATAAACACAACAAAAAGAATTTAGACAAAAACAAAAATTTTGCTAAAGCAATATTGACAGATTTTTCCTCCCTTTCTAGCTGTTTGCTCTTCGTATGTTTTTTTAAAAGGATCATTTTAATTATGTCAGAATTTTGATGTGATGTGGATGCTTTCACTTCTCTGTATTGTACCAAGGCAAGAATAATGGCTCTCAAAAGAGAAAGTGGAATTCCATTCCTGATAGCCCAGATAATGAATCACTAGGATCCTGGCAGTTCAGGAATTGTTGACAAAATAATTAACGGGTCTCAAAATAGGGCTTCTGCATGTTATAATAATAGTGCTGCCTGCATCCCTATGGAACCTGTAATCTTATATTACTGTGGGTTGGGAAAGGACATGCGTGCAGAGGTTTGTCTCTGTTTTATGCTCATTACGTATATGAGAGACGTGACACTAATGGATTTCTTCCACATATTTCAACTTACGCTTCTCACTTACATTGTCTGTAATCAACAAAAGAGTAGGTAGATTTTCCAGATTAAAATATCGTTCCAAATGAAAAGAGAAATGGAAAAAATTTAAAATCCTTAAATAATGTAAAAGAATAGCCAATCGTAGTTAATTAAATGGAGCTTGTCCTAGATTTTTGGCAACATTTGGAAATTAATTAAAAGAAGCTCTTTGTTGCTTTCTATTGTAGGCCAAGTCATGATTCCAGGAGGCCTCACTATCACACATGTTCATTTCCCACTTAATACAATCTCTGCCAACAGACTGGTTTACATGGTATTTTTTAATTTGTTTTCCTGTGGGAGTAGGGCACAACTCACCCTGGAAAATCTTTTGCTCCACAAATGGAAATTACTCACCCTTTTCAAGTGGGAGGAAGACATCCTTTTCACAGGAATTTCAGACGCCTGCAATTTCAAACCAAGGTCATACAAGCATTTACACACCAAATGCAAGCGGCAGCACGGAAAGAATTCTTAACTGTTGTAAACGTCTTTCTCTTTGAGATTTCAAGCATCAAAAGCAATATTATTTTGGCTAGACAGCTAAGTGGGATGTAAATGCTCTGAAATAAAATTCCACATTCAAGTTAAAATGCAGTTTTATGCCTCTGGTTATAAGGTATGTTTTGGGTTTTTGACATTGGAGTTGAACCTGTCATTATCAATATGGAACTTCCAGTTACGGTAGAGCTGTCTAACGACAGCTAGAAATATATGCAACTAGAAATATATGCAGAAATACTAACAGGCTCTTTAGAAAGCTGATTTCTAATATGAGTAGTCCCAACTGCCCTGTTTAGTGACTATTCAATTTTATGATGGCATGGAATGTCCTCAAATGTATGACTATCACAGCATTCCCCCAATCACACAATCACCATTTGCGAGATTCACAGCAGTCAGTGGGGAAGCTGGCAGTAAAATCACAAATCACAGTTACACAATGTCTCACTTAATGACTGTGGATGTCATACAATCTTTTGCTTAAAGCAGAGTTGCCAGTCTCGATTGTGGTTGTTAAGTGTATCAGAGTAATATAGCCTCTTCCTTGCTTTGGTTCATAAAACTCTGACTAAAAATCCTTTCAAGTGGGCTAACAGAGGGCTAGTACCAAATACACTCCACAGATTGTTTTTACATTAGTAATTTACATGAATAATAGTAGTAAATCAGTTCTGAAACCAACAATTAATGGAGGAAACTATAATGGACAAGGAAGAGGGCTGCAATTAATAAGAATTAGAAACCAGGAAAAAGGATACACAATGCATGAGGTCCAGGATTTTCATGTAAAATATCCAGAATTTGCTTATTAAAAAGATACAAAGCAGAGTAGCAAAGTAATGGTAATGTTGGTCCAGCCCTGTCTGTTATAAAGTATAATGTTCATGACTGTCCACAAGGGGAAGTGGTGGCAAATGATAAAATGTGGCACTATGTATGTGCTTTGCAATGTTGCATGCAAGAACATAGAAGGTGGACCTTATTCTGTCATAGCATGACATACATGTCTTCATCATGATGTAATCATGGCTTGCTGTAAACATTTCTGTTTATGCCATGCCTTCAGACTACACCCAGAAACTGGCAAAAAAAGGGGGTACTCATAAGTAAGGCGTGGTCCTTCAGGAGACCCATTACTTCAAGGCAGCAATATCTGCCGATGCAGTCCTAAGCTGTATTAACAGAGGGATAGAACCGAGATCACATTAAGTGTTAGTACCACTTTGTAATGCCTTGGTAAGACCACACTTGAAATATTGCATCCAGTTTTGGTTGCCACAGTATAAAAAAGATGTTGAAACTCCAGAAAGTGTACCGAGAAGAGCAACAAAGCTGATTAGGGGAACTGGAGGCTAAAATATACAAAGGATGGTTGTAGGAATTGGGTATGTCTAGTTTAATGAAGAGAAGGACGAGTGGGGGACATGATAGCAGTGTTCCAATATCTCAGGGGCTGCCACAAAGAAGAGGGAGTCAAGCTATTCTCCAAAGCACCTGAGGGCAGGACAAGAAGCGATGGATGGAAACTAATCAAGAAGAGAACCAATATAGAGCTAAGGAGAAATTCCAATTGATCAGTGGAACAACTTGCCTGCGGAAGTTGTAGATGCTCCAAAACGTGAGTCAAATATCAAGTTTTTGATACAACTATGACTTGGATAACTGAGAATCTTCATAGACATCCAATACTTGAGGTTTTTAAGAAGAGACTGGACAGCCACTTGTCTGAAATGGTATAGGGTTTCCTGCTTGAACACGGGGTTGGACTAGAAGACCTCCAAGGTCCCTTCCAACTCTGTTATTCTGTACCTATCCATTGTCTCACATCTGCATTCTCTGTTTCTCAATCGTGAGTTAGGTATCATCAACACCACAACTCTGAAAATAGCAAATATAACTCCAGTATTATATTCCTTGCTGAACCCCAGTCATCAGGTTCCAGACGGTTTGCTTTCCATGTCAGAAACTCTGTTGAAGGGAGGACAGCAGTAGTGGCCCTAGATTGATTGCCACAAATTAGCATTCCCATCCCACCCACCCACCTTTTTTTTAATTTAATTTTTTTTCTTGAAATGTTGTGCCCTGCATGACATGGTGTCCTAGGTAACAGCTTAGCTTATTTGTGTGTATGTGCCATTCTGGAGGAGGGCCACACATCATAAAGCACATTGATTTTTTTAAAAATCAGTATATTTATCTCAAATGTGACATCAGTCCTTGAACTTGTTAATTCAATTATATTCTTTTATTCATTCCATTCTGCCAAGAAAACCAGGGTGCATCTCTCTCTCTCTCTCTCTCTCTCTCTCTCTCTCTCACACACACACACACACACACACACACACACACAAACTTTCTCTGCAGACTCAGGCTAAATTGGCTGTTTCCTTGCTCCATTAACTTTACAAGCTCTTTACATTATTGAGATTGTGTGCTGTTATTTACTTTTGTTACAATGCAAGGCCCAATGATTTTCATCAGGCTGACCCTCCTCACACAATTGAAAATGCTGTCTTTGCTTCAGAGAATTTAATGTCTGGGCTCAGCCAAGCCCAATATTTAATTTCAAGCAGTCTGAGAAACATCCCCTCTTTTATCAATGTAACTGTGAGCAACATAAACAAGGTTAAAGCAGAAAAACAAATGATAGCTATCCACTCAAACACCAAAGAGGCTGGTTAAACACATAATTGTCATTGCTGTGGGTGGGGCTTTCTTGCTTTCTTTTTGTCACCCCTCGTTCTTCTAACATTGTTTGGAAGATGCTACAGTAGTCTGAATAAAGTCAGATTTAGCTAGAAGCAGACCTTAGTCATACACTAACTCCATTTCTAGCCACGTATACTGTGGAATCTGCTGACTATGGGGTTAACTGAGACTTAACATGATTAACATGAAGGCAATGAAATCAATATCGGCGCTTAGTCTATATGACTATTTCAGTTCTCTTCACCACTTCCAGCCACAATCACACGTAGGAATAGAAAAAAGTGGAGAAACAAATGGGAAAGTGATAAAACTCCAAATCTGTGCATAATGACATTAGCCTGGTAACCATGCAATGGCTTCCTTTCTTTCTTTGCCTTCTTTTTGCTCCAGTTTAGAAAGAAAAGACAAAAAAAGAGGTAGGAGGAATGGGGTGGAAAGTGACAGCCTCACTGCAAATCTCAAATAATGGCGGCCACCACAGAGACCAAGCCATCACTGAACATGGACTCCCAGCACATGATAATAATCCAGTGATAGAAGGGGGGGGGGTGGCTGGATGATGTCAAAACAACCAGGCCAATACTGAAGAATCTCAACTGTTGAGACTGAAAATGTGGAAGGGAAAAAAACCTGACTGCTTAGGAACTTCTTGGGTTTGTTCTGGAGATTCCTTGGTATCTTCTTGTTGGCGATTTCCCTCAGACACAATCCCAAGCTATGCCTCAACACAAATATTCTCTCCCTCTTTAAGTACAAACAAATGCAGATTGTTATATCTGACTTATGGAACTTCTTTCGGTCTTCAGAGAATTTTTGTGCAAGGATTTGAAATTCTTAATGACCCAAATGTCCTCTTCTGTCCTGTTCACCCTGATTCATAGCATCATCTTCTTCTCCTTGAATGCCCCAAGCAGCTGCTTTGGCCCAGCTAGCTGGCTATTCACAGAAAGCAAACATTCATGCTAATAATTTGTTTCAGCAACTCATTTCTCATTCACTTCATTGTCTTAACTTTATAGTGTTTTGAGAGCTGAATGACATGAGAGAGTAAACCATTTCCCAAGCAAGTTTCAAACGTATCATTTCAAATTATATATCCTTGTCACTGCTCTTTTAATACAAAAATGTGATTTATTTTTTCTTAAGGCAAATGTTCTCCCCTAGGAATTTGTTGGTGGCCAGTGGCCTGAAGGCAATATATTCTAGAAGTTTATTTTGCTATTGTAATGTGAAGGCTTTTGCTTGCAGTCTAGTGGGTAAGAAGGAAAGATTATGGTTAAAAATGTGTCTTCTTGCAAACCACTGGACCACTGCTAGGAATAACAGTATTAAAGTATCTGTAAGAAAAGGAAATAGCTCTAAGATTGTAAAATGGGGCAAAACTCACTTAACAAATGTCTCACTATACAACAGAAATCTTGAGCTCTGTTGTAGACATAAGTTGAAGACTAACTGTATTTCATTATGTAGTGGCAGAAATACTAGAAACACCACCAATTTACATTAATATCATTAAACCATAAATATAGCCCTGAGAGATAGAGGTAAATGTAGAGGTGTGTAGAAGTAGACATACAGATAGAAATATAATGAACAATTAATGAAGTTATTCTGCAAGCTATCTCTTCCAAAAATCAGTCCAGCCGTTCAAGATAACCAGCTGTGTTAACAGGTTGAGAATTATTTATGTATTTAGAAAATGTATATATGGCCACCCATTCTAAATAAGTAACTCCCCCACCCCATAACAAATCACCAATCAATCAAAAAGCCAGGCAATGTACTGAGTTCTTACTCAAATTCCAATTTGTGTAATTTCTAATTTCTGGACAATAAAACTTCCACTAACCTGCAAATGATGAAAGTAACGAAAAACTAGTATATAACAGAGTTCATAGATCTATTCAGGTAACCTAACCCTTTTTCTGAATTTCCATTCACAAATGTATCAGTTTATAGAAAACTAAATGTAAAAAACAGTTTATTTTAATGATGATATATCATCTATATATGAATTTTCAAGAGACTTTTTATTCTGACTTCATTCTCAGACCAAGAAGTCCACATAAAGATAACATTCCTACAATGTAGGAAAAGGATAACAAATTACAACTGATCCATTCAGACCAGTTTTATAGACTTGGATTGTCAATAACCCGCCCAGATTTCAAACAATGGACTTCCTAATTCTAGCCAAGTCATAGCCTGTCTTCCATGCAAATCATGTTGCTTTACCATGGACTTACAGCCACTTCCCAAATGATACAATTCATTAGAATAAGCAGGAGAGCTTCTCGAAATGTGCTTATCAGACTTTGAAGTGAAAATGTACTAAGTTCATTTCATGAGGGAAGGGAGTTTAAGCCTATTAAATTCAAATGCTAAATTACATAGTTGCATCAGTGCATTTCGTTTTTTCCCCCCCTACAGTATGATATGGAATTTCACCATAGTTCCATTCCCCATCATGGCCACCAGCAACATTAAAGTTGACAATTTGACTCAAAGTGGATACAATGAGGGTTTTTTTTAAAAAAAAAAAGAACAATGAAGCACATTTTCCAGCAATACAGTATGTCTTGCAATATATCATTGAAAAATGAAATCTTTTAAACTTTGTAAAATAAAGGGCAATTTTGTAAAACAAAAATGTCAGATTTGTCAAGGACATGACAATAATACAATCACATTTTTTTTAAAAAAACCTGAACCAATTAAAATTAAAATTCAGAGGTTTTTTTAAAAAAAATCTGTTGGTAAAATTTGGCTATACATGTCTTGATATTTTAAAAGAAAATGCACCCAATATCAGGAATATTTAATATTTATGACTCATTCCTCATAGCCTTTTTTTAAAAAAAAACCTTTTCCCCAAATGTTTATTCTATAATTCTGAGGAACCCATGAACTGCATTTTATCCCTACAACAATCCAGTGAAGTAGGTGAAGTGGAGATTTTTCACACTCTGAAGTTGCTAAAGCAAACAGCAACCAAAACATCATAGCAGTTAATTTACATACCATTTCCACAAGCAAACTATTTACACAATTATGAAAATCTCATTCCTCTGTCTCAGTCTCTCATGAACACAAAGGGTTTCTCAAGAACCTATCTGGGGGGCCACTTTCCCTAAGGATAACTACCATCCTACCAGGTCACATAAAGTGAGCATGCTCCTAGGAACTAAGAAGTGTGCTTTTTCTGTGATAGCCTATGCCCGTGGTGGCGAACCTATGGGACGTGTCCCACAGGTGGCATGCAGAGCCCTCTCTGTGGGCACGCGTGCCATCGCCCCATCGCTGGGTTTTATAAAACCTTTTCGCTTTAGGCCTCTGCCGTTGTGTGCAAAAAAAAAGGTTCAATCAATCAATTTCAACTTCTCGCAGGAAAAAAAAGATCTCGCAAATTTGGAATTGATTGATTAAACTTTTTAGTCCCACCCATTCTGCCGTTACCACTGCAGCCACGCCCACCCAATGGGCCACGCCCACCCAGCACCCAACAATACATAAGTGGGTTTTGGGTTGCAGTTTGGGCACTCAGTCTCTAAAGGTTTCGCCATCACTGGCCTATGCCCTATAGAACACTCTGAAATTTGTCAGGCCTCTACCCTCCTAGCCTTCCATAAAGCACTAAAGGCCTGGCTCCTCCCCCTTCCCACCAGTGCTTGGGATGAGATGAAGTGACTGTCGCTTGACTTAGCACCAGGTTTTTGTTTTAAATACCTTTGATTTTTATCATTTTAATATGATTTTTATGTTGTTTTAATTTTTGATTGGGAACCGCCTAGAGTTTGTTTTAAGATGGGTGGCTATATAAATGTTTTAAATAAATAAAGTAAACCTGAACATTGGCTTTCTGAGCCACATTAATGTAGGTTATAACATCTGAAATCCCTTTGCCACTGAACGTTGTCTTAAAAATGTCCTGGGCAAATCTTGTTAGATATCAGAACTAAGTCATCTCGGCAAAGCTCAAAAGCCTGGACAAATCCTTCCAAATTGTTCGGCATCTTATAAACAATCACACACTCTCTCAATAGCATCAACTCCCAGCGAACCAGGTGACATTTATAGGGATGCAGATTTTAACCTTTATAATGTTGGTACTGTTTTTTTTTCTTTTGAAAAGGCCACTTAGATTAGAACAAAAAGTCATACCCATAACAACAACAGAAGTCTTAATGAATTAGAAGAATGACAGTAATAGGTATATAAACAATATAAACAAATCATCTCAAAAGTTAGAAGATTCTTAGACAGTCTAAAAGATTGTTGTGATTGTGCATTCGCACACACGAAAAGCTTATCTTGGGGGTTTGGGAGAGGTATTGTGTGCCTTCGAGTTTTCAACTCTGGTGACTGCCTGGATAAGTCTCCGGAGTTTTCTTGACAAGGTTTTTCAGAAGTGGTTTGCCAATACCATTTTCCTAGGGCTGAAGACAGGTTCTGGCCCAAATTCAGCCAGTTTCTTCAAGCCTAAGACAGGGCTAGAACTCACAGTCTCCCGATTTCTAGCCTGATGTTTTAACCATTACACTAAATTGGCTGTTATCTTGTTTTAGGGCAATTTAAAATGTGAAGGTAGATAAGAAATGAGGTTATCTCTCCCCCCCCACCACCACCACCACCTCTCTTTAGCTTACATTTTTTTCTTCCAAATCTGTCCTGCCTCCTTGCAAAAAAGGTTTATTGCAAAAATTGGACTGGCACAAGCGATCAAAACATGGAACCTATGGAATTCTGATGCAGAGGCAAATGCCATTTCTCTCCTCTGACTGCATGGAGTATTTATCTCACTTTGCCTAAGAAGAATGCCAGCGCTGTTCAGCCCTTTGGTATAATTTTCAAGAGAGCTATCTGAGGCTATTAGAAAACCCTGCAAGTTATGTGTTTTCTGCAGTGCCACACAGAGAAAATCCATAAACTAGGTACTGCTTCCGGAAATTCATTCATTCATTCATTCATTCATTCATTCATTCATTCATTCATTCATTCATTTATGAAACAGCCCATCTCCCTTCCAAAAGTAGGCAACATCCTTATTCCAGGAGGAGCTCTACTGGCACAGTGGTTAGAATGCAGTACCATAGGCAAACTGTCCCCACAGCCTGGAGTTCGATCTTGACCAACTCAAAGTTGACTCAGTCTTCCATCCTTCCTAGGTCAGAAAATGAGGACCCAGATTGTTGGGGGCAATAGGCTGTCTCTGTAAACTGTTTAGGAGTACTGTAAAGCACTACGGAATAGGATATAAGTCTAAGTGCTATTGCTATTTATTATGGTACATATTCTATCTGGCTTTTGAATGGGATGATGCAGAATTATGGGTTACTTTTAAATCCCCTAATTAACTCTGTATATAGTCTTGCTCTACCACTATTCACTTAGCAAAATTCAGTTCCTTCTGAGTTCTACCACCATCACCACCCTTTTAAAAATTAGTGGAATTGGACTTCGTTTTATTGTTCTGGTTGGGAAACTGTGAATTAGTTGTATAATAGACAAGCTCAAGTACATAGCTGAAGGTTTGATAATTTATAAATGCCATTATGAATGGGGAGGAGGAAGGGTCCTGAAATATTATGGAACATAATATCTTCCTGACAAGAACACACACAAAAAGTAGGACAAGAAGAATAATTAATTGTCTTGAGTTATTTTCAAGATTAAAGGGAATTTTAGTTTGTCAATTCCAATTATATTAATTAGAAAGACTTCAATAGAAGAAACTGTGAGTTTTTATTATTTACTTACTTAATTTACCTGCAAGAATATCAATTTTAACAGCCAGTTAAAATTGCTGGAAACTTTTCACAAGTAGTGAACAAAATAGAAAAGGGACCACTGAAATTAGTACAAAATGAAATCACTTGAACAATAAATATGAAATATATGCCCCCCCATAATTATTTGGGGGTTAACTAAAAAGAGAAGAGGTTCCACATATATGAATGGAATCAGGTTTTTAAATCAAGTTATTTTAATGTCAAATATTCAAAAAAAAACATTTTTTAAATAAGACCAGTACTGACAGTTTTACAGAAGAGAAAACAATGCTGCAGTTCAGGCATTGTATTTGGCCAGGAAGTAAGGACTTTATGCAATGTATAAACAAACCAATATCTGATTGTATTTCACATGTAAGAAGAGGGGAAGAGAGCCATAAAACCTTTCTCCTGCTATCTAAAAATTAGCAATATATGAAACTGTAGCCAGGAAAACAATGACTTTGACTTACTAATGCAGTCCTAGGCCTATGTCATTTTTGGACTATCTCAACAGGATGAAATAGAGCAAAGTGCCCAAGATCCAAACATATTCCAGAATGAGATAGGAAGATGAGCTGATTAGTCCCACTTATTCTATCAGTCTATAGCTGTAAGGTTAAGAACTGAATAGTGAAAAACTAACATAGTCAAAAGGGATGCGGTGGCTCAGTGGGTTAGGACACTGAGCTTGTCGATCAGAAGGTCGGCAGTTTAGCAGGTCGAATCCCGAGTGCCGCATAACAGAGTGTTTATTTAACAAATAACAAACTGTTTATTTAACAAATAACAAACTGTTATTTGTCCCAGCTTCTGCCAACCTAGCAGTTCGAAAGCACGTAAAAATGCAAGTAGAAAAATAGGGACCACTACGGTGGGAAGGTAACAGCGTTCCGTGTGCCTTTGGCGTCTAGTCATGCCAGCCACATGACCACGGAGACATCCTCGGACAAGCGCTGGCTCTTCGGCTTTGAAACGGAGATGAGCACCAGCCCCTAGAGTTGGAAACGACTAGCACGCATGTGCGGGGGAAACTTTACCTTTACTAACATAGTCAAAACTGCTAAATAGGTAGGTTTACCTACATCTGACAAAACAATAAGCATTTTTTAAAAGAGACACTGAAGAGATCCCCAATACCCATTCCTGGTGCTATATCTTCCTCCCTAGGTTTTCCTTCTTTCCCTTCAATCTCCTCTCTTTCTTTGCCATCCTGCTTGTTCACTTTTTCTTCACTCATTTGTATGTTTTTTCCTTCCTATTTCCTGTTTATACTCAGTGATAAGCAGCCCTGTCATTTTTTTCCCTTTTTTGAAGCCGATTATTGGGCATGTTATGCATCAAAGGTGCATTCATGTATCCAACACCTTCATTTCATCAGTTTCTAAGCAATAGACTTTCTATGCCTCCTCATGAATGAATTTCAATATTTAATAAAGCAAAGTTATTGGCAAGGGACATCGGCTCATCTCTTCTTCTTTTTTTACTGCATGCCAAGAGATTTTCCCATTAAATAGTAAAAATAAAAAAAAGAGCAGAAGAAATTTACTTGCTGGTGGAGAAAAAATGTAATTATTCCATGGCTCAATATTTCAAGTATTATATAATTCCACCCATTTAAACTATTTCTCTGTTCATTTTAATGATATATTTATTGCCTTACAGTTTTAATCTTTTATTTATTTATTTATTTATTTATTTATTTATTTATTTATTTATTTATTTTATTATATTTTTATACCGCCCTTCTCCCGAAGGACTCAGGGCGGTGTACAGGGCAATAAATACAAAAACAGGATACAAAAGTTAAAAGCGATTAAATAAATGCCCAAGGTTAAAACAATAATTAAGACGTATTAAAACCCCAACCCTAACCCATCAGACCAGGTCAGATTGCTCAAATAGATACGTTTTATGGTATTGTTTTATCAGATCGTAAGGTCCCCAGAGTCACGGGTCAGCAATATAGGTGGCATACAAATTTAAGAAACAAACTAATAATAATACAGTTGGAAGGGACCTTGGAGGTCTTCTACTCCAACTCCTGCTCAGGCAGGAAACCCTATACTATTTCAAACAAATGGCTGTCCAGTCTCTTCTTAAAAACGTCCAGGGTTTCAATATACTCAGTTACGGGCCAGGTGGAAAGAAGACCAGAAAAATGGATTTACAATGACTGATGAAAATTTGATAAAGCAAATTAGAAATCAGGGACCAGCACATATCAAACGGATATATCTTGCATTGATAGAGATTGACTCAGAAACAGAGCTTGTTAAGGATTGTATGATAAAATGGGCCCAAAACATCCAGGAAGTTATCACAATGGACACGTGGGAAAAGATTTGGGTGAGGAACGTGAAATTTACTCAAGCTCAAAATCTAAGAGAGAACTTTTACAAAATGTTTTATAGATGGCATTTAGATCCTAAAAAGCTTGCAAGTATGTATCCGAATTATCAGCCTAAATGTTGGAGGTGTGGTGATGAAGATGCAACATATTTTCACATATGGTGGACATGTAAGAAGGTTAAGGCTTTTTGGATAAAAGTCTGGTGGAATATGCAGAAGATTTTTAAACAGAGGATAAAGTTTTGTCCGCAACTTTTTTTGTTGGGAATAATTGCAGACGCTACAGTTGTGGACACCAAGTTGATGTTGAACTTAATCACGGCGGCAAGACTTTTGATAGGCCAATATTGGAAGAAAGAGGAACTGCCGACCATAGAAGAGTGGACTTTAAAGGTTTCAGACCTGGCAGAGATGGTGAAGATTTCGGCCTATTTGAAAGATCATTCGCAAGAACGCTATATTATGGAATGGACAAAATGGATTGAGTTTATCCAGAACAAGTATAGGGTTAAGAAGTTTTATGTAGCATTTGAATAAGTCTTCTTTCGTTTTTGTTTTTTTTCTCTTTTCTTATCTTAGTTTCTTTTTATACATACTCAATATTATTAAGGCTTGTTTTATCCTTTATAAGCTAGAGAGTGATGGATTTTAGAGTTTATAGTTGTTAGTATATGATTGTTTATGATTGCTTTTTATATATATACCTTGTATTTAGCTCTGGGAAGTCGGGGGGGGGGAGGGGGGGAGGGGGGGAGGTAGGGGGGGGAGGAGGGAGGGGGAAGGGGGGATTTTTAAAGGAAAATTGTATTTTAAAACTTTTCAATTAAAAAAAAACGTCCAGGGTTGATAAACAACATTCTTTAAAAGCATCATATAATGTATTAGAAATTTATTTGGGTGTTGTTGTTTTTGTAGGTAATAGAACATTACTTGGTTTTTGGTTTTGGTTTTGTTGTTTTTGTTTTTTGTCTTCTTTTTTCTCCCTCAGACACTATTTCTGAACAGAGGAGATTTTTTCAAGAGGACCAGCAGCAGCAGATTTCCACACAACCCAACATTCAGAGAGGAGACCTCAACAAAAGTTGTACCTCATTTGCTTGATAAGTTAATGCTTTTTAGGTACCTGCTTCATTCTGTGTCTGAATGGTGATGCAAAGAGAGACTCTAGAATTCAAGCAGACCACTTCCATAGACCTTTGCCTCTCTACTCCAAGCTCTCTGTCCATTTGGCACATGTTGTTGATATCCCAGTGATGCCACAATATCTACTGGACTTCAATACAGGTTAGGATGAAGATATAGCTATTAAAGCTTCTTTGATCATAAACAAAACATTTACAGTAATATAATATCAGTGGTTTTCCAATGAAAATGTGCCATAAACATCTGCTTGATATATATCTGTTTAGATTGGATTTTTAAAATTTACTGAGTTATAGTAGGATTTTACTATAACACATGTCAAACTCACGATGTCACATGACATCGCGCGACATATCACGACTTTTCCTCCATTGCTGGCAATGGGGTGGGCACTGTTTTAGTATGATGCATCCAGCCCACGGGCTGGCAGTTTGACATGCCTGATCTATGTTTACTTTGGATTGTCTCAGTCAATCAATTTAAAAATATCCTTCTGAATTGTATGCTAATTTTACTGTATCTTCTTGTTTGCCCACTACTCAACTGTTCTGATGGAAAAGATGAGAAGCAGATGACGTTAGTTCCCTAGACAGCCATCGCTCTCTGTATCACCCGTCCCTTGCTTTATCTAATGGAAAGTCACATGATGTGATCAGGTGGAGCCTCAGGAAGAAGGTTGCTTTGGATTGTCCCAGTGAAGTCACTGGAGAAGGAGTGTGGAAATCAACCTGCCATTGTAACAGGCTGTGCTTTCCCCCTTTGACTTAACATCAAAATGTGTTTTCCAGGCAAAATAAAACTATGCAATGATACATAACAGAAATGCATTACTTCCTGAACAGCAAATGATGTGGCCTAGAAAGCCGCATATTGCTTTGCTTCCTTGCTAGCTTATTTATTTATTTACTAACTTAGTGTAGCTTGAAATCTCTAAGACATTTGTAGGACAAGCAATTCAAGTCCTGAAAACAGGGCTGGATATACAGTACAAATCACATTTGTTGCTGCTAAAATTAAAGGCTCTGAAGTAATTAAATTTTCTATACTATGATTTATATAAAGATGGGATTTATGACATTTTTCACAGAAAATGCTGGATTTATAGCCAGAGCGGGATAGGTTAGAAATTTTCTATTTAATCTAACACAGTTGGATTTAAGAGGGGAATGTAAACATTTATACTGTAGATAGGTCACTGGTAAAAGATAAGACTGAAAGCTTTAACGGATTCATCAGTAGATTAATGCATCCCCACCCTATCTTACCAGTGCCAAACATGAACACTTACAACAAAACATAAATGAAAGTTAATCACCACGGAAATGAGATATTTGAGGAATGCTGACCAGAAGAGATAAAATCAGAAAGACCACATGAAAAAGAACTGACATAAAATCAATATTAAATTACATACAAAAACAGCAAGTAAAGTGGTTTGCTCACCTGGAGACGATGTCATGGAATTTGCATACTATACAAGGCATATACAAATAGAGGAGAAAGTCAAAGAACATGAGGCAGACCAAGAAGAAGATGGAGAGAGAACATCAAAAACACAATACAGTATTTAGTATTTAGTATTTATTATATTTGTATACCGCCCTTCTCCCGAAGGACTCAGGGTGGTGAACAGGGCACATATAAAAATACAGAATACAAAAATTAAAAAAGAATTAAATAGGAGCCCGAGCTAAAACAATAGATGGTAATACAAAATCCACAATAAAAACCCCAACACATCCCCCATCAGGCCAGGCCGGCTTGTTCAAATAGATAGGTCTTCAGACCGCGTCGGAAGGAGCGAAGGTCAGGTGCCATCCGGAGCTCAACCGGCAGCTGATTCCATAAAGCCGGGGCGCCCACAGAGAAGGCCCTCCCCCTGGGGGCCACCAGCCGACATTCTCTGACCGGTGTCACCCTGAGGAGGCCCTCTCTGTGGGAATGCACAGGGCGGAGGGAAATTGACGCCGGCAGCAGGTGATCCCCGAGGTACTCCGGACCCATGCCATGTAGGGATTTGAAAACCATTACCAAAACCTTGAATCTCACCCGGAAGATGTATCAGTATCAAAGACAAATTTTAGCCCTTTGGAGATATTTTGGAATCTCTTCCACTGATTTTTTTCCAGTTTCTAAAAGAAACAGAAAAAAACTAAGCCTTAGTTCTGAATCATAAGCTTTTTGTTGGCAGTTTTCAGATTGCAGCCAAATGTTGTCCTGAAGGCCTCACCCCTAATCAAAGAACAGTCTTCATCAACGGTTGCATATAAAATAAAGCTGCAACAATTTTTTTAAAAAGACCAAAATAGAACATAGAACACAGAAATCTCAATAAGGAACCATCTGAAAGTATTAACATGTCTACTGCATGTGACTGAATGCGGCAAAAGTGTGGCAGATTTTCAGTGGGCTTGAAAAGGCTTTGTCCTCTTCCCTTCATCAAATTCTGGATGGTGAGAGATTCAGCTAGGTAGAATCATCTGCAAAAAAGTTCTCTTCTTAGTCATCCAGTTCCCTGCAAAAGAAATCAGAAAAGAGGTGGATCCTCAAATGTGAATTGCCAAATTGAGTTTATCGCACCTAATGCATTTTGGAGATTTCTATTTGTAAATTGAGCTGAATTCATGTGCATCTGCATCTAAATCAGGAATGCCCTGGGCCCAACTCATTTCAGCGTCCCTGAAAATAGGAAGAAATCTTACGGATTATATTTGTGAAACACACTGTGAAGATTTACTCTCCCCTTGACCCCCTCCTATGCATAACCCCTCTTTAACTTTCCCCTCTCCTTAGCATTTCTTGCAAAAGAAATAACAATTCTGACTGCTGGGAGTCAGGAGGGTGAGACTGTAATTTTGTCACTCTTTCCCAGAAAGGAGAAACTTAAATGGCAGCCTCACCCAAGAGTAATGATCAGACATTTGGGAGAATTGGACAACCAATTTGTCTGAAATGGTATAGGTCAGAGATGGGGAACGATGACTTGGTTCAGGAATTCTGGGAGTTGACGTCCACAAGTCATAAAAGGGCCATCATTCTCCACCCCTGGTATAGGATTTTCTACTTGAACAAGGGTTTGAACTAGATTATCTCCAAGGTCCCTTCCAACTCTTGTTATTTTGGTTTTTTTATTAATTAGATTTTTATCCTTCCTTTGTACTTTTATAAATAACTTAAGGCAGTAAACCTACATAACACTCTTTCTTTTCCTATTTTCCCCACAGCAACCACCCTATGAGGTGAGTTTGGCTCAGATAGAGGGACTGAGCCCAAAGTCACCTAGTCAGGTTTCATACCTAAGGTGGGACTAGAACTCATTGTTTCACAGTTTCTAGGCCAGCACCTTAACCACTACACAATACTGCCTCTGTTATTTCTAATTGTTATTCTCAAATAATAAAGAAGCCTTGCTATACCTGGCCATCACTAAGAAGTTGAAGTGGTGTTTGTGCATGTTTGTGTGTAGGATAGACTGCTTGGGTGATCTCACCTACTACTTGTCAAGCTATGAAGATTGCTTACATTAGGCTTGCCATGCTACTTCTAGCTTGCCTACAGTTACAAGGGGGGGGAGATTTGGGTTCTATCTATGGGGAACCAAGGTTACCAAAGACATATTGTGATGGACAGAGACTTTCTTTCCATAACTGCCTGAGGATTAATTGAATAGCATGACCTGAACTTTCAGAGAGGCGAGGGAAAATTTTACTCTTTTAATTATCTTTTTCCTACCGTATTGCCAGAGCTGGTTTTCAACTCTTTAGTGCCGGTATGCAGTGCCCAATAAAGTTTGGCATTAGAGATCCAAATGTCTCTGGTTTGTTTACTTCGTTGGGATCTCTAGCCAGAACCTTGACACTACTGCCATCACTATGGGCCACATCCCAAAGAGACCGGTTATCCTTACTTTACAGTCAATGTCTCTGAGGGACTATGCTTACATTTCAATGCAATGTGCTAGGCAAAAATTTAAAAATGGTTTCCCATTGCTTTCTCCTGAGATTTTTCCCCCAACTTCCCACTCTATGCTTCAACCCTGGAATTTGCTAGTATCTTCCATCCAAGTACTAGCCATATCCAAATTAATTTAATTTTTTGAGATCAGCCAAGGTGAACTAGATGATAGCCTCCTGTCTAAACTGGGTTAAGAAGTGGAGAAAGACTCAGAAGATGTACAAGTGAAGTCATGTGAGCTATGTGAACTATCTTGGGGTCCTTTGAAGGTCAACAGAGAATTAAATATAATTTTAAATAAAACTTTGTTGAAAAAGTGAAGATTAAAAAGAATTTTCCAAAGATAATCCAATCTTTTTAGGAGAGAATATCATTGGCATGCAGTTATCTAAATTTTGTTTCCTTGATCAATGAAAATGCAAATGTTCAGTGAAATGTAAATTAGTCAAAAAAATAAGTTGCATCTGCCATAGAAAAATGAAGTATTCCCATGTCTACTAATTAAAAAAGTAAGATAACTGGATACAAAGGATATACTCACAAACTGCTAATCTAAGATTTTTAAAACCTGGGTTGTTGAGACAGGTATGATTCTGAATATAGTACACCATTTCATTTTTGAAATCAGAAATATTTTTAAAGAATATAAAATGGTTTAAATTAGAAATAGTTCATTTTTACTGGGAAAGAAAACAACCTAGTGTCTCAACTTCAGCAATTCTGAGGCTGGTTTTCTTTCCCCCTTTTATAAAAAATGATCCGAACGTAGCACCGTTTTGGTATCAGTACATCAATATTAAAAGCCTAGTGCCAGCAAGACAAATGCTGTTTCCAAATATAAAGCTCTCTCTTTTAATCCAAGACGGCATGCAGAATAAATTCCTTCTTAGACAAATTCTCTCTTTCAGCAGTTACCCGACAGGGGCCCAGGATCAAGAATGAACTATGCAGATCTCTAGCACTCTTCCAGGGGGCATGTCCTCATGCAGATGCTTTCCTGAGAGCAAAATGAATGTAGGGCACCCGCAGGTGGCTACTTCTGGCAATGTCTGCAACAACACAGTATAAAGTGGGGGGGGGGGAAGAAACATCCTTAACAGAAGGGGCAATCATTACTATTTTTGTACAGAGGCCATTGTTCTATCCATATTGCTCGTATAGATAAAAACTGACACCCAAAGACTGAGTGTTTGCATACCGGACTCCTAGCTCCACCAACTAAGAGAATCTGTGTTACTATTCTAGTAACCAGCTTCGTACTTTGTTTAAAAATGGGAGAATGAAAAAAAAAGCAGTGCAGAATATAGGAAAATTTACAGGCAGAAAATGCTTTGTTTTGGGTCCTAAGGAAAATCCCTTGATGAGGCAGGTCCAGGCTGCATCTGACACTGCCATTGAATTGGTTTAATTAAATGGTAGAAGCCAGTATTGATATATTACTGCAGAAGAACTAAGTCACTTTTTTCCAGTGCCGCTGTAACTTCGAACGATCGCTAAGTGGATGGTTGTAAGTCAAGAATCCAATTTTTCATTTTGCTTTGACTTTTTCTTTTACCAGACTTTTCTTTTCCCATCTTTTCTTCCCCCTGCAGGAGATTTTTTTTTTAATCCCATTTATATCCTGCCCTTCTCCGAAGACTCAGGGCGGCTTACAATTTAAAGCACAAATCAAGATGCAGAATGAAAAAACAGAATTCTTTGTACTCTGATTTATTTCAGAATTTACTTCTCTCTCCTGCCCCCAACATGATGGCCATCAAGTCAGGAGTGATGAGAGCTACAATTCCAAGAGATTGGCCTGGTACCAGCAGTAGAAAGATTCTTTAATGATACACTCATGAGCATTTATGTCTGCAATTTGTTCTCAAACTTCCCAGGCATGAATTTCTTTGCCTTTTAAGAACTCTATAGATAAATGTAGCTTGGCTCCTGGTGACTAACTGGAGACATCCATGCAGTTGAATTGGAAGTGGTTTGTCATTGCTTCTTTCAGGATTTTTTTCCCCCTTCAGTTTCTCAGTCTAACCCCCCAGGTGGTCCCCCTTGCAAGTATTAACTTAGCACATAAACAAAAATCTACCTTTGCCCACTCCATTTTTAAAAAAATAACTGGGGCTTTCTTACCCAGTTCAGAGAGTAACAGTTAAGATTTATTGAATGCCATCTAGTTAATTAAATGTCTATTTCCTACAGTGTCTGTAAAAGAGATCATAATATAGCAAGTCAACACTGAGGAGAGTAATTAAAGTGCGCCTAAAGTGCAGAAGTAAGCTTGTAGTTAGCAGTAATTAGAAGCAAAATGGGCTTAGATAATTGCTTTCTTTATTAGAAGAACCACAGAAAGCTGTTGGTGTAATTGTAACCTTATTTCCAGGTCTCTGCCAAACTGAAGCCCATCTGTGCCAGCTGATTCTCATTGTCTCTACAGTGAGAAATAATCAGTTCAGTCTTCTGGAATTATCCATGTTCCAAAGATCTACACCAGGAGTGTCAAACTGCCAACCCGCGGGCCGGATGTACCATAGCAAAACCGTGCCCACCCCATTGCTGGCAATGGCAAAAAAGTCATGATATATCGCGACACATCACGTGACGTTGCGAGTTTGACATCCCTGATCTAAACCATGGCTATATGATCTAGAGCAGGGGTCCCCAACGCCTGGTCCGTGGACCTGCGCTGGTCCACGGCATGTCAGCAATTGGACCATGGAAACAAGCAAAGACCCATCTGCAGGATGCAGGCAGCATGCAAAACCACACCCCTTCCGGTCCATGGAAAAACCTTTCTTCATGGAATTGGTCCCTGGTGCCCAAAGGTTGGGGGCTGCTGATCTAGAGGATAGCTATATTTACATAATAGATTTAATCTGGTTCTTGGATTCATTCAGTTTCTGAGCTGGGTTTATACAAGTCACTAGTTCTGTCTCGGTCTCCCTCTCTCCCTCCCTCCTTCCCTCCCTCCCTTTCTCAAATACACACACACACACACACACACACACACACACGGAGAGACAGACAGACACACAGACAGACTGAACTAGTAACTAAAACTTCAGCTTTCTTCTGGTTGTTGAAAGACAATTAGATGTATTAAAGTTTCAGAAATAGCTGAAGTACTGCAAGATGACTTCTGAAATATTTATTTGTAACCATAAAAGATGATAACAAAAAAAACACTCAGGTAAGAATTATTTTCTACAAATGCAAAAACCAAAGCATTTCTCTCTCAACCAGATACTGTTTGTAGATGAACATCAATAAACTAATAGTAATAATAATAAAGTTGGAAGGGATCTTGGAGGTCATCTAGTCCAACCCCCTGCTCAGGAAGGAAACCCTATACCATTTCATACAAATGGCTGCCCAGTCTCTTCTTAAAAACTTCCAGTGTTGGACCACTCACATCTTCTGGAGGCAGGTTGTTCAACTACTCAGAAGTAACTCCATATGGCATTCTTGGTTATTTGAGCCTGGCTGTGATCTTGCCAGACAAAAGCAATTATCTGCATATCTATTTATTTGTTTCCCGCCTTTATTATTTTTACAAATAACTCAAGGGGATGAAGATACTCCACACACCTTCCTCCTCTTATTTTCCTCACTACTATAACCCTGTGAGGTGGGTTGGGATGAGAGACAGTGACTGCCTCAATCATCCAGCTGGGTTTCATGGCTAAGGCAAGACTTGAATCCACAGTCCCCTGCTTTCTACTCTGGTGCCTTAACTATTAGAACTGTAGATACAGTCTGTGAATTAATAGGGAGGCCCCATCCTTGCCCTCTTCCTTCCCAGCAGACATTTCAGCCTCCACTATCTTTTCATCCTCTAGGAAAGAGTTATTGAGCCAGTGACTCCAGACTCCATTCCACCACACTGTGTGACCAACCATAATAGTAGAGATTACATTGACAGAAATATTCCAGAACAGTTACATAAGCAAGGAGGGCTGAAACATTATTTAAGTCCTGTGAAGCAAGATAGCATTTGTAAGCACCTCAGGTGAGGTTCCTCCCTGATTCGCTTCATTGGGTTATAAGAAAGGGGAGAGGTAAAGAACAAGCAGGCTTATAAAATTCTGTCATTATAGCCAATATCAATAAAGTATCATTGTAATTTTCCCATGGACTTGACTTTGTCCACCTGACCAGATGTCCTTCAAGTTATATACCAACTCCAAAGAGAAAAGAGAATTCAGCCTAAAATTATTAAGAATGCCTTAGTTTCGAGAAATAGGAATACAGGTTGTCTTCAGCTTCAACTGACCATTTGTTTAACAATGGTTCAAAGTTACAACAGCCTTGGAAAAAGTGACTTAACGACCTATACTCATACTTATGGCTGTTGCACCACCCCTGTGGTCACATGATCACAATTTGGGTGTCTGGAAACTGGCTCACATTATTACTGGTTGCAGTGTTTTCCGGTGTCATGATCACAGTTTACAATCTTTTTTTGCTGATTTCTGGCAAAAGAAAACAGGGGGGGGAAAGACTCACTGGGGGAGCTGGATTCACTTAATGACTTCATGATTCCCTTAATATCTGTGATGATTCACTTAATCATCATAAAAAATGTAATAAAATTGGATCCAATTCCACTTACACTCACAATGATATATGACTGAAATTCCAGTCCCATCGTAAGTCAAGGATTACCTGTAATATTCCTAGCTCAAGCACAGAAACATCTTATCCAATGTCCATGGAGGTGTTTTTTTAGTGAACCAAGTTGTTTTTTTCTATTTAGAATCTATCTTATTCTACCCTACCTTTTGCATACATGATAGAAACAGCATCTGTCCCTCTGCATGTTGTTTGAAAGTCAGATAGTGGCTAGTTTTTAGGTTGGCAGGAAGCTGCACTATTCTGAATACAGAATGATTATTTACAAGATAACAATCCCACACAAATTTGTATCATTTGCAAATCCGATTAGCATTCTATCCACATCCAAATTAGGAATAAAATGTTGAAAAGTAGAAGAATTAGATCTGACTTTTGCAGCAGCCAGCGGATATCTTCCTCCATTTGAGGAACTATTGATGATCACTTTCTTTGTGTGATTTATGAGCCAGCTATGTATCCTCTTATTCTAATGACATGCAGCTCACACTTAACTAGCTTGGTAATCAGAATTCTATGATGTTCTTTGTCAAATGCATTGCTGAAATCTCTTTATGTCTACAGCATCCCCAATATTTGCCTCATTAAAAAATGGAAATGAACTTACTTTAATAAAAGTTATTTTTGACAAAGCCATTTTTTGTTGATACATTTCAAAGTGGTTATGGTGTCAATGCTGCTAACATCGAATGTTCTTGCTTGACAAGAGATGAAGAAGCAGCTATTTCATATGTTAAACTTGTGTATTACTTTAAGAGCTAGGATTATTGTTGGGAGGAGGAAGATTGTACCTCAAGGCTGTCTGAAATAAGAGAAGATAAAACTTGGTGGGTTGTCTAACAGAAGAGAAACTGATTCTTCAAATTAATTGGAGAATGTGATTCATGACAGCAATAGAAAGGTGGAGAATTGTGTTTAATATATTGTGCAAAGAGGAGGGGATTCAGATTTCAGCTTCCTCTAGCAAGCTTTTGCCATGTACAGGGCTAATAGAGGACTTTTAAGGTAAACAATGTCTCAGAGTCACTTGAAAAGCTCATCCGTCGGAAACTTGACATCTGGTTTTATGATCTACTCCAAAATACTCTCATATAGAAATACAAGACAATTTCCTTGGATTTTCCTTTCCCTCTTTTTTAAAATATTGGAACATTTGGCAATCCACTCATTCTCCAGTGTTTCTCAAGGATAATGCATACAGTTTTAAGTGTACATAAATTCCCTCAGTGCCTACCCCTGGAGAATAAACTCATTCAAAATAAATAAATATTCTCTGATTCTATTTCTATCAACTCTCAACATTCAGTTCTGGCCTTTCAAATTGTTCTTTGCAATTAGAGCTGAATATTTATGTGCCTCATAGAGAAAACCTAGGCAAAGTAAGAATTGAGTAGCTCTGCTTTTTTAAAAGGATGGTTCTCCGTCCTTATATTTCTGATAACTATTTCTGTATAGCTATCAGAAATAACTATAAAGATCTGGAATTAGAATTTTTATGTGAGAAATGGTTTGGGTATGATGGTTCATGGAAAAACATAAGACATTTTCTATTTATCAACTAAAACAGAAACAAAAAGGAAGCAAAAATATTAGACCAAAATATGTAGCTGGTGTTCTATAAAATGAACAGCACTAAGAGATAAATTTCCATCTGCCAGAGCAGGCGATTGAAAAGACCTAGCTGAAAAATGCCATTAACAATCTACTGATTCAAATTTGTTTTAATCCTTGTAATTAATCACTTTTTGACACTTTTCAGAGGCATACCAAATGCTTTGTGTGAGGTCCTACATACAGCCTGAAGTTTATGAGAGAAAAGATTTTGCAAGTGACCTTGAGGCATCAATCTTTAAAAGAAAAAATATATAGCTTTAACTTATGAACTTATTAAAGAAAAAATAATAACTTTCCAAGAGCCATGTATATTTTACAAAAACTTAAAAAATTAAATCTAATCTTTAAATATGATTTTTTTTTTAAAATAACTGGTTGTCCTTATAAAAATATCCTCCTCCTTTGATGTCCCTCTCTTTTGGGGGGGATCTTTGTCGATGTGAGTGTGTAAATTCTGACTTTTTTTTTTAGTTACCCAAAGTTCAGACAAACAGCACTGAAATGTGTGCTATGTACATAACGCTGTATTTTGTTCCCAATCCACAGCATTATACCTCTGTGTCTTCCAAGGGGCAAAATGGGCCAGCCAGGGAGCTGAGCATACATTCCCTGTCCTGATTATTTGAATTTAATCTTTTAAATGGCCCCAACCACCATTATGATTTTAATAATACCAAAGGATTAGGCAGGGGCATCACTCAAATACTGAAATCCTAAACCTTCAGAGGCAAGAATGTTTTTCAGAAATGTTTAAAGAGATAGAATGGTATCTGCAGACTGGGGAATTGCACACAATACTGGGTTTGCTTGGCACACGCAGAGAAGTATTTTCCTTAATTCTGTTTGAATTCTGTAAAAAATGGCTTAGATTGGAAGTAGAAATATATAACCAATTGGACTCCAGACTCCATGGCAATTCTTGCCTACTCTATATTCTAAGTGTCCCGTTAAACAACATTTAAGAGATCCATGTTTTATTTCCTAATCATATTTCTTACAAAACTGAAATTTAGCTTCTGTGAATTGTATATTTTTGTGTTTTGTTTGCAGGAAAAGACCTGAGAGGCAGGGAATTTAATCATTTCTTCATGATGCTTAAATTATTTTTCCCAAATGGCTAGTTGTCTTAAAAGATTACACGTGCCAAAACTTCCTTTCCCTTCTCAACAGCATCCACAGGAGTGGTTTTTATGGTAACAAGCAGAGAGTGAAATCTCTAAATATCCTCTTCCTGCAGCAGTAATATTACTGACAAATGGCAGCTCTTTCATAGAGTGGCTTGTTTGTGGTTCCTTTGATCACACATGGCAATTTCCAGACTGCCAGGACAATGCAAGAAAAGTCCTTCTTGGAACAAGTGTGTCTACCAGACACTATGCAAACCTGGCCAATCAATCAACCAAAAACAATAATAGTAACAAAAGACGTTTTGTCATTATTCAGTTCACTGGATAGACATTTATTTAAATTCTCCAGGAATAATAACTATTCTGTCATTTCTTCTTCTGTTATAAAAAATGCCTCCATGCATATGATTATGCTGTGCTTTTTAAAATAAAAAATAAAAAAGGAAAGACACTATAAAAATAAAAGAGTGGATTAAAAATTAATAATTTGCATAAATATTTATGGGAATGTCATTATGGCTTTAAAAAACACCTATCCCAAGAAATGTGATTTATTCCATTTTAATTGTTGATTTTTTTTCTTTTTAATTTCTTTTTGAGCTCCAATAATTAAAACTTGGAGGATATGAAATGTCTCTGAAACAAAGACAGTTCTACCAGCAGAAGATGGCCTACAGTATGGGTGTCCAACCTTTTGGCTTTCCTGGACCGCACTGAGTGAAGAAGAATGAACTTGGGCTGAATATAAAGTATATAATATAATTAATGTACTATATTGTAAAAGTTCAAAATTTAGATCTTGTGGGGCCACATTACTAGTTGTCCAGGACTGCAACCATTACTAGTTGTCCAGGACTGCAACCAGCCCCTGCGCCATGGGTTGGACACACCTGGCCTATAGATATGAATCACAGAGTACCTGAGTGTTTCCTACACTTAAAACATATTAGAGGATTCCATTATTGTTCGATTGATAATGAGATTTTATTGAGAATCAAGAGTGGGATCTCTTATTCTTGATCAATATCAACTGGTATCAACTGCTCCCGATGAAGGAAGAGAACAGCACAACAATGTGCTGCTCATTCCCAATCCTTGGAGTTGATCTGCAAGGATACTATAGTTGAAAGTCATCGGGAGGTCAGATAGAGCCAGGAATGAATACCTATCCTTCTTCTGTTAGAGATCATACAAAAGGGCAACCAATGCTTTTTCCATCCCATGTGGAGACCTGAATCCTGACTGAAAAGGGTCCAAAGGGAGGTTGGACACTGAATGAAAACTGTTGAGTATGGTAGGTTTCAGCAATAACCTCTTAAGAAGGGGGCAACCCTACACCTCTTAAGACATGGAGCCACTGATTCTCCCAAATATGAGTTAACCGTCATTAAAACCAGCCACATGGATCTAAGAAGCAGATGGCCGAGCTCACAATGATAAGGACTCTATCCACCCTACTCAAGCCCAATAGGTTCAACACATCCCCAGATAATAGGACAAGACTCTCTCCCAGGAATCTCCATAAACTTGTACTAATGTTTGTCTCTAACTGGAAATGAATTTGAGTGAGTTTAAAAGGTACTTTGAAATTTCTTCCACAGAAGAATCTCTAAAAGGGCTCAGGTCACCTAAAACAAGGCCATCAGATGGCAATCTGTGGACACAATAAGGGCAAAGAAATGTTGTTGCTTCAGTGCCCTCATTGCTACAAGGTTCTTGCCCCATATATAATTTTTATTAAAACTTCAGGGAAGATAAAAACTAATACAAAACAATATAAAGTAAAATATAAAGGAAGAAAAAAAATAAAAAGATAGAAATGAAAGAAACAGCAAAAAGTGCAAGAAAAGGAACAATGAAGAAAAAGAAAAAAAGATATAAAGTGGCTTTCAATATTCTTCACAGCAGTTATAGGTACAAATACATATTTAACCCCCCTCTAAAATTACACCATATTACTCTTCTTTCTATAATCTATAACAGCAGCTCTTACCTATGTTCGGTTGAGTTCATCCTTCATTGACCTCCAGTGGTGCACTAGATGTCTCTTTTCTTATTTTATTTCCCTCAGCAATTCCATAAACAATAGGAGCAATGCAGTGGTGGGATTCAAATATGTAAACAACCAGTTCTCTGTGTGGATGCTGCTTCCAGAAGTCCATTCTGGGCCTGGGCAACAAAAAATTAGCTACCAGTTCTGCTGAAGTAGTGTGAACTGGCTGAATCCCACCACTGGAGCAATGGAGGAAGAGGTCACATGGGCACAATCCAATCCAGGGCCCCAGCCACCTTCTCATTCCAAGCAGTGAGTAAGGCTTCTGTTGGATCATGCAGCAGACAGCCTATGCCATATGGTCTTGTCCTTAAATAGTTTGGTCCCCAAATACCCAAAGTATGTTGTTCTGATATCTTTTGATGAAGAATAAGGTAACATGTTGGACAAGAAAGTCTAGATTTATGACATATCTCCTGGAACAGTTCCAGGTAAACCACGTTTGTATAGTTTGATGACTGAAGATGCCTTGCTCAGTTTCCTCCTTGTAACCCACTAAATAGCCAAGGAGGAAGAGAAAAACACACAAAGAAGATGGAGGAGACCACTTTTATCTTAAGATATAGAATATAAGTGGGACAGGTAGTGAAAGAGAGAGTGGTAGAACTCTAAAAAAGCATTATGATGAGGGAGTTTTCCCATGAAAACTGGATTACTATGATAGAGAGATGCTAAGTAAGTGAAAATACTCCAGATAGCACCTTCATAAATCCACCAGTACGCCCACGCTAGCCTCATGCTTGCATTCAAGGTCCAAAACCATTCTGCAAAATTAACTTTATGTAGCTGTGTATAAAATTGGTGCCGTGTGATTTCTAATCAGGAGGGAGAAACCCTCTGAATAAACTGTTCAGTGATCACAAGAGAACATTAGGTAAAGAACTGCTCAAAGATTGCCTAGAGTTACTTCAGGGAGGTTATCAATTAAAAAGCAAAATCAAATAACCCCATTAAAATTTTAATGAAAATGTAACCTGGCCAAGCCTGGATAATATCAACTACATTTTTGGAAGAAAGAAAAAAACCAAGCAACTTCATTATTATCTGTTTTAGCGGCATAATGCTGGAACACATTCTAATCTGTATCAAAATTGAGGGTAGTGTTCTTATTACCACTTTCTACTAAGGGACGCGGTGGCTCAGTGGGTTAGGATGCTGAGCTTGTTGACCAGATGGTTGGCAGTTTGGCGGGTCAAATCCCCGGTGCCGCGTAACAGAGTGAGTGCCTGTTACTCGTCCCAGCTTCTGCCAACCTAGCAGTTCGAAAGCACGTAAAAATGCAAATAGAAAAATAGGGACCACTACGGTGGGAAGGTAACAGTGTTCCATGCACCTTTGGCGTCTAGTCATGCTGGCCACATGACCACGGAGACATCCTCAGACAAGCGCTGGCTCTTCGGCTTTGAAACGGAGATGAGCACCGGCCCCTAGAGTTGGAAACGACTAGCACGCATGTGAGAGGGAACCTTTACCTTTTACCTTACTAATGCATGCAATAAGCATATAGATACAAAAACCCATCCTTCGTTTCACAATCTGGGGAAAGCATGGTAGAAGCCACAACAGAATATGGCAGCTCTGCCAGCACATCCCATCCATATAAAGTACAATAAGGCTTGCATTGTCTTCTCTAAGCCCAGATTTTATCCCCATAATAAGGAAATAAATTGATAGAAATGTGAATACTGGGAGCACTATTTTCCCTGCAAACCTCTATATTATGGACATTTGCTTTATCCAGGGAAATATTTTTATTCAACAATTTTCTAATCTTCTTTGGAGGACTAAGCATCCATATTTCATTTCCTCCTGGTCTGCATCCATGAAAATATCAATCCTGAGATATTCTTTGGTTCCCTAGTTCTTGCAAAATTAATAGAGTAGTGTTTATAATGCAGACTGCCTGAACGTAAACAGATTTATTAGAACTGAATGACATGATAAAGAGTTATGTAGTTCAGGCCCTCAGAACTGGCCATTCCTTAAGAATATTCCTGAAGATTCAGCTACTTGGCAGCAGCTAGGAAACCTTGGCTAATGTATAAAAGAAAGCACAACTAATTCTAGTTAATACTTGGAAGAGAAATCATCTGGAAATCCTAAGCCTGGAGACTATATTGAGAAGTTAGAGCTTCTCTAAACAGCTTGAATTCTTTGATTGAGCTTGATACTGGTATCAGATTGGATTCAGAATCTGCATTCCCATTCTTCAGCTGTAGTTGTCTCCTGGAAGCCACTCTGAATACCAACCTCTAGTTAAGAACTGAGCACTGCCAAATGAACGATACTCACTTGGCTGATTCATTAATCTTCTGGTTGATTTTCGATGTTCCAAGGGATGAGATGGATTATTTGTACGCCCCGAAGAATTGAAGCCCTGGCAAAGACAGAGTTAGCATTATTCCAGAAGGGACACTCCAGAGAATCTAGGCAAGGGGAAGCAGGCAAGAAATCTGTTGAAAAGGATTTCTTTACAGCAACAACAAGACCCATATATCAGGTTTCATATGGGTGACCTATAGGAAGCCCTACAGGACAACTGCTTTGCAATGGCTATTTATATTGTCCTCTCCCTTTAAGGGAAGATATAGTGCAACTTTGTCATATTCATGCTGGGGGAATATTCAAAATGTTGCATCTTTTGCTGGTAGTCAACGATGAGAACAAATATCAATGACTATTGTTAAGTCGCGGAGCAATGAGACGCGTAGGCGATGGCTGCAATAGAATCTTTATTGGATGGCAGGTTGGAATAACAACAACTGGGGAACTGGGGTTACCTGGGTCTTCTTATACCTGTCCAGCTGGGCGCTAACCAATAGATTCAAACCTTGGTTTGCCGCCTGGCTGTCAGCCAATAGGCTTCCGTGGTTTTCCCACCAGTGCTGCTCCTTACTGGAGCTGTCCAGCAACAGTGCCTCCTGTAGTTCTTGTACTGTAATCAGCCCCATACATTACAACTATCATTCTACCTTGTCTGTTGCTGGGTCAAGGCCATCATTGCTAATTCAACCAGTTTGCTCCATTTTTTCCCCTCCCCTGCAGAACCATGGAACACTGAACTATATTGCTAATCTTCCAGAAATGCAAGATTACATGGCTATTTTGGACTTGTTTACCAAGATTTTATTCCATGCATTTGTTCTGAACATTCCACAATTCTTTGCAGACTGCATTTTTCATAAAGGATCTTAGTCATGTGGTGTCAGACTGTGGCTCTCAATTTACATCTAGGTTGTGGAAAACGTACTACTTGCTAAATATTCATGTTCTAGGTTGCTTCTCCAGGTCAAATCCCAAGTGCCGCGTAACAGAGTGAGCGCCTGTTACTCGTCCCAGCTTCTGCCAACCTAGCAGTTCGAAAGCACGTAAAAAATGCAAGTAGAAAAATAGGGACCACTACGGTGGGAAGGTAACAGCATTCCGTGCGCCTTTGGCATCTAGCCATGCTGGCCACATGACCACGGAGACGTCCTCGGACAAGCGCTGGCTCTTCGGCTTTGAAATGGAGATGAGCACCGGCCCCTAGAGTCGGAAACGACTAGCATGCATGTGCGGGGGAACCTTTACCTTTACCTAGGTTGCTTCTCTCCTTGACTAGTTTCCATCCATTGCTTCTTGTCCTGCTTTCAGGTGCTTTGGAGAATAGCTTGACTCCCTCTTCTTTGTGGCAGCCCCTAAGATATTGGAACACTGCTATCATGTCACCCCTCACCCTTCTCTTCATTAAACTACACATACCCAATTCCAGCAACCGTTCCCGATATGTTTTAGCCTCCAGTCCGCCAATCATCTTTGTTGCTCTTCTCTGTACCCTTTCTAGAGTCTCGACATCTTTTTTACATCGTGGTGACCAAAACTGGATGCAGTATTCCAGGTGTGGCCTTACCAAAGCATTGTAAAATGGTATTAGTACTTCACTTGATCTTGATTCTATCCCTCTGTTAATGCAGCCTAGCACTGTGTTGGCTTTTTTGGCAGCTGCAGCACACTGCTGGCTCATATTGAAGTGATGGTCTACTAGGACTCCGAGATACCTCTCACAGTTACTACTATTGAGCAAGGTACCACCTATACTATACCTGTACATTTGGTTTTTCTTGCCTAAATGTAAAACCTTACTCTTTTCACCATTGAATTCCATTTTGTTAGATAGCGCCCAGTGTTCGAGTCTGTCCAGATCCTCCTGTATTTTAAGCCTATCTTCTGGAGTATTGGCTATTCCTGCCAGCTTGGTGTCACCTGCAAATTTGATGAGTTCCCCATCTACCCCCTCATCCAAATCGTTAATGAAGATATTGAAGAGCACTGGGCCCAGAACAGAGCCCTGGGGCACCCCACTACACACTTCCTTCCATGTAGATGCAGTTCCATTGAGGACCACACGCTGAGTACGGCCTGTCAGCCAGCTACGAATCCATCTGGTGGTGATGCTATCTAACCCACATTTTTCTATCTTATCAAGTAGTAGGTTGTGATCTACTTTATCAAATGCCTTACTGAAGTCCAAGTAAATTATATCTACAGCATTCCTCTGGTCCACTAATTTTGTCACTTGGTCAAAGAATGTAATAAGATTTCTCTGGCATGATCTGTTTTTGACAAACCCATGTTAACTTTTAGTGATGACTTTGTTTGCATCAAGGTGTTCGCTGATTTGTTGTTTGATTATCTTTTCCAGAATCTTCCCAGGTATTGAGGTTAGGCTGATAGGTCTGTAGTTTCCAGGATCTATTTTTTCCCTTTTTTGAAGATGGGAACTACATCAGCTCTCTTCCAGTCCTCTGGTAGTTCCCCAGTGCTCCAGGATCTTTGAAAAATATAGTTCAGTGGTTCTGAGATCACATCTGCCAGTTCCTTGAGAGCTTTGGGGTGTAATCCATCTGGTCCTGGTGATTTGAACTCATCTAGGCTGGACAGGTGTTCACTTACCATTTTTGGCTTATCTTAACTTGCATTTCTATTCTGTTTTTTATGGCATTGGTTTTGGTAGGTTGGATTGTTTTTTCCCTTTGTGTAAAGACAGATGCAAAAACGAGTTAAATAGTTCTGCTTTCTCCCTATTGCATGTCACCTTCTTGCCACTTTCCCCCACTAATGGACCAATCATTTCCTTAACTTTTTTCTTGTTTTTTATATGTTGAAAGAAGCATTTTTGTTATTTTTTTACTTTGGTTGCAAGCCTTAGTTCATTTTGAGCCTTAGCTTTCCTCACTTCATCTTTGCAGGCACGGGCTATTTGCTGATATTCTGACTTAGTTATGTGCCCCTCTTTCCAATTCTTATACTTGTCCCTTTTATCTTTCAATTTATCAGAGAGTTCTTTATGCAGCCATGCTGGTTTCTTTTGAGAGCTGTTATTTTTCTTCTTTGTTGGTATTGTACTAGACTGGGCCTTTATTATCTCACTTTTCAAAATTTCCCAAGCTTCTTGAGTTGTTTTCCCCTTTAGGATTCTCATCTATGGAATTCTTCCCAAGGTCTCTCTAAGTTTATTGAAATTAGCTCTTTTAAAGTCCAAGACTCTAGTTTGGCTATGTTCTATTGCTTGTGCCTCCAGAATGTTGAATTCCAATATTGCATGATCATTTCCCCCCAAGGTTCTTGTGGCTTTGACATTTTCTATCATTTCATCTCTGTTTGTGAGAATTAAATCCAATATGGCTAATCCCCTAGTTCCCTTCTCTACTTTTTGGGAGAGAAGGTTGTCTGCTAGGTTTGTCAGGAATCTGTTTGATCTTCCACTTGGTGCAGAATTTGTCTCCCAGTTGATATCAGGGTAATTAAAGTCTCCCATTACTATTGTGATGTGCTTCTTACATACCTTGGTTAGCTGACTAGCAAAATGTTCATCTATTTCCTTTGCTGGGTTGGGCGGCCTATAGTATACACCTATGGCAATGTCATTTTTCCCCCTTTTATATTGACCCAAATGCATTCAAGTTTACAGTTTTCGTCATTGTTGTGCTCTATTTCTGTAGAGATAAAGTTATTTTTTATATAGAGAGCAACTCCACCTCCTCTTTTGTTTAGTCCGTTCATTTGCCATTGTCTCATCACTATGGAATAAAACGAGCAGAGGAAGCTAATGATGTATTAATACAATTTTTGTGTTGTTAAGTTTCCTATCAACAAGACAATTGACCTGATTTTTTGTCACTTGCAGAATTTGCATACTACAACTCTCTGTGCTCCTCAGTTACCATAATTCCCTTTCAAGTAGTTTATGGCTATCATCCTACTTTTTTTTCTCAAAATTGCTGCCTCATGGTTCCTCAGGTCTCTGATTTTCTCCAAGAGAGGGATGGCACAATTGCACTACAAAGAACAATTAGATTGAACAATTAGATTAAAGTTTTTACTTTCTTTCTATCCATCTAAGAAACCTGTAGAGTCAACATTTTTCAGAGATAGATCAACCCAATGGTCTTTCATTTGCAATTGCCCACCTCAGTGCAAGAAGCTGATATAGTTCCCATCTTCAAAAAAGGAAAAACAAATAGATCCAGGAAACTACAGACTTATCACACTGACCTCAATATCTGGGAAGATTCTGAAAAAGTTAATCAAGCAACTAATCAGTGAACACCTAGAGGTAAACAAAGCCATAACCAAAAGCCAACATGGGTTTGTCAAAAACAAACCATGCCAGACAAATCTTATTGCATTCTTTGACCAGGTGACAAAATTAGTGGACCAGAGGAATGATGTGGATATAATTTACTTGGACTTCAGTAAGGCATTTGATAAAGTAGACCACAGCCTACTACTAGATAAGATAGAAAAATGTGGATTAGACAGCATCACCATCAGATGGATTTGACCTAACAGTTCGAAAGCATGTAAAAATGCAAGTAGAAAAATAGGGACCACTACGGTGGGAAGGTAACAGTGTTCCGTGCACCTTTGGCGTCTAGTCATGCCGGCCACATGACCACGGAGACGTCCTCAGACAAGTGCTGGCTCTTCGGCTTTGAAACGGAGATGAGCACCGGCCCCTAGAGTCGGAAATGACTAGCACGCATGTGTGGGGGAACCTTTACCTTTACCTTTAACCAACCATACTCAACATGTAGTCCTCAACGGAACTGTATCTACGTGGAAGAAAGTATGCAGCAAGTACATCAAGGCTCTGTTTTAGGCCCAGTACTCTTCAATATCTTCATCAATGAATTGGATGAGGAGATAGATGGGGAACTCATCAAATTTGCAGACAACACCAAACTGGCAGGAATAGGCAACACTCCAGAAGATAGGTTTAAGATACAGAAGGATCTTGACAGACTTGAACATTGGATGCTATCTAACAAAACGAAATTCATGATGAAAAAAATAAGGTTCTACATTTAGGCAAGAAAAACCAAATGCACAGGTACAGCATAGGTAGCACCTTGCTCAATAGTAATAACTGTGAGAGGGATCTCAAAGTCCTAGTGGACAATCACTTAAAAATGAGCCAGCAGTGTGCTGCAGCTGCCAAAAAAGCCAACACAGTGCTAGGCTGCATTAACAGAGGGATAGAATCAAGATCACATGAAGTATTAATACCATTTTATAATGCCTTAGTAAGGCCACACTTGGAATACTGCATCCAGTTTTGGTCACTATGATGTAAAAAAGATGTTGAGACTCTAGAAAGAGTGCAGAGAAAAGCAACAAAGATGATCGGGGTCTGGAGGCTAGAACGTAAAAAATGGTTGCTTGAACTGGGTATGTGTAGTTTAATGAAGAGAAGGGTGAGGGGTGACATGATAGCAGTCTTCCAATATCTCAGGGGCCGCCACAAAGAAGAGGAAGTCAAGCTATTCTCCAAAACACCTGAAGGCAGAACAAGAAGCAACGGATGGAAACTAATCAAGGAGAGAAGCAACCTGGAACTAAGGAGAAACTTCCTGACAGTTATAACAATTAACCAGTGGAACAACCTGCCTCCAGAAGTAGTGAATGCTCCAACACTGGAAGTTTTTAAGAAGAGATTGTACAACCATTTGTCTGAAATGGTATAGGATTTCCTGCCTGAGCAGGGGGTTGGACTAGAAGACCTCCAAGGTCCCCTCCAACTCCTTTATTCTATTCTATTCTATTCTATTTCTAGTGTTTCACCTTTTTCATCTTTTGCAAGGTCAGCTTCTCTGTTCTTTATGTGCAGCACCTTCTCATCCTCCAGGAATTCTCATAGACAGGGAAGAGGAATATGAGAGTATATTTCAGATTCTTGATACAGGAGGGGGAAACCTGAATATCTGATTCAATGGAAGGATTAGCCTGACATGGAGCAATCCTGAGAATTGGCAGAGGACATTCAAGCATCATATCTACCAGTTCTATCTGAAATACCCACGCAAGAGTCCCCTGGCCTAAACAGCCCTCAGACTCACCAGATAATGATTGCCAGGGGGGGAAACTTACTTTCTCCACTTGATGCTGTAGTTGGGCAACAAGGGAGATGGCACATTTCACTTTTGTCTAAATCTTCTATTTTATACTTCACGTACTTTGTATTTCACATATTACCCATATATACCACATAGTAGAACAGTTTGGCAAGTGGAATTAATATATACCGCTTCTAAAAGTCATTATTCATTGGGTTCCTTAACAATAGATCATGTAGAAGGCATCACAAAAAATTAACTGAAGATGTCAATAAATAAATAAATAAATAAATAAATAAATAAATAAATAAATAAATAAATAAATAAATAAATAAATGTCATAGTTGCTTTCACGTTGGAGAAGATTCCTGAGAATGCCACGGACAGCTAAGCAAACAAAAAAATGGACAAATGAACAAAGAAACTCAGAGTTATTATTTGAGGCACAAGTGGCTAGGCTCAATTTACCCTACTTTGGACATGTTATACAAAGACCTAGCTCTCTCAAGAACTCTCTAAATGCTGGGAAAGGTGGGAGGAAAGAAAAGACAATGACCAGCAGCAAGGTACAGTAGATGGACTCAGTTACAATGAGTGCACCATTGGAAGAACTGAAAGACCAGATCAGAGACAGATCATCATGGAGAAAATCTATGTGATCACTAAGAATCAATACGGACTTGTTGGTACATAATTACAAATGTAAACAAGCAATCTATCAAAAGTTGTGGTTTCAATTTCCACAAAGATTTTGGAGCACACAAAAGCACAACCACACTTTCAAGTAGTCATCCCTTTTCATAAGTGATCCCAAGAACAGATTCAGCTCCCTTAAAGCAGGGGTCCCCAACCTATGGTCCGCAGCCCGCCACCAGGCCACCAGTGGGCCACAGAAATGGCTGGCCTGTGCACGCACGTGTGGGCGTGCACTCCGCCCACTTGTGCTAGCACCCCTGGCCCCATTTGCGCATGTGTGCAGGTGCAAACGGGGACGCTACTGTGTGGTGGATGTCCACAGCCCTTTTGCGCATGTACCGCTAGCCTGGCTGGTTTGTGTGGCCCGTTTGCACATGCATGAATGGGCCGCTAGCCGTTGTGTGGGGTGCACAGCTGTTCATCCATGCACACAGTGCCAGCGCATGCCACATGGGTGAACAGGGCTGCTGGTGCTGCACCAGTGTGTGTGGCCCTGTAAGCGCGCATGTGTGCACACCAATTTTAAAGCTGCTCTCCTTCCCTCCAGTCTGCAAGACCAGAAAGGTTGGAGACCTCTGCCTTAAAGTGTTGAAGATAAATGTTCTGTTCACTTTCCCCTGAATTCAAAGCACTTGATGGAGATGGTGCTTCCTCTTCCAGGAAAAGCAGAAGGTAAATTTAAACAACTGCAACCCCTATAAATGTGTGCTTTTTTCAGCTTGCCTTTTTCCAGGCTATAGAATTAATTTATATTTTAGAGAGTGCTTTGCAGAAAAATGAAAGAAGACTAAAGTTACATACGGTCCTATATTTTATGGATTCAGTATCTTCAACAGATTTCACTTTGTTTAAATTCCACATCAGTGGAATTGAGTGTACCTTTTAGAACCAAATGAATAAATTCATGTTATTAATCTACTCATAAAACAGTTTCATTCTGTTGGAACAGACTTTATGTAAAACAACTAGATTCATATTTTTGTGATTATGTGTTTTTGAGATTGTCTTATAAATCAGATGTTCCCTGGAGCATAATATTTCTTCCGGAAATACTAAATTCTGCCTGCTAATGCAATATGTTTTAGGATTGATGACATTACAGGGCCAGTAACACCCCAAATATAGTAGATACTATTTTCGTCTCTTCCAGCAAAGTTAGATTATCTTTAGGTGACATTCCTGCTATTATTTAAAAATTATTGTTTCCAGGAGATACCAAAGTCATTATGGGATTTGGGAATGAAGGCTAGTTATGACCTGACCCTACAAACTGTGGTCATGGAACAGAGATCTTTGGGCATCTCCTTTTTTGATGTTTTACATATGTAATATATCACCTGTATTTGACAGGGGTACATCAAAGTGATTTATTACCAAGTGAAATAGGAAAAGTTGACAATAATAGCTGATCAAATATGTAAAAATGACAGAGCCAGGTAAAGTAGTAGGTTTTAAAATATTTGTAAAGAATTTTTTTTAGTGTCACAATGCCAAACGTTTATTGCCTAGCAGCTAAAAGAAAATAGATTTTAATGACACCAAATGAACATGTCAATGGAGTGTAGTCAATCCCCATCTTCAACCATATTGTTCTTAACCTCAGAAGGGATGCTTATATGGAGGGAATTATTTGCTGAAAATCTCAACCCTCATGACAGCAGGAATTTTAGCCCTACTATATAAGAAGCATATCAAATGTATTTCTCACTGCTGCATGGCAGCAGGCACCATTAGCAAGAGTGGAAAGGCTATTATGCAGATGATAAATGAGTTAAGGATAGGTATAGTGAAGCAGACCGGGTAGCTGACATAATTATAGATTAAGTATGTAATATAAGAATCCGCAGAGCTGGAACTGAGCTTCCTATCCTACCATTCTAGCGTTAAGAATAGGTGGCTGCTAGTTTATGACTAAAACATAGCCTAAGACACTCAGTGTGACTCATTGACAATGCAGTTGCCATTTGAAATGCATCTAGCTCTTCCCGTGAAGATGGCATTTTAAGGAGAGATCATCCATAAAGAACACAGGAGCAGTCATGACCTTGCTGGATCAAGGCAAAGCCCACATTGCCCCAATAGAGTAGAATAGAGTAACAGAGTTGGAAGGGATCTTGGAGGTCTCCTAGTCCAATCCCCTGCTCAAGCAGGAGACCATTTATCATTTCAGATAAGAGGCAGACCAGTCCTTTCTCAAAAGCCTCCAGTGATGGAGCACCCACAACTCTTGAAGGCAAGCCATTCCACTGGTTAATTGTTCTCACTGTTAAGAAATTTCTCCTTAGTTCTAGGTTGCTTCTCTCTTTGACTAGTTTCCACCCATTGTTTCTTGTCTTGCCTTTTGGTGCTTTGGAAAACAGTTTGAGCCCCTCTTCTTTGTGGCAGCTCCTGAGATATTGGAACCCTGCTATCATGTCACCCCTAGGCCTTCTTTTCTCTAGACTAGCCATACCCAATTCCTGCAACTGTTCTTCATATGTTTTAGCCTCCAGTCCCCTAATCATCTTTGTTGCTCTTTCTGCACTCTTTCCAGAGTCTCTACATCTTTTTTATAATATGGTGACCAAAAATTGGATGCAGTATTCTTAGTGTGATCTTATTAAGGCTTTATAAAGAGGTACTAATACTTCATATTTAGTTACTCATAGTGGCCAACCAGATGTTTCTGCAGTGCTTATAACAGGAAATAGAGACCTATCCATTTCCCACAGGTAATTAGAAATATGTTGCTCCCCAATCCAGGGAGGTGCAGTCCACAGATCTTAAAAGTTGCCAAGGTTGAGAAATACTTCTCTACCCACATCATTGCAGAAATTGCAGAAATTTTCCTTTACACCAACCAGTGAAGATCATAGATGTGAAGATTGGTTATAAAGTTACTTTCTTATTGCCATCATAACTGTGACAAATCACTAAAATAAGTCAGTCACTAAACAAGGACTACCTGTGTTGACACATCTATTTTTAACCAACTGGGGTTCCAGAGTCTCTGATAATCAATAGTTTCTATTTAGTTTCTTCATTGTTGCCATTGAATGGTTGTTAGGAGAATGACATTCTAATTGGTAGAGCTTTCCCCAATATATCAACGTAGCTTCAGGAGTGTGCATCACATACAATTTGGTTTTAGTCTGTAGAGGTTAACTGGTTTGAAATAATGCCAGCCATCTTTCTATGAATTCAGAAGTAACCTATATTGATTGTTTTATCATCATTGTCAGCCATTTAGTCCTGTCTGACCCTCGGCCACTCTTTCAATCAGCATTCTCCATGCTCTTTTGTCTCACACCGCCTCCCTCAGATCCGTTACGGTCATTCTTTAGTGTCCAGCTAGCAGGTTCTAGGATGGCCCCTCCTCCTTTTCCTACTGATCACTCCCAGCATGGTTGACTTTTTGAGTGAGTCAGATCTCATGACATGGCAAAGTAGGACAATCTCTGTTTGGCAGTCTTGACTTCAAGTGATATTTTGGGTGAGGTTCTGTCTAGGCCCTGTTCACTATTTTTGCAGTCCATGGGATGCATAATAGTCGCCTCCAGCACTACCGCTCAAAGGGGTCCACCCTTCTCCTATCTGTCTTTTTCAGAGTCCAGGTTTCGCAGCCGTAAGTAGCAATTGGAAAAAATATGAATACCTTTACTATTTCGATTGATTGTTTAGAGGTAATTAAATTTCACATGTTGAGTTTCTTTGATTTCCCCATCCTATCCTTTTCTGACACCGAATCCTCAGTTTAAAGAATAGTGAAGCTTTCCTTGTTAATTCCCTAGCCGTTTACATTTTTGATCACTTTGGTTCCTTAGGTTGTGATTATTAGAATCAACACTTTGGTATCTGTGGTGGGATGGACTTGCTAACCCAGCCATTTTCTCCTCTATAAATCTAATGGAGATTTTCCTGCGTTCCCCAGTATAGATGGATGTTGGGCTATTTTTATGTCCAATATTTAATCGTTGCTGAGTTTTCTATTATTTTATATTTCCCCAAATATTAAAAACAGGGTGATTCCACTGTGAAGGTGTTACCCTGCCACTCAAATACCTATAATTTTTCATAGTTGATACGTGTGCGTAAATGACAAGTTGCATGCTTCCAGAGACAAGTGATAGGCATGAATCATGATCAATGGGAACGCATCAGTGGGAGCCCTACACTCTTTTAACATATGTTGCACACATTACATACATGTAAAAACAAGCAGGGCTTTGATACTCATGATAACACCTGCCATTTTGAAGCTACTGACACCTTCTGGAGGCATCCCTGCCCATAGCCTGTTGCACAACACCAGCAAAAACTCATTGTAACATAATTCAAGCAGTGGCTCCTGACCAGCCTTGGAAAGCAAGCTTTTTAAAAAATTACTTATTTTCAGTGCTTTAGGAAGAGATGAAGAGTACATTCATCAGGTTTCTCCTGCATTTACAGGTGCCAGTCTTCTCCCTTGTAGATCATGCCTAACCATTCCATCTCATGTTTCATTCACTCAGTTCAGCCTGGGGATTAAATTAACATTTTGGCCATCTGCAATGTCATAATCATAGTTGACATTTTTCAGCATTCTGCACAGAGCTTGCAGATCTGACATCATGGTGAAGGGAAGGGTTTGGGGGCTTCTTGGCACTGGCTTATTTTGGTGCCATGAGGTTCCTCTGTGTTTGACAGGCTTAACAGTTTAAGCTTTCCTTGTAA
This sequence comes from Vipera berus, assembly GCF_964194415.1. NCBI lineage: Eukaryota > Metazoa > Chordata > Lepidosauria > Squamata > Viperidae > Vipera > Vipera berus. The sequence goes on from NC_138202.1 coordinate 240,760,133, forward strand.
CCAACACAACTGTGCTTTTGCAGACTACCAAATGCATGCATACAAATACATATGAATGAATGCTTACATGGTGTGAAGGAAATGAGAAACTTTTTTGCTTTCTTATAGAGACTGGAGAAATGGTTCCTTGTTAAATTGCCGGGCAGAGAACTCCGTAGTTGGCAAGTTTCAAGCTGAACCAGTGCTGATGGGTTCGAATTCTGCATTCAATTACTGGCTAGCATGGGCTGAGCAATGATAAGCTGAAGGTGCTATCTGCGAGCTCCAGACTTGTAAGTATATAGACATTATCATCCTCTTGATCTAAAATTGCTGAAGATAAAGTGGGGAAAATGTGGCTGGATTTAAAGAACACTGGGAATTATTTATAGATGGAATAGTAGGTTCTATGGCATCATAAAAGGCATTAGAGTGAACCCCTGCTGCCTTTACTTGCATTGCTTGAAACTGCTTTCCCCATTAATGTCTCTTCTTGAAAATCAGAAAAAGAAAACAATAGACCAAACACACTTTGGAGTGTCGATGGATAAGCTGTTACCTGCCCATTGCCATTGCCTCATTCCCTCCCTTTTTACCTCTAGAGATTGGAGAATGGTCAGGTTATGCATTCATCTCCTAGATAGATTGCTCAGAAAGTCTAACTTGGTAATATTACCTTGTTCTTGGCTTTTCTCTATACCTACTGAGAAGATTTTCACCATGTCTCTTTTCTAATTATAAAAACCCAATGTCAACCAGACAACTGTTATGAAATCCCCAAAACTGGGTCTCCTGTTATTTTAAAGAAAATGTAGCTTGTATGGAGTGGGAAGATCTTGTGCTAGATTAGAAACATGATATCGGAAGACAAATTGGCTTGTATTCATCAGTACTTCATCTCCTCCATCAAAGTACCTGTACATATCTCCCAATGGATCCTACCTCAAAAAAAGGTTTAATGCAGGGGGTGTATTAACCCTTCCTTTCCTATCCTCAGCCCTGCACTGATTTGAATCTTCTTTTTCTTGAGGCTAGTTTCATTCAAAGGAAGACTGCAAAAAGGTTGTTTTAATTATTCTTCAGATGACTGGCCCAACACTCTTGTTGCTCTGTCATTCCCTTAATCTCCTTCCCCCCCCCCCCAGCCCATTTTCTAGATTGGTTCTACAAAAATGATCCCAGCTCCTTTCTCTTATCCTAGAGAGAGAACATTGTACCATGAATTCTATTTGATGCTACTGCTTACCAGGTCTGATTGTAATAAACCTATTCTCATCCATAATTTAACCTTTGATCAGAGGGCGAAACTGGCATCTACTCCTGAGACCAGAGATGGAGGTAGAGAGTGGAGATCTCTCAGAAATGTGCCCATCTGAATTTTACTGGGTTTCTCACCAATTTTTTGGATAACCATAAAAGCAAGACTCCTCCAAAAGGCACTTGGGGGTAAATAAGATCATGCTACTCCAGATGGTGAGCTAAAGTAAATAATGATCAGACTGATGACTGATATATTTTTTAAAAAAAATCTTCTGATATTAATTCTGTCAGCCATTTATATCTGGAAATGGAGTGGCATATAAATTATATGTATGCAAGCAGATAGATAGATAGATAGATAGATAGATAGATAGATAGATAGATAGATAGATAGATAGATAGATAGATAGATAGATAGATAGATAGATAGATAGATAGATAGATGGATGGATGGATGGATGGATGGATGGATGGATGGATGGATGGATGGATGGATGGATGGATGGATGGATGGATGGATAGATAGATAGATAGATAGATAGATAGATAGATAGATAGATAGATAGATAGATAGATAGATAGATAGATAGACAGACAGACAGACAGACAGACAGACAGACAGACAGACAAGGAGATATTGCACTAATTATTTATAGGAAACTGGTCAGAACTGCCTTGACTTGAACCCTTAAGCAAGAACGATCCTTAACTCCATTTGTTGAGAAAAGTATAGTTTTACTGAAGGTCAAGTGAAATTCATTTAAAGCAACGCCAGAACTGAAAAGCACACAGCAAAATCCCAAAATGTAACTTTCTCTCCCTTAAGGGCATCCCCTTGCAGGGCCCCATTGTCCAATCAAATTCAAAGAGAATATTTTTGGAACTGTTGCTTCACAGGTGGACTGGACTGCAGCTGTGGTCCATTCTCAGCCATATGACCTTGAAGTCGCTTCTCAGGCAGATGCAGTGACCTCTTCGTTACCCCTGAATCCTTTCCCCTCCCATCCGGCCTCCCCGGAGGTCATGGCAGACTGGCACCACGTGATCCCAGAGCTTACGTTCTGACAAAACGAGTCTCCCAAATCCCCTGACCCCTGTCCCCCCACACGCTCCAGCGTGCTGGTTGAATATCTACATTGTCTACCAATTATCAATTTTGTTTTTGTTATATTTTATAACTTTTTATTTTTATCTTTTATATATAATTTATATACCGCCCTATTCCCTGAGGACTCAGGGCGGTTTACAGGGAATTAAAAATCCAAAATACAAAAATTAAGAACCAAATTAAAAAATATTAAATTAACCCTGTAGTCAGTTAAAAAGAACCCCAAATTAAAAATTCCTCCTCAGTCTGGGCCCGAGAGCTCGAAGAGCCAGGTCTTCAGGCCCCGGCGGAATGATCGAAGGTCGGGGGCAGTTCTCAGCTCCACCGGCAGCTGGTTCCAGAGGGCAGGCGCTCCCACCGAGAAGGCCCTATCCCTGGGTGTCACCAGTCTCTTACCGGCGGGACCCTGAGCAGACCCTCCCTGTGGGAGCGCACTGGGCGAAGGGCATTTGATGCCGGCAGCAGGTGTTCCCTCAGATATCCCGGACCCAGGCCATGTAGGGCTTTATAGGTGATAACCAGCACCTTGAATTTCACCCGGAGGGCAACCGGAAGCCAATGCAGCTCACGGAGTAGAGGTGTTACATGGGAGTATCGGGAAACCCCCATTACAACTCGCGCGGCCGCATTCTGCACCAGTTGAAGCCTCCGAGTGGTCTTCAAGGGCAGCCCCATGTAGAGAGCGTTACAGTAGTCCAAACGGGAGGTCACAAGCGCATGAGTAACTGTGCGTAGGGCGTCTCGGTCCAGATAGGGACGCAACTGGCGCACCAGGCGAACCTGGGCAAAAGCCCCCCTGGTCACGGCTCCTATATGGTCTTCGAAATTGAGCCGTGAATCCAGGAGGACGCCCAAGTTGCGAGCCCTATCGACGGGGGGTAACACCTCACCCCCCATCATTAAAGATGGAATAACTTGGTTAACCCGAGATGCCGATATGCACAGCCACTCAGTCTTGGCGGGATTGAGACGAAGCCTGTTTCTCCCCATCCAGACCTGAACCGCCTCCAGGCACCGGGACATCACGGAGAGGGCATCACTGGGTTGGTTCGGGGTGGAAAGAAAAAGTTGGGTATCATCAGCGTACTGATGATACCCCACCCCAAAACCACGAATGATCTCGCCCAGCGGCTTCATATAGATGTTGAACAGGAGAGGCGAGAGAACCGACCCCTGAGGGACTCCACAAATGAGAGACCTCGGGGCGGATCTCTGCCCTCCTGTCAACACCGACTGCGAGCGGCCCTGGAGGTAGGAGGAGAACCACCGTAAAACGGTGCCTCCCACTCCCAGCCCCCTGAGACGCCGCAGTAAGATACTATGGTCGATGGTATCGAACGCCGCTGAGAGATCTAATAGGACCAGGACAGAGGAGCAACCCCTGTCCCTAGCCCTCCAGAGATCATTCACCAGCGCGACCAATGCCGTCTCCGTGCTGTGTCCGGGCCTGAAGCCCGATTGGTACGGGTCCAGATAATCACCCTCCTTCAAGGAAGCAGTTATTACTGCATGGAACCAGCCTCGTGTTCCTTCCCGAGCCGCATAAGCTAGCCAGGAGGGGCACGGATCCAACAAACAGGTGGTGGTGCTCAGTCTCCCCATGATCCTGTCCACATCATCAGGGAAAACAGGGTCGAACTCATTCCAGATAACGTGCTCAAGACCGCCTGATTCCTCCACATTAGACTCTGCCCAGTCAGAGTCCAAGCCGGTCCGGATCCGAGCGATTTTGTCCGCCAGATGATGACTAAACTCCTCGGCTCGTCCCTGCAAGGGATCCTCTCTCACCTCCTGATTAAGGAGGGAGCGAGTCACCCTAAACAGGGCGGCCGGGCGATTATCTGCGGACGCGATAAGGGCGGCAAAGTAGTTAGACTTCGCCGTCCTTATCGCCGCAAGATAAGACCTTATAAAGGTTCTTAACTGCAATCGGTCGGATTCGGATCGGCTGGATCTCCAACCGCTCTCTAGACCTCGTCTCCGCCGCTTCATCTCCCGGAGCTCCACAGAGAACCATGGGGCCCAACGGGATCTGCGTCGGGTCAGAGGTCGCATGGGTACAACGCAGTCGAGTGCCCTGGTGGCTGCCGTTTCCCAGGCCTCCACCAGGGCATCGACTGGGCTGTGGGTAAGGGTGATAGGTATAGGCCCAAGCGCCCTCTGGAACCGATCTGGGTCCATTAGGCGCCTGGGGCGGAACCACCTGGTCGGCTCCGCCGCCCAGCGGCGGGGGATGGCATGACGGAAAACTAGCCTCAGGAGGTAATGGTCTGACCATGACAGAGGGGTGATGGACGGAGAACCCCCTCCCAGATCATCCAGCCACTGTCCAGACAGAAACACCAGGTCAAGAGTGTGACCCCCCTCATGAGTCGGGCCCTCAATAACCTGGGTCAGGCCCATGGCTGTCATGGAAGCCATGAACTCCCGAGCTAACTCCGACGACCCTCCCAGTGATGGCAGGTTGAAGTCACCCAGGACTACGAGCCTGGGGAACTCCACCGCCAACCCTGAGAGGGTGTCGAGCAGCTCGGGCAGGGCTGTTGCCACACAGCTGGGCGCCAGGTATGTAAGCAACAAGCCCAACTGAACCCGAGGACCACACCTCAAGAGGAGGGTCTCACTCCCGGCCATCTGGACAATGGTGGCCTCCCGGGGACACAATGTCTCCCGAATAACCACTGCCACCCCACCACCCCTGCCCTGAGCCCGTGGCTGGTGCAGCACCCGGAAACCCGGCGGGCATAACTCGGTGAGAGGCACCCCTCCCTCCGAGCCCAGCCAGGTTTCCGTGATGCACGCTAGATCCGCACATTCCTCCTCGATCCGATCACGGATGAGGGGAGCTTTATTAACTACGGATCTAGCGTTAAAATAGACCAGCCTGAGCTCAGGGGCCTGATCACCCTCATCCCCGGGTAAGAGGGTGCTAACCGGAGGGTCGGAGCGCGCCACCGCTTGAAGATAGCGGGGGTGCGATCCCAGATGTTGATATGACCCTCCTCGCAAACACCTGCTGCCATACCCTATCGCCGTGGGGATTCGATACCCCACCCCCACATTCCCAGCGCCAGCAGCCACCTCCCCCAACCCCGTCCCACCAGGACCTCTAACAGGACCAGACTGAGTGCCGGTTACAAGTTCCCTCCCCAGCCCCCCCTCCCTCCCCCTCCCTAACCTCCTAAAATAACCGGCTAAAAATCTGATCAGGGGCCTCTTAGCGCATCTTAACTCGAGGCCCCTATCCAAGCCCAACCACCTCTCGGAGTCCCAAGGCTTGGGCCCGTCATTAAGGGGAGTATGAAAACAGGCGACAGGTCGCGCCCATGAGGCAGGAACCGCCCTAAGGGCATACAAGTCCGCTTCGGAATAACGATGGATCATATAGCACTCAATTAGTCTCTTGGGGCCGATGTTGAAAATATGGCCAAAGGATTGTTCATTGATGGTACGAAGATGGAAAAAGAACAGGTCCAGTGGGCATATCTCTCAATCTGCAAAGCCATCTCAGCTCTCACCCGAGATGGAGTTCCAAGGGACAACCTCAGCCGTCCTCTCACTCCGGCTGAGGAGTCTAACTGGAACAGAGAGAGAAAAGGGGAGTCCCAAGCCAGGCCCACCCCAACTGGTCTCCCATACCAGTGAGGTGGTCGCTGACCAGTCCAGAACCGTCCTCCCACCACAGTTCGGTCCCGTCCACACTGGATTATCCATAGGGGGATCTTAGTTCCCATCAGGTATGGAGCTAGCCGTAATGCCTGCCTGTCAACAAAAGAAGTAAGGAACAGGCAGGCTAGGCCTCTGTCAATCCTCACAACGCCAGCCCGCACCGCCAGTCTGGGGGGGGGGAGAACAAAACATTCTCTCCCCAATGTCCATCCACCAGTCCAAGCCATCCTTCAACGGTGGAAAGAAGTGATCCCAGCAGTCATGTTGGGTCCTGGAATTCACTAACATGTCCGCCGGGGCCGATGACCAGGCCCACAATCTGCAACCACCATCCGGGAGAAGAAGGAGGCTCCTCGCCACCAAAGAACGGTGTCGGTCAGCAGATGGTCGTAAAAAGGATCTCCATCTGGTGGGGTCGTCGCCGCTGCCCCTCCGACAAGCAGAGGGTATCCACGGCGAACAGGCAGAGGAAAGAAGGCAGGTGAGGCGTCCTGGGCTGCAAAGATCGAGGCAAAGTTGATTACTAAAGTAGTTGCAAAGAAGCACGACCTCTTATGCAGTATAGGATCTTTACTACTGTGGCTACGATACTTAAACTGGGAAAATGAAGCTATGCACTAATATCAGAGTGTAGAGGTTTTATTTGTTAACCAGTTTTTAATAACAAACAAAACTAGAAATGTGCACTACCAAGCAAGATGTAGTAAATGGGCCAAATCTTCTACTGGGATTTTTGTTTAGAAACAGGGGTAGGCAACCTTGCCTCTTTTATGACTCGTGGACCAACTCCCAGAATTCTGGGAGTTGAAGTCCATGAGTCATAAAAGAGCCAAGGCTGCCTACCCCTGGTTTAGAAAAAGGAAGAGAAGTGAATTGCAAACACTTCTGAACTTCTGCAGCTAGAAGAATGAATCACTGGTAATACTGAAAAAGCCCTGAATGTTCCAAAGACAGATAACATGGAAAGTTTGTTGGGAAGGAATCCAGTATGTTTCCTAATGAATGAATGTTTGTTGCTCATTTCTATTATCAACCTAACGTTTTCCTGCTACAAGTTTTAATGTACTGCAGAAACTTTTCATTGAAAATACCACTGACACTTGCTGTCTTAACTTCCATCTCCCAAAATGTGAATGGGGGAATCTTCTGACTGAATCTCCATTTTCTTTGGAAGATTAAATGGAAGAACAACCAGTTCGTGAATAATGAATCTGCCAGTCGTATTAAGGCAAATGATAAAGAAATTAAGGGAGGGGATTTACTCCAAATCATCTTAGCCCCGATAGTAGAAACATAGTTAAAATAAAACACACAGTTGTAGGTTATGACAAATCTCTGGTGGGGGGGGGGAAGGGGGAAACAATTCCACAGTTTATGGGGTATGTGAAGAAAGTCGATACATTATAAAGGAAAGATACATGTTACAACACTAAATAGAATCTCTTGTTTGATCATGATCTTACAAGAAGAAAAGGTATCTTTTTAAGCATGTTAGATAATTATCATTATTAGTAGACATTATTATTTATTTTATTTTATTTTAATCCCATTTATATCCCGCCCTTTTCCGAAGACTCAGGGCGGCTTACAATCTAAGCACAAATCAATGTGCTTAGCAATAGCCTTCATGTACCCAAACAAACCAAATTATGGTATATATCAATTCAATCAAGGAATATTAAAAGGGGGAGTTCGTGTCACCCACCTGCATGTCCATTCATGAAGCAGCGTATCATTTTTTTCTTCAACTTCTGAAGTTTTTTGAAGTTTCTGAGCACTCATGAAAGACAGATCTACAATGAGTCCATAGATTTAGACACACAATGATGGAATTATTTCTTCCAGACCTTTAGCACATATATACTTACTCTAACTCGGGGTAACAATTTGATATTCAGGTTCCTTTTCTTGCTTCACCTAATTTCTTTTTTGAAGGTACTTTTAATAGGATAAAGTCTGGTTTTGAAATCCAGACTTCACCAAGATAATGGCCCAAGAACTGTCAGATCGTACAAATTGGATTCAGAAGAGGCAGAGGGACCTAAGATCACACAGAAAAGGCAAGAGGATTACAAAATAAATGTCTAATTTTGCTTTATTGATTAAACTAAGGCTTTTGACCTCATCTGCCTATTGAAGACTTTGTACGGTGCCAGTCACAGCTGAAAAAGGAGCAATATGCTATGTTTAAATTATGCCTCTTTTGGTAATTTAATGGCCAAAGAATAAATCTGTTTGACAGGAGCAGGTTAAATAATCACCAACTTTACCAGTTTATTGCCCTTTATCCTTTCTAAATTGCTGCTCTCATAATCACAGCCACACAATCCAGCATACTTGGAAAACTCCAAGTTGCTGAAAGCTACTCTTTGGGGATAAAACCTATATAGCCTTTTAAAATGTTGTCAGTATCATCACTGGGGAAAGGGATGAATGTTTTATAAAATAAGAAAATTGGGTATTTAATAAACTTCAGGGTGGGGTGGGGCTCAATGTAGAACTGTTGCCCAAAATAAAGATTTTTTCCAGGAACTGAACCTCACTCATTGACAATTATTAAAAACTGCAGTAGTTGGGCTTATTATAATCTCAGACCTTTCAATAGGTTCCCGTATTGGTATGTTCTCTTTAATCATGAAGGAAAGCATTCCAGATTTTGCCTGTCTTAAATGTTCATACTGATGTCATATTCACAATGAGAACCAATGATGCTTTGGTGTTACCAAATCCCCAAAGACCTTACATCAGGGGTGTCAAACTGCCGGCCCGCGGGCCGGAGCGTCATAGAGAAACCGCGCCCATCCCATTTTTGGCAATGGGAAAAAGTTCTGATACGTCGCGCGACATCACATGACGTCGCAAGTTTGACATGCCTGCCTTAGATGTATCCTTTGTTTAGTAATAGAGCATTAAACACATTGTTCTGCCTACAGAACATAGCATTGTTCTATAATAGAGCACAGATGCACAGGTATTGACCTGACATTGTTAGTATTACTATAACTTATGGATCTCACTGTTGCAAGGTGTGAGAATGGTCATTAGCTTAATATAGTTTTAGAAAGGGACAATGCAAAGGATAAGGCCACCTGGGTCTGTAAAACAGGATAATTACATACAGACCTAAGATTCAGAGACAGAATATGCTAGCTAGGTGCTGAAGGTAACAAGATAAGTCTTTTGCTTTCATATGCTGTTTATAGACTTCCCAGAATTATGTAATTAATTACTATTAGAACCCGGCTGATTGATTACATAATTATTGTTCTGATTTAGCAGCCTCTTCTGACTTTCACCCAAACATTTTAATTTCTCATAATTTATGAATTGCTTCCATGTTTTGTCACCCAGCTGTCAACAGTGCTGTAACTAAAATGCAGATTTTCAGACAAGTTTCCATAAGCTTAAGAGCATTTTTTTTAAACAAAAAATGTGGAATAAAAATATCAGTGGATCTGAAATTGCAGACAAAACTGCCAACTTCAGATTGCTAAAGCCAAATAGTACTTAACAAGCTCTAAAAACTGATGATTTAAAGAAAGAAGACTAATACAGCTGTGGAACAAAAACTGCAGAATGTTACACCGCTAGAGGAAATGAATTATGAGAACAGACTGAAAACCTAGTGAATGCAGACTGGAAAATCTTCTCTTGCTTGTCTGTAAAAAAAAAGAAGTTAAATAACATCCAAATAAAACTTGGAGAACACATATTAAAGAAGCATTAAATACATTGCTTTTATCTCTGATAATAGGAGATAGTGCGAATAACCTGCCTGTCAAGCTTTTAAAGGGTTTGCCATGGGTTATTCTACAAGCAGCTAAAGGCTAGCCTTTGGGAAATTTTGAGAAAGTGGGACAACTGCAACTTATCATGGACAAATTAGGGTATGTGTGTGCTTCAACCACAGTCCATGTGGTTGGTCTTCCCTGACCAATTTTTCAAGTCCTACAAATATAAAAATTGTAGATTTAAGATGGAGACCTAAAGCATTTTGTGCAACCAATCTGTAATTATAATAGAAAAAAAATATAATAGAAATCCAGGTCTCCTGTTGTGATTTAATTTTTGAACAAACCACATGTGATTCTCCATCACACTGTTTTGAATTAGTATAGAGTATTTTTATTACAGGATAGAACAACTTCAGTTTTGCTGCAACTGACATGATTGTATCTCTCTCCAAGAAAAAAAAATCTTTTTATACCCCATTCTGTCCTGGGCTATGACCACACTAAAGATTTGATGGATTGACACCCCAATTCTTTTGGTGGGAGAGAGAGAGTCGATGGCTTTAATGCTCACTACAGGAGAGACGCGGTGGCTCAGTGGGTTAGGACGCTGAGCTTGTCGATCAGAAGATCGGCAGTTTGACGGGTCAAATCCCAAGTGCCGCGTAGCAGAGTGAGAGCCTGTTACTCGTCCCAGCTTCTGCCAACCTAGCAGTTCGAAAGCACGTAAAAATGCAAGTAGAAAAATAGGGACCACTACGGTGGGAAGGTAACAGCGTTCCGTGCGCCTTTGGTGTCTAGTCATGCCGGCCACATGACCACAGAGATGTCCTCGGACAAACGTTGGTTCTTCGGCTTTGAAACGGAGATGAGCACCGGCCCCTAGAGTCGGAAACGACTAGCACGCATGTGCGGGGGAACCTTTACCTTTACCTTTACAGGAGAGAACCCATGGCAGCTCTCAAGAGGTCAGAACAACCTCACTGTCCAATCATGGCTTTTTTCATTATTGAATCACTTCCTCAGTCAGACCCTGTCTTTAAGTGGGGCATCTGAAATTCAGCTTCCAGATAACCTACTGAGCATGAAGTTCCAGAAGCTGCCCAAGATAATTGACTGACAGATATTTTCCTGCCAGAGGTAAAGGACCAGGTGGCATTCCTTCCTATTTATTATAAAAAAGCCAACCAGACCAAGAGTGGAATCATGCCTCTCCACTGGTCACCTTCCATTATTTCTGGAGACAGCAGGTGTATAAAGAATACTGCATGGTCTACATCACAGGTAGGCAACCTTGGGTCTTTTAAGACTCATGGACTTCAACTCCCAGAATTCTTGAGCCAGCGAGTTGAAGTCCATGAGTCATAAAAGAGCCAAGGTTGCCTACCTCTGGTCTACACAGATCCGTTCTCCAGGTCCACACTGTTGTACACAGCTGCCTAGCCTGATCTAACAGCAGGACTTACCCCTGCTAGGCTCTAGCTCTTGATTCAAATTCTACCAAAAGCAGCCTTATATCAGAAGAGGATGAGGCAGCTGGGTATCCTAAAACAGAATATTGGCCCTACTGCAACTAAGCTTATTCAGACTATGAAAGGAGAGGGTTGCTAAAAAGTTGGTTTCAGAGGATGGACAATGCACCTTTGCATGATGGATGGTGAGGTGCTGTTGGACTTAAAGGAGACAGCAGTTTGTTCATCTCTTCAGATTCTGAGGATTTTGCCACTTGGTCCCTCTTTCTATTTTTCCCACAGCAATAACCCTGTTACTTAGGTTGGACTGAGAGAGAATAGCTGGTTCCAACACATTCAATAAGCTTTCATGACTGAGGATAATAATAATAGTAAACCTTTATTGTCAAAGTACAACATGTGTACATTGAGATTAGCTGAGCCTCCCCCCGTGCTCTCTCCCCCCAACACACAGTGACAACAAACCCTCCATCCTACCACACCATGTGAACCAACTACACCACACACCGGCCTCCCAAGTCAATGTGTGAATCAGAATCTGTATCTCCCTGCTACTCACCCAATCCTTAACCTCTATACCATATTGACCATTTAATTGCAGCTATTAAGAGCCAGTAAATAAGAATCACCAAGGCCTTCCTCATATAAAATTGAAGAAAAGGAGACTCAAAATCAAGCATGTATGTGTATGTTTGATTTTGAGTCTGCTTATTTCTTACTTTAACTGTAAATTGCTTTGGTATTTGTAATAGTGGGAAGACAGAAGAAGGAAAGAAGGAAGGAAAGAGTGGACCGATAGTCTAAAAATCACTGGCAGGAAAGAGGGGAAAAATGTGCTTTATTATCAGAGTCATTTCACTCGCTGCTCCACTCATGCTGAGCACAAAATAGCAGCTGAAGAAAGAGATCAACATCAACAGAAACATTAACATGGAGATGAAGACAACAAAACACATGACTGAGATACATGTTATTTGGCTGCCTGACTTAGATACAAATATGCCTGTACAGTATATAGGATACAGTATATTATACAATGCAAGGGACGCGGTGGCTCAGTGGGTTAGGACGCTGAGCTTGTCGATCAGAAGGTCGGCAGTTTGGTGGGTCGAATCCCGAGTGCCGCGTCACAGAGTGAGCTCCTGTTACTCGGCCCATCTTCTGCCAACCTAGCAGTTCGAAAGCACATAAAAATGCAAGTAGAAAAATAGGGACCACTACGGTGGGAAGGTTACAGCGTTCCGTGCACCTTTGGCATCTAGTCATGCCAGCCACATGACCACGGAGACGTCCTCAGACAAGCGCTGGCTCTTCGGATTTGAAACGGAGATGAGCACCGGCCCCTAGAGTTGGAAACAACTAGCACACATGTGCGGGGGAACCTTTACCTTTATATTATACAATAGAATAATCAGAAATATTTCCGATTCTACCTCAGTGATGGCGAACCTATGACACACATTTGAAAGGTGACATGCAACATTTGGGGTGACACACCAGCATTCACTAACACAGTGTTGAGTGCCATTGTTCAAGGTGGCCTAGATTGGGGAAAAGAAATTGAAATTATTTCTGTTTTGTTCTGTATGTATGTGACACATCAGCAGAGTCAAGCTGGGCATTTTCCTAATTTTTAACATGCTGAGCCCAAAATATTTGCCATCAATGGCCCACCTGCTACTTCCCATTTATTTTGTGGAGTTGTTCCTGAGCCAAATTGTTTTTATCCCTGCTGTTTCAAAGATGGATTTAACAAAAGTTATTGATAATCAAATCAATAACTACTCTTTGTTCTCCTTTTAGCCTTTGCCAAATTATGGATTTGGTTTAAAATTATGCTTCCAGTTATATGCTGAATTGCAATCAAATTTATCTTTGTCTCTGTGATTTCAAGATTCCAATTCTTTTAAGCAATTGAAAAGAATTTATAAAGAAACCTTTGCTTTATACAGGATTATATAGAAAGTATCAATAACTTGTGCTTGTTTTAATCACTGCAGCCTTGTTTTTTTTATTTCCTTACATACAGTACACTCTGAGTCATCTAACATAACAAATCAATAGTTTGGACATTGTTTACTATTTAGAAAAAACCTGCACAGCTCATAATATATCTGCTATTGCATTTTGCTGGTAGAAGCCAAATTCCAAAAGTACTTGGTGAATCAGATACCATTGAGAATTGGTAAAGTTTAGTGGCCTACAGAATTATAAATCATTGGAAGTATAAATATTAAAAGTTAAATTTGAATATTGATTTGCTTATAAAGGTTGAATGTAAAAGTAATTAAGATATATATACTAAAATCTATTGATAAATATAATAAATATGTTTTTACTTAGCTGCTATAATAAAAATTACTAGCTTAAATATGAGATAGTAGACACCAAGAGAAAAAGAGAGGAAGTATTTAATGTTGAAATAAGAGAAATTTTGGTTACTAATTTTAAGACATTTGGAAATAGAAAATAAGAATATTATACTGTATTATTAATTAGTTGATGTAAGATGGTGAGAAATAGAATATTCAAATAGATAAGACGTGTATCCTGAACATTAGATTTGGTGATGAATTGGGATAAAGGGAACTGTGGTTATTTAAAACTTGGAAATTATAAATATTAAATGTTAAACATTAATGGGAAACTAGAAATTGGGAAAAACTAATTAGGACATTGATAGGCTATAAAGATTGAATGCTAAAATACTTAGGATATGTATAAACAAAAAACTATTGATAAATGTAAGAAAGTTATTTTTATTTAATTGATATAATAAGAATTGTATTAGTTTAAACATTAGACAGTAAACACTAAGGGGAAAAGAGAGGAAATATTTAATGTAATAGTTTGAGATTTGTACTAGAGATATTTGTATGTTATTGAATGATCGATTAACTCAGCCGCCACATTGCTTTTTAAATATTTAAATGTAAAACTAGAAAATCAATAAAACTTTTTGTTTTTTAAAAAAAGAATTATAAATCATTATTTAAGCCTATCATACATGTCTATTCAAAGTACTCTCAATTGCCCAGAATACTTCTGTTTATTTGTCCCACCTGCAAAAAGTGAATAGGAGATTTACTCAAATAGAATCATGTTTTTTTTTATCTACAATGAGGTCTGGATCAAAGGCAGAATAAAATACATCCCACTTTAGCAGACAGATTATTGGTTTACTGCTTCATCAAACCACAGCCTTCCATCCTGAAAGCAGGACAAGAAGCAACGGATGGAAACTAGTCAAGGAGAGAAGCAACCTAGAACTAAGAAGAAACTTCCTGACAGTTAGAACAATTAACCAGTGGAACAACCTGCCTCCAGAAGTGGTGAATGCTCCAACACTGGAAGTTTTTAAGAGGAGACTGGCCAGCCACTTGTCTGAAATGGTATAGGGTTTCCTGCCTGAGCAGGGGGTTGGACTAGAAGACCTCCAAGGTCCCTTCCAACTTATTATTATTATTACTATTATTATTATTATTATTATTATTATTATTATTATTATTATTATTATTATTATTATTATTATTATTATTATCCAAATTAAGAAGGGAATGCTCACATGCATGTTTGGACTTAAAGATCAACCCAACTGAAAAAGAACTAAAGACTATTCCAATTTAAAATTAAAATTATTCTTGCCTTCCACCAAGAACTCAAGTCAGCAAAATTATATTTCTCCATTTTCCCTCTACCCTTGCCGTGTTCTTCTTCCTGGGTTGTCAGAATACAAGCAAATTTGAGGGCTGTGTGCCATCATTCACTCCCTAGAGACTATAATGGACAATGTGAAATTTGAGCGGGCCATGAACAAGAAGTATATATCGGAGGTGGTGACCCTTTGAGAGCTGTATGCAACGAAATTTCATTTTGATGTATGCTGATTGGTGTACAATCGAAGTGACAATAAAGTTAAAGTTATCATTAACTAGAATACAATCTTCAGGTTGTCTTTTAGCTTCCAATATCCAGCCAGTTATTAGGTGGAAATGAAAATTCTTGGGAGAGAGGTGGCATAATATGCAATCAACCTATAGTTTATTTAAGTGTGAGCATGCTTATGTAATCCTTATCAGTAGTGTACTAACACAAACATATACTGGTTATACAAAAGTGTGAATAAAAATACTCATGTTTCCTTCCTACAGTATATTTAAGGTGTATTTTCATTTGCAAAACACACATTTTTAAGAAAATTGTGTTCATTCCCCTTTAGCTTTAAAGGCATTTTTCCATTTACCACTGCTTTTAAATCTTGATAAAATAAGAGTGTACTGTAGATATTTTTCTGAAATATATAAAGGCAAGGCACTTAGATATAACATTCTGACACATTAATCTATCTTTAATAGGACTCGATTCCAAGTATGTAAAAGATCCACTCAGTGAAAAATAAGACTGAGGGATAAGCTACAGAGTAGCTCCCCTTCTCTTTTTTGTTCACTCTATATCAGGATCTTCGTGTGCAAGAGAGTTGAAAAGCTCTTGCCAGACACCTCATTAAAAAAAAAATCCCTCACAAAGGGACATAATTTTCCAAACAATAGTAACAACATCTTAGCTAGTGCCAAGGGAAAAGAAGAGACAGCAGGTCTTAGGACAGCTTATGAATGAAGGAAAATAAGGCAGAAACGTCCTTAAAAGCTGCAGTTTGCAATACATTTTGAAGGCATTGGGGAGAATGCAAAGAGTGAGGTTATTTGGACCCAGTAAGAATAAAAAAATAATAATGTAGGGAGAAAAAACACCCTACTATTCAGAAACAGAAAGACTGGCCTTTGCTGGAAATGGGGTTTACATTAAATGGCAGTATAAAAAGAGAGGATAAGATCAAGGCATACAGGTGTTCACCTTTCAAAAGGGTGTCTAAAAGTCCAGATAGTGTCCACAATTATGTGGTCAAAGTCCCAGCCTTTTTACATGTGCCATGATATCCATTTTAAACAGGGCAGGGTTGTTGCTGCCATATTGAATTTTTCAAGCCCTTCCCAATGGACACCCATAGGTAAGCAAGCTATTTTTCGTAATGATTTGATAGCCATCCAAACTACTGGATATTGTCCCTCTCTTTGAAACATTACATTATGTTCACAATGTCTGCATTACCACGAAATAGAAGGCCGTTCATTTGGGATTCATGTGTTAAAATTAAATTCCTAGGTAAATTCCCCTGAACTGGAAGGAGTTGCAAGGGAACTGCTTTGTGTGTGTGATGTTCTGTACTTACAAATGTGTTAATAATATGTGTTCCTGAGAAGGAGAAAGAGTTTTGTGTGTTTTTTATTATTATTACCCATGTCTTTGTATGAGTGGTGGATAAATCTCACCTTATTTATGGTAGCTGTCAGTCTGAATATCCCAACAAACATTTAATTGAATGTTCAGTTTGCTATGAAGAAGTTTAGTTCTTTGAACTTGCCTCTAAATCCATGTTGGCTTTTCGGGATAGGTTTGTCTAGCCCAAGGGAAAACAGTAGATCTATAAAGTGAAGCTAAAATTAAACATTTCATCCAAACAGGCCAAGCTGTCTCCAGAACACTGTTCCTATGGAGTGACCTGCAGCCCCTAAAGACATTGGATTTAGCACAAACTAGAACATTATGTCAACCTTTAAAAGTCATCAGCACAAATTCTTAGGTATTCTGAATTGTGCTGCTGTCTGTGGAAACTTATTATGAGTAAAATGGTATGTGGGGTTTTTTAAAATAGTAAAAGTTTATAGAAAGCATCGGACTGAATTCAGGGATTTGATGTATCGCTACAGAAATGTCCAGGGATGGAATGGGATGCAAATTGCAACACTTGTAGCCTCTCTGGTACCAATAATCTATACCAAATTTCAGATAAGATTTTTGTACAAAGGCAAGCCTTGTTCAAGAAGAAGACTTAAGCAACTGATTGTTCAGAGTATTAGAGAAAATGTGACAACTTCATTTCTTTTAAAAAATATCAGCTGGTTGCTAACTCAGATCAACCAGCAAATGCCACTGAACAACAAATAATCCTTGACGTATAACCACAATTGGGAGCAGAATGTCTGTTGTAAGTCACTGAAGTCATAAGTTGAGTCAGATCCAATTTTATGACCATTTTTATGATGATAGTTAAATAAATCCTCATGGTGAAGCAACACCTTGTGTCATGGTTCCGATAAATGAAACCCATCAAAAGAACTTCAAGGCAAGAACATTTTATTCAGGAAACAAAGTATCGGCACTACATAGTTGAACCCAAAACTAAATTCCCTTCCCCCAGATACAAAGTAACAAGTTGCAATTCCCACCCCCATGAAGCAGTTATAACTCACATTCTCCAATTAGCTTGAAGCACGGGCTCTCTCCCCAGCCCGCCAAAATGTTACCGGTTTGTGTCCTTGAGTTCCTATGGAGCTGCATTATTATTATGGCTAGCTGAGCGCAAACATTCGCCCCATCCCCCCTTCTACATTTGATTCCTAAACAGCAGAAAAAGCACACTGAAAGCAGAGTAAAAATGACTGCAATTTCCCTCAGTTGTCAGAGCGGGAACATCCATTGTCACAGCGTTGACATCTTGGTTATACGGGTGAACCCATTCTTCAGAAATTGACAAAAATAGGTCAAAAATTGTGATCATGTGACATAGGACATTGCGACCAGTCAGAAATGCAGTTCAGTTGCCAAGTGCCTGATTTGTGATCATGTGTCCATGTGAGGTGGTTGTAAGTGCAAGGATCAGTCATAAGTATAAGGACAGCCTTGTTCTAAATGTGAATGGTCGCTAAACAAAAGATTGCAGGTTGAGGACTATCACTCAATCGCCTGTCATAATGGGCAAGATCACTCTGATCTGAAGGCAGAGAAGCACAGGAACATATGATTTCTCACTTATTTTCACACTGTGATGTTTTATGGAATTTCATTTATTTATAAGGGGAGTATACCTTTTGAACTGTCCTGGAGATTCAGATAAACCTTAAACTGGAAGTCAACCATTAAGGAAATAATCTGCTCCACCTATGCTGAATATATAGTATATTGAGAAAGGCTGGACTGGAAGAAGATGAGAGATGAGTGTGCTTTAAAACTGGAGGAAGAACTATCAATAATGTCGATACCGTTATCCCAGTAACTGAAAATGCAAAGGATCTGCAAGCTCCAGTAATGAAAGTCAAGGAGCACAATGAACAAATGAATCTAATATAAAGAAGACCAAACTAATGGCAACAAGTAGAATAACCAGCCTTACAGCTAACAATGAAGATATGGAAATGATGGATAGCTTCTGCCTTTAGGATCAACCACCAACAGTTAAAGAACAAGCAGTCAAGAAATATGCCATGGACTAATAAAGTAGCCATAAAGGCCTTGGAAAAGTTATTGAAATACTGTGAAGTGTCTATATTTACCAGAATCAAAATCATGCAAGCCATGGTATTCACTGTGTTGCTTTATGGAAGAGAAAGTTGAACTTGGAAGAAGGAAGACAGGAAGAGTCACTGATACGTTTGAACTCTGATGTATGAGAATACTGTGGACAGCCTAGAAAACTATCATACAGATCATCAAACTAACCAACCCAGAGTTCTCACTCAAGCCACAAGTGACCAGACTCAAATTATCCACCTTCAAACATTTTATACAAAGACCTAGCTCTCTGGAAAAGGCTCTAATATAGGAAAAGTGGAAAGAAAGAATGAAACAGGATATCCTGCAAGCGAAGTTAATGGATTCAGTTACAGTGGCAATGACTGCACCATTGGAAGAGCTGAAGAACCAGGTTAGGAACAGATCTTCATGGTCATCAAGCGTCAAAGATGATTTAATTGCACATCCTCATCATCACTCTGGAATTATATTCATATTTTATGAATATTTAGTAGAGACCAAACTGTATTTTGAGCACTTCTAGTTGGTTTTCTTTAGGATAAGGTAAAGGTAAAGGTTCCCCCACACATGCGTGCTAGTCAATTCCGACTCTAGGGGCCGGTGCTCATCTCCGTTTCAAAGCCGAAGAGCCAGTGCTTGTCCGAGAACGTCTCCGTGGTCATGTGGCCAGCATGACTAGACACCAATGGCGCACGGAACGCTGTTACCTTCCCACCCTAGTGGTCCCTATTTTTTTCTACTTGCATTTTTACGTGCTTTCGAACTGCTAGGTTGGCAGAAGCTGGGACGAGTAACAGGCGCTCACTCTGTTACGCGGCACTCGGGATTCAACCCGCCAAACTGCCGACCTTCTGATCGAGAAGCGCAGCATCCTAACCCACTGAGCCACCGCGTCCCTTTTCTTTAGGAAGGAGCCATCAAATGGTATGGATTAAAGGTACGAGCCTTTCCTTTATTTCTTTCCTGCAATCCTAATGACAATCCTACAGTAAAGCTGTTATTTGTACTCTCCTTTGTACCAAACAACAAGGAAAATACCATTGATAGGATAATTTTCATTGGGGTGAGGATGGCATAGGAATAACGAGTTAAATTTATCACTGTCTGATATTTAATTGGACTGTCCAATGACTCAGATTTACTGTGTGCACATATGTGTGTATTCAAATTAAACCCTGAATTCAATTAGCATGATATGTAGTTAAAATGAAAATGCTGGTGCACGGTGAATATTAGGAAACATTTTAATATCCAGAAATTATTTACTGATCCATATTTTAATGTTTTTATGAAACAGATGTTAGGAGTATTAGGATAGCTTCTATATATATTTTTCTCTTCAAAATAATTATATTAAATGAACTGTGATAATTCTTTTAAAGTGTGGCCATAGAGATATGAATTTTTCCATTCCTGTTTGATTACTGTAAATTAATGTTTCTGGGGGCAGGCAAGCTCAGTGTATTACTAAAACATGATGCTACAAATGGATAAGGACAAATGATTAATTCCTTTTTATTAATATTCTTAAATGCTTTCTTATGTCGCATCGCCTAATAAAAACCATCTTATTGTACAAGAAGTTTGCAAATTCAATACTAATTTCAGTTATCTACATCGACAATTGTGCAATAAGCAATATTGATAAATACAGCTTTTCATTTTCTTTTCCAGAAATTAATAAAATTACTGGTAAGGAAATCCATGGATAATCCAATTGGCTTTTATTATAGTGCTTAATGCAAAGAGGACAAGGCAACCATAATAACTCACAATTATTATTTCTAATGAGCCTCCTCTCATTCCTTTGTTCTGCATCTTCCTGTCCCTATTTCTTCTTGTACACATACACACACACACACAAACATTCTGATGCTGATCATAAGTTACAACATCATTATCACTTGTTGAATTTCTATTTCTTAAAGGAATTGAAATGATCGGGGGTGTCAAATCAAAATGGCAGGGATGACAATGTACATTATAACAGCACGATCAAAGCCCATTTTTAATGTGTTGCCATAGCTGCCATCTTGGTGTCACATCCTGCTGACACCTTGGGAAATGATCCTAATACGTCTAAAAGTTTTGTTGTTGTAAGGATGAAAATGAGTCTCCAGCTTTTCTCCTTTATGGATATGTTTAACAACCACCAAAAAAAACCAAGGTTGTAAAATTGGGTTATCACATGACCAACCTAATTTACGACCGTCACGATATATGACTATTAGTCTCCATTATGGCCATCTGTCGAGGCCTACTCTAATGCTTGGCTAGGACATTAAAGAGGCTTTCCTCAAACCAATGTAACTTTGGTTCCTTGGTTTGCCATCAGGCTTTGACCATAAACAATGGGAATTAATCGAAGAGAATTAGACAAATTGTTTCTCTAATCGTATGTAAAGTGAAGAAAAGAAAGTATTTATATACTCATTCATTATATTTGCATACTTGATTTTCAGATTGGTGACATTCCAAGGAACACTTCAAAACATTGAAAATTACACTGTGAGAGATAAATAAAAGAAGAGGAATAACACAGGGTTATTTTTGCAGCTTACTTTTTATTATTGTTGTTGTTGATGACACCAATTATTTATTGACATGGATAACTAGGCTATTGCAATGTTATTTCACAATTACCTACTTCAACATAGCCCTTGGCAACCACATGTCAATTACTTCATAATTTGTCATTAACCTGGTATGATGGAAAAAAAATATATTTACATCTCTGGGCGTTTTAGGTACAGCTGCCAATTAACTTCAGCTAAAACAAACTTTTAAAGTTGATTTTGAAACCTATAAAGGCAAAACATCCCT
This sequence comes from Vipera berus, assembly GCF_964194415.1. Taxonomy (NCBI): domain Eukaryota; kingdom Metazoa; phylum Chordata; class Lepidosauria; order Squamata; family Viperidae; genus Vipera; species Vipera berus. The sequence continues at coordinate 240,781,546 of NC_138202.1, forward strand.
AGAAACTTCGGAAGGCTAAATATAGGCCAATGTTCTTAGTGGGTAAGTATAAGCTGCGTTCACCCATTTCTGAAGTGTTGACAAAATTTCACAGATAATAAAATCCAAAAGACATTTAGAGGATTTCATTCATAGTTTACACTTTTCTTCCTGAAGGGAAGATAACATATTGCCCATACATGATTAATGAAATCATGCTATGTTTTCCTGCATAATGTAAGTTTTTCTGTATAATGCATTCCTATTTGATTGAAATCTAAAGATACTCTGTTTTTAAATATATGTTTCTCTAATATGATTTCATTAATCATGTATGAGCAATTATGCTACCTTCCCTTCAGGAAGAAAAGTGTAAACTATGAACACAATACAGCACTTTTGGTTAAGAGTTAGTTATTACTTTAATATGTGGGAGAAAGTCCTAGGTCTCATACTACACACACACACACACACACACACACACACACACACACACACACACACACACACTCAAAATATACATATGGATTTTTTTCAGTTACAAATAATCCTCATTTAGTCAAATAATCCTCATTATAATCAGCAACTCTGTCATTAAGTGAAGCAATTGCGAAACAACTGTGCTTATGACCTTACTTCAACTTTCCTCTGTTTTACAGATCTGCAAAAGTCATAAATGTGAGGATTGGTTGTAAAATTACTTTTTAACTAGTGAACAGTTGCTATGTAAGTCAGTCAGTAAACAAGAATTATTTGCATTTTAGGCCACCAATTGTTACTTTCTAATAAAAAAAGGATCCATTCGTGCTCAGAGGAAATTTGAGTAGCCCTTTTGGCTTTGAGTGCAAGACAAATTCAGCTCTCCATTCTTTTTTCCAATTGCATCATAACCTCTCTTCCTATAACTTTGAAGGCAAGTCGTCATTGGGAAAATTGAATGTCTGTAATGTATGTAAACATGTCTTGAATTAATGAATGTAATCGTGTGTATATGCGTAACATTGTCCTACAACAAATCTTAGTGGAACTGACCTTATGTAATCCTTGATCTTACAAAATGGATCTTAAAATCACTCCAAACCTTTGGTGGGAACCGCAGAAAATGTGAATGCCTCTGTGAGCATTTAACATCTGTGGCTTCCGAAAGTGATGAAATTAAAATTAATTAGACGTAACCAAGACTGCTTTCAACAGTCTTTCATGCAAAACAAATGTGGGGAAATTTGAAATGAAAAATGTAATTGGCTCTAATAGGCAGCCATTCAGTTGTCTGGCCCAGATCCCATCCCGATAACATGATTATCAACCCACAAAGGCCTCCGATCTCTATCAAATAATGACACACAGTTTTAAATTTCTGTAAAGCACCATAATGAAATAAGTAATTTTACATTAATGCTTCTTGTTTCTCCACCACATGCACCTGAGCCATGAGCAATAAAAAAAAATCAGAGAAAGGGCACAGCTGGTTGGTATCAAAAGACTAGGCCCAAGACTTTCTCCTACATATTAAAGTAATAACCAACTCCTACCCAGAAGTGCTCTAGTCTGTTATGTTCCCTGTAATTACCTATGGTTGTGAAAGTTGGACCTTAAAAAAGCAAGACAGGAAGAAAAATGACTCGTTTGAGCTGTGGTGCTGAAGAATGCACTCCTGCAGATTGCTTGGACAGCAAAGGTGACCAACAAGCAAGCACTGGAGCACATAACACCAGATATGTCAGTGGAAGGGGGGGGAATCACAAAACTGTGTCTCACTTATTTTGGCCATGCCATGTGGGGGAATTCGCTGCAGAAAGCAATTGTGTTTGGAAGAATGAGCGGTAAAAGGAATCCAGACCACCAAAGAATATGACTACTGGACACCATAAAAGCTGACACCAGCCAGAGCATAAAAAAACTCAAAGAAGTAGTGCAAGATCAGAAGATGAGGAGAGAATCTGCCCATAGAATCATCAAGAGTCGGATACAACTGAATGGATAACCTCATCATCATCCCCCAGAAGTGTGCTTGTGTTTTATCTATTAACAGAGATAAGACTAGAAACATTATTAGGTCATCCCAGAAAACATTTTATTGCGGTAAAACACTTAGGACAATTTCCTTTGTTAGGGTTGGGGGCAGTGGTGGGATTCAAATATGTGAACAACCAGTTCTCTGTGTGGATGCCACTTCCGGAAGTCCATTCTGGGCCTGGGCAACCAAAAATTAGCTACCAGTTCTGCTGAAGTGGTGCGAACCGGCTGAATCCCACCACTGGTTGGGGTTTTTTTGCACCCGGGCCACCTTTTTCTATATTAACTGACTAAAAAGCATATCAAACTTCATAAATAATATTGATAATATTATATGACTGAGTCTCTAGATTCACATGCCGTCCCAGAAACCATTTCTGTGTAGCTCCCAAATCCCTCACTAACTACAGTGCAATAAAACTAGCATCTGGTCCCAGCCTTTTGAGGTGTCAATAGTATGAGACTAGATGTTCTCCGTTTGCCAGGTGTCTGATATCCCTAGTGAGGAGCTGTCTTCCATAGTGGCAGGTGGCTAATAGGAGCCAACCAAAAGCTTCCGAACTATTTTAACACTGAAATGGAAAAGAGATAATTCCTTGTGTTTTATCCATTGCTTGGAATTTGGACTCGTTGCTTTGTGTTGCTTTTGGAGTAGAACCTGCTGTACAGTAGGATTTGCTCTCAGGCATGAAAGCACCTCACCACATCCTTATTGTGTTATTACCATTGCTTTCCAGAATAATGTAAAATAAAAATTGGGGGGTAATATTTGAATTTGCATCATTTGCAACCAATAAACTAACAAATCTGAGTCACTTAGGAACCTAAGTGGGCTATAACTGTTGGTGTAATCTTATGCTTTTTTATTTCTTTTCTTTAACACTCTCACACAATAGCAATGCTTTTCAGTTTGAAAGCTCCAAGGCACAATATTTGAAGGACTGTCCTGTTCAAAGCATTTTAGCTAGGTATTTGTTTTGTTTAAGGCAATGTTTAAATAAACCTTTCTTCTATCTAAGGAGCCATCAGAGGTTAGCCTTCTATATGACAATCTGTTCATTCCAATTCTTATTTAAATTTTGTTCTTAAAACGAAAAACATTAAAGAAAAAAAAGAACAGGACTGCTAGAGCTGAGGTGCAAAACTCCAGATAACCACTAGAGGGCAAGAAAGAAATGGAGAACAGTAGCTGCCATCCCAATTAGCACAAACATGACATCCTTAGAAGCCTGAAACAATCCCTCTGGTGAATACATGAACAGCCAAGCAACAGCCTTGCATAACAACTAACTTGTTTAGTGATCATTTGAGGTTACAACAGCACTGAAAAAGTAATATTACCATTGCTCTTTACACTTATGACCACTGCAGCAGCCCTGCAGTCACATGATCCCCATTTGGGCACTTGACAGCCAGGTTCCAAACTAGCAAAGTCAATGGAGAAGCCAGCAGTAAATTGCAAATCAGTCCTACGATGTGTTGCTTAATGACCCGCAATAACTCATTTATCAAATGTATGGGAAGTGGTTGTAAGTCCAGCATGGTCACGTGATGTTTCATTTACCAACCATATAGATTAGTGGTGGAGATAAACTATCCAGAGCTTTCGTCATGAGGGAAAGCAGTAAGGTATGAAATATGTCCATCTCTGACCTTTTCAGGTGGTTGGGAGGAAGATTTGGCAGCAATGACGCTAACTCCGTATCCTTTTACCACTGAATAGCATTTCAAGTGCAAAGGACTTTTTGGCAGATTAAAGTCACTTTAAGAAGTTTGAGCTTTCAAGGTTTCAGAATCTCTGTTAGGATGAGTTTGTGCTGGAAAATAGAAAATCAGACCACGTCATGTCTAAAAGCTGATAAAGCTGATAGAAACATCAACACATGAAGGCTAACCAAGGATATTTCACACCAGTAACTACTGTATTAAGCAAGTGTCACTCCTGTCAGTGCAGCAGTCTCAGTTAAGCGCTTGCAGGACGGAAGTGGGTACACACTATTTCAAGATGTCCTTTAAGGGACGTTTCTCTAGCATTTTCATGAAAAAACATTTCGTTGCGTAGAGGTTAGCGATTGTTGGATACGTACAGTATTAGTCATCTTGCAATTGAATTATAAACAATGTTGAGCAGCTGCCTTGGAGAGATATCCAAAATGGGGGCAAGCCAAGCTTTTATTACGACGTTATGGAAAGCTTTATGACGTCCCTTTAATAGTGATTTGCTTAAAAAAAATCTATGAATAACTTGTCTCTATTATTTTAAACCTGGATAGAGCAGACTGGTGACAATTTTGCTGGTACAGTATAACTTAATTGTTCTTTTGCTTCTTCAAGTCATGCAGTCCATCAAAGATATATGGACCTATTCCTGTGGTTTTCTTGACAGCAAAGTAACTACCAAGCTCCTTTCCTCCATCTTCATCATCCTCACCATCTTCTACATCATCATCTTCCATGTCGCACCATCACAACAATTAGAGTATCATGGTTCACAGTTGTTAATTGTTGCCATAAAATAATTCTTAACCCAATGACGTTTATTCCTGGTAGTCCTCGACTTAACGGCCACTGTGGGGACCAGAATTTCTAAATAAGTGGGCTGCTAAGTGAGTTTCATCCAGTTTTATAACCTGTTTTTTTTCCCCATGGTTGTTAAGCAAATCGCTGCAGTACTCAGTGATTGTTAAGTAAATCCAGCTTCCCCCATTAACTTTGCTTGCCAGAAGCCAATTGGAAAGGTTGCCAATGGTGATCATGTGACCCTGGAATGCAGCAACCATCGTAAATAAATGTCACTTGCCAAGTGCCCAAATTCTGATCACATGACCGAAGGGATGGTGAAACAGTAATAACCGGGAGGGCTGGTTGTAAGTCATTTTTATCAATGCCATTGTAACTAGAAAGAGTCAATAAAAGAATGAGTGGATACCTGTACTATTAAACACAGTGGAGGAAGGGTATTAACATAAATTGGCTTTATAGCCTGTTTTCCATGTTGCTGTATCTACAGATTATGGCTGTGCATAGAGTTGATGTAAAATGAGAGTGGACAATGGATATAGCTTCCCATCATACTTAAAATGTAATAGTAGGAATTCTCCAGCAATTATTGTTTTCTATCTTTAGAATGGCATATGTAACCCGTCTTCCATTTCCTAAATTCAGAGACGTATGAGTGTCAAAATGAGTGTCATCCCCTTCTTTTACAATATTTTATAAAGTAAGATTTTTATGTATAATTTTTATTAAAGACTTTTTTTACAAAGGAAGATAATTACAAATTATTTAAAAGATTCTACTAGCAACTGGATTTTCTAATTATAACATTTGTCTAGAACGGACTACTCCGTTTTCTGAATCTCTTAAGTAATGCTTCGACAATAGAAACTAAAATTCTCAGAAGTATATGTGCATATCTGCATTAGCTGCATTAGCTGCTCACCAAAAGATCCCAAATATACCTAATACCTGTGAGGTGATAGATCATTTGATGGCTTTGGAGCTGATTGAAGAATATTTTATTTATTTATTTATTTATTTATTTATTTATTTATTTATTTATTTATTTATTTATTTATTTATTTATTTTTTATTTTATTTTATTTTATTTTATTTTATTTTATTTTATTTTATTTTATTTTATTTTATTTTATTTTATTTTATTTTATTTTATTTTATTTTATTTTAATTCCATTTATATCCCGCCCTTCTCCGAAGACTCAGGGCGGCTTACAAACTTAGCAGTAGCCTTCATTCTATGTATATGCCTGCTTATTAGGGCTTTTTCACACACACCCCAAGCGGCATTATTACAAAGTCACCTTAATTGCCCCCAACAATCTGGGTCCTCATTTTACCTACCTCGGAAGGATGGAAGGCTGAGTTAGGAAGTTGTGAGGAAAAAAATAAGGCATTGTTCTTGGTAGGGAGAGAAATAAGCAGCTATATATTTATAAATTCATGATATGGCATATTTCCAGCCAAAGCTCACTAGGGAATACTTGCAGAAATGAACATTTAAAAAAGCATACCGGTAGCTGCATTGTTTGATTAGCAGCCATATAAATATTTGTTTGAATCGGCTATTCTGATTATCCATGTAAAACAAATGATTATTTGATTTACTAAACCTTCCTGATATATTTTGTCACATGAACAAAGCAGTAGCTGTAAAGCAGTAGCCAACAGAGCAAGACTGGAATATAGGTATGTTCTATTTATAGTTGTGTTCTTTTTTGTATGCATAGTCTTTTTATTTGTAAGCTGTCCAGACTTATTAAGAAGTCGAGCAGCCTTGAAGTTGGTAAATTAAAAAAATGAATTGTCATGTGCAAAGAATCAGGACCATATATTAAGTTACATCACAGACAATTTACTCAAGCCTATACACAAGAATCTAGTCAACTAAAGTTCAATACTAAATAGGCGCCAGATAAAGTTCAATGGAATTCAAGGGGGGGGGGGAGGTTGGACTTGGATTATTTGTGACAATATATGGGTTGTTGAGGACTCCACTCCCCTCAACTCTGCCTGCTCTTCTCTTATATAAATAATTTTACTTTTTTTAAAAAAAAGTCTATTTTTTTGGTCTAGCCCTTAGCTAGATTCTCTGGTAATTGCCTGTCCAAATATTAAACAGACCCAAACCTGCTTAGCACTTGAGCCCAGACAACATCAGATAAGTTCTATAAATTAAATTATAAAATTAATTACTTTGTAATATGTTTAATTACTATTAAACAAATGGCTCCAGATCTCCATGGGTGGATGGATGGAGGAATAGAAAGAGATAGATAGATAGATAGATAGATAGAAAGATAGATAGATAGATAGATAGATAGATAGATAGATAGATAGATAGATAGATAGCATTAGCATTTAGACTTATATACCGCTTTACAATGCTTTACAGCCCTCTGTAAGTGGTTTACAGAGTCAGTATATTGTTCCCAATAATCTGGATCCTCATTTTACTGACATCGGAAGGATGGAAGGCTGAGTCAACCTTGAGCCAGTGAGAACTGAACAGCCAATCTTCTGGCAGCTGGTAGTCAGCAAAAGTAGCATGCAGGACTGCATTCTAATCACTGCACCACCAGTGGCGTAGCGTGGGTTGTCAGCACCCGGGGCAAGGCAACCGGAAGCGGAAATAGAGGGGCGGGCGGGCGGTGACGTCACGGCTGAAAAGACGCGCCCCGCAGCGGCGTAGACTTTCCAAGAAGAGTCGCGCGCATGCGGGATGCTTCCGGGTCCCTCTCGAGGGCGGCTGGGTGGGGCTCCGACCTGCAAGAGCCGCTGCATTCAAGCTCGCACGTGAGCCCCGCTAAATAAAGCCACGCATGCGCACGAAGCTAGGCCGGCCGGCCAGCGGGTCCGTCTTCGCTCGGCCAAACCTGCCAGGGCGCCTGCGGGGCGCTTGCGGTTGGCGTGAGCCTGGGCGGAGAGTTGGCCGCTTCTATTTATTTTATTCAGTTTATGTGGCCGCCCATCTCACCTGCCGGACTCATTTCGCTTTGCAAGAAAGAGCAGCTCGAGAGCGGAGCCAAGCCAACTCTGTGCAGCCCTTGGGGCTCCCTGAGCAGCTCAGTGCGAGCGCGCCCCCCCCAGATGTTGCGCCCGGTGCGGCCGGCCCCCCCTGCACCCCCCACGCTACGCCACTGTGCACCACTTCGGCTTATACACACACACACACACACACACAAATATATATACTGCTCAAACAAATAAAGGGAACACTTAAACAACACAATGTACTGTATTTAATAGTAGGATGTCTTATCTTGTGTTCCCTTTATTTTTTTGAGCAGTGTGTGTGTGTGTGTGTGTGTGTGTGTGTGTATAAGAGAGAGAGAGAGAGAGAGAGAGAGAGAGAGAGAGATGTTTTACATTGTGTTAACTTCACAAAGTCACGATAGACATTATTGGCCTTATAAATTTAATAATTTTAAATGGGCTGAGATGTTTGTATCAGAATTTCCAAGATCGTATAACAATGAAATAAGATTAGATAATTTTACTGTTTTAAAATTATTTTGATATTTTCATTTTAGATCTTCTTTAAAAACTTTTAATTACAGAAACCACAATGCATAGTTCAGATAGAACTCTGTGTTATTTTTAGGAAGTTCTGTGTCCTCGATATGGCCATTTATTGTGCTTCCTTCAAAGTTTCTAATAGGTTTCTGGAAAAGATGATGTGAGAATGACAGCAGAAGTGACAGTTCTATTAGATGTAGAAACAGGACAGGTCAATAAAAGGATCTCACATCTATGGATAATGAGTTCAGCTTCGGAATAATGTCCTGGTTCTTGTAGGAACAGCTCTGACATGACAGAATACTTTCAGCTATGGATAAAGGAACCTATTCTGGGGAATATTCATTAAAACTACGAATTTCAGGCTGCCATTCTACTAATCTTGAGTAAGAATGTGATGCGACGTGATGTTTGGCTACTAGCTTAGATATTTAAAATGTTCTGTGCCACCAGTGCTTGAGTTTGCCAACCAATCTTATCATCTGTATGGTTTTCATATTTTTTGGGGAGTGGACAAATTTATTTATTAAATTTATATGCATACCATTGAACTAAGTGCTAAATAAAAGACAACATAGCCACTCACACAAAACACACAGGCTGATCTACAAAAAATATTATGTGTAGATCAAAATGGGTAACTTTACAATTCTGATTTAAGTATCTGTGACTCACTTGCACCATGTCTAAACTTGAAATGTTCCAGAAAGCATATAAGCTTTTGAGATATCTTGAAGGAAGGTCTCACATATGTGGAGAGGCAGTAGCTGTTCCTGCTGATAAGAGAACAACCCATCAAAGAATCAGCTACCAATGAGGAAAGAAAGGATAGATGAATGATACCTGCTTGTAACATTGCCATTGAAAACCAGGATTTTTTCTTTTTTTCCAGAAGGTTTGCATGAAGGCTGGTAGTACAGGTAGTCCTTGCCTACTGACTCCCTTGTTCAATGACCATTTCAAAGTTATTACATGTGGGGAAAATAACTTTTAAAACCAATGCTCGCCTTTACAACCCTGGCACCATCCCTGTCACGTGATCAACATTGTTCTGGGCCTGACTTGGTTTTTTCCCCTCCCTTGTACAGCAGAGAGATAGAGTAGAAGAATTACCAGAGTAAGCAAGCACACAATTGGGATTATACTTCGAAGGAAATATGCTGGTATTATGCAGACACATACGCACTACAAAATCAGCCTAGTGTATTCTTCATTTTGTGCCTGCTTACTCTCTTTTAATCCCTTCCTCTCCAATTTCTGGTCTGCAATAGTAGAAGGGAAAACAATCCCAAGCAATTTTTGTAAGCAATTTTTCCTGTGCCTGACCTATTCTTCCCCTATTCTACAACAAAGACATTGAAGAGCAAGGGATTACAAAAGAGTAAATAACGCACCAGGCTGTTTGTGCTTGCACCAGAACACTGCTTTCATTTCATATTTGTGCCTGCTTACTCTCTTGTAATCCCTTCCTCTCCAAAGAATGTAAATGCAAACATTAATTCCATTCTTGCTAATTGTCCCAGCACCTGAGTGAGCATTCCAAAGAGGCATGAAGGAGAAAACAATTGGCCACTTATTCTGGAGAAGAACAGCAAAGCCATCTGTTGAAACAATCTAGGAGGACAATGGTCAGAGGCTATTCAATGTCAGAGCTACCAGAGTAAGGGAAGAAATCATACGATCTGGGGAGCCCATTGGAGCAGGAGTTCCCACCAATGGAAAGTACAACAGTTCCAAAGGGTTTTAGCTTCACAGAAGGAAAATTGAGAAAGAGAAAATATAGACCTGTCTTAGATTTTTTTTGTCTTTTGGTGTGGCACATTTTTGCACTTAAAGACTAGCAAACAATGAAATGTGGTGTGTGTTTAATCCATGAGCATGGCATGAAATCTTTTAGAGAATTTCAGCTTGTCTGCTTCACCTAATGAATTTCAATTCCTCTGTCACTCTTGAGATGAGAAGGAAGAATCAATATATCAGAGGAGCTGAACTCTCTACCAGGCTGAAAACATGATTTTTTCTGATAGCAGATTTATGCCCGTAGGTAACCTACTTTTTATCAAATTACAAATATTACTGGAATCCATCAAGTGAGAAATGCAACAAAATATCTGTTTTGGAGTTTTGTCATAAACAGCATAAATTGCAACTTATATAAGAAATTGTAATTGAGAGAAAAGTATTAGGCACAATAGAAGTAAGAGCTGAGTCATGGGTTTCCAGGTTATGGAAATCCATGAAAACAAAAAAGATATATTGAATTCTTAGCATTCAAAACAACACTTATAATATTAAACCACTAGAGGCAAGCCCATAAATACTAGCACTTGAAGGTCAGAACAAATTATATAACAACTCTGTAGCACTGGTCACTAAAATTTACTGAATTATAACTGCTAAGTTACCTTTTTATGCAGATTCAGTATATATGTCAAATGCAGGAATGCCAGCTATCATTCTTGAAACTGTCATAATATTAATTAAGAAAAAAGATACAATAGTTAAATGAGACTTTCTGGGCTTCAGAAGCCTTTATTAAAATATATACATAAACAAAAAAGGCACTGACAAATCAGATTTAGAGAAATAAAGAATTCACCATTTTTGCAGGTGTACAAACTTTTTATTTATTTAGAAGGGCTTAATTAAAAGACAATATAGAAGCAGATAGTTGAGATTTCCCCATTGAATGTTTAAGAATCTAATAAATACCACCACCTAGACCTGCATTAATTGATTTCAATAGTTATAAGCCTTCTTTTCATTAGAACGATTATATACGTTTTTGTGTACTGATTTTTCTATGCTCTTTAACACCTAATAAAAAATTAAACTCAGTAATGTATCATAGCAGCTTTTAACCTGACTTCGGCTGAGAATCCTCTGAAGTCTAATCCAACTTTAATATTGGAAATTAATTACTTGTAAATTAACCTTACTCTCAGAATCAATTGTTTGAAACTTCAGTTTGGCTTACTGTTTCCTGAGAAAAATAGTGTCTCAAAAATTTCTGAAAAACATTCTTATTTCAAATTTAGAATACAGAAAGCTGCTTGTTTTTGCAACTACTCTGGCTATCTGTTTGAATAGCACATTTTGGATATTGCCTTTATAAATAATGTTCTATAAATCTACACTTTTATCAGCGTTGAACTGTAGTTGTTATACAGGTAGTCCTCAACTTACAGCAATTCATTTAGTGACCGCTCAAAGTTACAATGGCAGTGAAAAAATGACTTATGACCATTTTCCATACCATTGCAGCATTCCCATGATCATGTGATCAAAATTTCAAAGCTTGGCAACTGGCATATAATAGTTGCAGTGTCCTGGGATCATTTAATCACCTTTTGCGACCTTCTGATAAACAGAATCAAAATCAATGGGAAAGCCAGATTCACTTAACAAATGTGTTACCAGCTACCATCGGTAGCAAGAAAGGTCATAAAATGGGGCAAAATTCATTTAACAAATGTCTCACTTAGCAACAGAAATTTTGGGCTCAATTGTGGTCGTACAGTGAGGACTACCTGTATTCACAATCAGAAATAAGTATATGGAAGAGTGATTCCAATAACTGAAGTTGACTTATAATTTAGCATCTGGTGAACCATATTTATCAGGTATTCCATGAACTAGAAATGGATTTAAGTTTCACTGGTTTGGATTGTTAGACCCAAACGCAAAGACGACACAGTGAAATTTAATTGAATCCAATCCTTATTTGCTTACACCTAATGGACAGACACTGAAGCAGTAGGCGTGAGCTTAAATGGACTCCAGAAGATGGTGGAAGACAGGAAGGCCTGGAGGAACATTGTCCATAGGGTCGCGATGAGTCGGACACGACTTCACAGCTAACAACAACAACAACAATGGACAGAATCTTGCCAAACTAAAGCTATTACCTTCTAAGTTACTACATATAGCCTGAGACAGGCATGTCAAACTGACGTCACATGATGTTGCATGATGTATCACGACCTTTTCCCCATTGCCGGCAATGGGGTGGGCATGGTTGTGGTGTGACGCATCTGGCCCGCCTGGCCTGAGAGATTCTAAGGTGTGGCCACCCCCACCTCTTCCCTCCCTGCCCTACCCATTTTGGAACTATGCAGTCTCTTAATCGGGATCTCTCTTTAGGAAAGCTCTGTGTTGCCAAAAATTCTATCCATTGATTTTTCAAGGGATCCAGCAATGCTATCTATCAATTCTCTTGCAGGACCTGACTCAACCACAGTTTTTACCTTCTTCATGCTTAGAGAGGTGTATCAACTTGAAAATTCTGTTTTAAGCAACTATAATAGAACATATCATTTGCCAAAGAAGTAGATTGGTTGGAACATTAAATATTTCCTTGAAGCAACACACAGCACACACTAGAAAATGGCAGTAAGAAAGATAATTTTGAATTCTTCTATGTGCTAATCAGTGTGTATGTGTGTATGCATCTACGAATTATGAGTGTGTGTTTGTGTATCTCAAAATGCTCCACAGCTACAATTCGCAGTCCCATTTTATGAATTGTCCAAAATTTTCTAGCAGATTTAAACTTGTTAAAGGAATACTGAAATATAAATAATAACTATATTTGGGAATTGCGGGTTAATCATTGCAAAAAAACCCTACTCTAGCAGTGTTTTTTTTAAAATTTTAAGTATCTAGGTATTGTTGGATTTAAATTTTAATAGCAGTTTCGATTACAACAATTGTGCTAATAAAACCATACCTTTTTTAATATCAAAACATTAAATTAAAAATTACAGACAGGTTGCAGATTAACATAATTACAGTTTAAAAGGAGATGATGAAACTAATAACTGTAACAGTAAAAAAAAAACAGCCATCCAGTCATTACAAATGAACCATGGATGCTTCAGTAATTCTCTCAAATGCCAAGTTGTTATCCCATAATCAGGCAGTAACAAGATGAAATCAGCAATCTTTTGGAAGCAGATTTTATACAACCGGGGCATCACAATAACAATGACCTTGTTTGGCAAACTACAGATCCTGAGCCTCTAAACTAATCAAGAAAGTTCATGCTGTTCATCATGTTTGAACTTTATGCACAAAGAATGACACAATCTCTTCTACCATGTGTTGCCAGATGGAGATATTCTGTCTGGCCATCTTAAGAGCAGTAAGAGAAAGCAGCTTTTCTGTCATCTGTCCTCTCCTTTTCTCTGCTGATTTCCATATATGTTATGAATAATAGGCCAGTGTTCTTTTGCACATTGTGCATAGGTTTTTAGAAGCAAGACAGCTAACTCCGGGGGGGGGGGGAACCATCTCTGGCCTGAATTAATTCTTTTGGTGGTTCTACATTCTCTGAGAAATTAGGGAGCTATTCTCAACTATTTTCATTTATGTCATTTTACATTATTCTTTCAAATTCTTCTCCATGGACATTTTTTCCAAAAGAAAAACTGTCAAAGTGAGTTGTGAAATGATTACAGAGAGAATCCAGCATTGCCTTCAGTGATTTTAGGGTCTACATTCAGGATTCCCTCTGCATAAGATAATGACTTTGCAGCTGAAGGAGGCCCATTGGTACTTACGTAAGATTACTGCAAGCTGCATTTCTTAATTTTAAAAAGGCACCCCTATGTGCAGATGCTTGAATAATTCAGTGTTTGGTATGCTCCTGTAATCTCTTCTAAAAATGCAAATTTCAGAAGGAGCACAGTGGTCCAAGAGGGAAATGGCTAAACTAAGCAATAGTTAAACCAACCACTTATGTTGCCACCATTATTAAAAATTATAACAAACCTGTTCTATTAAGAAAGATTTTTAATTTTCTTAGTAATAAACATTTAAATACATTTTTAAAAGAGACTTAAGACATGCCCATTCTTCCCCCATTTTAAATAAACAGTTCCCTGTGATCCTTAAGATATATGTTATTGATTTTTCAAAGGTCAATATACATGTTAGGGTTGGTGGATAGTCAAAATAGTTTCCTAATTTTTCAAAGAACAAAATAATTAATTCAATGCAAAGAAGACCCCCTTAGATTTAGCTTTTTTGTGTTTAAAAACTTACGTGCAAGGGAACACTAACCTATTGTTTATAATTACTACCTATGCCTGTGATAAAATTTCATCTCCTTCTACAGACAGTTGGAAAGTGGTACATGCTACCTCCTCAAGCCTTTAAAATCTGAGAAATTGTAATTGCAAAGTCAAATAAAGAAAGTTTATTATCAAAAACTCTAAGACACTGCCAGTACCAATTTATGTAATGCAAGTATTTACCATCTTTCTATGAAGAAATCCACTCCAAGAATATTTTCAGAAATAAACCAGCAATATTAAAATATTCAGGCATAGTATATTACAGCAGCAAGATCATTATTCTTGAGCAAGTTAAAAAAAACAACCCAAGAGCAAAAAAACAGGTGTTGAAATTTTGCTTGAAAGCCATTAGGCAGAGATATATTTCATGCGGCATGAAGTTCCCAAATGACAAGGTCCAGTCTCTTTCCTAGCAATCTAACGCATCTTACTGGTTAGCAGTCAGAACAGATCCTGTTGGTACTTGTCTGAATAAGTCCCTAATTAAAATTTAAATCAGACTAAAAGTTAAATTAACTTTTAACAAACAAAATGTTTCTAATGGGGTCACTGGCTTGCAGGAATTGGGGCTACACTTCCCTTTTAGTTTCAGCACCTGAAACTTGAAGAGATGTAGCTAATAGGGCATGATGTCACTCAAGTACTGTAGGCTCAGCAGAAATTCACATGCAAACCTGCTGCATCTGTGATCAAAGGTAAGACTTTGGGATGTCACTAATATCCATAACTACACCAAAACCCACCAGCTGCAATTTATTTTATTTTTTATTTATTTATTTTTATTACATTTATATCCCGCCCTTCTCCGAAGACTCAGGGCGGCTTACAAGCTTAGCAGTAGCCTTCATTCTATGTATATGCCTGCTTATTAGGGCTTTCGCACCCCCCCCCCAGCGGCATTATTACAAGTCAGCTTATTGCCCCCAACAATCTGGGTCCTCATTTTACCTACCTCGGAAGGATGGAAGGCTGAGTCAACCTTGAGCCTGGTGGGACTCGAACCTGCACTAATTGCAGGCAGCTGGTGTTACTTAAGGAGGCATTAGCCCACTGCTCCACCAAGGCTCTTTATTTAAAGAACTCTTCCAGATATTTTGTTTTTCTGGCTTGTTTTCAGTTTCAGTGCCTCAGGTTCGATGAGAGACAACTTTGGAAGTTTCCAGGTGTTTCAGGAAAAAGTTTATTTGGACTGCGTGATCCTATTTCCCCTTAGACAAATATTGTGAAGGCTAAGCATACACAGTTTCTCTCTATCTTAGTGTCCGGTTGTCTATTCATCCTATCTGTTCCACTTTTATAATGTCAAGAATTGGATAAAATTCTGAGGTGATATATCGGATCAATGCAAAGTATACTGTATTACTTTTTGTGATTTGGAAGCTATACTTATGCTGAAGCAGCCTAAATGTTTGTGTTCTTAACAACTATGGTTAAATTACTGACTTACTGGTTGTGATGAACTACAAAGATCATTTTCTTATCTTTTGTTACCAAGCCAATTATATCCCCATTGTATACTTATGTGTTTGAGTACTTTTCACTAATGAAGTTCACACTGTGTTATTTTCAGAATTCCCCGGAGAATTCTGGAAGTTGAAGTCCACAAATCTTAAAGTTGCCAAGTTCGGAGACCCCTGCTATATGATATAATCTATGGTATCGATTGGAAAAATCTATCAGATTTTCAAGATTCTGTTATTATACCAATACAGCAGTGGTGGGATTCAAATATGTGAACAACTGGTTCTCTGTGTGGATGCCACTTCCAGAGGTCCATTTTGGGCCTGGGCAACAAAAAATTAGCCGAAAATCTGCCGAAGTGGTGCGAACCGGCTGAATCCCACCACTGCAATACAGTAAGTTATAATAGTCCTTAAAAGTATCTATTTTCTGATCTTGCCATTCTTTTAAGTTTGATAAGGAGCTGTGGTTAGAATGCAGTATTGCAGGCTAACTCACTGCCCACAGCCTGGAGTACAATCCTGACTGGCTCAAGGTTGACTTAGCCTTCCATCCTTCTGAGGTCGGTAAAATGAGGATCCAGATTGTTGGGGGCAAAAGGCTGACTCTGTACATTGCTTAGAGAGTGCTGTAACACACTATGAGGTGGTATGTAAGTCTAAGTGCTATTGTTATTCTTTAATATCTGAATTGCAGAACAGGCACAATATAAACCTACGAAACACATATATTCATAGGTGCGTTTGAGCAACTTAAAAATCAAGCAACACTGATTTCTGAAGAAAAAAATGTGAAGTTATTTATAGTTCAAGGAGAAATTTTTGATACAAGGAGATGTTGGACTAAAAAAAGCACTGAAATTTGTACTACAGTACCCTTGGATTGGATATAATTTAACAAGGAATAAGTGTTCCCAGATGCAGCTCCAGGATGTTTTTGGCAGGTAACAGCTCCTCAAGTATAATGGGCATACTTGAATGTGGAAATTTGTCTGGCCAGCTACGCAACATGTAAAACCTTGCCTAAATTTAATGATGCCAAATCAGTTTTTTCTTGAGAGGGATCATTCTTCATTGCAGCCCTCCTATCTGCCAGTTTCTTGCCAAGCAGATTCAGCTTGTTCACTGGGACACAGAGTTTCTAATAAACAGGATAATCAAGTATGCTAATTCTGCAGAATCTTTTTCCTTAAATAAATCACAAAGAAGAAAAATGAGTAAACTAGTCAAGACAGATGGCTCTCATTTTTATAATAAAGCACCCCAATCCTTCACTCTATGTTTGCATTTCTTGATTACTACAGTAAGAAAAAAAACCTCAAGCTGTTAATGATTGCTGAGGAGTATATGTTTGTTTCTTTACTGGATAATATCAACACAGCAGAATTTCTGTGTGTGTCAGATCTTGTTAGGTCAAAAGGTTCTCTTTTCTGGTGAATTTTATACAAGCAATAAAAATGTTGAAAAGGGTAACTAATTAAATACTGAGTTACTGCAGCAATCCGGGATGGTCAGCAGCCCATCTGGACAAGCCTAAAAAAAGGATTTTGACTTTTAGAAATTAGTGTATCTACCAGGAGCTTTTTGTTTAGCTATCATCTGTGAAGTAAGTCTTGATTATCATCAGATTACGGCCAATATACTTCTTCACATCCATTCAAAATATTTAGCAGAACTAAATGCATGGGATGGTTTAAAAGCAAGGATTTTACTATACAGTACCTGCAGATAAGAGTAAAAACTGATTATATCTCTCTGATATAAGCCAAGTAAAGTCTAAAATAATATGAATGAACTGTGGCCGAACAGGGATTAGTGGCTGTTGACAATGAAACACAAGCATTTACAAATTTCATTCCACCTCTTGGAGTTAGACTACACTTGGACTTTATCTCCCAATCTTTGGTCCTGGGGCCACAGGGCCGCAATGAGAACAGACATAATGCAAAACAGAATAATTAAATAGCAGAAAGAAACATAATTTAAACCACTTACCAAAATAGAGTGAAATATATCAAAAGAATAAAAGTCCTTCAGTTTGATGTCAAAACGGGTGTATGTGTAACATATGGAACAAACTCCACTGTGAGAATAAGATTCTAAAATAACCCGTAACTGCTGCGGAGAAAGCTTGACCTGGGTGGTGCATCTACCAACACATCAAACTTCTTATTGACAGAATGAGCGAGAGGGACTCAATCAAACTTCTGACAAAAACCGAAAGATAGAGGTTGTCTCATGTGTGGGAGGACTTTCAAATTTTCCTGACCGTTCCTGATTACACCTCAAGACTGAAGCCAGGTTAACCTCACAGATTTTACATTGCATCTGAATTTCTGAAGTTTGAGGGGATTTGTTTTTTGAATATTGTATTAAAATCCAATAAAATAACTTCTATGTGACAGTACTAAACCTATACTCCTTCCACTCAATAGATTTCATTCAAGCAACAAAACAAATAATAGGCATGTTTCAATGTAATTCCATGTGTTCCTAACACTATTGCCTTATGCATTTGTATTCTGCAATTGTTCTCTTGCAGAAATGTCACTTTCTTTGGAATAGATATAGATGGCCTAAAGCAGGGCTGCCAAACTCGCAACGTCTCGTGACACAACGTGTCACAACTTTTTTGCCATTGCCGGCAATAGGATGGGTGCAGTTTCGCTATGATGCATCCGGCCCGTGGGCCAGGAGTTTGACACCCCTGGCCTAAAGCCTTTTAATGCAATGAAACCAACACAAATGCATTCATGCACAAAGAAAAGCCTGTGATACTTCTGGTTCTATCTCAACAGCTTAACCATGAGCTTTTTGCAAGCCTGATGAAAGTGATGTTTCATAAATGATGGGACTTTACAGCAAGGGTCCCCCACCCCTAAGCTGTGGACCAGTATCCGATGGGTGAGTGAGTGAAGCTCATCTGCACATGTGCAGGATCTAGGTTATGTTCACAAAACCAACTCCTCTCCCCCCCCCCCGCAGTCTGTGGAAGACAATTTTTTCTTCTGAAACCAGTTCCTGGAGCCAGAGAAGTTGGGGGTCACTGCTTTACAGTACTCTCCCTCTCTGTGTGTATTTGATAAACATACAAAAATATGTATGCTTATCAAGAAAAAGTGCATTTAGCAAGGATGCAAACCTCACACTCACTCATACTGATGGTGTTACGTAGTTGGGTAATGGAATATCTGGTAGTAAACAACCAAGCTCAGCGAGCACTGAGGACACATGGTTCAATTCTGAGCTATAAATATTATCTTCTATTGCAAAATCAATTGCCAATGTTAGCTTTACAAAAAATACATTAGTTTGCAGTGATTCATGGATGATCTTAAAACATTTCTTCTGAAAATCAGTTGATTTGTTCCCTTCACGAGAAGCAGTCAATTTGACACTTTTCCTCTTGCTCTGTGGCTGATAACGAATTAATTGGGTTTCCTAGTGTTTGTTTGGCGAATAAATGGAGAATTGCCAAGATGCCTGGATTGCTACAAATCCATTTGTAAACGGGAAAGGAAATCTTACTTCATAAATTGAGAGCAGATTGGGTAACAGTCAAACTTTAAGCTGTAGCCTGAAACCAAGGTTTTAACAGAAAGTAAGAACGAACTATAATAACAGCTCAAGTTTCTCCTTTAAAATGCTATTTATTTTTTTAAAGCTCTCTTAATAAAGTGCCTGAGGTATATTTCCTCAGCTATTTGCAAAATACCACTTTGCAGCTAAGCACACTGTAAATTATCCTACATCTACTTTCTTTTCAACACTCCAATAAAGGGCTTTGCCTGCTCTCCTCTTATTAGGATCACATAAATCAAAGTCTATTAAAGGCCAAGCTTGGTAACCTGAAAAACACAACTCAATGCAATGAGAAATGTTGTTATGGTTGCTGTTGTGCTGGCTGAAGTAAAGGAAAACTTAAAAAAAAATTCAAGGGCCAGAACACTACTATGTATATTAGAAATGTGCATAATCTAATATGCACAACAGTGCATGTTAGAATTAGAAATCCTTTGTGTCTCTAATCATACTTGGCCAAATAAAGCTATCCTATCCTATCCTATCCTATCCTATCCTATCCTATCCTATCCTATCCTATCCTATCCTATCCTATCCTATTCCACTCCATTCCATTTATCTTAATTTAATTATATATCAGTGCTGTCTTTAATGGTTTATATATAGTTAAAAAGAAAGCTAATTAAGTAAATTTATTAAGGACTGTGGTACACGTTTATATTTCTCAAAATCACTGCATGTTTACATGGATCAATTCTACATCACTTTTATGACAATTCAGTAAGGCATTTCATTGTTTCATTTGAAAATGCATAGGCCTAAGAATTCAAGCCCCACAATACATAATAGGATGGTGCTCATGAGATCTGCATGGCTTAAAAAGCACATAAAATATAGGCTCTGCAATATATTTTAAGTGATTTAAAAGCACAGTGTATCATACAACCCTTTTGTATACAGTACAGGGATTCATATTGCCCATTGTCCAAAAAAAGAGAAAAAAAGGCTTAATGTTTGGTAGGAGGTATGAAAAAAACAAAGGCAACTGCTTCTATTTTTTAAATAGAACTCCTAGATTTTTCTTGACCCAATTCATGTAGTTTTCATTGTATCAATGTAGAAAATGGTTCGGTATTGCCTTTTTTCTAGCTTGTTTTGTTTGTTTGCTTTTAGTGATCAATTGAGCCAGAGTTCTGAGATTTTTATGATAATCTTCCATCCAAGTAACAACAACGTCAACAACAATAACAACTAGGTGCTGCCATACAATGCACTTTGTACACTCTTAAAAGCACATTAACCTGATGTTCAGAAATCCATCACACAGTTTGCATGGTTCAGAGACATCCCACTCCCTCCTATAACATGTCTACTTTTAAGGATGAAATTATTCTCTGCAAAATCTTTTTCATCTCCCTCATTCTTGGACAAACTTCATTCTTTCAAATTGGGCCCATCGGAGTAGATCCACCACATCATATCCAAGGTCCATTTATTTCCTATCATTCATACGCAGCTCTTTACAACTGTATCACTCAGGGTCCACTGAGAAATCAGTCGGTTTGGAATGTACGCGTACGGAAAGCCACTTTACTCCAATGGCTCTTCAACTCTGTCACCCCCTAAAATGATAGATGAATCTGTGTGTTGAGTGTTCCCATCAAATCAAAACATTGATTTCATCAGTGTTAAGAATGCACAAAGAATACATCTGTCACTTTTAATAATTCAATTTTACTTCATATATCACAGGAATCTTTAAAGATTATAGTACAGCAACTGTTCCCTGCTCAAACAAATGAGCAGCAAAGCCCAAAGTGGATTTTGACAATGCTCTCATGTTTTCCACACAAGTCCCATTACATATTTTTTTTACAAAATTGTGACACGGTAGGTTGCTTGAGACTCTCCAATGGAGGGAGGTGGTGGTACTGAGAGAACCCCAACCCACACTCTGAGAACTCCTATTTTAACCCATTTGATTTGCAGGACCCCTTGAAATAATTACAGCTAAAAAATAGCTTACCACAAAGGGTTGCAGTTTGCTTTTCCATTTGGACACTGAAATAACCAATGCCTAGTCCTGGCAGCTAGTTTTTAATTCCTCAAAAAAGGCAAAGGAGCTACTATCAAGCCTTCTTTGTAAAGCTGATGTTGTTTCAGAAGATAATTGATTTCTCCTTGGGGAATTAGTAGGATGTTAGTTACAATGATCTCAGACTTCTGACATTTCAAATTAATTCACTTCTGAACTATGCTTGAACAACTTGCCTCTGTCAAATTTTCTGAACATCAGAAGACTCCAAAGTCAACAAAAGGCTGATTATATCCAGTTTTTTATTCAGGATCGTTGGTACCATTTTGAGAAAGATAATCTTCACTTGAGGTCTTATATTCCACAATTCTTGACAGGTCCTGCTACATTTTCAGAAATGCAACCTGCAGGAAAACAAAATGTAGCCCTCAAATTAGCATCTACACAGTTAAGCTTTAACACATACACACTTATACAGACACCCATCCACAAATGAACAAAACCATTCTCAGTAAGTTATAGTCAGATAAACAGTGCAGACAAGTGTTCCAATCGCTTAGAAAGAGGAAAGTGCTAAGAAGAAATGGCATTTTCACTTTTATCTCTTCTGACTTCTGAGTATAGATTGAAATCATAAATTGCACTGCACATAATGTGACATCTACTACTAACATCAAGCATGTACAGACATTTTCACTTTATGAAACAAAGAATAAAAAAAGGCTCTGTATTGAGATAGTCAAATTCCTTTCCAAACCTAATGTGCCCTGAAGAATCTCACTGGTAGAATCTGGGCATTTAATTCCATGTTCACCCATTTAGTAAATTAATACAATTCCTATGATGAGTTACCCCAATTTATGAAATAAATCATTCCCAGGCAAAAATTCTAAGAAATTTTAATCACTAAGATAAAATTACAGGATGAATACAGAAATAAAATCAGTAAAAGGGGATTGCTAATGATTGCATGTCAGTGTAGTGTACTGGTTCCGATGGCAGTTTTTGAAAGCAGTGCAAAAACATTCTTGCTTGGCTCGCTTTGCAAGCTGGGTTTTAATATGCACGAGGGCAGTTTTTGATAGGATGCTTCTTAGATTTCATCTGTTATGTTCTGCTTCAGTACTAGCTGAATTTTTTTTTTCAAATAGGGCGGGCAGTAGAAATCTGTATAAATAAATGTCAAAGCAAAGGTGAAATAATTTTATGCATCATTAAGAGATTAGCGAAAACTGAACAACCCTCCCCCCCCCCAAGAAAAACAGATCTAGGACTACATGTAGGTAGCAGGAAGAGCCTTGAAACCTGGAACCTGATCTCCCCCCTCCCTGTTTGTGATTTTTGGAACAGTGATGTTTTGCTTTCAGAGATAATTAAAGACACAGTGCTTCCCTGTGGCTCTGATACCAATATTATTCTATTTGCCATGTTAGAAAATTTCATGTTGTCTCGGTTCGTATTAAGACGTTCCACACATCATGGAAAATAGCAAAGAAGGCAGCTAACTGAAGGCATCCTTTACTCATAGTGAAAATGAAAGGCAAAAATTACAAGTAGCTGCAGAAGCTGGTAACATGGGAAGTGCTTTATTCCCATTGGTCCATCTAACTCAGCATGCTATGTCTTCAGTTATACACAGCTAGCTCAAAAGCAGCACTGGTCTTTCTGAGCCCTATGTGAAGATGCCTAAGATTGAGCAATGGTTTTCTGCATAGAGAACAGGAGTTCTTTCTTTCTTTTAATGAGCTTACTTATGAATCGACATGCAAATGATATCCCTGGGTTTTTTTTCTGTGAAATACAAGCCGGTTCCCCAAAATTCAAACACAGTGAAGGCATTTGAAGTTATTTTTAACCCAAGAAAATGCCAAGACCTTTAAGCGTGCAATGCTTTTGCTACACCACTGAACATGGATCCTTCTGTTATATGATTTTTTTCCAGAATTCTAAATGTCCTTGCATTGTTTCTGTTCACTGCTTCATGCCACTACATAGATCAACTATTTGAATTATTTGATTATTGCATTACTGCTCACAAAAGGAGATCCGCCACTGATATTTACTTGGGTTACAATACCATACCTAACCTACATTTTTATTTCCAAACTCAGAATATTAGTTATCAGGCAAGATCCCTTTTATATTGCTTTATCAAGGCAAGATTAATTTTTCTCAGCTAGCAATATATGGAATCTTCAGATGAGCAGTCATTATTAGGGAGCATTTTGAAAATGCTTAGGAAGAAACCTACTTTCAACTGCAATGGCAACTTTCACCATGTAATAGCAATAGCATTTAGCCTTACATACCACCTCATAGTGCTTTAAAGCCCTCTCTAAGCAATTGACAGAGTCAGTATATTGTCCCCAACAATCTGGGGCAATTTTATTTTATCGACTTTGGAAGGATGGAAGGCTAAATCAAGAGCTGTCAGAATCAAACTCCTGGCTGCGAGCAGTGAGTTAGCCTGTAATACTGCATTCTAACTACTGCACCAACATGGCTTCTTTGGCAAATGCTGTAGCTTGTTTAGAAAAGCTGGGAAACAGAAGCTCATTGTCAAGGTTCCAATAGACAAGACCAAATAAATCAGAACTCCGAGGCCTGAGATTTCCTCAAAGAACATGTTTATTGGTTACATAGTATCGGCACAGTCAAAAGTGAAACCAAGTCTGAAGTTCCCTTCAAAAAGAAACAACATTACAAAGTTGAACTTCCCACCCAGACCTATGCAATTAGCTACGTTCTCCAATAGAAGAGCTTGGCGGGCTTTCTAACTAAATGCTCTAGCTCCTATCTAACTGACAGAAATGATCTTGGTTCCCATGGGACAGTAAAATGTTTAGACTAGTAGAAATCCTCCATCATCCTCCATCCCTCTCCCAATCCTGTGGCAACTTAGAACAAAGGAAATGGCTGCAGCCAAGTTCATTGCAGAGTTGGCATTCATTCTTGATAGCCACTACATTTCAAGAAAACAAGGCCTTCCAAATTTTGTGGAGTTGGCAACAGAGATGTTAGATACAAGAAATGAATGAGAAGGTTAAAAAAGGTCAAAGTCAAAGGAGAAACCAAGGTTTTTGATGGCAAATAGAATGTCTGGTTTGAAAAAAGCTAACAGTCCTAGGCTGTATTAACAGAGGGATAGAATCAAGTTCATGAGAAGTGATACTACCACTCTATAATGCCTTGGTAAGATCACACTTGGAATATTGCATCCAATTTTGGTCACAACAATATAAAAAAGATATTGAGGAAAGAGTGCAGAGAAGAGCGACAAAGATGATCAGGGGGCTGAAGGCTAAAACATGAAGAATGCTTAACACGAATTGGGTATATCTAGTCTAGTAAAAAGAAGAACTAGGGGTGACATGATAGCAGTGTTTCATTATTTGAGGGGCTGCTACAAAGAAGAGGGGATCAACCTATTTTCCAAAGCACCAGAAGGCAAGACAAGAAGCAATGAATGGAAACTGAACAAAGAGAGAAGCAACCTAGAACTAAGGAGAAATTTCCTGACAGCAAGAATAGTCAACCAGTGGAACAACTTGCCTTCAGAAGTTGTGGGTGCTCCGACACTAGAGGCTTTTAAGAAGGGACTGGACAACCATTTGTCTAAAATGGTATAGGGCAGACATATGAAACTCGCGATGTCATGTGACGTTGTGCAACGTATTGGGACGGTTTTGCCATTGCCGGCAATGGGGTAGGCACGGCTTCCGCATGACGCATCCAGCCTGCGGGCCGGCAGTTTCACATCCCTGGTATAGGATCTCCTGCTTGAGTAGGGGGTTGGACTAAAAGACCTCCAAAGTCCCCTCCAACTCTGTTATTCTTTATATGATAAAAGAAATGGATTTATTTTTCAACACTGCCCTCTTGGCTGCAAAAAAAGGCAGCAATTCAATGTGACACATGAAGAACTGACATTAGTCAAAGGTTGTTTTTTTCTCCCCAAAGAAAAATTAAGTTTCCAAAGTGTCTATGAATTTTAGCTACTTTTAAAAATGTTACTAGCATAGAAGTTTTAATATCAGGCGGGAATAATGATGTTTATTCAGTGACCAGCAATCCTCCACATGAGATAATCTGCAGTTATATCAATTCAGGAACATTGTTTTCTCCCTCAGTTTGACAACTGATTTGTCAAGTGAATGGAACAAATCATAATCTTCAAAGGAAAGGGTGACCTCTATGGTGAGAGGAACTACTTTTTCAGGGAAAATGTGTCACCTGAAACATGTTTGCATTGCACACAATAAATCAAAGCAAAAATTCCTCCCAATCTGAAAAATAATAACTTTTTACAAAATTATCTTCATAAAGTTAAGATAACTTTCTATGGCTCATCCCAGAATAGGAAAGCTGAAACATAAAAGCCCATATAAAAAAATACAGATAAAGCGTTCCATTTGCTTTAGCAGTCGAGTTCCTCTAAAATAGGCAACATTCCAATACATTCTCTACTGAATGCTTGTATGTCACTCTACTTTCAACTTTTGATCTTTCAGGAGATGGAAAGGAAATCACTACAAAATTCTATTGATTTTTATGTCACAATAATAGCAAGAGAAAAACATAATTATCACTTGATATACCAACCCAGAAACCAAATCATCCACCAATTCTTAGTGGGGGTTATTTCTGCTTCCCCCACTGTTTACTACAAAAGTTCAAAATAACAGGGTGGGTACCGGTGGAAGACCCTTCAAATTCTTGCTTTAACATGTCAGAAGTTGCAATATTCATTATATAGTAAAGGTTCTAAGGATGCAATATATATCTCTTTATATGAGATTTTCCTACTAAGCTCATACAGATCTATTTCTAATTAGACATAAGTACCAGTGCAAAAGTCATTTAATATATTTTGTAAATACTTATAAATTTCAGTGTGTGTGTATGTGTGTGTAAAACCCAGTCTATTCCATTGAATCTTGCAGGTAGACTACAATACAATACTACAATACAATACTACAATACAGACTACACTAAAAGCAAAAAGAAGAGAAATAGAATTAATAGAAATTCTCCAAATGGCCAACAAAAAATTTCAATGCTAGTTAAATCCATGATACAATAATGTTGTTTTAACAGTTTTATGAAATCTCAGGAGGGGAAAATGCTGGCTGGACTTTAGGAGGCCAGGAGTTCCAAGATACAAGAACTGCAATAGAAAAGGCCAGCCATCTGGTCCATGACCTCCTTCCAGTGGTGGGATTTAAATATGTGAACAACCGGTTCTCTGTGTGGATGCTGCTTCCGGAAGTCCGTTCTGGGCCTGGGCAACAAAAAATTAGCTACCGGTTCTGCCGAACTGGTGCGAACCAGCTGAATCCCACCACTGCCTCCTTCCCTCAACTAGAGGAGGGGCTTGGGATATTCTTATCAAACATGCAGATTCAATTAGACAAAATGATGCTCAATTCAGTTTGTATGAACTAAGTCATCACTCCATATAGCACAGCAAAGTGGATCAATATTTGGGAAGATTGGAGCAAGAAAAAATAAAGACACATCAATCTAAAGACACATCAATCTAAGACATCCCAAAAGTAGTTTAAAACTATTTTTTAAAAAATCTGGGGTCTGAGGCTTTATAATTATACTTTATTATTTCCATTTCCCACTTTTCCAAGTGAGATCTCCATCAAAACATGTCTCTCACAAAATACCGAAAGACTACAAATAAAACCTATCTTCTGAAGTATATTTGAATTTTGCCCTCTTAATTCTGCCAGATATTATGTGTTTTCTTGTGCTTTGGCTAAGGGAAAAGGTAAATGTATGCAACCATCTCCTGGTGGTTTCCTTTCACTTAAAAAGGAGAGTTGGACATCCACAACCCAATGAACAATGTGAGCAGCTTTTTAATCCAAATTGTATCTGGCCTGACAATACTTTCTGCTCCCAGTTGCAACTTTCCATGTTTGCATTTTTTGATATAATGGAAACAAAATATTCAATTAGAATTACATCATGAATCCCCAGTTGAATTTCCAGCTTGGTCATATTATCCAGTGAATGAACTAAACTGATTTTTAAATCAGGAACTTCCCAATTCATATTCTTCAAAACTATGATTAATTAGTCGTAAAGGATTGGGGTTAGAAAATTCGAATGAAGTTTTGCTTTAGGAGCATGGCAAGAAATTGTACCTATGAAGGTTTCACCGAATTTTCTCCCTGGGTTTTCCAACCAATCTTAATGAGCAGAAAAGAGCACTCTAAACACCTTCTCAACAAATTCAAGAATGATAGTCCTTTGAAGATCACTGGCTACACAACTTTGAATTAAGCTGCCTATCTTACTAATATTAACACTAGGGTTCCATACTAATTAAGATTTTTCTAATCTTGATTAGCATTAACATGACTTGAACTAAAAACTTCAAAAGGCCTCCAAAGGACTTTCTTACTCTAGTTTCCAAGTCATATTGCATATGTCAATTACTGCAAAGATCTACAAGTCGTAGCTACTGAAAATCCTATGTTAAATTATCTTAATGGCAGTAAACAAACAGAAGAGTGTGCCTCAGAGCTTGTTAGCATATGAGAAAATTAACTACAGTTGTTTCCTAACTCTGGCAATGGGCTCTGCTACCTTTAATTTTTCTGACACCCTTTGTTTAGGCTCCTCTGTTTATTTTGTCCTTCAGAAGTTCGGCTTCAGAATTCTAGCAATCTTCACATTTTGGAGTTCTTATAAACAATAAGAACAATAAACAATATCAGAATTTAAAATCACTTCATAACTAATATGTGTTACTTCTTGACTTTTACTCGTTCCCCCAAAATTAAGACCAAGTCTTATATTTATTTTTGCTCCAAAAGACCCATTAGGGCTTATTTTCAGGTGTTACTTTATTTTTTCATGTACAGGAGGCAGTGAGTGCACAGAAACGGACAATGTCTGGCAGCAGCTGCAGCTCGCCGGCCTCTTGGCTGGTCTATTCTGTCCCATCAGCTTGCCCAGAGATGCAATGGGGCAGATGGGTGCACGGCACGTCTGGTGGGATGATGCCGCCACAAGGTGAGGCGAGGCAGGTGGTGGGGGTGTGGCCTGGCTGCGGGGCACCGAGGTGGACTGGTGTGGGGAGCGTGGGGCAGATCCATCCGGATGTGCTGCGTGGCCACCTGTCCTGTTGCAGCTGCAGGCAAGCAAATGGTGGGATGGAACAGGCCGGCTCACCTGCACTGCACGGGCTTCAAAGCCCCAGTGCAGCAGCCAAGGGGCCACTGGGCTGCAGCTGCTGCCAGACACCGTCGGCCCCCATATGCTCGCCATCTCCTGTGCGCGCGCTGATGATGTGTCGAGTTCATTGGTTTACATGCAGTATATTTACCTCTCATCCAAAGGTGCCCACTTGGGTACAGTATTTAATTATAATTTATATTAACATTTATTTTAAGTATTAATGTCAATAATATTATTTATTTATGTTTAATTATATAATATTATTTTATAATTCAGTATGTCCGTCATGTGTTGCAACGGACATCTGGTTGACGATCTTAATTGGGATAGGGCTTACATTATGAGCACCCTGAAAAATCAAGGTAGGGCTTATTTTCTGGTTGGGCCTTATTTTCTGGGAAACACAATAAAATATCACCATGGGTATCCATGGGGAGGAGAGTGTCATCATATTTGTCATGTTTCATTATGTAAATGATGTATCTTGCATTCTGTATATCATTAGTATTATGACATGATGAATATTAATAATGGCATAATTGGGGCTTCCAAAGGATGCCAATGATTATGACTCTACTTTCTATTGTAAAGGTAGTTTAACAGTGTGTGTGTGTGTGTGTGTGTGTGTGTGTGTGTGTGTGTGTATTTTCTTACTTGACTTTACTTCAGGGTAAAGTAGCACATAATTGCTTTAAACAAATAAGATTACTAGAAAACACCATGAAATGGGAGCAGGAGATAGGTAAAAATGTAGAGATTACTTATGAACTCCATTAGCAGAAAAGGAAATTTAAATTGAAAAAAGTGAGTTAAAGAGCCATTGAGATAACTTTGTAGTAACTATGCAGAAATGGTTATAAAAACAAAACAAGAAGCGACTGCACAAACATGAGAACAGAAAGAGAAAGACGACCAAAAGGGCGAAAATGAAGGACCTGCCAGAGAACAGAGGACTACTAGATCTACTAGATGTAAATATAAATAAATGGAAAAGCGGAGAAAGAAAATGGAATCTTTTCAGTAAACATAAATGGACTAAATTCCCCAATTAAAAGAAATAAGATTTTTTGGAAGTTACAGAAATTGAATTTAGATATAATTTGTTTGAAAGAAACATATATAAAAGAACAACATCATAAATTATTGGAATATCCAAAAATTGGGAAACTTTATTATGCATCAGCGCAACAGAAAAAAAGAGGGGTTGCTATATATATTAAAGAGACAATAGATTCTAAAATGGTATATTCAGATAAAGAAGGAAGAATTTTAATGGTAGAAATATATCTGCATCAAAAGCAAATATTGTTAGTGGTAATTTATGCACCAAACAACAACCAAGAAAATTTTTACAAAAACCTACATAGAAAAATAATAGAAATGAAGTACCAAAATATTTGCTTACTAGGAGATTTCAATGCAATAATAGATGGAAAAATTGATTTTAAAAGTAACAAAACAGGAAAAAGTGGAAGAAGGTTACCTAAGACATTTTTTGATATGGCCCAGGAAATTGGAATCCAAGACATCTGGAGGGAAGTTAACCCACAAAAATTGCAATATACATTCTATTCAAATAGTCAAAAATCTTGGTCAAGGATTGATATGATTTGGATGACTGCTGACGTGAGAATGAACGTACAGGACATTGAAATAGAAACAGGTACATGGGCAGATCAGAATCCTTTGAAAATGACCTGGAAAGGAAATAGAAAAAAGGCCAAGATGGACTTTAAATCATTCCATATCAAAAGAAAAAGAATTTATAGAGTAAGCGAAAAAAGAAATGGAATTCTTCTTCAAAGAATATAAAAAAGAAGATACAACAGTACAAAATGTACTGTATGGGATACAGCTAAAGCGTATTTTAGAGGCATAGCTATAACATATATAGCAAGGAAAAATAAACACAGAAAACAGCAATATGTATTATTAAAAGAAGAATTTGGAAAGTTAGAATTAGAACTGCAAAAAAATCCACAAAAAAGACTTTGAAAAGAGAAATGGACATAATAAAACATAAATTAAATCTGTTAGACTCAGAAAAAGTGGCAGAACAGATAAAAAGAGCAAAACAGAATTTTTTTTGAAAATGCCAATAGCTTATAAACTTAAAAAACAGAAAGGAAAAAAAACGATATATAACTTACTCGATGGGAAAGGTTATTTACAATATAAAAATGAAGAAATAAAAAAGATAGTCAAAGAATACTATAAGGAATTGTATGACAAGGAGAAAACTTCAAGAGAGAAAACTGTAAAATATATGGAAGAAAGTAATCTTCCAAAGATTTCAGAGACATTTAAAATTATGTTAGATGAAGGGGTTACAGTGATGGAAATATCAGAGGCCATTCAAAAGACAAAAAAAATGGGAAAACACCAGGTCCAGATGGGCTTCCGGCGGAGTTATATAAGAATTTACAAGAGATACTAAGCGAACCGTTGAAAGACGTTTGTAATGGACTTTTATTAGAAGCTAGACTTCCAACTACGTGGATTGAAGCAATATCACTGTAATAACAAAAGAAGATTCTGATTTGACCCAGATTAAGAACTATAGACCGATTTCATTGCTCAATGTGGATTATAAAATTTTTACTTCAATAATGACAGAGAGATTGAAAAAATACTTAGTCGAATTTATACATCCAGATCAAAACGGCTTTTTACCAAAGAGACAAATTAAAAATTATGTAAGAGTGGTAATAGATGTATTAGAATATTATGAGCTACATTCAGGGAAACAAATGGCACTAATATTCTTAGATGCCAAAAGGCATTTGATAATCTTTCATGGCAATTTATGATTCACCAATTACAAATAATGGACTTTGGAGAGAATTTTATAAATATGGTAAAAACAATATATAACAAACAAACAGCCAAAGTGATTGTGAATAGAGATTGTACTGAGAGCTTTGAAATAAGAAAAGGCACAAGGCAAGGATGCCCATTATCCCCTCTGTTATTCATTTTCACTTTGGAAGTTTTAAATTGAAGTATCAGACAAGATACAGAAATTAAAGGATTGGGGATAAAGGGTGAAACATATAAATTATAAGCATTTGCTGATGATTTAGTATTTATTTTGGAAGAACCCCTGGAGATGATTCCCAAATTGTGGGGAAAGATAGAACAGTATGGAGAAATAGCGGGATTAAAAATAAATAAAGAAAAAACTAAGATAATAGTTAAGAATCTCACGGATAAGCAAAAAAGCCGATTGTCAGATTCAATAGAGGTACAGATAGTGAAAAAGGTTAAATATTTGGGTATATATTTATCAGCCAAAGGCTCAACAATAAAAGAAGACAATTATATAAAGCTATTGAAACAAATAAAGCTAGATTTGGAAAAATGGAAGAACCTACAACTGCCACTATTAGGAAGAATTGGTACAGTTAAAATGCATATATTGCCTAAGATCTTATTTTTATTTCAAACAATTCCGATAAAACTTGAGAAAAAATTCTTCCAAGAGTTAAATTCATTAATTTTGAAGTTTGTTTGGCAAGCAAAGAAAGCTAGAATAAAGATGAAAACGTTGCAAGATGCTAAGGAAAATGGAGGTTTTAGACTACCCAAGTGGGCTTTGTATTATCAAGCATCTGTATTAACATGGGTGAAAGAATGGATAACTCTTAGGAATAAAAGGCTGTTATATTTGGAGGGACATGACTTACAATTGGGGTGGCACGCTTTTTTGGTACGGGAAAAACAAAATTCAGAAGTATTTCCAAAATCACTATATTAGAAATGCTTTGATAACAGTATGGGGAAAAAATCAAAACTAAAATATATGTAAAAATTCCAGGGTGGCTATCAACGACGGAAGCTTTTTCACATACAAATTTGGTAGATTTTGAAAAAATTTGGGCATATAGAGATATTTTAAATACTGATGGGACATTAAAATCGAAACAAGAGCTGAAAAATCAGGGCATCAACATGTCATGGTGGGTACAGTTACAAATACAAAATAGATATGAAAAAGATGTAAAATTGTATGGATTTTATAAAGAACAAACTGTATTTGATAAGATATTGTTAACCTCTGATGAGAAATTAATTAAGAAAATGTATAACTTTTTGTTAATTTTGGAGATGGAAAGTGAACAAACTAAAGAAACAATGACAAGGTGGGTGAAAAACTTTGGCTATAATATAGAACTAGAAAAATGGCAAAAATTATGGGAGAGAAATTATAAACTGACAATGTCAACTGTGTATAAAGAAAAAATATATAAAATGTTTTATAGATGGCACCTGCCACCAGCAAGATGAGCAAAAATGTTTAAAAATATGTCAGATAGATGTTGGAAATGTAAACATAATTCAGGCACGTACTATCATATCTGGTGGACATGTGATAAAGCAAAGGCTTATTGGAAAAAAATACATGCTTGGTTAGAAAAAATATTGGGAGAACATGTAGTATTTAATCCTGAATTTTTTCTATTAGGTATAATACCAGAAAAGATTACTAAGCAAAGTTTATATTTAGTTCTACATATTACAACAGCAGCAAGAATAACTTTCGCACAATACTGGAATAATGAAGGAATACCACCAGAGGAAGAAGTAATTAAAAAAATACTGGAATGCACTGAGATGGACAGACTAACTATGAGATTGAAAGATAAAGAAGAAACAGAATACTACCAAAGCTGGAAATTATTCTACAAATGGCTAGAGGAGAGAACCAAAGAGTAGAATTTGATTAGATATTAGCGCTTTTGAACCCAGACTGCATGCTGGTTAAAAAATTAACATATGTATGTAAAGAAAAAAGAATTAATAAAAAGCTTATAAAAAACAAAACAAAACATGCTTTAAGCTCAAGAAATAAGAGAAAGCTTTAGAAAGAAACAGACTGATCATGCTTTCAAGATTCAGGTTTCATAGAAAGTTATCAATAAAGTACTATTCCAAACTTCTACATCTGTTTCTAATTTGGCCTACCTTGGCTAATAACAAAGTAGAAAATAAAATTTCAGTCTCAGATTATTTAAAAGAAAGAATGGGCACCCGACTACACCTTTCAAGCCTTAGAAGGCATCAAAATGTAGGGTGGGGCTCTTAACACAGAAATTAATATTAATTTTGTTTCATATTTCTTAAATATTCTATTTCAACATTTATTTGTTAAGCCCTGAACAGGAAAGCATAAAATCACAGATACTGCTAATATCAAGTCTTTTCTCTTTTAAGAAACCATTAAACTTCTGTTATTTTATGCCTAATCAATAAACTTTCTAAAAGAATGTCCTCTGGCACAGACAAACCTCCAAGTGGCCTCAATGACTCTCAGAAAGAGTGCTAACAACCAGATGACTGCTAAGTTAATATAAATCCTTCCATTCCCCACCATTCAGTCAGAACTGAAGAAGCTTCTTGGAGAAGTGAAATGTCTTCAAGGAAAAACAAAGAAAATTCAGTTGCCTCTTGAAAAACCATGACCTGGATGACTGAAAATCTCCATAGACATTCTAAAAGAAACTAAAATGTGGAATTCATTGAAGCCCATCGAACTTGCTCTTGGTAGCAATATTATTTTTAAAAACAGGATTTAGCTATGTATGGAATGGAGGACACAATTAGAATCTGATGCTGGCATTATATTTATAAGTCCTCAATTGAGGGCTAATTTAAACAGTCTTATACTGTTAGACTTGGATTATTTTATCATGTTTGCATACCATCAATATGTTTTGAAACAAGATGGATATCTGTATTTGGTACAAATTTAGGCAATCAGAAAGATTTAGAACACTACATCTTTTAGTATGAGACACAGTTTCAATAGCAGGGTATACCTATGACTGCCTAATACATAGTATGTGAGGCATAAGCTGGAAAATAAATGACTGTCTCAATGTCTGCCTTCTGTATTATCACTGTTTCATCTTACGTTAATTGTTCCTGTGTGGATAAGAATCAAGTGATGAAATATAGTTGATTTGATATTGGCTTGAATGATTTTCATGCTTTTTGTGCTGCTGACCAATTCTAGTGTGAATTTCTTCCTTTGCTGCTAATCACCATTTATACATAAGCCAAATTATATAGCATCATTATGGTATATTCATTACTGGGATATATTAACAAAATGGCTTTAGGGAAAAAATGGGAAGGGTAGGAGAAAGCTGGACTACACATTTTCATCTGAATCGTATTTTGATCAGGTCATGTCAGGACTAAAGTAATAATCCCACAAGAGTGATCTATTTTTCACCTCAGAAAACACAAATCTTCATGTTTATTTTTTATAACTGGGTTTCTTAAACTTTGAAAACTCAACATTATTAATGGGTATGACCCTCTCCTTATGAATACAATAATAACTTTATTGGAGCTAACTGTGGGTGAGAAAGTAATAGATTAAAATTAGAAATTAAAATGTAATTTTTATATCCTAATATTTTTCCAACTTTGTGAACCAGTAGGGGACATATGCAGGCAAAACAAAGCCTGAAGCAAGTTTTGACAGTGCTCCCAGTTTGCCTGTACAAGGATAAACATTTTTTTGTAAAACTCTGTGATCCCTAAATTTTTGTGTGACCCTTCAGGGGGTCCCTAGTCACTTTGAGAACTTCTGGCATATAAATATGCTCAACTATTTTTGTGCCAATTATGTCTAAACTTGAAAGCACTTTTTTGTGCGGCCTTGAAAAAGAATCCTTTTAGAGATTACCTAAATTTAATAACTCTATGCATATCAAGAGACAAATATAGATGCAAACAGGTGATGAACTTGCAAGCAGAGATTAATTGATACTCATGCCATTAGAAATACCTAAATCAAGCAACTTTGGAACTTATTTTCTAGGTTTCCCTTATCTCTATGCAATAGGCAGAAGGAATAACCCTGAGGAACAGGAGGAAGAGCTACAACCAAGGCAACAGTCAGATAAAAGAAATCTGAGTTGGGGGCAGAAATGTAATTTGAGAAAGTTTCTGGAACGAGATCCTGCCTTCCCGGCTTCTCACGAAAATAAAGGGAAGGAGATATTAAAATCTGCTAAGATTCTATTACTGTGACTTATAATAAAAGTAATTTTCAGTCATATTTTTGGTTTCTGATCTGGCCTACCTTGAAAAGCTGACAGTAATAGTTGACAAAATTGTTTTTATGATGACAGTAGAATTTATTTTTATGAACGTGAAAAAAACCTGCTTTCCAATGTGTATCATACCCCTAGGAATGACGCTACTTTCTAAAATAGGATGTAGCAGATTTCAAAATATACCACTGCAGGATTATTACTGACAGCTTGACTGAATAGTAAAAAAAAAGAGGGAAGGGCCAATTAATTTCAGAACATCTTGTTTTGTGGCTCTATAAGAGATGCAAAAGGGACGCGGTGGCTCAGTGGTTTAGGATGCTGAGCTTGTCGATCAGAAGGTCGGCAGTTTGGCAGGTCGAATCCTGAGTGCCGCGTAACAGAGTGAGCACCAGTTACTCATCTCAGCTTCTGCCAACCTAGAAGTTTGAAAGCATGTAAAAATGCAAGTAGAAAAATAGGGACCACTATGGTGGGAAGGTAACAGCGTTCTGTGCGCCTTTGGCGCCTAGTCATGCCGGCCACATGACCACGGAGACGTCCTCGGACAAGCGCTGGCTCTTCGGGTTTGAAACGGAGATGAGCACCGGCCCCTATAGTTGGAAACGACTAGCACGCATTTGCGGGGGAAACTTTACCTTTACTAAGAGATGCAAATCCATTAATTTCACTGTGTCTGAAAGTTTAATGACTTTCTGCACCTTTGGAATTCCCTAATTTTCTCCCTTCACCATTTTGATGGGTAGAAAATTTCAGAAAGGGAATATGAGCAGGGAGTTGTTTTAAATTTAAAATGATAGAAACCATTTGAGGAGAAGCTGGGCATACAATTTACTTAGCAAAATTACAGGCAGGAAATAACTGGTAATTTATCTTTGATTGAAATGTGTTCAGGAGCTTACCATTTACAACTATTATCTACTGACACCTAGAAGCAATAGACGTGGTGTATTTTACAAGTAATTTTAAATGCTGAATTTCTGCTGCACTTGTTCTAGCTGATGTACATTTTTAATAAAACTTATAGAAGCAGGAGGGACAATGCCTAGACCTTTAGCAGCAGGACAAAATTTAAATTAGTTCATTGCTAGAAGCATAAAGCATTAATGAAATGTACAAGGGAGCTTCTAACAAAATTTGTTTATTGTTAACTAACACATTTACTTTAAATCCATTATGCATACACTATAAAGCCACAACAAATACTGCACAACCAGAACTGACCTACAGGTAGTTCTCACCTGCGAATGGTCATTGGGACCAGGAACTCTGTCACTAAGCGACACGGTCATAAGGAGCAACATCATGTGACTGCAATAACTTATGACGCCAAACGTGAATCCCACATAGTCGCAATGTCCATGGTCACATTTTTGCCATTTTGTTGACTTCCTTATTGACTTTGTGAGAGCTTCATTTGCAATAAAACTCACAAATGACAAAGACATGACTGTGCGATGCTGCAATGTTGTATTTGCCAGGCAATCACTATTGCTAAAATGACCGCAGGACGTTGCCTGGTTCCAACTATTTAGTTGTAAATATCTCTCATAACTGTCTAACATAACTTGTCAGTGTCATAATTTTGAACATTTGCTGAGTAAGTGAATGTTAAACAAAGACAAAGTATAAGCATTTGCATTCTTTAGCATAGGAAACCGAAGATGTCAAATGAGCATCATAAATTCACATTCAAAAAGGAATAATGAAAAAGAATTACCTGTAATAATTTAGTAAAGTTACCAATTTTCATTTTTCTTTCTTTCAAAAAATGCCATCTGAAGCTACTTACTCCTCCCTTAAAGTAGGTGTGCTCCCATTTAATGTTTTCATTAACAGTTTATCAATAGTAACGTCTATGCTGTTATCTACTTCTACTGGGATTCTAAAACTAAGGAATGGAAGAAATAAAAAGTTTACGGGCATATTCTTTTTGGAATTGATGGGGTAGTCTTGGCATGAATAATTTTGAAGATTTACTCCCATACATAATAGTTAACAGCACTGTAAACATGAAACAGTTTCATCAAACAGGATTCCCACATGTAGATTTAAAAATATAGGTTTCCAATTGACAATTTATACTGCTATTAAATACTGCAAATATCAGTACTTAAGAGCTGCCATTATTTAATGAAGTTACTTTTTAAGCTTCTCAACAAAGGAATCCCTAATAAGTTATCTACAATTTAGAAATATATTTCAGGGCATAAATAATGAATATCTATTTTGAAAATTACAGTATGTATCTGCTCTTAAGATTTCAAATGTATTTATAGTTCTTTCCAAATCCCCCCCTTTTATTATCTCTTTTACAAAAACGCCAATGTTTGTTTGATATAATTTTAATTCTTCAAAACAATTAAAAATTAAGTCCTTTCTTACTTTCAAAGACAGACATTTGAATCAGTTTTAAATTATAAAGAGAAATACAAATTAAAAGCATAATCATTTATTTGCTTAATATCACATTTATAGAAAGCTACCCATCAGCGAACCCAGGTCATGTACTCAAAGTCTACCTGAATAAACATATAATTGCTTGTTGACAGAAGGATAACCAGCAAGGAACCAACTTTTCTGCCTGGATACTAATTAGTAAGATTGGGGGGGGGGGAGACATAAATTAAACAAACAAATTAATTAATATTAAAGCCTGATAACATTCCTCGAGAAAAATCTGTCTATGAATCAGGCCCAACTCCGTACTTATTTTAGAATTTAAAAAGAGCTAAATATTGATGGGTACAATGTGAATTATCTAATCCCAAAAGTGGGGAAATGCTCACAAAATGGATAATTTTAGAGGCAATCTTAACTATAGGTTTTTGTTTTAATGAGAATGTCTTCTAATGGAACATATCCTCAAGATACCCTGAAGGAACCCAAATTTGAGCTTAACTGCAGACTTTACTACTTAGTACTTTGAGGAAAAAAATACAGCTGAAAGTATTTTTATTAACTGTGACAGAAAGAAATGCAACTAGAAACAGGATTCATTAGTCAGTTTACCAGAAAGCCTTATCCACGTTTTCAAACCTCATTCACATAGAATTCCTCACATTGTCTCTTCTCTTGAGAGGAAATATCGAAATGACAGAGACAGGTAGAGGGGAAGTTAAAAGACAAAAATCTGTTTAAAATTTTCAGAAAGTTAATCCAAATGCTGTAGCTTTGCTTTGCAAGGGCAGTGATAAATATGCATCGTATTAAAAAGAGCTTCCTTGATAAACTAACACCAAAGAAAGATACAGTTTATAGCTTTTTCTAACTGCTGCATAATATATATCAGTTTGTAGGATATTCACAGTGAGAAGAATTTAAAAGAATATTCAGGTCATAAGTTAAGACAAAACACTGTGATTCCAGTCTCCATCTTTTGATAATGGTGCATCAAAGTCTTTTACATATGAGTGGTTAAAGCACCAGGCTAGAAACTGGGAGACTGTGAGTTCTAGTCTCACCTTAGGCCCAAAGCCAACTGGTGACCTGGGCCAGTCACTCTCAGTCCTCAATGAAGAGAGAAGCAAACCACTTCCAAAATATTGCTAAGAAAACTGAGTGAGTAGTTCAGGAAGTCTCTAGGAGTCAACACTGACTTGAAGGCACCCAAAAACAAAACAAAACAAAATCCTCATTAAGGAAAAACACAGAACAAGATTGCATCTCTCTCCCGCACCTGAGTTGATATAGTCCTGTTGGCTTTATCTTGCCGTATCAAACTGTTAGGTGCAGAGGAAAACCAATACATGTTTTTTGGGGCAGAAGGTATGCAAATATAACTCTAACCCTAACTAACCTTTGCCCTACTTTGGGGCTTTAGCTTCAGGTCAGATTTAATTTTAAAAATTATTATCATGGGATAATCACATCAGAATCTGTCCAGCTATCATTAAGTGAAGCAAAAATATTGGAAAACTCTTCCCTCAAAAGGTGTTTCAGAATTTTTATACAGATTAACTAAGAGAAACATTTGCACACATCGTTGCAACAGAGACAATGTTGAGAGTAAGACTAATCTCAGGAGACGTAAACTAGAAACCATAAGTAATGGAAGGCTTTAGCAAACGGTTGTTTGCAAAAGATTGTGGAGAATCTTCCCCATCTCCAGAGAGGAGCAATTTGAGAGGAATAGATTTCAAGAGAGTAAGATGTTTGTTGTTCTACACAATGAAAGTAATGTGATCATGCTGGCATTGGGGAAAAAAGTCAGGCAAAGGAGAGATTACCTACAGAAAGTGCTTGCTTTTTCTCCCTACCCATCTCTCAGAGCAGAAAGATTGGAGAGAAAGAGATTTCAAGAGAGTACTGGTAACCTGTTTGCATAGCATGTCCATTGCTCCTAGTCTCAGGTTGTTGGCACAATCACATTCCTTTCAATGAGTAGAAAGGCAACAGCTTACTTTCTTGCAGTTCTGCCCTCCAATCTCTCTGTTCTACAAGGGAGAAAAAGAAAAGAAAAAAACCTCAAGTCAGACACAGGATATGTGTTGACTGAAATGGTGATCACATGACCAAGGGATGCTGCAAAGATTGTAATTGTCGTAAAGGGCCTGTAATGTTATTTTTTCAGCACCCTCATAACTTTGAGCAGTTACTGAACCAATGGTCAGGAAATGAGGACCACCTCTAATCCTCATTTAGCGATCACTCGCAGTTACAATGGATGATGAAAAACTTTGCTATCAATCCTCACATTTGCACTCTCTGCAGGTCTGCGAAGAAAAGGAAAGCTGAAGTAAGATCAGCACAATGGCGGTTTGACTTAATAGCCTTACTCAACAGCCAACTTGCAGGTCCCGATAGTTAACGAGGTCTATCAGTTTTCAGCACTATATTATTTTTGTTCTGAAAGTTGATTTAAAATTTCATAGCTATCGGTTAAATTTGCTTCATCATTCTATTATACTAATGTTTAAATAAATATTGCACAGCAATATGTAATTTCTTTGATTTCATGGAGAACAGACAAGTTACATGTGGCTGTCAGAGACAATGTTCTAAGGCACCCAAAGAAAGGATGTAATACACCCAGGCATCTCTTGTACTTCAACAAATACAAGACATGTCTAATAACATCTCTTCTCCAGCCCAGTACCCTTCATCACATCCAAATTGCTTTTTGGTTTTATAACCATAGCTTGCAGTGTGTTACCAGGCTCAGTAATATTGCACATTTTCTTTCAGGAAAAAAAAACAAACCTCCACCCGTCAACTATGTGTCACTTGGCTTTTCAGAAACAAGATCATCTCTTGAACTCATCCTGTATGGGATGGTGTTTCAGAAAAGCAGTTTTGTCTCTTAACAAAAAAAATGGAAACGGATGAGGGAGAGGGTCATATCCTTTAAAATCTCTAAAAGCTTTAAGCACATTTGCTCATCTATAAAAACCACGCTTCAGTAAAACCTTAGACATATTTACTGGTATGATGTAGGTTTTTGTTTTTTTTATGCTTGATAAAGGAGCATAAAACTGCACTGCCCTTGAAAACCCTACCCTGTTCTTTTTTCTGGCAGTCGCAACATTCACGTAATTTTTTTTTAATGAGGATACAGGTAGTCTTCGACTTACAACAGTTCATTTACTGACCGTTCCAAGTAACAACAGCATTGAAAAAAGCGATCTATGACCATTTTTCACACTTACAAATGTTGCAGCATCCCCTTGGTCACATGATCAAAATTCAGATACTTGGCAACTGACTCATATTTGTGACGGTTGCAGTGTGTTGGGTTTATATGGCCACCTTTTGCGACCTTCTGGCAAGCAAAATCACCGGGAAAACCAGATTCGCTAAATAACCGTGTTACTAACTTAACTAACTGCAGTGATTCACTTGGCGAGAAAGGTCGCAAAATGGAGCAAAATTCACTTCACAAATGTCTCGCTCGCCAATACAAATTTTGGGCTCAGTTGAGGTCGTAAGTACAACTGTATTCATTTCAAAAGTAGAAATGATGAGATTTTATAGAAATTACAGCTAGAGTTACTTTATAAACCAGAACATTTCACCAACTGAAAAAAGTTCTGTATGTTAACATTTTGCTCAGAAGCCATGATTTCAAGTCATTAGCAGCAATAGACAGCAGAGAGGAAAGCTATGTATAGGTAAAGCTTTCTCTCCTGGACCTGCATTCAACAGAGAATCAGAGTTGTGAGTTCTGCTGGCACCACATGACAGGAAGGACTAGGTTTACTGCCTTCTGCCAAATTTCAGACGATTTCTGTAGAAACTGACAAGCTGATACATGTTGAAATAGAAATATCCTGATCTTTGGCTGTGGAATCTCTTCCTCAGAATAAAGGGCCTGCACTCACGAGATTATATTCCAGCTCCTCTCTGTTATAGGACTTGTGCTCGTATCGAGTTTGGCCTCCCTGGGAACATTCAAGAACCATATAAAAAAGGCTGCCATTCAGTTGGCTTTCCACAAGAAAAATGCTTGCTGATGAAAATGTGTGCCCAGGATACACTCTTTTCCTTCCTGTTTCTTGGTTTGGGGTTAAGATTTGAACTTGCATTCAGAATCCCCCTCTCCTGGTTTGTTAAATAAGCATTTAGTGAGCTTCCCAGTTGATTATAAAGGGAATGGTGAAATAATACCAGGTAGGGTCTTGGAGAAAGGGACACGATTGCTCAGTGGGTTAGGACGCTGAGCTTGTCGATCAGAAGGTCGGCAGTTTGGCGGGTCGAATCCCGAGCGCCGCATAGCAGAGTGAGCGCCTGTTACTCGTCCCAGCTTCTGCCAACCTAGCAGTTCGAAAGCACATAAAAAATGCAAGTAGAAAAATAGGGACCACTATGGTGGGAAGGTAACAGCGTTCCGTGCGCCTTTGGCGTCTAGTCATGCCGGCTACATGACCACGGAGACGTCCTCGGACAAGCGCTGGCTCTTCAGCTTTGAAACGGAGATGAGCACCGGCCCCTAGAGTTGGAAACGACTAGCACGCATGTGCATGGGAACCTTTACCTTTACCTTCTAGGGTCTTGGAAGTAAAGTCAACAAGTATCAGCTTGCCCAGGTAGACCAGACAAGAAATATCACCAGCTGAGCTAATTCTAACTTACTGTAAAGCTACATTAACAGAATCTTGAATATCTGAAAGTACAAATCTTCCACCTTCTCTTTTGCAACCGGAGAAGCTAAAGAGGGTCCTTTCTGTGCCTGCTTCTCCATCCTTTATGCAGTTGTGGGCTGTGCCATCTCTTATCTGATCCATCCCTAGGCAGCATTTTTTCGCCCTGTGTCTCAAGAGCTTCCTCACTTCTCATTACAACATGCAACAAATGAAGGGGAATGAAAAAGCAGGTGTCCAAACTGAACCAGTTTATTAAGAACATTTTTAAAGCCCTACTTCTGAATCTACACTCCCAAACATCATCACGAAGTATCTTCCCAGATGTTGCTTAGACTCCTTTTTTTTAATTGTGTCTGTGATGCATTTTATCAAATAACATTTAATTATGGAATTTCTGTTTACAGTAAATAAAATCTGTAACAGTATAGAAAATCTCCAGGCATATTTATTAAACTGGTAAGCTTCTCAGAATAAAAAAAAATGGTTCTATATAATTAAGCTTTAATGTTTATGACAATATAAGCAAACACATGAAACACAAACAAATTCTGCTGTTGTTTTGCTTGAGTTCCCTTGCCTTCTTTGACATCAGGACTACAGAATACCCAATTAGATAGATTTGATGTTATTGAAATGGCCGGTTTATATTATTTTGTAGAAGTAAAAAGTTGAGGTTTGAAGTTGATACTCTATTGCACCAAAGGAATTCGGAAGTCAATGCCTTTTTCCCCTTTTTTTCTCCCTCACCTCGAGATGCCCTATGCACAGTCACTCATGCGCTCGTGACCTCCCATTTAGACTACTGCAACGCTCTCTACATGGGGCTGCCCTTGAGGACCACCCGGAGGCTTCAGCTGATGGGGGTCTCCCGATACTCCCATGTAACACCTCTACTCCGCGAGCTGCATTGGCTTCCGGTTGCCCTTCGGGTGAAATTCAAGGTGCTAGTGATGACCTATAAAGCCCTAAATGGCGAGGGTCCGGGATATTTGAGGGAATACCTGCTGCCAGCATCAAGCTCCCTTCGTCCAGTGCGCTCCCACAGGGGTAGGGCCTTCTCAGTGGGTGCGCCTGCCCTGTGGAACCAGCTGCCTGCGGAGCTTAGGACTGCCCCCAACCTCCGTTCATTCCGCCGGGACCTGAAGACCTGGCTCTTCGAGCTCTCTGGCCCAGGCTGAGAATTTTTTTTAATTTTAATTTTAACTGGGTTTTTATTTTTCTCAGGGTTTTATTTAATCTTTTTAAATTTGTTTTAACATTTGTATTGACTTTCTTTTAAATGCCCTGTAAACCGCCCTGAGTCCTTTGGGAAAGGGCGGTATATAAATCTAAATAAATAATAAATAAATAAATAAATAAATAAATAAATAAATAAATAAATAAATAAATAAATAAATAAATAAATAAATAAATAAATAAATTTTCTACTCCCTTTTCCCTTTCCCATCTTTTCCGCTATTTATTTTGTATTTCGATTGTATTGCATATTATAAACTAATAAAACTTTGAATATATATATAAAAAAAGAAAACTCAAGCAAACAAGAACTCAAGCACAAATTTTTTTTAGATACATCAGACAACTTAACACATTTCTCCTAACACTCCTGTCGGGGAAAAAGCAAGCATTTCACTTTAGTATCTGTCAGACATTAACTCTGAAGGTTTCAGAGTGAAACAGGAATTTCTGGAATTAAATAGACCATAGATGTTTTCTTTTATGGGTATATAAAACTGGGTGTGGGGGAGAAAAAAAATGTAATGTTCCAAAGGCTATAATTTTGGTTTCTCTTTAAGTTGTTCATAGCAGAAAATGGACATGTACATATTAGCCCTTTCAGGCAAGAAATATAAAGTCAGTGCAGCTAAGGATAGCATGCAGGGTGTATGTGTGTGTGTGTGCATCTGTGTGCGCATGTGCACACATATGTACGTTGCTGAACAGCAGAGTTTTGTCCTAGTGCTTTGCATTAGAGAAAATGTCTTATAATCTATAGTAGATTCTGTGATCATTTCTTATCAGGCCACAATCTAAACAGATTGAATAGATACTAAGAGGAATGGCAGTAATATTTATATTGAGGTTATATGAATCAATCAAATCCAATGATTCATTTCACTCCTGAACCATATTTTTTTCTTTATTATCCAGTTTTTCTTTATTAAAACAAAATCTCCACGTGGCTCTAAAACTGTATTTCTGGAATAGGATTCTCCAATAGTTTAGGGGAAAAAATCCTGCATTTCCTCTTTGTGGTTTTCAACCTCTTATATGAGATACAGTAAAGAAATTGCTTCTTGCGTATTAATTCATGCAACTTATAT
Organism: Vipera berus; assembly: GCF_964194415.1. NCBI lineage: Eukaryota > Metazoa > Chordata > Lepidosauria > Squamata > Viperidae > Vipera > Vipera berus. Next base: position 240,826,341 of record NC_138202.1, read on the forward strand.
ATTTCCAAAATAAAATTAGACCCAAAAATGAAATCTGATGTTGTTATTACTATCCAATTTAACAGAATGACTCTAGGAGTGACTTTTCCCCAACTGTAGAAGACTATATTCTTTTCCAAATAGCATTCCTATTTGAATCTTGCATTTATTGGAAAAGTTCCTCCCTCAAGCCAGCCATGGCCATTTCAGCATTTTATTATGCAAGCCTATGGAGGTACCTGCCCCCCCCAAAAAAAAACAATGATACCCAAAGGGCTAAACAGAGTAAAGAATTCTTATTTCTGCTTGAAACAGAAATCACACTGACCTCAGAAAAAATATCCAGATTGTATCTTTTATTATGTGAACCTTGGGTTTTAGCACAATCAGCAACTTATTACCATAAGTAACATACCAATATTTGTACATTTTTGCGGGGTAGTTTGTAAAAGAATTTCCCCAAAGATTGCAAGAGGTAAATTTCTTTTTTAAATACAGTGACAAATGTACTGTAAAGCTTCAAAACTTTTCCTTTGCCATCTACTGCCAGAACTGGGTTGTTAAAAAAAAACACAAAGTTAAGATGGCATTCTAGTAGGCCCTGTGAAGTTTGGCATCCCAGCAAAATCTGCCCAGAGTTATCTTGAGGTCAGATGGGCAGCCTATAAATTATAAATAAATAAATTAAATAAATATGTGAGGATGAGACAGTCCTCTAGCTTTCCATGAAGTGTTTACAGAAGCCAGCTAAGGATAGGCATTCACAATAAATGAGGCAGGCCTGAGCTCCGGCAGAGGATAAAGCTCAAGTGAAAAAGTACAGCTTGAATTAACACTCATTTTAGAATTCATTGTCCCAGCTCCTGTTTTTGCTCAAGTAAAGTTTTAAGAAACCTTGAGGAGCCATAGGATTCCTTTGCTCAGCATCGTCTTGGTGCTCCAGCTGACCCTTTTCCCCAAATGTTTAGAAACCCTATCAGGTGATTGAATGGCTACATCCTCCATCTGGGAGAGGGTTTATGGCTTCCCAAAAATAGAGGAAATGGAGTTGGGCATTCCCCCTGAAGAGAAATAAGCTGAGGTTCATCATACTCTGTCAGAGCCGTGCTTGGCTCCCTGACTTTGGGACCCCTAGGGATACAATAGCAAGTAGTAAAAGTAAAGGTAACGTTTCCCCTTTCCAGTCCTATCTGACTCTAGGGGGCAATGATGATCTCCGTTTCCTAGCGGAGGGAGCCAGTGTTGTCCAAAATTATTTCTATGGTCATGTTGCCAGCATGACTATACACCAAGGCATAGGGAATGCTGTTTCCTTCCCACTGAAGTGGTACCTATTTATCTACTTATGTTTGTGTGCTTTCGAACTGCTAGATGGGCAGGAGCTGGGACAAGTAACGGGAGCTCACCCTGTTAGGGGAGCGTTTGGGTCATGAATCCGGGCTGTCAGCTTTCCAGATGATACGTTCAGTGTATTTAACCACTGAGCCATTGCAGTAACATACAAGTAGTATGCCCCCCAGGTGCAAGGATCGCTGCATCATATTATTAAATTGGGTTAAGTTGATAAGTAGAAATACTAGTTACGGCTAGTGGCTAAATGGCTAAGCTAAAATGTGGCAGATAAGTCTCTCTGGTTAAAAAATATGCCCACAAGCATGATGAATTCACTGGATTTTGGGATGTCATCCATTTATGAAGCAGACAGAACAGAAAGGAATTCTAGAGCTTTGGAAATTTATCTTCCAAAGGAACATTCCAGGACAATGCTGTATGACTGATGGTGGCAAGGATCACTCAAAGGGCAGAGAAGACTGATTATCTAGAACAGGGGTTCCCAACCGGGGGTGCGAGACAATATTCCAGGGGGTGTGAAAACTTGGGTTTTCAAAATTATAGTGTACATGCATAATTCATTGCCGTTATTTTGAACTTTTGTAAGGGGTGCGAGAATATATCAGAAGCGTTCTAGGGGTGTGGGATATAGAAAAGGTTGGGAGCTGCTGTTCTAGAAGCCCCCCACACGTCTTGTACAAAGGAGGAAAAAATATAACAAAAAATGTAACTTTTCAGTAACTTAAATATGTGAATACAATACTATCTTCAGTTTCACATATTAGCTTCCATGTTGTGCATAAAAATGATTTATTCAAACCGTAATTGGGTACTAAATGAAGAGAGCAAAGAAAGGTCAATGCAACATCTGATATTATTAACTATTCAATTGGATAAAGGTCTAGATTCCAAAGCTTATTCTTGCAATGTTAAAATATTGCATGAAAGAGTATAATTTCTTTACCTGGAAAGAATTCATCCAGCGAAGAGAAGGGGGCAACGAAGCACTACTCTGAGACAGTATCAATAGAAGTTCCAAACAGGTTTTTGATGGAAATGTGAGAGAAGAGACTCCAATATCTTCTCTCCATGCATCAACAAGACTGGAATGAAATAAGAATTCTGTTACCTGTGAATGTAATATGCAAGGGATTTTAAACTTTCAATAAGTGAAAAACAATAAACTTTGCTTATAAGCAGGTTTAGCTACACAGAAAAGGAGCAATGAATAGTGTTATAATCTTATTCAATTACTTAAGCGGCTGGCATGTGATCATGAATGCCTAATGAGATATTCCTGTATTCCATTTACAGTAGTAGCCAGCTAAATGCACTGAAGACTCTTAAGACATATCAGAAGATGTTACTCCTGGCATTCCCAGTGCAATCCTGGTTTCTGCCATGATCCTTGCTCCATCTAGCATTCTGCAAAGCCAAGCACATGCATGGGATATCTTTATTTACAAGGATGCTCCTTGAACTCATAATTTTCTTAGAAAATAAAAAAAACCGGGTATCTATTCCACTTGCTTCAGAATGTTCCTATCTATCCAAAAAAATGTACCCAAAAACAAAACAAAAAGCAAAACAAAACAAAAACCTGGAACTCAAACAGAGCATAGTACACGACAAGTAATTTTTTAAAAAGGCCCATTATGCATTCCCAAATGTTGCTGGGTCATGTGGTATATAAATTATTATGGATGGTCATACAATCAATCAGATGTTTAGACTGGATTTGATATTTTTTTTAAATCTACCTATCAAGTCCTTCCCAAGGACCTAGGGATAGGCAGATGCTGTTGTTTGATGGTATTAAAATACCATTGCAGGGTGTAAACTTTTCCAAGTGAGGATGCCTTTTGCAATTCACTGATAGTGATTTTGTTAATACTGATGTAGTTCAAGTGGTGCTCCAGAGATTGCATCCAAGGGACCTACTACTAGTGATACTATCTTTGTTTTTGTTTTTGGAACAGTTGTTCTACTTCTATTTGTAAGTCTTTATTCCTTGTAATTTTCTCCATTTCTTTCTCCACTGTTTTGCTGTCTTCAGATATTGAATGTCCACTATCCAGACTTTTTTTTTGGCTTTCTTATCAACATTTGTTAAGTCTGAGATATTGTGTAGCAGATGTTTGTCTGTTTGACTTCTAAACTCCAAGAGCATTTTGGTTTCTTAATTTTGTATTACTTTATCTATGTTATGGTTGCACCAGTTCTTGCTTGCAGGCAAGTGGTACTTCTTGCAGATATTCCAGTGCACCATTGTTGCTACTGTGTCATGCCATTGCTTGTACTTAGTCTGTGTGATCTTCTTGCAGCAATTAATTAGGTAGTTCATTGTGCCTTCTTTGTGCAGAGGGAACATTTGCTGTCTGTTGCTGTCTTCTCAATTCTGGCTTTGCATACATTTCTTTTTAAGGCTCGGTCTTGTGCAGAATTGGTCCTTCTGTCTCTTCCTTCAGCTTTCCTTAACCATTGTTACTATATGCAGATCTTGTTATCTCCTTTGCCTGCTAGGTTTTTATTTTAATGTACTGGCTATGTAATACTTTGCCTTGCCATGTCTTTTTTCTATTCTTCTATTCTTCATTTGATTTTTCTTATAGGCCATTTTGGTCCCTCTGGTATTCAGTAAGCCTTCAATGTGCCTTCAGACATACTTCCAATGCCGTTTTCTTGCCTATCTTAACTTGTGTTTCTAATCTGTTTTTTAGGGTACTGTTTTTGATAGGTTGGACTGTTTTTTCCCTTTGTGTAACGACAGTTCCAAGAAACAAATCGAGTAGTTCTGCTTTCTCCCTGTTGCTTGTCACTTTCTTGCCACTTTCTCCCATTAATGGACCAATCATTTCCTTAACTTTTTTCTTGTTTTTTACATGTTAAAAGAAGCTTTTTTTGTTATTTTTGATTTCTGAAGCAAGCCTTAGTTCATTTTGAGCCTTAGCTTTCCTCACTTTATATTTGCAGCTCAAGGTTTTTGCTGATATTCTATCTTAGAAATGTGTCCCTCTTTCCACTGTTTATACTTGTCCTTTTTGCCTTTCAATTTTGTTAAAATTCATATGTTAATAAAGGCCCCAAAGTACTGAATGGAGAACAGAGCAATAACAAGTGATAAATCTAGAACATAAAAGGGAAGCAAATCAAAGGTGTGTTAGGAAGTGTTTGCCACTACATGGGACAATGATAGGTTGGTTAAAAGAATGGCACATCTTGATAAAGCAACCTGTTGGTTTTCATCTTGTAGATAATAGCATTCTTTTGAATTTCAAGCATATAATTATTACACCATAATTGTGTAAAGGATGAAATGTCATAGCTAAGAAGAAACAGCTAGGAACAGAAATCCATGGTTTGGGTTTCAACAAAAATATTGAGGAGAGGAGAGTGGTCCAGTTATCTAACTAATTTGAACTTGGATTTCTCTGGTGCCAACCCAAATCTTCATCATTATACTTTTTGCTTGACCAACAGCTTTGATAAAATATGCTGTTGTTATTGTTATTTTAACCACTGTACCTTAATTCTTGTCAGCTGACAGGATAAAAATGATGCTTGCTCTGATGGACTATGCAATAAAAAGCAGCTCCCAAGTATCCTTGAGGTTTACATGAATTTATATGCTGAACCATTTGATTAAAAATATGTTTGTATTCACCATACTTGGGCAACCTATCCTCCACATACAGTCCCTGCAGAGTGACGCATGATGACAAATCTCACTTCTTTCAACAGCAGCTCATTATACAACCTTCTGAAGCATGCACTGATGAATAAAGCCCCATTATGGTGGGATGTCAAGAGATTAAAACCAAAAACGTATCAACACTTCTGCCTCTGTTAAAAATAAGCTAACGCTGACTTTATGAAATTCATCTCCCTTGGAGAAGTGTTTAGCCCGGAGGGGTTGCTAACAATAGTGCAATATTATGGATGTTAATTACTACTACAAAAGAGTGAGCATACTTTCAAACTTTCCAGAAAAAAAATCTAGGCTGGTGGATTTAAACAAACAAGAATCCACGGGTGAATGGAGGAAGATGGAGGAAATGCTGGACATGATGGAAGTTCCCCATTTATCCTGCTGGGAAGTTGGAAGTATAAATCAAACTAGATTTTTATGAAAGCTTTCCTCGTGAAACAGTCCCCCTTCCCACTCCTCTGGGGTTCAGATGGCCCCAACCCAGTTGGCAAGAAAAATCTAGTTCTTCCCTCTGGCTTCAAAGTCGGAATGCTAGAGGAACCCTTTGTGTGTGTTTTGTCCTGCACTGTTCAACTGTTTTGATGAGTTGATTATTTTTATTGGTCATCTTTGTTGGCTTTTTTGTTGTTGTTGTTGTTGTTTTCATATGTAGGTTTCTGGTTTTATGTTTTGTTACTCACCCGGGGTTACTTGATTAAGATGGGAGGGGAGAGGGAAAGTTTGCAAACTAAACAGATAAAATAAAGGAGAATAATAATTAATCATTAATTAATTGATAAATTAAGGAGAAACTTCCTAACAGTGAGGACAATTAATCAGTGCATCAGCTTGCTGTCAGAATTTTTAATTTAATTTAATTTAATAACATTTATATACCGCCCTTCTCCCTGAGGACTCAGGGCGGTTCACAGGGCAGAATAAAATAGCGAATACAAACATTAAAATAAGATTAAACAAATTGCCCTAGTTAAAAACAATATAAATACAACACTAAAAACCCCCAGAAAAGTTAAAAAACGAAAAATAAAATAACCCCAACACTCCCCCTCAGGCTAGGCCGGCTTGTACAAACAGAAATGTCTTGAGATCGCGACGAAAGGAGCGAAGATCGGGCGCCATCCGGAGCTCAACCGGTAGCTGATTCCACAGCTCCGGAGCGCCCACAGAGAAGGATCTCCCCCTGGGGGCCACCAATCGGCATTCTCTGATCGGTGGCACCCTGAGGAGGCCCTCTCTGTGGGAACGCACAGGGCGCAGGGAGCTTGATGCCGGCAGCAGATGTTCCCTGAGGTACTCCGGCCCCATGCCATGGAGTGCTTTAAATACCGTTACCAGTACCTTGAATCTCACCCGGAAGACAACTGGCAACCAATGCAGCTCACGGAGCAGAGGCGTAACGTGGGAGTATCGGGAGGCTCCCAACACCACTCTCGCGGCTGCATTCTGTACCAGTTGGAGCTTCCGAGTAGTCCTCAAGGGCAGCCCCATGTAGAGAGCGTTGCAGTAGTCCAGACGAGAGGACACGAGCGCATGAGTGACCGTGCATAAATCGTCCCGGCTAAGATAGGGCCGCAACTGACGCACCAGGCGAACCTGTGCGAAGGCCCCCCTAGTCACGGCTCCTATATGGTCTTCCAAAGTGAGCCGTGAATCTAGGAGGACCCCCAAGTTGCGAGCCCTATCTACGGGGGGTAATAGTTCACCCCCCATAACTAGAGGTGGAATGTCCGAATAAACCCGGGACGAAGGTATGCAAAGCCACTCAGTCTTGTCGGGGTTGAGTTGGAGTCTGTTCCTCCCCATCCAGACCCGAACCGCCTCCAGGCAACGGGACATCACGTTGAGGGCATCACTGGGGTGGTTTGGGGTCGAAAAGAAAAGTTGGGTATCATCAGCGTACTGATGATACCCAACTCCAAAGCCACGAATGATCTCACCCAGCGGCTTCATGTAGATGTTGAACAGGAGAGGCGAGAGGACCGACCCCTGAGGAACTCCACAAATGAGAGACCTCGCGGTCGACCTCTGCCCCCCTGCCAACACCGACTGCGAACGTCCCAAGAGATAGGAGGAGAACCACTGTAAAACTGTGCCTCCCACTCCCAATCCCCTGAGACGCCGCAGCAAGATACCATGGTCGATGGTATCGAAAGCCGCCGAGAGGTCTAATAGGACTAGGACAGAGGAATGCCCCCTGTCCCGAGCCCTCCAGAGATCATTCACCAGCGCGACCAATGCCGTCTCCGTGCTGTACCCGGGCCTGAAACCCGATTGGTACGGGTCTAGATAATCCGCTTCATCCAGGACCAAAGGGAGCTGATGCTGTGGATGCTTCATCATTGGAGGTTTTTAAGAAGAGACTGGACAGTCACTTGTCTGAAATGGTATAGGGTCTTCTGCTTGAGCAGGGGGTTGGACTAGAAAACCTCCATGGTCCCTTCCAGCATTATTCTGATAAAATCACTGGGTCAAAATGACAATAGTGCTACCCTTGCATTTCTGAAGAAGATATAAAGCTAATATGACCACCTGCTGCCAATGTCAACCTCCCATCGCCCAGTTCGCTCCCACAGAATCGGCCTCCTCAGGGTTCCGTCGGCCAGGCAATGCCGGCTGGCGACCCCCAGGGGGAGAGCCTCCTCTGTGGGCACGCTAACCCTCTTGAATGAACTGCCTCCGGAGCTGCGGATGGCCCCTGACCTTCGATCCTTCCGCCGTGACCTGAAGACATGGTTATTCCAACAAGCGGGCCTGGACTGACCATGGTTTTTAATTTGGTTTTTATTGTGCTAAATTGTCCCATATTTCTTATATTCATTGTTTAATTCTTTTTTTTAATTTTTGTATTTTATGTCTCTTAATTTTTATTGTTGAGCCGCCCTGAGTCCTTAGGGAGAAGGGCGGCATATAAATTTAATAAATCCTAAATCCTAATATATATAAATTATAATTATAATTAAAGAGAAATTTCTTGTCAGTGATAACAATTCCCCAGTGGAACAGCTTGCCTCCAGAAGTTATGGGTGCTCCATCACTGGAAGTTTTTAAGAAGAGATTGGACTTCCATTTGTCCAGAATGGTATAGGATCTGCTGCTTGAGCAGGAGATTGGACTAGAAGACCTCCAAGGTCCCTTCCAACTCTTATTCTGTAATAAAGATATAATTTTATAAAGGTATAAAATTCAGAACTGCTACGACACTTGGTCTTCTTCTCAGGCAGAGAGAGCAAACGAATCTGATAGTCCTTTAATTGAGTTGGAAGCTAAATTTAGGTATTTGATTGGAGAGTAGACAAAATAAAAAAAGTTTTCTTAATATTCAAAGTCAAAGAAAAAGTTCCGAGGGATGTGTAAAGGATTACTCCCTATTGGAGAAAACTGAACTGAGTGAATAGTAAAGGAAAGTTTTGAATTAGCTTCAAACATTCTAACGGGGCACTACCTTTAGGAAAATAGGAGCAGCAGCAGGAGAAGGAAATGAGGACCCAATGAAACTACACTGAACACTGATTGATACAGACACATCATCTAAATTCAGCCTGTGAAATAGAAAGAAAGCTCAGATGGCTGAGTGGAACAGTGGAATAGAACAGAGACCTGGCCTATCCTGAGACAAAATAAGGAAGGGCACAGAACCTAATTAAACCTAAGATCATTCATGGATGAACAAAAAGTAGCCTGTGTGAATATATACAATTGATGGCTAACAAACAGCTTAATGGAAAGGCTTACTTTGCAGTATGATGTGATTTACAAATATTACTACCTGAAAAGAAGGTCACAGCAGAATGAAGACTGTGTTGAGATAATTCCATTCCAGATCAGCACTAGTATATCAAAGAAAAACAGAATGGCTGGAAGGAAATGAGTAATGAGACCCAGCAATCAATAAACTGCTCATTCTGATGGATGGAAACATTGGGAGGCCAATGTCTGGAGATAACATTCCCCGGACTAGAAAACATCGCAGGTCTCAACCTCTCCCTTCCAAACAGGGAGTAAAATTGTAATAATGCTCAAATTTAAAGTAAGTGAAAATTACTGGCCAGAATCTAATACAATGCTCTGCTTAATGCTATAAGAAGAGAGAGAAAGAGGGGCTAGTTAATTTAGCCCTTTCTCTCCAATGGTGTACTTTAGCTCCTAATATTTTCTCACTGGCTTTCATTTTGACAGGTGGGAAATATGATGTACGATTGGCCATTTACTCTTTTTTTTCCATCTGCGGCCAAGTGTAAATGGCTAGATCATCTTACAGTCTTTGCAACGTTAATTATTTTTTGAGAAGGAATAATTAGGCAAGTGGTACGTTTGAATTCTATTGGTGTAACCTGCAACTGAACAATTGTTGGGTAATCAAAAGTAACTCTTTGCTGGTTGGAGTGATGGATGAATAAGAGTGAGTGGGGAAGAGTGATCAACAGTTCACTTAAAAGTGAACGGGCCAAAAACCTATATAAATGTTGCGTTAGAATCTAAGCAAACATTGGACATAATGTATTAACTGGGAGAGAGCATGCTTCCTACCATAAGATTTACTGAAGTTCTGCTCAGATATAGGTGGTGGCTTATCTATTCTGATTCTGCAGTGTCATGGTCTAAGGCAGGGGTCGGCAACCTGAAACAGTGAAAGAGCCACTCGGAACCGGTTCCCTCACACAAGGAAAAACTGGGAGCCGCAAAAACTGTGTGCGCATGTGCGTACATGCGCGCATGTGCAGAACAGGGTTTGACTGAAGAGTGGAGCCAAGGTGAGATATGCACCTACCCTGCATAATTGAATTGATTGGTTGAACTTTTTTAGTCCCACTTTTTTTTTTGTACTGCACATGGCAGAGGACTGGGAGCCGCAGGAGATGACTGAAAGAGCCGCATGCGGCTCCGGAGCTGCGGGTTGCAGACCTGTGGTCTAAGGGCAGGACTAGTTTTGTCACTTGTCCTTCTAGTGGTATTGATGTTCACCTAAGCACTATGGGAACAGGAGCAGGATTCAGAGATTGTAATTAAAATTGGTGAGTGAGATCAAGGAAATCTGTTCCATTCGTTATTCTGATTTCACTTTCCTACCTTGTCCAACTCTACCCTAATCTGATGAGCATGAAACCTCCCTAGAACAGCAGAATAATAGGATTCATTCCCTTTCTTATCCCATTAAGAAAGCAGTATAATCTATTGTCAATATTAGTGGGCACTTATACTGAAATTGGTGGCCCTTTTATTAAATTGCAACCTATTCAGTAAATCTATGTAGTTGTTGAAAGATACTGTATTGCCTGCTGCAATTACTATGTCCATTGGAGAGCGAGACAAATCCCAAACTGGTTTAGGATTAGCCAGACCAACAAACCATAGTCCAAGCTGAGCAATGAAATTATTAGGACAAGAGCTGTATTTCAAAGCAAAGGTGTCTTCTACATTTAAATAGAATATATCAGGTTTACTCCTTTTTCGGTTGGAAAATATATTTCTTTTTAGTTTGTCTTTTGTCAGCCATCCAATAAGGTGTTCTTTTCATCAGGATACTAACCTGATTTTCTTGAGAGGCAGTAGTCTTTTCCAAATACAATATCATATGAATATGCAGGGGAGGAAATCTCAATGGGCATTCCTTTTTTATTTATTAGATTGTTTTCACGCAAAACAATCTTATTAATCTAGAAATAACATTAGCATTTTAAGCTATGCTGTCACAATTAAACACTTACCTTGGCAAAATACACTTAAGCATACCTAAAAAGAAATGTTCTCTTTGATTTCAAATACTCTGTTATCAATTTTTTCCCCCTACAACAACAGTGCTGCCTTGAACTAGCTTTACTTTACCCAAAATTTTTTCTCTTTAATAAGAACTTAAAACAAATAATCCCAAATCCCAGTGGGTCTTGTTAAAGTCACCTCATAAAATTTTTACACTCTTGTATGACTTTGGAGAGGGAAATGTTGACCTAGCAGTTTGAGCTCACACTGACTAATGTCGCCTTGGGGAAGAGATTGTCAAAATTCATGTGCTTCGCTATTTGAAATGGATATAAAGCAGCCAATTATGATACATCACTGCAAACAGTAGCTAATGACAGATTATTTTTTTCCCAGACATAATAATCTAGTTTTCAAGTAAACAAAATTATAAAGGCAGCCTGATGATCAGGAACCTTAGCTGCTTACTTAATAAAAACTACAATAAAATCAGTATCGTGGTTTTAAATTCTGGGAGGCGTAAATCTATGTAGTTCTCTTGTTTAGCCCAGTGATAGATTACAGAAAGCCAAAAGGTCAGCAATTTCACTTAGAAACTGCAGATGGAGAAGGGGAGCATTTCAATTCTCCCCATCATACAAACTGTTTTGTGTAGAAACTACTAACTCTAAAGGAGACGGTCTCAGCAACAAAAACTGCTGCAAAATTCTGTAAGTTGTTATGGTTAAACTGCTTACGGTAGCTACAGCTCTTGTACTTTAACGTTCTGGGCTACTTTACATCTGTTAGGTACCAGTTCATCTTAACAGTTCAGTTAAAAGAACAATAGAATAACAAGAGTTGGAAGGGAGGTCTTCTAGTCCAACCCTCCGCCCAAGCAGAAACCTATACCATTTTAGACAAAGAGTGGTCCAAGCTCTTCTTAAAAACCTCTAGTGTTGGAGTACCCACAACTTCTGGAGGCAAGTCGTTCCACTGATTACGGGTAGTCCTTGAGTTACGAGTGTAATGGAGCCTGCCCATTCCACTCTTAACGCGAAAACTCATCAAGTGAATTTTGTTCGAGGTATGAGATCACTCCCTTGCTCGTTAAAACACATGCAACTCATTAAGCGAACATGAGGTATCTCAGGGTGGGGAAGGGCCTAGTGCTGGGACAGCCTCCCAAAGCCTCCCCGACCCACTAAGATACCGCATGCTTCCCCCTCCCTTCCTGGGGCACCAGACTCACCTGGAAAAGATCCATCTCCTCTCTGCCACGGTTCCTGCTGCCACCCAAATTTGAGGGCGGGGAATGCTTCCGCGACTCCCCCATGGCCCAATTCGGGCTCCAGAGGCCTTTTCCAGGCTGCTGCCACCCGGATTTGAGGTTGGGGAACACTTCTGCAGCCCCCCTGTGGCCCAATTGGACCTGGAAAACATCTCCGGAGCCTGGATCCAGCCTCTGGAGGCATATGGAAGCATCCCCGAGCTTCGGTTCTATTCTCTGTTGCAGAGAACAGAGGCTTCAAGTACCATGAGATCACACAAGATCAGTAGTGTGAGATCTTGCCCCACTGATCTCGTGTGATCTTGCATTACTTTAGGACTCCATTTTCTGCAAACCCACTGAAGGCCTGGAGCAGGCAAGAAAGCGAAGGATCTCAATCTTCACAGGTTGAATATTGAAGGCCTAGTGCCTAGGGAGACCCAGGGCGTGGATGGGGAGGGAGGGAATAATCAGGGTGAATGTTGAAGAGCCACTGCGGCCGCTTGTAAGGGCGAACAACTGCCGTGGTGCTGCAATATTTGTAACTTTGGGACTTGCTCGTAAGCACTAGGGGGCGCTCATCACTTAATTTTGAATAAGCGTTAAGTGAACGCTCATAACTCGGGGATTACCTGTAATTGTTCTAACTGTCAGGAAATTTCTCCTTAGTTCTAGATTGATTCAAAGCTTTAGATGGGAAATAAAGTCCCAAATTATTTAGAATTAGTGCAGGGGTCCCCAACCCATGGCCCACTACTGGGTTGTGGCATATTTGGAATTGGGCCATGTGAGTGCCTGGCCAGAGTGCGCGCATAGCTCAACTTGCCAAGCTGCGGGCTGGCAGGCACTCATGCATGAGTATTGGCTGGCAGCTCATGCAAGTTGGCGCACGTATGTGTCAGCCCACCACTTGTGTGGTCCAGTTCCCCTCTCCACACCCCCCAGCCAGGCCATCAAGCCCCCAAGGTTGGGGACCGTTGAATTAGAGCATCTGTTTTCTCTCATCTGCTCATCTATTTTGTGATCCATGAAAGGTAACTTCTAGCCATTTTTCGGAAGAGAACTAGAGAGCTTTCCAGTAGTAACATTCAAACCATGAAATCCTTTCTCCAGGTATGGTAACCTAAACCCCACATTTAAGGCACTAGAAAAGTCGCTGTTCTCCAGGTAGGATGATGATGATTAATCATCTATTTATTTGATTTATATCGTGCCTTTCTAATCAGAAGCACTATGACCACTGACCATTTCAGCTAAGGTTTATGGGAGCAAAACTCTAAGACATATAGTCTTTGACTTATGACAACTGAGCCCAGAAATATGGTCATATTTCGGTTCAGTCATTGAACGAGTCACCTTATGAGGCCCAATTTTATGACTATTTTGTGCTAGTCGTTAAACAAACATTACAGTCATTAAGTGAAGCCATTTTACCCAATGGATGTTTATTTGCCAGAAACTGGAAATGGAGAAATCACTCCACTGGAGCTGGTTTGTGATCAATAAAACAACAGGTTATTAATTTTAATGGATCTTGTGTACTTTGACTGTCCGTCTTCTAGATGTATTTATTTCTATTTTTAGCCTGTCCTTGTTGGCGTAAGTTACATAGCTTTTTCATTTAATCCAATTAAAAATTAGTGGATTTTATTGTTTTTCTTATATTTTGTTGTTTTGCTATTGTATGCTGCCTAGAGTCCTTTAGGACAGGATGAATTATAAGCACTGCCCATTAATTAATTATTTTCCGGCAGCTATATTCATCTCATTGATACCCAGAGAGAAATACAGTCTCGCATTTCCAATCAGTAATGCAAGCCTACTGCTGACAACATAAATGGGATTAGGACAAAATTGTGCTGCATTCTGTACTGCAAGCAGATGGAAAATATCGCCTCAATAAGAGTAACTCTGTCTTTTGAATACACAATGTATTAGTAGATCAGCAAATGCTTTTGAATGCATTAAGAACTTGTTATGTGATATCCTCTTTCATAATGTCTTTTCAAATTACAGAATTGCTTAGTAATCGCTAGGAGATTTACAAACACCAAGAAAACAAAAAGGCCATGTTCCCTGCTTAATAAGCTCAGTCAATAAAAATGAACGCTAAAGAGCATTTGTCATTCCATTTTGTGGTATACAGTGATGGAAACATGAGTTTCTGGTAAGTAAGTTGTGACGGGATGTGGAAAAATTGTGTAGTGCATGATTTCCCAGACTAGGTCCCAATTTCTTCTCTGTGCAAATTTTGGTAAGGAATCTATAAAGAACCTGAATGAAATTCACAGTAAGCTGTTTTGGGTTTTAGGCATATTTGGAACTATACAGAATTTGTTATGAGTATTCTCACAAAATGGATACCATGAAGTTTGTGGCCACTCACAACTCACTTACTAGAAGACAAACTGGAGGATGGCTGCCTGCACTCCCTCTTCTATGTAGCTCTAAACCTCTGTTTATTTTTATTTTTGGGGGGGGGGATTTTCAAACCAAGACTGGGTTGGAGTCAGCCACCATTTTGATTTCCTAAAAAGGCTTCAAGATACACAAGCATTCTTGGAAGTAAAAATAATGTGGAAGGCAGTTTCCTATGTATTTATTTTAAAATACAGGTAGTCCTTGACTTACAACAGTTCATTTAGTGAACCGTTTGAAGTTACATGACACTGAAAAAAGGCCATTTGTCACACTTATGACTTTTGCAGCATCCCCAGGGTCACGTGATTTACATTTGGATGCTTGACAACTGACTCATATTTATGACGGTTGCAGTGTTCTGGAGTCATGTGATCCCCTTTTGCAATCTTCTAACAAGCAAAGTCAATGGGGAAACCAGATTCACTTAACAACATGTTACTAATTTAACAACTGCAGTGATTCACTTAACACATGTGGCAAGAAAAGTCGTAAAATGGGGCAAAACTCACTTAACAACATGAATTTTGGGCTTAACTGTGGTCGTAAGTTGAGGACTATCTGTATCTAAAAATAAAGTAAGGACAGAAAGTGAGCTCATTGGTAGCTATAGTCACTAGGTTGCCTACTCTTTATATAATCATTCAAATCAACTGTATACTTAATGTGGTACATGTCAGATGTACTGAGAGTACAGTACAACTCTTTAGATCTTGAGTCATGACAGTTGAGCCATATTAACTAGGAATCCTGGAAAAAGTTTGGATTTACTTAGCCACAAATCTGTAATTACTAATATTCTTACAAAACTAGACCATAAACCTTAGAAATAGTTTTCACAAGCCCATCATGAATAGGAAGGAATACCCAAAATATCCAAAAATTCAAAATACATGAAATTGCAATTTCTTGCACTTATGAAAAATAATGTATTTTGCCCCAATCCTACAGCTACAACTTCTCCAACTGATGGATGCTCAGTCTCTGTTTAATAATCTGAAAGAAAAAAAAGAGCTCACTAACTTTGAAGTCAAGGTCTTGTACAATTAATTCTTACAGTAAAAAAATCTCTGCCAACTTCAAACCAAATAAAACACAAATTAATAAACATTTCACATAACAGACTGTACTATTTGAAAACAACCCTGTCTCCATATAATCTCTACTTTTCCCAGAAAAAACATACCCAACTTCGTCAACTACATCTTTCTGGCTATTCTGTAGCTCGTCACACCAGCCCCAGGAAGACGCAACAAGGTATGTTTCATATTTTTAGAGTCACAATTCTTATAATACCTGAGTGACCATGCTAGGCAAAATTTTAAGGATTAACCACATCTTAGAGCTTCAAGAGACACTATTCTTGTTCTCATCAATATAAATTCCATGTTTTCAGCCAGTGTCAGTTTTTCATATGAATTCAGATGCACAGATTTCAAGTCCATCAACAAAAGTCCGGTATGTTTGAGATATGAAGAAGGCATATATTGTAGTTGCTCAGTTGCATGTTCTAAGGAGCTATAAATTATCTCTTAAAATAACAAAGAGTCGGAAAAAAAGGTTTTGCACAAATATGGATTATAGAGGATGCATTTTAAAACAAATTAAAGGCAGTTATATTTTTAAAAGCTATTGACAAGAATCCAGCCAGCTTATCAGCTGTTTTAAAATGTTCTCCATTATAGCTTTGTTGTTTCCGGAGGTACAAAACAGATTATCATGTCAACTGGTTCCTTACTACATTACATTAAACATGTAAAAAACAAAAATAATCTCTTATTAAAGCCTCAGAATTCAAATCAATTAAATTAAGCATACAATTAACAAAGAAAATCAAAAGCCAGTAGCATCAACACTTGCATTCATTCAAGGTCATACATGTTTATTTTAAAAAGCAACTTATTAAAGATAGTGAGAATAGCTAATACATTATAGTTTTTACACATAGTATTCATACCTAACACAGAAAGGAACATTTCATTTTTATAAATGTTTGTAAAATTAGATTGGCTGAATTGGAGACATAGTAGTTTTCTGTAATGTGTCCAACCATAAAGAATCACATCCTTTTTAGTGATAAGCCTGTCCCAATGCAATGGTTTTTCAGAACGTTTTACCAGTTGAATTGTTCTGGAAAGGCTTTTGGTGAATTACTGTTGTCTTGCTAGAGTTGGCTGATATTTAATTATTTACGCTTTTATCTGTGACGTGTACACAGATATTGATTATTGATATTATTGGATAGGGATTGTTCTTATCATAGACATTTTAATTTAAATGTCTATGAAAAGAACAAACCCTAGCCAACAATACCAGAACACAATTAAATTATGTTGATGTTGTACAGATATGATATCCATGTCATTATTTATCTATTTGAGTTACACCATGGATGTTTGTTGTGAATGGAGTCGGCAGCATATAAATTCATATCCATGCGTACACATATATGCTGCACCGTAACTTAGAACTTTCTTGAAAGAGATTTGTGAAACAGATTTCACTGGCTTGAAAAGACACTGGATTTCGGAAATTATACTACACAAACATTTGGGAAAGAACATCTATTACAATGCTTTTTCAAGAAAATAAAGATGCAGAATATGTACTTACTCCTCATTTCTGTTCACAGTACAAGGATGGTAAAGAACTTTAACAGCCTTATGAATCTCAGAGGGCTTTGAAGGTGATGACAGCTCAGGTTCAAATAATGTAAAAACATGACTGGAAGCTGGGTTTCCTGACGTTTCCACCATCAGTGTGTCACAGTTCAACACCCAGATCTATGGATAAGGAGCAGTCTTACAAGTCACATTTTAATGGGCTTACTCCACATATAGAATCTTACTATAGTCAGATGATTTATTAGCAAGCACAAATAGGTATAAGTGAAAGTGGAACTATTATTAGAACTTACTTTTCTCACATAAAAGGCCATAGAGGACACCCCTTAGGAATACTGTACATGGGTTCGCTTAATGACCACTACAAAAAGTGATAAAATCAGGTCCCTGGAAAATGCCAGATACTAGCTTTCTCTTTATAGAAAAAAAAAATCATTTGGTTGTTTTGTTAAAGGTAAAACAGACACAAGGATATTTCAAGCCTTCTTCCAAAGCTTCTTGCTGTCATTTCAGAACTGTAGAAAATATGCTCTCAAAATTAAAACAAAACTGATGATTTCACCACTAATGAGCCCCCGTTTTAAGTTGGCAACGCTCGCCCCCACACCCCACGCCACGATGGGTGGCTTCCATATCCAATCAGCAATTTACTATTGGTATTGGAAAGATAAAAAGGAAGCTGCTTAGCCAGGAGATAAGATCCAGTTATGTGGTTGGAGAACTCTGAAGTTAACCAATGGAACTCTTTTTAGGGGGGGAAAAAAGCATTGGTTTATTTGATTTGAATGAGTTATAATCCATTTTATAATCCATTTTTCTACTCTGGCTAATACTCAAGGCAACTATCAAAATTCTGAAACGAAAAAGAATATAAAAGCTAAAGGTGCAGATTTATATTATCAGTAAAATTGCAGTAAAATAATTTAAGAAGCATAGGATGACCGTACATTCCACAATCTGAGAACAATGCAAGAAGAATGCCCTGGCTTGCCTAGCTGTTATTGTGAGCTTCTTCAAAAGAATTCCTTCCTCAGATCTTAACAGCTGGGTAGGTCTGCAACAAGATGAGGCAGTTTATAATAGATAGCACTAAGACTTGTGACTATGGAGATTCTCAGTCATCCGGGTCATGGTTGTCTCAAAGGTGCAAGAGGCAACTGGAATTGAACAGCCCTCTTTCAATAGAGCAGACATGTCAAACACAAGGCCTGGGGGGCGGATCCGGCCCGCGAAGTGGTTTCATGTGGCCCCCGAAGCCATCCTGGAAACAGTGAGGGAACGGCCCCCGCTGCCTTGGCCCTGGCCCAGAGACCCTCCTTCTGCCACAGACCCCCAGATCTGTCCCACTCCTGCCCAGGCCCCCATAGGCACCCTTGATGCCAATGATGTAGAGCTAGCCACGCCTACCCAGTAGGCCATACGCACTCCAGCTGCGTCCACCCAGTAGGCCGCGCCCACCCTGGCCATACCCCCCCGGCCCCCCGAGGGCAACCACAATGCTGATGTGGCCCTCAATGAAATTGAGTTTGACACCCCTGCAATAGAGGGAGAGGGATACAACATCACCTATCTCCAGTCTACAACACATTCCTTTCAGCAGTTCCAAGAAGGCTCCACACCCACTTGCACCACTCAGGTGACCTTGAGGACACAGATAAACCTCCACGTGGGTCTCAGTGACTCTCTAAAACACAGGTGTCAAACATGCTGCATCACGTGACACGTCGCAACACATCGCGGCTTTTTTTGCATTGCTGGAGCTGGGGTGGGCGCAGCCTCCGTATGATGCAACTGGCCTGCGGGCCGGCAGTTTGACACTCCTGCTCTAAAAGAATGCAAATGACCAGCTGTCTGCAAGGAATATAAATCCTTCCATTCCCTACCATCCAGTCAGAGCTGAAGAAGCTTCTTGGCTTCTTCAAATCAAAGAATCGAAATGCCTTCAAAGAAAGAAAAACAAGAACGTCCAGTTGCTTCTTGAAAAAGCATCTTTGAGACTAAGACTCGTAACTTACCAAGATATAGATGGTGTGATCCATCCCTTGGATGCTGAACCTAAATGTGCTTCTAGAAAATGTGAGTTCCATGAGGCACCGGGCTATAACTGTCTGTATAAAGGAAGACCTGTTTTGGAGCAGAAAGGACAATTCTTTATAAAATACCAACAAATATCATTATTTGAAAAACTAGCAAGAACGTCAAAGAAACATTCCAGGCCCAAGTAATCAACCTTTTTAAACCAACTTTTTTAAATCCCACCTCCTGTATTTTATATAGTTTATATTCTCCTAGGATGTGCTGCTGAAATTTTACATCAGCTGAAAACAGGGAAGAAAATGTCGCCCTCATCAATCTGGGAGAACTGAGGCTGTAAATGGGAGCCTGAGGGCCACATTCAGCTAGCAGTCTGCCCATTCATCTTCTAGGGCATTTTTTTCTCATCCTCACTGCCCTTCAGATCAATCAAAACAACATTGATAGGACTTGGGGCCCCAGCCTAATGGGACAGCATCAGGCTGCAAAAGCCACATTTGACCAAGTCACATTTTAGCATGTTCTAATAGCATCTCTATCTTTCTTTGGACTCTGCTGGGCAGCAGCAAGTATGAAACACAGCAAGAGAAAAACAAGGAATTTTCTTTTCCTATTAGAAAAGACAGGTCAAGAGAAGAAGAGGCAAGCATAAAAATCAGCTGTGGTCAATACAAACGAATCTTTGGTGATGAAATTGGCTCTGCAAATGGAATTTTTTACATTTTTTTAAAATCCCATTTATATCCCGCCCTTCTCCGAAGACTCAGGGCGGCTTACAATCTAAAGCACAAATCAATGTGCTTAGCAATATTTAAAGTATAATTAACAAGTTGTTGTCCAAAGCAGTTTGAATTTTTTAAGAATACCTATCCATCTGTTCTCCTGCCCTCATACTACTACTACTACTACTACTACTACTACTACTACTAATAATAATAATAATAATAATAATAATAATAATAATAATACCGTATTTTCCAGCGTATAAGACGACTTTTAAACCCATGAAAATCATCTCAAAAATTGGGGGGTCGTCTTATACGCCCAGTCGTCTTATACGCCGGAAAATCAGCGAGCCCGGGAAGGCACGCCCTCCCCTCTCACTGTGGAGGAAGCAGGGCAGGCTGGCGTCTGGCGGGAGCCGGCAGGGCAGTCCTGCGCACGCGCGCGCTCCCCGGCTGTTAAGGAGCACTCCTTAGCAGCCGGGGAGTGCACGCGTGTGCAGGACTGCCCTGCCGGCTCCCGCCCGACGCTCTTCCCTCTTGAGGCAGGATCGCTGCCCGGCTCCTAAGGAGTCCTCGGGGATGCTGCCTCAAGAGGGAAGAGCGTCGGGCGGGACCCGGCAGGACAGTCCTGCACACGTGCGCACTCCTCGGCTGCTAAGGAGTGCTCCTTAACAGCCGGGGAGCGCACGCGTGCGCAGGACTGCCCTGCCGGCTCCCGCCAGACGCCAGCCTGCCCTGCTTCCTCCACAGTGAGAGGGGAGGGCGTGCCTTCCTGGGCTCGCTGATTTTCTGGCGTATAAGACGAAAAATCTTGAAAATCATCTCAAAAGTTGGGGGGTCGTCTTATACGCCCAGTCGTCTTATACGCCGGAAAATACGGTAATAAAGTTGGAAGGAACCTTGAAGGTCATCTAGTCCAACACCCTGCTCAGGCAGGAAACTATACAATTTCAGACAAATGGCTGTCCAGTCTCTTCTTAAAAACTTCCAGTGTTGGAGCATTCACAGCTTCTGAAGGCAGGTTGTTCCACTGATTAATTGTTCTAACTGTGAGGAAATTTCTCCTTAGTTCTAGGTTGCTTCTCTCCTTGATCAGTTTCCATCCGTTGCTTCTTGTTCTGCCTTCGGGCGCTTTGGAGAATAGCTTGACTCCCTCTTCTTTGTGGCAGCTCCTTAGATATTGGAACATTGCTATCATGTCACCTCTAGTCCTTCATTAAACTAGACATACCCAATTCCAGCAACCATACCCAATTCCAGCAACTTCCATCCTTCCACAGTTACAAAAACACTTTTTCCCTACATCATAATAAATTGCCACATCTATTTTGACTCAGAATGGGTCCAAGACAAA
The DNA here is from genome assembly GCF_964194415.1 of Vipera berus. Classification (NCBI taxonomy): domain Eukaryota; kingdom Metazoa; phylum Chordata; class Lepidosauria; order Squamata; family Viperidae; genus Vipera; species Vipera berus. The sequence goes on from NC_138202.1 coordinate 240,847,462, forward strand.
GTATCTTAGATTAATGAAAGCATGCATCAATCTTTTTTCAGATTGCCTGCTGTAAGTATATACTGGACCCACAGTATGAAGGAAGCCAAGTGTCCAACACCAACAGTAAAAGGTAAAGGTAAAGGTTCCCCCGCACATGCGTGCTAGTCGTTTCCGACTCTAGGGGCCGGTGCTCATCTCCGTTTCAAAGCCGAAGAGCCAGCGCTTGTCCGAGGACGACTCCGTAGTCATGTGGCCAGCATGACTAGACGCCAAAGGCGCACGGAACGCTGTTACCTTCCCACCGTAGTGGTCCCTATTTTTCTACTTGCATTTTTACGTGCTTTCGAACTGCAAGGGTCTATTTCAGATACTTACAAGTACTCCATATAGCTGCAATCACATCACAGTTATGTCGGAAGCACTGAGGCACTTCCAGGTGGAAAGGATTAACCGTTACCCAGGGGATGCCCAGTTGGGTGCTCATTTCATGTCCTCAGCAGGAGCTAGAGTGAAGGAGGGGAGCTCACCCCACCCCATGGCAGCACTCGGATCTCAAATGTGGGCTTGCTAACTTCCAACCCAGCATCCTAACCACACAAACCATTGTCCTCCTGAACAATTGCAATGACTCCCAATGTACACTTATTCTTTTTTTATTAGTTTATAATATAAAATACAAAATACAAAAGAAAATAATAGGAAAATGGGGAAGGGAAAAGGGAAGGGAAAAGTCTAGAAAAGAGGGGGGGGGAAAGAAAGAAAAAGCGTTGACTTCCGACTCCCTTTGGTGCAGTAGAATAAGATAAGATCAAACCTCAGCTTTTTTACTTTTACACTTATTAGTATACACTTATTCTTGTTTATACTACATTTTTGATGTCCAGTGTGGTGCAGGCATAAACCATATGTTAAAAATCCTCCTTATTTAATAATGGCAACAGACTAAATTCTGTGATTTTTCCCTCCAGAGTGATGTGCTTTAGTTAAATGTCACCCTACAATTAAAAAGGCAAGAAACTTTAATGAATCCGAAAGCTGCATAGGCTAGAAAGTGATGGCTAGATACCAGCTTTTAATTGGCAATTATATGATTCATGGCAGAAATTAATTAAAGCAACATTAGGTTTGCATAATGTGCCACTGATTAACCCTAACCCTTGCTACAGCAGCAAGTGAATGATTTTGGTTGGGGACTTATTAATTCTGTTGTAAGCATACTAGAAACAATGATTTTACAAGGGCATTGTCAAGATATTAAGAACAGTTTCAAGGATAGAATAACCAGTATAAAAATGTGGGTGGACGGTCCAGAAGAATAAAGCATACTTCTGGTTTTAATAAAACAGTGGATTTGGCTTTGCAAATACAGCAAGAGTGAACATTCCTCTGCTTAATTTGTTATCAGCTACCAAAGTTGTCCAAACCTTGTTTGGAAAGAAGAATGAGGAATGGAGCACCATATCTCCAAAGCTATAAAACAAAGCTAAAAACCCTTCCACTCTTTTTAAAGTTACACAAAAGTATTTTTTTTTAATTGCTAAAATTTTGTAAGAATGTTAAAACAATGCAAAATTTCTATGTTCTCATATGAAATCTCATAAGATTTGGGTGCTTTATTTTTAATTATTGCTTTATTTTAATGTTCCAAGTTCACTTATTTATTGTGCAGAATCACACCATGGTGCCTGCCATCTAAAAAGATTGCTATGGGAACAATCAAGCAAAGAACAAGGTCCAATCTTTTCTATTTACCTCTTGAACAAAAGGACAAGATTCCGTTTTTTGGAGCTACAGATGTGGCCAAAAGTATTGGCACCCTTTACTTTTTCCTAAAGAATCCCAAATTGCCATGAGACACAAATAAATGGCATCCACCATTTTTTATTCCACAAAGCAAGAATGTATGCGCTTGATATATGACATAATGTATTCCTATAAAGAATAAAATAAATGAAAATGGCATAGCATAATTAATAGTATCTCTTACAAGTTAAAAGCGATTATTGGATTTAAGTGAGGTATACTTATACTTTTGGACAACTCTGTAATACAGAAGAGAGATTGTGCCTTTAAAATTGGCCATTTGAAATCTAAGAAATTGATATAGAATCATCTAACGATCTCCAAGATCTTTGATTTCAGTGTTTATATCCCCTAACATCACACCCTAATTACACACCTGAAACAAAAAGAAAGAGAGTGGGGAAAACATTTTTAGTGATTACACAATTATCATTACTTAATACAGGGTTTTAAATTAATTTCCCCAAAGACAGCCATGCCTATCAAAAAGTTGCTTTACATACAGTATTTGACAAGCCATGCCAAGTTAATATAGAAATGCATGATACTACCTTGGTATTATGTAAAAGCTGTCTTCAGACGGCTGAACAAGCAATTCTGTGAAATAGTATTTTATGACACCTATGAGGGGAAAAATGAAATCTTTGTGCCATATGAATTAATGTACAATGAAAATACAGCTTAAGTCAGTAAGTCATGAAAACGTAATAAAGAAACAACGATCAAGTTCAAGGACATGGATCACATAGAACTAAGTAGATAAGAAAGGAGCCACAAGGAACTAGGACTGGAGAGAAGGGACTCAAATAAATATTAAACCAGCCTCTGCTGCCAACATTGCAGTAATTTGTATCCTATCCAAATTAATTCCTTATGTGCCCATACCAAACAACAAAATGGTATTTGTTTTCTGCTTCCCCTTCCTTGTATCATTCCTTCTTTCTCCAGCAGAACCACCACAAACACACCAATTCCCTCACAAAATGAAATCAACTGGGAAAGTGTTAAAAAATTAAAATTGTTATCTCTGGTAACTCTTAATGGACTTTTGCTGAGTGACAAGGTTTTTAGGTTTTATTCATAAATAAAAGATGAGGCAAAAGAAGAAGAGGTCATATACCGTAACTGTATTTTAAGACAAAGCGGTAAGTTACTAAAATTATTTATACTTGCTCTGATGAAAGGAGAAGTCGCTTTTTTATATATTTCTTTTCTTTTTACTATATTCTTATTTTCTTTTTTTCCATCTTGTCCAGTTTTAATTTTTTTAATTTTTTTATTCTTTTAGTTTTCTTAGTTTGTATCATTTTTTTTAATCTTTGTCACTGAAATGCTTAATAAGTTGAAATATGCCAAGAAGCATTCCAGGATCAAGAGGTTTTTCATTTTCAAAAAGGCAATTAGTCAAAATGATAAGTATATTAATTCAGAGCACAGCACACCATTAAACACATCTTATATGACTGTCAGTGGGAACAGATTATAAATCCCATGCTCCTTTTCCGTTTTCCAAAGGCAACAGGCTGACTACTGTTGGATGCTAGGCAACATGACTCTTTGAGTCTGGTTCTTCTTAAGAATTACAGTTTGGAGCTGGAGCAACCTCTTTTCGCCTAGACCTGATCCTGTTCCTCTTCTGACATGGAGCTATGCAATAAAGAAAAACTTAACCTGTTAAACTTCTGCATGTCAGTCATGTACTAAAGGTCCAAGAAGAGGATGAATTGGAAAAATATGCGGCAATTTCATAAATATTTACATTCTGCTACTCTCACATTTCAGGGATGCTTGTATTATTCAAGCGCATTATTAATGCGTACAGAATTGAAACTGTTCCCAAAAGATTTTAAAATTAGGCTTTAACAGTCCAGCCAAGTGATGTGGTAGGGCAGCTTTTCTCAACCCGGACCACCCGGAGACATGTGTATTTCAGCTCCTTCCCCCCCCCACCCCCAGTTCCAAAGACAGATGGCCTTTGCAGGGATCTCTGGGAGTTGAAGGCCATACTTTTGAAAGTCACTGAGGTCGGGGTAAAAGCAGAAACACATTTGGAGAGAATCTGAACTCACCAAATTCTATGTATCTTCAAGTACTTCTTACTTTTTCTACAGAGACAAGTGGTGAGTTGAAGTGTGTGTGTGTGTGTGTGTGTGTGTATTTGTGTGTGTATGATTTCTAATGTCTCCCTAAAGCTACTCAATGCCTTTCTTTCCTCCTTCCTCAGCACTATCTTTGTCAAGAACTCCAAAGTACAGGTAGTCCTCAACTTACGACCACAACTGAGCCCAAAATTGATGTCATTAAGTGAGACATTTGTTAAGTGAATTTTGCCCCATTTTATGACTTTTCTAGCCACATCTGTTAAGTGAATCACTGCAGCTGTTAAATTAGTAACACAGCTGTTAAGTGCATCTGGTTTCCCCGTTGGCTTTGCTTGTCAGAAGGTTGCAAAAAGCGATCATATGACTCCGGGACATTGCAACCATCATAAATGTGAGTCAGTTGTCAAGCATCCGAATGTAAATCACATGACCATGGGGATGCTACAACGGTCATAATTGTGAAAAACGGTCATAAGTCACTTTTCCCAATGATGTTGTAACTTCGAACGGTCACTAAATGAACCGTTGTAAGTCAAGGACTACCTTTATTCCTCACTCTGAGAAAATAACCCTTCCAATATCTTCTACTATAGGGAAACTGTAAGAGTAACCAAATTTTGCTTTGTAAACTGAAATCATGCAGAAACAGTTTAAAGTTGTTTCAAAATGTCCCTTTTATTCACTCAACCTCTTTCCATTTCCAGTCCCCAGCAACTGTCTTTGCTTTTTCTGTTCCCTTCTGCTATATACTAAAACACAAAAATATCCTTTTACTCATTCCAAAAAAAAGTGAAGTCTCCTTTGACTCAAGTTCAACAGCTAGTGTCATCATAGATATCCATATCCTTTGCTTGGCAAATATGCAGAAGGAGTTTGCTGTTTCCTTCTTCTGAGATGTATTTTTCTTCCCCAGTCTAGTTAACAGAGAGAAGGCAGCAGGTTAAAAAGCCGGAATCCATGAGTTCAAGTCCTGCCTTAGCCATGAAAGCCAGATTGGGTGACTTTGAGCCAGTCACTCTCAGCTCAACCCACCACACAGAGTTGTTGCTGTGGAGAAAACATGAGGTGTGTTGCGTTTATCTGCCATCTCGAGTCATTTGTACATATATTAAAAGCGAGATATAAATGTATGCATGTGTGTGTGTGTGTGTGTGTGTGTGTGTGTGTATGTATGTGTCCTGGGACTTCTTAGGAGCCTCCCATCCGAGGGCTAATCTTCCAGTTAAGTTTTTCAAGGTCAGTCAAAGTTACCCAGCTGCTGTACCCTAGCTAGATATTTTTTGTTAAAATAAGGAAAAAGAAAAAGAAAACAAATAAGGTGTCCCCTCCTCAAAGAGAGGACAGATTTCTTGGGGAAAGTAGGGGAAACGGTGTTACTCTGCTCCGGAGTGATAGGAAAACAGCAGCCATATTTTATCATAGAAAGAAGCATGTGGTAGTGAGACACACAACGGAAATAGCAACTCTTCACATAATTCTTTGAGATGGCTCACTTTACTTCCTGAGAAGTAGGGGTATCCCTGACTTTGCAGGTACATTTATAGTATTCTCCATCATCATCATCATAATCATCATCATCATCATCATCATCATCATCATCATCATTATTATTATTATTATTATTATTATTATTATTATTCCTAAATCCAGACAAATTTTATGGTTGCTTAATGAAAATATATTTGGAATAAAAGAACAACCTCAGCCCTTTCAAACCCATCTAAAAACAGCAATTTTAACAGGTCATTTCAAAACCTAACAGTAGGTGAACTAAAACAGCTTTCAAAGATTTTATCTGAGAATTCAGTACCTGAGGGCATAGCTTCTCCCAACAACGTCTTGCAGCGCTTGCAAATTATACTATTTGCCTGTGAATTCTGCAAAGCAAAGGAAAAGATTTAAATGTCTTCTTGTTTGGTAGATACATGAGGAGAAAATCTGTTTAAAATTTCTACAAAAAAATTCAATCTATTGGACAATTTTCTCCTGTTATATTCCAGACAAATTAGCCCATGTCTCTTTCAAACTCCCAGCATGAACATATTAAGAAAGACTATTATAATTCCGTAACAATGACCAATCAGCCCTTAAAAATGACTGAACGTGATCCCCATTACTGTCTACAATAAAAAGCCCACTAGTGCACAGTCATTAAACTGCGAAGCTGATGATTTATTCGCAGAGAACATTTTATTAAATTTGAGGCATGGCTGTGTGTTTTCAATCACCCAGAAGACTGAAGACTTCACCATGAATTCCAGATTCATGCGTGGTAGAAAAGTACTAGCAGTTTCAGAATCAAATTACCAAAAGCTATTTGAGAAGAGGTATAATTGTCAAGCCCACATGTAAGATGTAACCTGCTCTAGTAATTCATGAGCAGACCTGTAAGTCATGTTGTGTTGTGATTCCTTGCCAGCCAGTGGATCCGGCAGCTGAGTCTGAGGAATCAGATAAGGAGGACATTAGAGTGACATTGAGATTCAGAGGAAGGCTCTGAGAAGCTCCAAGACTTACAGTCGGATGAGGAGCCTGGCCTCTCTACTCGCACTCAGGCTGAGACACAGCTGGGAGCCTGAGTTGGAGAGCGATGAAGAACATTTGAGACAAATCCAGGATGCACCAAAGCGCAGGCAAGAAAAGCGAGTAGGACAGAGGAATGCAATGGGGCAGCTCCAAAGGCAAAGGAGAAGGCATTAGGAAGCCATGCCTTGGCTGAATTATAAAAGGGAAGGTGTGGGAGGTGCTGGTTGCCAAAGGCAATTGTTCGTGTTGAGGACTGAGTTTCTGTGGACTGTGTTTGTTTGCCTTGGACACTGACTCAGGTCTGTGAGAATAAAAGGGGTTGTTTTTTTCTTGCGGTTCCTGCCTGTTTCTTGGAAGAGGGGTTTCTCCTTGTGAGCATAACAAGGACTCACATAGGCTGAGACAGAACATGTCAATTGAAATAATTACAGGCAATCCTCGACTTACAACCACAATCAAGCCCAAAATTTATGTTGCTAAGTGAGACATTTAAGTGAGTTTTGCCCCATTTTACAATCTTTCTTGCCACAGTTGTTAAGTGAATCATTGTAGTTAAGCTAATAACATTGCTGTTAAGTGAATCTGGCTTCCCCATTAACCTTGCTTGTCAGAAGGTCACAAAAGCTGATCACATGACCCTGGGACACTGCAACTGTCATAAATATGAACCAGGTGCCAAGCATCTGAAGTTTGATCACTTGACTGTGGGGATGCTGCAAATGTCGTTAAGTGTGAAAAACGGTCATGAGTCAGTTTTTTAAGTGTCGTTGTAACTTTGAACGGTCATTAAATGAACTGTTGTAAGTGGAGAACTACCTGTATTTCCATTTTGCAACATCCTGGGTGAGAAAGGGAGAAGGAAAGTGCAATGGCAGGACAAGTAACTTCCTTTGCAGAAGACCCCTGACATCTCCAAATGGCCAGGCAAGTGTGACAACCCTTTGAAGAGAGGACATGGATTGCTGCTGCCAGTTCAAATAGCCTGAGCCAGATGGACCAATGATGTGACACTTTGTTTGTAACACATTTACCTTTAATTGATAGGTGAAGGGAAAGAAAGTCAAAGAGAAGAACTGCCCACATATTATTAGGTATACTCAACACTTTGAAAACAGAACTCTGGACCAGGATAGAAGGCGTAGTTGCAAAGTCATTTCCCAACTTAAAGCATCCTGTTATGTCACAGAATGCACAGTCTTATTGTGCTGAGGTAACCCAGGAGTAAATACAGTAAACAGTAGTTTGTCATTAAATGTGTTTTATATTGCACACTATCTACAAATATACAGTAGAAACAAAATACATACACGTGGTCCTTCAGCAAACTCCAACATACAGCAGTTACAGCAGTCAAACAGATGAGAGAGCACAGCAGCAAAAAACTTCCCTTTTATACTCAGGCTCTTAAAGGGATACACACACCTGTTGAGTCATTCCTATGATTGCATCATCCTATCACTGCATCATCCATATTACATTACATTAGCTGGTTAGCCTTTAAATTATTACCGTGACATGTTATTTTTATACCACAAAAAAACAGCAGAGCAAAGTTAAACAATTCCAGATCGCTGGCTTTTGATGACTCATTATCACTTAAGGTCCCACTACACAACCTGTAAACCCCACTTTTTTTTTAATCCTATCCTTTGTTTTGGTAAGGATATGAGCCCTCAAGATGAAGAGTGACTGAAAGATGCACTACTGTATGTGCTAAAGAAACAGACAGTTTAGTCCAAAATTACCCAGTGAACAGGAGTAAACAGAGGGGTAAATCTACATTGGTGCCCTACAGAACTGTTAGATCAGAATTTCCATAATCCCCATCAGCTTGACTGTAGTCCAACATACTTAGAAGACAACTGTTTTCATTGCCTAGACTAATAAAAGGTTACACAGTTAAGGTTCCTCAGAAGAACCAAACATGGACTTGAACATACGCCTTTTTTCAAATTTTACAAATTTTTCAAATTTTACAAGCAGTCCAAAGCCAAAAATGGTGGAGCTCCGGGAGATGAAGCGTCGGAGACGAGGTCTAGAGAGCGGTTGGAGATCCAGCCAATCCGAATCCGACCGATTGCAGTTAAGAACCTTTATAAGGTCTTATCTTGCGGCGATAAGGACGGCGAAGTCTAACTACTTTGCCGCCCTTGTCGCGTCCGCAGATAATCGCCCGGCCGCCCTGTTTAGGGTGACTCGCTCCCTCCTTAACCAGGAGGTGAGGGAGGATCCCTTGCAGGGACGAGCCGAGGAGTTCAGTCATCATCTGACGGACAAAATCGCTCGGATCCGGACCGGCTTGGACTCTGACTGGGCAGAGTCTGATGTGGAGGAATCAGGCGGTCTTGAGCATGTTATCTGGACTGAGTTCGACCCTGTTTCCCCTGATGATGTGGACAGGATCATGGGGAGACTGAGCTCCACCACCTGTTTGTTGGATCCGTGCCCCTCCTGGCTAGCTTATGCGGCTCGGGAGGGAACACGAGGCTGGTTCCATGCAGTAATAACTGCTTCTTTGAAGGAGGGTGTCTTCCCTGCCGCCTTGAAGGAGGCGGTGGTGAGACCCCTCCTCAAGAAGCCTGCTTTGGACCCGGCTGTTTTAAACAACTATCGTCCAGTCTCCAACCTTCGCTTTCTGGCGAAGGTTGTTGAGAGTGTGGTGGCGCATCAGCTCCCTCTGTTCCTGGAGGAAACTGATTATCTGGACCCGTACCAATCGGGCTTCAGGCCCGGACACAGCACGGAGACGGCATTGGTCGCGCTGGTGAATGATCTCTGGAGGGCTAGGGACAGGGGTTGCTCCTCTGTCCTGGTCCTATTAGATCTCTCAGCGGCTTTCGATACCATCGACCATGGTATCCTGCTGCGGCGTCTCAGGGGGTTGGGAGTGGGAGGCACCGTTCTACGGTGGTTCTCCTCCTACCTCCAGGGCCGCTCGCAGTCGGTGTTGACAGGAGGGCAGAGATCCGCCCCGAGGTCTCTCATTTGTGGAGTCCCTCAGGGGTCGGTTCTCTCGCCTCTCCTGTTCAACATCTATATGAAGCCGCTGGGCGAGATCATTCGTGGTTTTGGGGTGGGGTATCACCAGTACGCTGATGATACCCAACTTTTTCTTTCCACCCCGAACCAACCCAGTGATGCCCTCTCCGTGATGTCCCGGTGCCTGGAGGCGGTTCAGGTCTGGATGGGGAGAAACAGGCTTCGTCTCAATCCCGCCAAGACTGAGTGGCTGTGCATATCGGCGTCTCGGGTTAACCAAGTTATTCCACCTCTAATGATGGGGGGTGAGGTGTTACCCCCCGTTGATAGGGCTCGCAACTTGGGCGTCCTCCTGGATTCACGGCTCAATTTTGAAGATCACATAGGAGCCGTGACCAGGGGGGCTTTTGCACAGGTTCGCCTGGTGCGCCAGTTGCGTCCCTATCTGGACCGAGACGCCCTACGCACAGTCACTCATGCGCTTGTGACCTCCCGTTTGGACTACTGTAACGCTCTCTACATGGGGCTGCCCTTGAAGACCACTCGGAGGCTTCAACTGGTGCAGAATGCGGCCGCGCGAGTTGTAATGGGGGTCTCCCGATACTCCCATGTAACACCTCTACTCCGCGAGCTGCATTGGCTTCCGGTTGCCCTCCGGGTGAAATTCAAGGTGCTGGTTATTACCTATAAAGCCCTACATGGCCTGGGTCAGGGTTATTTGAGGGAACACCTGCTGCCGGCATCAAACGCCCTTCGCCCAGTGCGCTCCCACAGGGAGGGTCTGCTCAGGGTTCCGCCGGTGAGAGATTGCCGGCGGGTGACACCCAGGGATAGGGCCTTCTCAGTGGGAGCGCCTGCCCTCTGGAACCAGCTGCCGGTGGAGTTGAGGACTGCTCCCGACCTCCGATCATTCCGCCGGGGCCTGAAGACCTGGCTCTTTGAGCTCTCGGGCCCAGGCTGAGGAGAAAATTTTAACTGGGGTTTTTAGTGTACAGGGTGAATTTAATGCTTTTTAACTGGTTTTAACTTTTGTATGTTTTGATTTTTAATTCCCTGTAAACCGCCCTGAGTCCTCAGGGAAAGGGCGGTATACAAATGCAACTAAATAAATAAATAATTTTGAATCTGTGCAACATAAATTCCCAGCAGAAAACCTAATACTAAATTCTGTGTTAAAATGAACCCTAATTTTATGGCATGAAAGAGCAATTATTCTAGTCCATATATCTGGCACTCTTTATCTATGGCCTCATTTTCTGGTCTATTGATGTATCTAGAGTTTAAAATATGTGCTAGAATTTAGTGTCTATAATACATACAGCTTTGCATATTTTGTTTTTGCCACATCTTTTGGGATACTACAGAAATTATAATGTGGATGTGTTTTTTTCCACAGTCTCATTATCTGTGATTTCATTATCTCAGGTTGCTCAGCTGGAAGAGAATTCCTGCAAATAACAAGGGGAATTTATATACAGTATGCAAGAGGACTAATCTTGATTATAATTTTGCTGAAAACTATGCTAGGTAATTTAATATTATAAAAGAAACCATCTGGACTGGAACTACGTCTGCCTTGTTTTCAACCGTATCCAAGAATATGGCTTTAAAACGAGTATTTATTGATTTAATGTATTTCTTTTTATTAGATTTAGAGACTGCCCAGTTCCAAAATGACTCTTAGTCACGCTAAATATAAATGACACTAAAAATAAAAGAATTAAAGAAAAATAATAAAAAGAAAATCACAAACACCAGACAGCCACACTCCCGCTGATAAGAAACATCGCCAACAAACTTAAGAAATATCTTTCCCAGGAGAACAGCAGGTTTTTAAAGACTTCTGGAGCATAATGAGGATGGGAGCTATATAGATCTCTGGAAGAATATTAGGAAGCCTCATGTATAACTCTACAACAGTCCAACTGTGGGGCCACTAGAATATCAGTGACTGGACGGACTCCTGATCCACGAACTAGAAATGTAATCTGTGGTTATCTCCAAGCAGAGCTGACAAAGGTTTCTCAAACTCTGAAGAACCAAGTCAACTCAATCAGTGCCTCCAGAATTTCCACAGTTCTTTGTATTGTTTGAGGCACCAAGTTCCTTCTCTCTGCTGTCCTATCTACTTCTTAGTTCTATGGACCATGAAATCTTCCCCTTCTGAGGCTTCTCCTGTTCTTTTCATCTTACTGCACAATATGCAGAAGCTCTTAAACATGGAAGGTTTTTCTTTTTCTTTTTAACAAAGCCTTTGTGGCTAATTGTTTTTGGCTTAGTTGCTTTTGTTTAATTCTTATTGTCCATTAATTAATTCACGATGAATATAAGTAGCATACAGTCTAAAACTTTTTCTTACAAAATAAACATTCAGAGGTTATGTTGCATTTCGCACACAATTCTGATGTTACCACTCTGTTGTCCAATATATTTTCTTCTGATCAGAACTTCATGTAATGATAAAAAAAAAGTCATGCACCAAGAACTCCATGGTTTTGCTGACCTGAACAGAAATAACAGTATGTTTTTGCCACACAAATTAAATCAATGTATCTTGTGTGACAACTTTCAGCTGTTGGCTAGCTGCACACTATTTCCCCCCCCCACACACACACACATTTCTATCTGAAAATGTCCTTGATATTGTCTGGAAGAAAACATTTTCCTCTAGAGATAAGCGGTTAGAACAGTTTGAGACCTTGGAGCATTTAAAATTGTTGTGTGATGATTTGGACAAAAGTTGTCTGAAGCACAGGAAATTGGATGGTGTTCAGTGGCACACAGGTTGGCACACAAGCAAGAGCACCGCTTCAGGGTTCATTATTCAATGACTTATCACCTGCTGAGACTTAACAAAGTGGGTGAAACGCTCCATTAAGGAGTCCTGTTTCAAGTGATCTGGAGGGCTGGCCTCTCTCTGTGATGGCTGTTTCACAGATCAAGTTATTGCCTGATGTTACAATTGTCAAGTGATGAAAATACACTTCAGCATTCTCCAAGATTTATGAAAAACAATAGCCCTCAAATAATAATTTGTTCGTGTATAGGGAAGAAGCAAGGGAAGGATATTACAGGCTTTTAGCTCTTTCAATTATAGATACAAGGGTTTGGATTCTGTTCATGATTTTATGGAATGTTATTGATTTTTATTGTTCTTGGGGGGGGGGCTTGTTTCCAGATAACTGGGAACTCTCAGTTCTCGTTTACAACCAGCCAAATTAAAAATATAGTACCAATATAGCACTGACCTAAATGAAAATTTAAATCGTATATATTTAGGATCCAATCTGGGTCGGTCACTGGGACCACAGGTTTAATATTCTGAGCTTCTGGACTCATGCTGGACCCCATCCTCAGGGAACTTCTCTCTAGCAGAGAGAAGAGTGTATGCTAGAGCAGAGTGTATGCTAGAGCGAAGTCCCCTAAGATGGCCCCCAGCACGAGTCCCAAAGCTCTGGTCCCAGTGACCAATCCAGATTGGGTCCTGCAACATTATCCTGGGGCATGTATATTGGCCTTCGTTCATATTAAATTAATTATATAATGAAACATCTGATATTCTTTGAATAAGAGCTGACAAACAGATGCAATGACTGTGTAGTTTTGGTGGCACTTTTTTCTTTTACATTAATAGTAAATAAATAAATAACATGCACTTCCTTTGTTCAAACTGACATTTAAATCAGTAAGAGCTTGTTAAAAATGAATAAGGCTCCCTATAAATCTAGCGATGCAATTATACACGAGCCACTGACTTTCTCACCTGTTCCAAACAGACTTGGGTGGCAATAGGAACACCACAGCATTTTCCCATCAATAAGACCATTATTAAGAGTAATAATGAACTTAAGAGTAATACATTCTTCTGCATCCTATTTAAATAAGTTTAAACAGTAGCTCCTGATTCGTCCAAGCAAATTGTGATCAGAAATCATACTCCAATCTTTAAAAATTCAGTATTATTTGCCCATGCTTCAAGGAACAATTTATTTGTCTAACCCAAAGTACTTAAGGACTTCTAAGTCCACAAAGGTGTAGCTCAATTTCAGGGGAAGATTTCCAGAAGGACAGAAAGCTGTGCTGTAAAAAAGTGACTAATCTTCAAAAGCATTAAAAGCTCCAGAGAAAAAAAGCTACTTAAGCCATCTAGATAAAGTGGAAGAACTGCATTCAGATCACTCAAGACTCCAAATGTGGAGAGCCATTTTATATGCAGCGATGGATTGTACAAATGGCTATGAAAAATTTGGATTGAATAACCAGGTTTCCAAAGTCTTTAATGAGACTCACCTGGTCCCCACATAGTAACAGACTGCTGATCCTGCTTTCAAAATATTTTAGCATTGGAGGGATGTGTAATTTCCACCCTTGTCACAAAAGATGCCAAGAGTGGCCAATAAATTCCACTAAATGCTCCCCAGAAGAGATCATCATTGGATTTTTCCAGAACCAGAGGAGTGTAAAATAATTCATAGATCCCTTTGCTTTTATAATGTTCTGGTTAATTTGCCTGCAGTTCACAACTCTTTATAGAAGCCATACATACTTTTCATGTTGTGACAGTTTATAGTTACACACACACACACACACACACACGAATATCATGTAGTAACATACGCACATGTCATTTAACCTTACACTGGCTGAGTCTGCATATTGCACCACATTACAAAATGATTTGTTAGGCTTTGGCTTACCACAATAAGCAAACTCAAGTACTATACTAATAAACAACTATACTAATAAATCTATTGTGTTGGCTATTATGATCTCTCCAAAATCTTTTGCATACACACCAAAAACTGTTATACAAAAGTTCAAATCCAGGAACTGGGACTTTGTGACCCTCCAAATGCTGTTGGACTACAAGTCCCATAATGGCCAGAGTGTGGTGAACTCACAGTGTTTCTAGTGCCTGACTTAATGGAAATAGCAGTGACTGAATTGTGCAACTCAAAGGAATGCAGTCTTTTGTCTTATTTTTTGTAGATATTTACCGAGAGAGACTCACTACTTGTAGTCCACTCATCCTCTGAATGAAGCCTTCCAGATTCTGTTCCAGATAACTCAGTTCCTGAATTAATCAGGAGATAATTAGGCCCAAGAAAACAGTCATCGTTTTGGGGATGAAGCAGGCTGTCGTTGAAAGGATTAGGATGGCAACACCATTCATCAACCAAATCACTCCAGTTCTCAAAAGGAAGTGAAAGAACCCGGAGAAATGTCCTAAGCAAGAAGAGAATGAGTTGGTTACCATAACAGAGACAACAACAATCAAGGGTGTACAGACTGCAGGATAATTGTATGAGTAAAAAAAAGGGACCAGATTTTCTACTTGTTTCTGATGCTGAGAACCCTACATAAAAATGGAGATTAAGGGGCAAATTATAACTTTGCAGGGGAGAAACTATGTTTGTGTATCTTAGCATAATGGTACCTGGAGCACGTGGGAAAAATTGGTCTAGGGCAGGGGTAGGCAACCTTGGCTCTTTTATGGCTCGTGGACTTCAACTCCCAGAATTCCTGAGCCAGCCATGCTGGCTCAGGAATTCTGGGAGTTGAAGTCCACAAGCCATAAAAGAGCCAAGGTTGCCTACCCCTGGTCTAGGGCTATTAATAGAATTGAATGGTGTGATTCAGTGACAGAACAGAAAGCAGCTTCCGACTGAATGTACTTCACAAAAAACAAACTACCCTTAGATGGGCTGGATCAGGGGAGCAGACATGGTTCAAAGTCTCCTGATTTGCAGAAATTTAAAACAGATTCTTAAAGTAGCAAGTACTAGGTAGCCTTGCTTTTTTTTCTTTTGGAGATGCCAACTAAAATATTCATGCAGATAGGTATATATGCATTCATTCACTGTACTGAATGAATACAGATGTGACTGTGGCTAGTTGAGGCGAGGGGGGGAAACTGGTCTTCACTAATAATCCCAGTGATCAATCCATTTTCCTCTATTATTCGGACATTAAGCCATATTACATACACCATCATATTACATACTCCACCAGTGCCAGTTTTTAACTAATATTATACAGACTTAGATCAATCTGACTCAAAAATAGGCAGAGTAGGGCCATGCCCATCCTCTTGTATCCCAAAGGTGCTTTTTCAAAAGGCAACTGGACTTTCTTTGTTTTTCTTTAAAGGTGTTTCGCTTCTCATCTATGTTAAGATTGAACAGCCCTCTCTCAAAAGAGGGTGAGGGATATGACCCCAACTATCTCCTGTTTGCAATACAGTCCTTTCAGCAGTTCCAAGAAAATTCCACACCATATCTGCACTACTCAGGTGACCCTGAGGGCAGATAAATCTCCAAGTGGCCTCAATGACTCTCAGAAAGAGTGCTAACAACCAGATGACTGCAAGGAATATAAATCCTTCCATTCTCCACCATTCAGTCAGAACTGAAGAAGCTTCTTGAATGAGAAGCGAAAACGTTTTCAAGGAAAAGCAAAGAAAGTCCGGTTGCCTTTTGAAAAAACCACCTTTGGTTAAACCATGACTTGGATGACTGAGAATCTCCACAGACATCCTCTTGTATCACTTCCAACAATGCTATAATAGATGATAAATGTTTCCCTCTTCCCATACGTATTTGCCTCAAGGATGAACTCTTAAAAGCAGAGCTGATCAGTTCAGAAGCAAAGCAATGAAAAGATGTCTACATCCATATAAAAGCTTCAATTGTACCCTAAAGAGAATTATTAAAGGGAGCCACACTGATGATTTAGTCTTACAGAAGAAATATGGACAACATGCAAGGGCTACTTGTGTTAAAGGGGGGGGGGAGTGGGGAAATGGGACAAACAGCCTGAAACTAGATTATCACAGAGAAAATGGACAGGTAGCAACTAATGTCTCTGCCTTTGCTCCACATGGGTGAGTGAAAGGGGTTTATTGTTTCTACTATAAATATGTCTTCTATCTCTTACACTTAATGCTTGCTGGAATTTTGCATTAGCAGCTTTCCCAGTTCTTGCAATCAACATACGTAAACAGCTGTACATTTGAATCGCTGTCTGTGAGTCTTATGATGGTTTAAGATTTACTTTCAGACGGCCAAACAGTGTAACTTGGACACAGAATTACTTGCAGTACCATCTCAAATTTCACACTTAGTTGACAAGAATGCATTTCATTGATAGTTGTTTGGCAGAAGTCCATACAAGAACATCTGGGGCAAACTGCTCCCTTTATAGCCAACTGGCATCTTCTCTGTTGTGCCATATATAAACCCAACCAAGATAACATACATCTCTCTTTCACAATTAGACAGCTCAACTAATTCCAGTGACTTTTGATTAAACGATACTCAGTTCTACATATTTTTATTTTGCCCAAGCAAACAAATTGGTTTCTACAATAGAAAAACACAGAATAGCATATCATTTAGGGTTGTGTTAAAGCAATACATTTTGATAGCAAACAATGCTGGGGTTTCCCCCACCACCACCACCACCACCAGCTCAAAACTTGATACACCAGATGTAATGCACAAAAAGGTAGTTTAAATAGACAGCCCTTGCAATTTATTTTTCAGTGTTCCTATAAAGCAAATGTGCAGTGATATTTGGGATTAAGGAAGGGTCAAGGCCAAAAGAGTGAGCTGAGGAAAATTAATTTAAAGGGCATGCCACCCAGTTCCAATCTTGTGAATGGCAAGGGCAGTACCATGAAAAGTATTATGCCTATATCTCATGCAGAAAAACAATCTGTGAAAAGAATAAGCATGGCTCAATAGTCAGGTGACACAACCTCTCCAGTTCTCAACAGTCATGGTTTTGTAACCTATGCAGTAGAAAAACAGGCAGTCTCTGATTCACTAGTACAGGGGTGTCAAACTCAATTTCATTGAGGGCCGCATCAGCATTGCGGTTGCCCTCAGGGGGCCGGTTGGTTATGGCCAGGGTGGGCGTGGCCTACTGGGTGGGTGTGGCTAGAGTGCATATGGCCTACTGGGTGGGCATGGCCAGCTCTACATCGTTCACATCAAGGGTGCCTATGTGGGCCTGGGCAGGAATGGGACAGATCTGAGGGTCTCTGAAAGAAGGAGGGTCTCTGGGCCAGGGCCAAGGCAGTGGGGGCCGTTCCCTCACTGTTTCCAGGATGGCTTTGCGGGCCGCATGAAACCACTTTGCGGGCCGCATCCGGCCCCCGGGCCTTGTGTTTGACATGTCTGCACTAGTATAATGTAGCAAAGACTCTGCAGCTTCAGTTGGGGGGCGGAATCTTCTTGGCTTGCTCCTTGGAAAGAAAGACTAAAAGGAGAGAGAGAAAAAGTCCCTCTTTGGGATGAAAAGCCAAATCTCCTACAGAAGCATACAGTGAACCACACAAGCATGCTAACTGAATCTCTTAGTATGTTTGGTACAGCCCAATAAAATATTTTTTTTCCAATTAACTATGAACAACATTCACATTTTAACATGGCTACCATTTTTTCAGCCACTGATTTTAAACAAAATCCAGCTTAAAAATGAACCATGTTTTTCATGTTGCTGGAAATCTTCATCTTCTGCCTTTCAGTTGAAAAGGTCTGAAGACAGAGAGCATTGCAAGACATCTAAAAATATTGATGGTGATAATAAAAGTAAAAAGAACAGGGGAAACAAAAACACCGTTCATAGTGTACAAGAACTATTGTACACAGGCAACAGAGTTTTTTTTTTAACCTTTTGAAAGGATACCAAATTCCTTATCTTTCTCACCCAGACTTCACTTCCAGGTTATCTGAGTTCAAAGTTCACCAGCTGCTACGGTACATTTCTTCTAGTATGGCTGATTCGCAAATACATTCATCAATAGGAAAATCTCAAGAGTGCAGTACTTACCTATTATTAATTACACTCTCCCCGCAACATTGGCAGAAAAAGGTACAACTCTTTTTGGATTTTAGGCCATTTCCAACAGCTGGTGTCAATTCTGAAAGATATTGAAGAACTTAACTAACAACAGTAAAACTACATATTCATATTCACACCAAGAATTTAGTGTAGCACTGGATTCACAACAACAATATTTTTTATACCATATGTTTTGTTCGCCGTATCATCTCAGTAATGAGGAAACATTCCTGAAAGGGAGTCTTGTATTATCACACCACATTCCACACAATGAGTTTTAACCCAACAGCTTGAACAGGGCTTTTCAACCGGTGGTACGCGTACCACTGGTGGTACGCGAGCATGTGGCTGGTGGTACGTGGCGTCGCCTTCCTCTTGCCCCCACCTCCCCCCACCTCCCCCCTGCTCCTTCCTAGCTTACTTGCTGCCGGAAAACATGCTGCTGCAGGAACCTACCAGGCCACAGAACACAGGCGCAGAGTGAGGCCCCGCCTTATCCTGGGACTCATTGTGCAGCAACCATGTTGTCCTTCCCCCAGAAACAAGCGCGAACCTGAAGGGGACAGAGCCATCCACTCCCTCGGCAGGTAGGTGTTTGCGTCCACTCGCATCCATCCTCTTTTCCTCTCCCCCCCGCGAGCTTGCGATACCCCTCACGGCCCTCACATTGCCTCCCTCCCAGGGCTCGAGAGATTCCCCCTCTCCTCTTCCCGAAGTGCAATGCAAAGGGGAAAGCAAAGCCGCCAGACGGCGTGCACCCTCCCCGAGGATTCATCCTCGCTCGGTTTCAGCTTGCAGCAAGGCAAGCTGAAACCGAGCGAGGGAGATTGCAGCAGCGCGAGATCGGCTGATTCGCGTTCCTGGCAATCTCCCTCGGTCTGTTTCAGCTTGCTTTCTGTAAGAGAAAGCTGGGCCGCAGGGCTGCCTCCGCGGGTGCTGCTCTAGCGCGGAGAGGGAGAGGCCAGTCCCCATTTGGCCCGCCTGCCCCGGGAGAGCCCTGTGCGAGTGCGTCGCTGGCCGCCAAACCCTGGATTTCAAGCAGGAGCAGCCTTGCCCTATTTGCCGGGAGCAACCACCCGCCCCGCTTTTCGCAAGCCCTGCTATGCCGCCGCCGCAGGTTTCCAGCAGCGGGAGGCTCCAGGACGAGGGCCTGTCGGGGGTGAAGGAGTTGGGGCTGCTCCGGCGGGCCGCTTCTGTGGCAGTGGGGCATGCTGGTGCCCTGCGCTGTGCTCCGCTGCGGGGGCCGCCCTGGCAAAGAGCAGCTGGTTGTGAGTTGCTAGCATGTGCTTCCCTGAGTGCCGGATCTCCCCCCACCCGGGACTCCAGCCGCGTCTGCAGAAGGCGAGCAGGGCGAAGGGCACTTTGGTGCGTCTTCCATTCCTCCACGGTCCACAGCAGCATTGTTGGCGTGCATGGATTTAATTTAATTTAATTTAATTTAATTTAATTTAATTTAATTTAATTTAATTTAATTTAATTTAATTTAATTTAATTTAATTTAATTTAATTTAATTTAATTTAATAATTTGATTTCTATACCGCCCTTCTCCCGAAGGACTCAGGGCGGTGAACAGGGCAATACACAATAAAAATCGAATACAAAAATTAAAAAGCCATTAAACATCATGCCCATAAAATCAATACATATTAAAGTTAAAACTAGTTTTAAAAAACCCAACCCCATCCCGTCAGACCAGGCCAGCTTGTTCGAAAAAGAATGTTTTGAGATCGCGCTGGAAGGAGCGAAGATCGGGGGCCATCCGGAGCTCAACCGGTAAGCGGTTCCAAAGGTCTGGCGCGCCCACAGAGAATGCTCTCCCCCTGGGGGTCACCAGACTCTGAGTGAATACGAGGTGTTTCTGTTGCTGGAATAAAGCTTATTAAATGAGCTAGCAACCTCCAGGTATCATTGATAGATCTTCCCCATCTTTCCTCTGGTGATTCATAAAGAGTTAAGTGGGCGTCAAGTTTCTTGGTAAAAATGGATTTGGAAGGAAGGAAGGAAAGAAATGACAATGGGAGGGAGGGAAGGAGGAAAGGACAAAGAGGGAAGAAAGGAAGAAAGGAAGGAAGGAAAGAAGGAAGGGACAATCGGAGAGGGAGGGAGAGAGAGAAATAGAGAGAGGGAGAGAAAGAGAGAAATAGAGAGAGGGAGAGGGAAAGAGAGAAAGAGAGGGAGAGAGAGAAGGAGAAAGAAATAGGGAGGGAGAAAAAGAGAGGGAGAAAGAGAAAGAGGGAGAGAAAGAGGGAGAGAAAGAAATAGAGAAAGAGGGGGAGAGAAAAGGAGAAAGAAATAGGGAGGGAGAAAAAGAGGGAGAGAGAGAAATAAAGAGGGAGAAAAAGAAGGAGAGAGAAAAATAAAGAGGGAGAGAAAGAGGGAGAGAGAGAGAGAAGGAGAAAGGGAGGGAAATAGAGGGAAATAGAGGGAAAAATAGAGAGAGGGAGAGAAAGGGAGAGAGAGAGAAGGAGAAAGGGAGGGAAATAGAGGGAGAGAGAAAGGGAGAAATAGAGAGAGGGAAAGAGAAAAATAGAGAGGGAGAGAAAGGGAGAGGGAAAGAAAGGGAGAGAGAGAGAAATAGAGAGGAGAGAGAAAGAAAGAGGGAGGGGGAGAGAAATTAAATTAGTAAGATGATTGTTAAGTGAATCTGGTTTCCCCACTAACTTTGCTTGTCAGAAGGTTGCAAAAGGCGATCACATGACCCTGGAACAATGTGACCATCATAAATATGAATCGACTGCCAAGCATCCGAATGTAAATCACATGACCCTGGGGATGCTGCAACGGTCATAAGTGTGAAAAATGGTCATAAGTTACTTTTTCCAGTGCCGTCATAACTTTGAACAGTCACTAAGTGAATTGTTGTAAGTTGAGGACTACCTGTACTTTATCATTTTTTCCCCTATTTGGGGGGTCAAGTTTTTGACACCTTGCTGGGCGACTGGTGGTACTCGGACATTGCCTTGTCCTAAAAGTGGTACAATGGATGAAAAGGTTGAAAAGCCCTGAGCTTGAAGGTCACACAGTAAGATCATAGCTGAAATAAGATTTGAACCAAAGACTTTCTGGGGCATTTTTCCCAGCCTTCGTGATGACTGGATTGCTGGCCTTCTCATCTTATAATTAACTGTGCTAACTGGAGAATTCTGCAGATGAAGTCCACATGTTGGGAAAGGTTGCTTCAAAGGATAAGCCTCCAGTGACTGGATGACTGCTAGTCAGGGATCTTTCTAATTCTCAAGGATTACAGTATCTTCACTACATTTGTCTGGTCTTTGTAAATATGCTTTAAATAAAGTTGGAATTGGATGTTTTTGAAGAGTAAAACCATTATAAAAATTTATTAACATTAATTTAAAAATTAAAGGCTTCATTAATATTAACTTTATAAAAACATATTCTGTGAATATATGATTAAATAATTTGTTGCTCCCGAAAGGTGCTTTAAAGTCTTTAAAGAAATAATCTGGTATCTCAAAGATCTGCTAAAATAAGCACAGATCCAGTCAAGCAATGCTACATCCAATCTATGAATAACATGACAGCAGAAACTCTCCTCTTTACAGGCAATGTTTCCTGTGAATTATGGGGTGATTATATACATCTACTGATAAATAACCTGCACAGAATCAAAAAGTTTAGCTCTTAGTAAGCGTAGGTGGAGCTAAGATTCCTAAAGAGAAAAATAAAGTGCAGAACTTGTAGCATTAGCAGCAGAATAAAAAATATCACTTTCTGATACAAGCGAACAGAACGATTTCTTAAATCTCAACATCTCAGCCAGGAAAGCTGTTTCAATTTATTTATGTATTTATTCGATTTATATACCGCCCTTCTCCCGTAGGACTCAGGGCGGTTCACAAGGTTTTTAAAAACAATACAACAAATTACAAAACTTAAAATCAATTAAAAAGATTATATTGACCTTGAAATAAAATCCTAGTTAAAATACAATTAAAATCCCAATTAATATTCTCAGTCCAGGCACGAGAGCTCAAAGAGCCAGGTCTTCAGGTCCCGGCGGAATGAGCGAAGGTCAGGGGCAGTCCTAAGCTCTACAGGCAGCTGATTCCAAAGGGCCGGCGCACCCACAGAGAAGGCCCTCCCCCTGGGTATTGTCCGCCGGCAATCTCTTACCGGCGGTACCCTGAGAAGGCCCTCCCTGTGGGAGCACACAGGACGAAGGGAGCTTGATGCCGGCAGCAGGTGTTCCCTCAGATATCCCGGACCTAAGCCATTTAGGGATTTATAGGTTATCACCAGCACCTTGAATCTCACCCGGAGGGCAACCGGAAGCCAATGCAGCTCACGGAGCAGAGGTGTTACATGGGAGTATCGGGAAACCCCCATCATAACCCGCACGGCTGCATTCTGCAGCAGCTGAAGCCTCTGGGTGGTCCCCAAGGGCAGCCCCATGTAGAGAGCGTTACAGTAGTCCAATCGGGAGGTCACGAGCGCATGAGTTAATAGACTTAATATTTTGCCTATTAAAATATGTTGATGTGTTTTCCTATGAAGCATGACAATTCATATTTATTTTCATGAGCTACAGAACAAGGAATAAATCCAATAAAATCCAAGTCAGATCAATGAAACTTTGGAAATAAATGAGAGAAAAGAAACATTAGGGTGGTTTTTTTCCTAGTCCAATATTTTATAGATAAATGCAGCTTTCCTTGAATACTTTTAATCCATCTAATTTTGATAATTTTATTTTACAAGTGAACTTTCAAGCAGAGATCATCAGCAGAAAAGAAAAAAATGGAAAAAAAAATGAAAATTCACTCTTACTTGTACTGAAATCTGCTTGAACAAGCAGCCTCATATGTAAGCCTTCCCCAGGCAGATATTGCAGTCCTCGACAGGAAGAAGGCACAATCCTGACCTCTGGTGGAAGTCCGAAAGCTCTGCAAGCTTTATCACTTTTTAGCTCTATTAAAGAAGGCATCAGAGTAATATCCAGAGGCCAGCTTTCTGGATTTAATTCACTACAGGGATTTAAGCAAGAACAATGATATCCCATTAGCAAATAGTTGCAATAAAAATCCACATGGCCAGGAAAGTCTCAAAAGGAGATATTTGAAATTATTTAAGGCATTTCTGTACCTCACTTCATAAAATGGATGCAGTGCAAGCAAATAAACATACAGAATAATTAAATCCAGCATTTTGCAGGAATGGAAAGCCAGCTGATAAAGAAGTCTCCTGTATCCTTGATTAGGACTGAGAGATGTACAAAAGATTGTGAAAGATGTCATCCCAGGTTGCACTAGGATGGGGAACTGCCAAGATGAGGAACTGCCCATGATTGTTTGTGGAGATTCTCAGTCATGCAGGTCACAGTTGTTTGAAATGTGCTTTTTTTTGTCTTCAAAAAGCATCTGCACTGTTTTTTTCCCCTGAAAAAGAACAAACGTTTCGTTTCTCATCCAAGAAACTTCATCAGTTGTGATGGTGGGGGTGGGGTGGGGTAGGGGTGGTGGAAATGAAAGGATAGGTACTGACAACTGAGACTGGGTGGTGAGGGGATGGAAGGATGGGTTCTGACAAGATGGTAGGGGTGTGGTATGTGGAAGGATTGTACTTCTTTGCAGTCATCTGGTCACTAGTACTTTCTCTGAGACCTTTTCAGGCCACTTGAGGGTTTACCTGTGTCCTCAGGGTCACCTGAATCGGAGTGCAATTGTTTGTGGAATCTTCTTGAAACTGCTGAAAGAGCTGCATTGTAGATAGGAGATAGATGATATCTTATTCCTCCCCCTGTTGAGAGGGCTGCTCAATTCTAACATAGATGGATTCTTTTACCCTTCTTTGAAACCAGTGGTACTCTCTCTAGTCCATAGCAGGGGTCCTCAACCCTCAGTCCATGGACAGGTACCGGGCCCTGGCATGCCAGAAACCGGGCCACACAAACAAGCAAAGCTCCATCCACAGGATGCAGGCAGCACACAAAACCACACCCCCTCCGGTCCATGGAAAAACCTCTCCTGAGCTAGCTTAGCAAGATGACGTTTAAGAAGGCCATTAGCTTTCTCCACGCGTCAGACCCCACGATGATTGGGGTCTGTAAGCGGAATGAAGCTGCCAATCAATACCAGAGAGAATCAAAGCTCTGGTCTATAGGATTATGTTAGAATTGTTAGAACTGTCTGTCAGAACTGATGAAGCTTCTTGGATGAGAAGCAAAACATTTTCTTTTTCTTCCTCAAGGAAAAAAAAACAGTCCAGTTGGCTTTTGAAGGAAAAAAAATGCATGTAATTGTGAATTTGGGGATTGGGGGGCGGGAAGCAGAAGAGTGTCATCTTGAAAACACCTACTCTTGTCTGTGGGGTGTTCCATGTGTGCCCCAGATCTGTAGCGTAGCACTGATTTTGCCGTTCTGCTGAAAGTTGCAAGATCGTTCAGATGCTGTTGCTTTGGAAATAGCAACATCCTAAATCTAAAAGGGGAACATTTTAATTCCCTGCGTCATGCTGTATGAGATTTCAAGGCAGCAGTCCTTGTAAAAAGAAGTTACAGAAACGGATTTCAGCACAAAATAAAATAGTCAGTGTAGAATTCAGTAAAGGAGAGAACACTCTCTCATCTAACTGATCTAGTCTTCCGGAAACATTACTTATGGTAATTAGGTGTTTGTGACAGGAACGGCATGGTGTCAGCAGTGGTCGTTTTATATAATTCAGTATCTTGCCTCTCTTTTCATAATTTCCTCAAAAAGGGGAAATTATGAAAAGAAAGGCAAGATACTGAATTATTTAAAATACTGTTCTCTCAGGATGGTATTTCATACATTTGCTGAAGTTTATTTTGATTCATCAAAGCTTATGCGATATACACCTGTTAAGACTAAAAAGCATCACAAAAGCATGGTCTTAACTTCAAATCAACCTAGTCATCTCTCCAGAAACCATTTACTGTCCTCCTGGCATGGACTTCATGATTGTTGTATTTCTTTCTTAATGTATTTATTCCTCTGGAGACTGGGAAAACTGCACCGGTCTGTCACTGAAGACCTACAGCAGGACTTGGATGGTAGAAGCATAACATTAACTTTTTGGGACATATGGGCAAATTTGTAATTCCCAAATCTGTCACAGATATTCTCACACACACACAAAAATGAAAGGTACAAGTAGGAACACCAATTCATAACTGGCTATTGTGGAAAGCATAGCTGATCACAAGATATACTAGTTTCTCCCAGAGGGCATTTTGTAAGGTAAAAATGTTGCCTTCTTAGAAAACATAATTAGGAAAATAGTTGTAGTAAGTTTCATGTGTGTTTATGTAGATAGACAGATAGACAGACATATCAGCCTCAAATAAAAAATTCAAGATCAAAACCAAATTTTCAGTTCACAGCAGGTGATGTTTAGAGAAACACACTACACACAGATAAATCCTTACATTAATACACACATGCATTTCAAAAAGCAAAATTGACCCCCAAACTATTAAGAAAAACATGTATCACATATTTACACAGCAAAAACACATGAAGTGGGATCCGCTTGCATACAATGCTTGAGATAAAAAGGTAAAAATGTTCATGGTAAATTTCCCTTGCAAGTGTGCCCCCAAAACCTTCAATTCCAAAATCACATTATCATCCAAGCTGTGCATTTTTTCCCATTCAGTGTATAGACAATTGTACAGACACGATGGCTTGGCACATAGGTTCATGGAAATAATGGACTAGATGGTGGTACTCTAGTGCTGGTCAACCTCCCAGGTTATTTTTAATAACTTCTATGGGAAGGTAAAGGGACGCGGTGGCTCAGTGGGTTAGGACGCTGAGCTTGTCGATCGGAAGGTCGGCAGTTTGGCGGGTCGAATCCCGAGTGCCGCGTAGCAGAGTGAGCGCCTGTTACTCGTCCCAGCTTCTGCCCACCTAGCAGTTCGAAAGCATGTAAAAATGCAAGTAGAAAAATAGGGACCACTACGGTGGGAAGGTAACAGCGTTCCGTGCGCCTTTGGCGTCTAGTCATGCCAGCCACATGACCACGGAGATGTCCTCGGACAAGCGCTGGCTCTTCGGCTATGAAACGGAGATGAGCACCGGCCCCTAGAGTCGGAAACGACTAGCACACATGTGCGGGGGAACCTTTACCTTTACCTTATGGGAAGGTAGGTATTATGGAAATGGGAGGAACAGGAGGGACAGCAAATAACAAGAAAAGGGTCCCAGAGTCTCTGAGGACATTGTAATAGCAATCAGCATGGTATCAGCCGGTGAATGGATCAACCCAATTAAGCAGTGTACTATTAGCAACTTTTAATCCAACATACTCCAACATGGAGTAATAATAATAATAATAATAATAATAATAATAATAATAATAATAATAATAATAATAAGAAGAAGAAGAAGAAGAAGAAGAAGAAGAAGAAGAAGTAGTAGTTGGAAGTTGGAAGGGACCTTGGAGGTCATCTAGTCCAACCCCCTGCTCAGGCAGGAAACCCTATACCATTTCAGACTAATAGCTGGCCAGTCTCTTCTTAAAAACTTCCAGTGTTGGAGCATTCACCACTTCTGGAGGCAGGTTGTTCCACTGGTTAATTTTTTTAACTGTCAGGAAGTTTCTCCTTAGTTCTAGGTTGCTTCTCTCCTTGATTAGTTTCCATCCGTTGCTTCTTGTCCTACTTTCAGGTGCTCTGGAGAATAGCTTGACTCCCTCTTCTTTGTGGCAGCCCCTGAGATATTGGAACACTGCTATCATGTCACCCCTCACCCTTCTCTTCATTAAACTACACATACCCAATTCCAGCAACCATTCCCTATACGTTTTAGCCTCCAGTCCCCCAATCATCTTTGTTGCTCTTCTCTGTACTCTTTCTAGAGTCTCAACATCTTTTTTACATCATAGTGACCAAAACTGGATGCAGTATTCCAGGTGTGGCCTTACCAAGGCATTGTAAAGTGGTATTAGTACTTCACGTGATCTTGATTCTATCCCTGTTAATGCAGCCTAGCACTGTGTTGGCTTTTTTGGCAGCTGCAGCACACTGCTGGCTCATATTTAAGTGATTGTCCACTAGGACTCCGAGATCTCTCTCACAGTTACTACTATCGAGCAAGGTACCAATACTATACCTGTGCATTTGATTTTTCCTGCCTAAATATAGAACCTTACTTTTTTCACAATTGAATTTTATTTTGTTAGATAGTACCCAGTGTTCGAGTCTGTCCAGATCCTCCTGTAACTTAAGCCTATCTTCTGGAGTATTGGCTATTCCTGCCAGCTTGGTGTCGTCTGCAAATTTGATGAGTTCCCCATCTATCCCCTCATCCAAATCGTTGATGAAGATGTTGAAGAGCACTGGGCCCAGAACAGAGCCCTGGGGCACCCCACTACAAACTTCCTTCCATGTAGATGCAGTTCCACTGAGGACCACACGCTGAGTACGGCCTGTCACCCAGCTACAAATCCATCTGGTGGTGATGCTATCTAACCCAGTGTTTTTCAACCACTGTTCCGCGGCACACTAGTGTGCCGCGAGATGTTGCCTGGTGTGCCGTGGGAAAAATTATAAGTAATTATAAAATACTTTCTTTGTGTTTATTTGATTCCTATTCAAGAGAATTACTTTATATATAGTCAATATAGGCACAGAGTTAAATTTTTTAACATTTTCTAATGGTGGAGTGCCTCGTGATTTTTTTCATGAAACAAGTGTGCCTTTGCCCAAAAAAGGTTGAAAAACACTGATCTAACCCACATTTTTCTATCTTATCAAGTAGTAGGTTGTGATCTACTTTATCAAATGCCTTACTGAAGTCCAAGTAAATTATATCTACAGCATTCCTCTGGTCCACTAGTTTTGTCACTTGGTCAAAGAATACAATAAGATTTGTCTGGCATGATCTGTTTTTGACAAACCCATGTTGGCTTTTAGTGATAACTTTGTTTGCATCAAGGTGTTCGCTGCTTTGTTGTTTGATTATCTTTTCCAGAATCTTCCCAGGTATTGAGGTCAGGCTGATAGGTCTGTAGTTTCCTGGATCTATTTTCTTCCCTTTTTTGAATATGGGAACTACATCAGCTCTCTTCCAGTCCTCTGGTAGTTCCCCAGTGCTCCAGGATCTTTGAAAAATATAGTTCAGTGGTTCTGAGATCACGTCTGCCAGTTCCTTGAGAACCTTGGGGTGTAATCCATCTGGTCCTGGTGATTTGAACTCGTCTAGGCTGGACAGGTGCTCACTTACCATTTTCTTGCCTATCTTAACTTGCGTTTCTATTCTGTTTTTTATGGCACTGGTTTTGGTAGGTTGGACTGTTTTTTCCCTTTGTGTAAAGACAGATGCAAAAAACGAGTTAAATAGTTTTGCTTTCTCCCTGTTGCTTGTCACCTTCTTGCCACTTTCCCCCACTAATGGACCAATCATTTCTTTAACTTTTTTCTTGTTTCTTATATGTTGAAAGAAGCTTTTTTTGTTATTTTTTGACTTTGGTCACGAGCCTTAGTTCATTTTGAGCCTTAGCTTCCCTCACTTCATCTTTGCAGGCACGGGCTGCTTGCTGATATTCTGCCTTAGTTATGTGCCCCTCTTTCCACTTCTTATACTTGTCCTTTTTATCTTTCAGTTTATCAGAGAGTTCTTTATGCAGCCATGCTGGTTTCTTTTGAGAGCTGTTATTTTTCTTCTTTGTTGGTATTGTGCTAGACTGGGCCTTTATTATGTCACTTTTCAAAATTTCCCAAGCTTCTTGAGTTGTTTTCCCCTTTAGGATTCTCATCCATGGAATTCTTCCCAAGGTCTCTCTAAGTTTATTGAAATTAGCTCTTTTAAAGTCCAAGACTCTAGTTTGGCTGTGTTCTATTGCTTGTGCTAGTGAATGATCACTTGACTATGAGCCAGCAGTGTGCAGCAGAAACCAAAAAAGCTAATACAGTCCTGGGTTGTATAAAGAGAGGCAAAGAATCAAGACCATGCAAAGTATTATTACCGCTTTTATAAAACCCTAGTAAGACCACACCTGGAGTACTGCAGCCAATTTTGATCACCATATCACAAAAAAGATGTTGAGAGTTTGGAAAAAAAATCAGAGAACAACTAAGATGATCAAAGGCCTGGAGAATAAAACATATGAAGAACAGCTATGAGACTTGGGTTTGGCTAATCTAAAGAAAAGAAACAGGGGAGACATGATAGCAGTGTTCCAATATCTGAGGGGCTGCCACAAGGCAGAAGGGGCCAGGTTGTCCACCAAAGAACCAAATGGAAGGACGAGAAACAATAGTTGGAAACTGATGAACGAGAGAGATGCAACCTGGAATTAAGGAGAAATTTCCTGACAGTGAGGACAATCAACCAGTGGAACAGTTTACCCCCAGAAATCGTGGGCGCTCCATAACTGGAGATTTTTAAGAAGTGACTAGACGTTCACCTGACTCAGACAGTGTAGGTTCCCCTGCTTGAGCTGGGGGCTGGACTAGAAGATCTCCAAGGTCCCTTCCAGCTCTATTCTATTCTAAATACTATTTTCAATTAAGATCCACCATTATCTTGACTGGACTGTAGGACACCTCTAGGCTGCCAGGACAAACTCTAGAATAGCCAATTGAATATATTGTAGCACAACCAGCACCTTCAGTGCTTAAAGATTTATTGTGCCATAAGTGGACTAGAATTCACCTCACCAGATGTCATTTTTGAAGAAAGATTTTGGCAATCATGTTGAAAATAGAAAACAAATCCACTTATAAAATGAGACAGCAAGGCTACTTAGGAAGGAAATGTTTCTACTGGGAAACACTGTTTACCTGTGTCTCTATTTTATTGAAAACCCTTTGAAATCTTAGTCTCCTACCCTTATTGGCACAGTGTGGGATTCCTTAGATAATCATGTGAGAGAATCTTAAAAGCATCTGTGTCTGCTCAGAAGAAAGGCTTGTTCATAGGAAAACATGTAATTTATGCCTTCCTATCTAATTTTAAAAGCCTTTTTCAAGCAAATAATTGAGGCTTCTGGCAAGGAGGTTTTGTATGTCCCACAGCCGTCTATTAGATTAGGGAAGGGGGCGGGTGGGCCCAATACAGATGTGAAATAAGAGGTAGTCCCAACCAATATGATATGCAAATTTCAGATGACATGTGTCCAAACAAAACAAACCACTAAAAGCTATGGCATTGGAAGAAGGTGACATAGTTACAGTATGTAGAACTGAGATCTTTTTCTTCTATTTTAGGAAAATGGATTTTGTTTCTTTGTATGACATCTAAAAGGTGGTTTACAAAGAGTTATTCCAGCAAAACAAACCTGGGAAAAAAATTCTGCTATTCCACCAGCATGAGCTCAGAGGAGTCTATAGCTATCCAGGCCTTTACTCTTCCCTTATACCAGGTTGTCAAACTAGTGGCCAGTGGGCTGGTTGCATCATGCAATGCAAAAAAAAAAGGCACGATATGTCATGACATGTCACATGATGTAGTGAGTTTGACACCAGTGCCTTATACTGTATAAAACATAGAGTTGACTCTATTGGGAACCCACAGGTGATTTAGTATTATATAACTTCCTAGATCAGGGCTTTTCAACCAGTGGTACGGGTACCACCTGTGGTACATTGGCACCTGGCAGGTGGTATGCAACCATCCTAAAAAAAGTGGTAGCAGGGGAGGGGAATGAGCTGAACTGGTGAAAGCACCGCACAAGCCTGAGTGAGAGATGGCTGGAGCTGCAGGGCTGTCAGGGCTCAGCGAAAACACCAGGATCAGCGCTTCTTCGGGGCTGTCAGGGCTCAACGGAAGCTCCAGGATCAGCACTAGGCTCCAGCTGGAGCTCGGTGCTGATCCTGGCATTTCTGAGCCCAGAAGAAGCGCCCATCAGCTGGAATGTTGCAGCATCTCCAGGGTCTTGTGATTTACATTCAGATGCTTGGCAACTGATTCATATTTATGATGGTCACAGTGTCCCAGGGTCATGTGAAGTGACCAAAACCTCCTGCAACCACCCAGCAGAGGGGGGGGGGAATAAAAACCAAACACCCCACCCCACCGCAGCTGTCATTCCTCAACAGAAATGCTCACAACAATGAAAACCTTGGACAGGAGGAAGAGAACCACCGGGTGGGCAGTCAGGTGTCTTGCTCGGCTGTGGCTTGGGGGGCACTTTTTTCAGTGCCATTGTAACATCGAACAGTCACTAAGCGAACTGTTGTAAGTCGAGGACTACCTGTACTTCAACACTTTTTTCCTTTCTTTTTCGGTCATCAAGTTTTTGACACCTTGCTAGGTGACTGGTGGTACTCGGATGTTGGCATATCCTAAAAGTGGTATAATGGGTGAAAAGATTGCAAAGCCCTGTCCTAGAGGATTATGTTCCTCTAGAGAATTATATAAGATCTCTCCTAACAGTTGCTTCCCAGTAAAATATTTTTCCTGAAATGGATTTCTTATATTTTGGTAACATACTGCAGAATCGGGAGGCATATGGTTATAAGTGGTGCAACGCTTAGAAACAAGAACAATATTTATGATTCAGTTTTAAAGAACCAACTAAGTTTCTCTACGCTGAATAAAATAACAAATTTCAGGTTTGGATACAGACCTTAATTGATGAGATCAGAGAGTCTTTTGGAAGATAATCAGCCTCAGCTTTGAAAGTATTTCTTACCATTAAATATGCTGAGGATAAGAACTCAGTTTTCAGAAATTACTGTTTTATCGTAACTGCAAATAGTTGCTAAACGAGGCAGTTGCTAAATGCAGACTTCTTGCCACGCTTCCAGTGAACAGTCTGGTTTTACTTCTTTCATTCTAAGGTATTCTCAGCCATTCTCTCCCACAGCAGAAAGGTGTATGCTATGGTTACTTAAATCAATGCCTTTGAAGGCTAGAAAAGACTTAAGGATAAAGACACATAACTTCACTGACACATCCTTCCACCACAACATCTCAATTCCTCTAACTGATGTTTGAAGAACCCATGTGAACATCACCCCCCCTTTTACATCTGCTCCCTCAAGAATCCAGCTGAGAGGGTCACTATTCTATGACAGCTTCCATTTATCTAGGGATCATAAACCCTTTCCTTTCAGTGGCGTGTATCTTTCACACCGAGTAGTCTTGAGATAATGCAGGTCACAAGGTACAAAACCCATTCTTGATTTTGCTAACATGCAGTGACTTCCATTCAAATAGTTCAAGAAGTTCAGTTCAGTTACAGTACTGCTAGGTAAGCATAAGAGAGCCAGTTCAGTTTAGCGCGGGGGTGTCAAACTGCCAGCCCACGGACTGGATGCGTCATGGCGAAACTGCACCCACCCCATTGCCGGCAATGGAAAAAAAGTTGTGATATGTCGCGAGACGTCACGTGACGTTGCAGGTTTGACACCCCTGGTCTAGTGGTTAAATTACCAGGCTAGAAACCAGGAGACTGAGAGTTCTAGTTCCGCCTTAGCATAAAAATTAGCGAGTGACCTTGGGCCAGTTACTCTCTCTCTCTCTCTCTCTCTCTCAACCCAATCCACTTCACAGGGCTATTGTTGTGGGGAAAACAGGAGGGCAAAGAATATTATGTATTATGTATGCTGCCTTGAGTTTATTATAAAAATAATAAACATAAAAGAGCACCACACAAGCCTAAGTAATTAATATGCTTTAATAGAGGGCAATAATTTCTGCAGTTTGTGAGAACTCAGCTGCTTTATTTAATCTGAAAGAAGCACAGTGGATGTATGCTACGTGCATAAGCTGTTTGTGCTTATCTACACAAAGGCATTTTAAAAGAGGAGGGGGGATGGTAAACTGACAGAAGGTATACCAAAGGAAGTAATGATAGGATGCTTGAATGAACAGTCAACTCAGTTCTGGGCTTCTCAAACTATTTAAAGGACCTGCATCTGCAGTTTAGGAAAATCTTTTAAGTCAAAAGATATACATTTTTTTCAAATAAGCTTGAATCCAAGACTATTATTTCATAAATTAAACTATAAAGAAATAAGTTGCCTACATCGTGAAGATGTTTGGATAACATTTTCTTTCATGACATGATTAGACTTCCAATGTATATTACATGTACTCTAGAATGCCTTCATTGTCTGGTAACACAGACATTTACTAAGGTATGATAATAAGGAAAGTGATATTTGTAGAAGTTTTTGCAAAAAGTAATCACCACTATCCTGGATGGAAAGTGGGAAGCTAGAGAGCGGCTTGTAAGAGAACAAGCGTTTCCTCCATGGAAAAAAGATGGAACGTAACATAACCGGGCAATGCCTGTCTCAAAGTGGGAAATGAAGCAGGGTGGGGTGGGGTGAATCAAAGATAAAGCAAACAAAGTGAGGTACCGAATAATCAGCAATCCGCTCTTCATCTTCTCCCTTATCTCCAAGAACAGAGTAGCATCCATCCACCGATTCCAAAAGAGAGCCAAGCCGAGAGAAAGCAACCCGCTGCGAGGTTCAAAAGTGTGCAAAGTACGCTCCCACGTGGGCCGGAGAAAACCAGGAAAATTGAATCCCGGAAACGTTTTAGCAGAGAGGAAAGCCTCTTGTCTCACACAGCGCCCTCTGCCACAGAAATCGCGGGCTCGGTCAAAAAAGCTCCTTAGCTCTTGCCTTTTTTAATATCTTTGCAAAGAAGTCCTTGGTCATAATGTGACATCATCTTCAAGGAGATCGCGACTACTTAAATTACGAAAGAGGGTTGCATGTTAACATTTTTATCTCCTGTCGGAATCGCGCTGTAGTTTAGTCCGCTTGAAATGACTAGTGCAGGGGTAGGCAACCTTGGCTCTTTTATGACTCGTGGACTTCAACTCCCAGAATTCCTGAGCCAGCCATGGCTGGCTCAGGAATTCTGGGAGTTGAAGTCCACGAGTCATAAAAGAGCCAAGGTTGCCTACCCCTGGACTAGTGGATGTCTTTGTTGCTTTCTGTCGCATCACTCCGTGGTAGAATAAGCCGGGAGATGGATTTTTTTTTCCTCCAGAGTCCAGAAGATCTTGTATTCCGATTCTATCTACATTTACTCAGAAGTCAGTCTCGCTACAATTATAGTAGCTTGCAATCCTGTGCTGAATTAGTGCCTTGCATCCAATTGCACTGCAATAAGCGTGCAGCCTATTGTAAACTGTAGTTCCTACGGGGGGGGGAGAGAGAGAGAGAGAGAGAGAGAGAGAGAGAGAGAGAGAGAGAGAGAGAGAGAGAGAGAATCTCAGAAAAGGTGCAAGTCCGCTTCTGCCCCGCTGTCACCAAAACGACTCGAAGCCGTGCCCCCCCCCCCGCTTTTCGAAGTACACTTTCCCTTTAAGGGACTAAACTACCTGGAATGGCCGCCCGGTCCAGACGAAGAAACTGCGCTAATTCCGAGCGGCGGCAGGTGGCGTCATAACGTCAGACGAAGCCAGAGGAAGGGAGGGAGAGGGAAGGAAGCAAGCCGCTTGGCATTCTGGGAGCTGTCAGCGCTCGGCGGGAGGGGGGGGGCGGTTTCTGCGGCTGGGCTCTTCCGGCTCTGGGCGCCAAGGTAACCCTTTTAGCCCTCCCTTCTGGCCCTGCGGGCCTTTTCCCTCCCTCAAGCGATGGGGTTAGTCTGCGAGGGGAGAAAGGGCTGAGAGAGACAGAGGGAGCAAAGGGAACGGCGGGCAGCGGCGTCCTTGTTTGGACCCCAGGGACTTCTCCCCTCCTTCCGCGGAGCAGGTGGTGAGCGATGGGTTTTGTCGTTAAACGCCGGGAGGAGGCGTAGCCGAGGGAGACTCGCATATTCTTGTTGTCGGGTGGACGAGGTGTGTGCGAAAGGGAGGAAATTAGCCTTACAGTGATTGCCTGCCACTCTTTGGTTTAGGTAATGGAGCCCTTCCCGCCGGTTTGATTATTCTATAAAATGGGAATTCCTGCGCACTTCTGGGGATTATTTGCCTAAGTGTGACCCGTGGGGTTTTTATTTTATTTATTTATTTATTTATTTTATTTTAATTCCATTTATACCCCGCCCTTCTCCGAAGACTCAGGGCGGCTTACCAGCTTAGCAGTAGCCTTCATTCTATGTATATGCCTGCTTATTAGGGCTTTCTCACACACCCCAAGCGGCATTATTACAAAGTCAGCTTAATTGCCCCCAACAATCTGGGTCCTCATTTTACCTACCTCGGAAGGATGGAAGGCTGAGTCAACCTTGAGCCTGGTGGGATGCGAACCTGCACTAATTGCAGGCAGCTGGTGTTACTTAAGGAGGCATTTAATATTTAAAATGGGGGAAAGCCGTCCTTTCATTTTCATTTTAAAAGTGCAAAGGAGTAGCTAACCCACTTTAAGGTATATTTATTCTGTTCTCATACTAGTGAACAAAGAGACAGAGATTGGTGGTGGTTTGATTTTTATGGTTGGGAATGTGTTTTCTTTCTTTTCATTTGCCAATCAGATTGGAGCCCTAAAGCCTTGCTAGACATTGTGGGGCTTATTTTCATGAAATGAAAATGTGCATAGGATTGTACAAATACCTTTTCCCATCATCCTCTCCATTGCCTCTTCTTTATATTTAGCTTCCTATGCCTAAATGTACTATGTCTTGCCAATTTTACATTCTGTAATGCAGAGTAGCATCTTTTCTTGAAAGCCCATTTGCGCAGAGGAAAGTTAACAAATCAATTTTACTTCTACCCTCTTCATTCTATGTCTGTAGGGATTGGTTAATGTTACAGTAGTTTTATTATATTTATTTATTGGCTGCAGTGACTGGGAAGAGGTTGAAAAAGCCTTATTAGCTCTGCAAGTTACTAATGCCCAGAGATAAAGTAGGAACCTAAAATATTACTTTAGCTGGAAAAAAGTAACTTTCAGAGCACTGCCTATGTAATGTAAAAAGTAAATAAATTTGTTCTTGGGAAATATTCTTTGTATTACAACCTTCATCTTTTCATTTTTTACAAATCTAGGTTTTTCTGAGTCATTTGGATGAATGAATGATTGCTTATCCAGGTTTCTCCCTCTGGAGTTTCTAGGGAAGCTTCAGCTATTGTTTGATGATACAGGCTGAAATATTGATGTGGCTAATATTAATCAGAGAAAGTTCTTAAGTGTAAAAAGGAATACATGCTGAGAGAAGAGAGATTGTGTCTAGTGTATATGATGTAGAAAAGTAAACTACCGTATCTGGATGAGTGTCTACTCATAGCTGGCCAAGAGAATGACCAGGAACATTGAACAAAGCCCAAAGTTTGAAGTTTTTTTTATTAAAGAGTTTTACAAAAACAAGATTTTACAATATATCCCCAAATCCCCCCCACCCCAAACCCCCCCCACTTCCCCCCCACTTCCCAGAGCTAAATACAGGATTATAGTTATAATAATCATATTCTAAATAAAAATTATGCATAATATACAATTAACCAAATTCATAATGTGCTTTAACTCCCCTTTAACATAGATATATACAAAGTACCAACACTAAGATCAATAACAATATCCTCAAAGTTTGAAGTTTTAAAAAAGACAGTGGTGAAAAAAAATGGGACAGGTAGATGCAGTTTTCAGAAAAACTGGCTACCACCTCTGTTTGCTGTTTCTCAAAAGCTTTGGTAACTCTCATCTTTTTTGAGAAGTACTTTTCACAGAGTTCATAGGTGCGAACTTCTAAGTTAGTCTAGATTTCACTGTTAAAATAAGCTAATAAAATTCAGAATACATTATTATAATCGTAGGGTTGCTACACTTAAAAAATTCAGAAGATAAATATAAGCAGGGGTATTGATTTAAATACAAAGAACAGGCTACTTATGTATTTATTGTTGTTTGTTGTTTTTAACTGTTATGTCCGACTCTTAGAGACTTTATAAGCAGGTGCTCTTCATGCTACCCTGTCAAGCACAGCTTCTTTCTATTGTTTTATGTTCAGCTTTGCATCAGATTTGATGTTATCAAGCCAGCGTATTCTTTGTTTGCCCCTTCTTGGTAGCACTGCCTTCTCCAATGAACTCACACATAACATGGCCAAAGTAAATCAGACATAGTAATCATATGATTTTTGGATTCCAGTGAGGGGTGATTTAATACCTCTCTGTTAGTTACTCTGACTGTTCATGGTATATGTAGTAATTTACACCAGCACCACAGTTCAAAGTTGTCAATTCTTCAATCAGCCATTCTTAGTGTCCAACTCTCACACCCATATACTGTATTAGCTTAGGGAAGACTCTTACTCTGGGTAGCCTGTTCTTTGTATTTACGGTAAATCAATACCACTGCTTTTCTAGATCTTATTCATGTTAGCCATTGCAGTGTGGCCTGAAGTTATCATGCATTTGATTTCAGGAGTAGAACTGCTAATAATATGTATTTATTACTTACTGTTAAGTCATTGAGATTCTGGTACAATCCAATTACAAATTGTATATCAGATATTTAGCGTGTGACTTACTGTTCAAGACTCAGATACTCAAATATTTTCCCATTTATTTCCCATAACTCTCCCCCCCCTCAGTTTTCTAATGTGCTTCCAACAATGTTTCATGTCCAGTGAGCATACTAATGTGTTTGAATTGTACTCATATATCTTCTTTCAATCAGTCTAACCAATAAAGTCATTTGTTTATGAAATGGCATCTACCAATTGAAAAGTTTCTCCTTCTTCCACTCATATTCAAGTCTTTAGAGAGGATTGGGGAATCCTCAAGGGTACATTTGACATAGAAGTGGAAACAATGAATTGTACAAGCAGAAGTCCTCTCACTTCTTCCTGTCACACAAGGAAAGGCATTGAAGAATAAAGAGAGAATTCATTGGTGCTTAAAAACATCCTCAGATATTAAAAAATAAGCTAGAAGATAGAGCCTAACTGTAAAGCGTATCTTTTTCCATTTATTAATTTATTGAAATTATAAAATAACATCAGTTAAGGCTGTCAGCTTGATCAGCGTGGTAGGGCTAGTTGTGGGTAAATATCTACAAGTATTATAGAGAATCAAAAGATCATGGATCTAAAAATCTTTGAATTATTGTGTCTTAGAATCAAGTTCTTTGCATGGAAGATTTCATTATTTCTGATGATGTTTCCTCTCAAGTCAGGGATTTGCACTATTTAATCCTGTGTGCATAAAATAGAAATAACTATACCAAAAATACAATTTTTGTTAGATCAATAGCATATTAAGTTGTTTCTGACATAAGTAAATAAAACCTTGTCAACAGATGCTAAAGAGTGATAATGAAATATTCTACCATAGGGGTAAAATTCTGGATATTTATCTAACAAATATTTTTAAAACCTTTGTATTTCTAAAAAATATTTTTAAAACATTTGTATTTCAAATGCAAGCAAATTATTTGGTTTTACATTTAGGCAGGCTTCTTCTGTTTAATTGAAAACTCTCATTCTTTTCTGATAACTGTAAATGTTGGGAACTGAACATTATATTAGAGTACTCACTTGGTAATATTTATATCTTGTTCATGAAGTGAACTAATAGAAATTAAGGAATTCTGATATATAAATGTAAAACCTTAGATGCAATTATAATAAAGATAGGATGCGTTATTCAATAAAGTGTAGGACGCTGGGCTTGGCACTTAATGAACCCCTTGTAAAATGGTTTGTGTCACCAAACAAAAGACTAACCTCTCCCAACCCCTGGAGGGGAAAAATAGAAAGGAATGTGACTTGTTCTTAAATGTTGCTTTTTAGTTTTATTACAAGTTGCAATACAGGAGATTTGAACAAACCAACAGGTTGAGTCAGTCAGGAAAGTTTTAAAAAATTAAAACAAAGGAACTGGTTTCTATATTCTAAGGAATATAGATGTTTGGTTAATGTTTCACTGGTGGTAAATCGAGCAAATTTCATGGAAGAGATTATGTTACCAGCCATTGTTAGGGCATGTTTTGCCCTGATTATTGATAAAAGGGCTAGGCACACAGCACTTTCTTCCCTGGTCTAGAAAAACAAGTGAAGCTTTTAGGTTGTGGTAATACAGTAGTTCTATAATGCTTTTGTCTTAGCTTAGGCAAAGCAAGGAGAATTCCAAATGAACTGTCAGAATGTCAGAGTTAGGCTGTATTGTCATCTCATCTGAGGTGATCAACTAAGATTCATTCATTCATTCATTTAAAACATTTACATACCCACCCATCTTTCAACTCTGGCTAACTATATATATGTTTTTAATTAAAATGTCTAATATGTATATCTGCTGCCAAAGGAGTGATGAAGGGAGTGTGTACATTAGTATTGCTATTGCACTGATGTTTTGACATTTTGTAAAGACCAGTATGCCTCCCCCAACAGCCTGCTTTTCTGATGCTAGTATTTTTTTTTAAGTCATTACTCCTTTGATAAACATTGCTGAATTTATTTTTAACGTAAAATATTTTCAGTTATTACTGATAACTATATTTCATAAGTCTGTTCCCAGTTTGCGGTTGTGATGGAATATGTAAAGGTAAAGCTCTTAAGGCTGAATTAATGAAATAGTGATTTTCAAACAAAATAAAATGTGCCGAGTCTCACATAGCAATAGGCAAAACCTTCCTTATTCTAAAGTGCAAAATAGGGTAACTCTTGCTTTTGTTTTTTGGGACAGATTTAATCAGAGAAACTTTTAATTGTTTCTGTAATGTAGAAAACATATTTCTATCGGCATAAAATTCTGAGCAATACAAAGTAACGTCCTAGCAATGGAGATTCAGAATAGCCAATTTTATATGTAATATTTAACAGTAATTAGAATAAATATACATGTACCTGCTCCAGGAGACATTAGTTTAAAAAGAGAATCATTTTTGACTTATGGATTGATGTAACAAGTTTTTTTCATTGTGATACAGTTAAACCTTAGGGCTCCTCATGTCCCTATAAATGCAACATGGCCATACCCCAGTAACCAATTTTTTAAATATCTCGTATTTATAACATTTATCAGTTTCATCTCCAGTTGAGAATTGAGGTAGATTAAAGTTGTCTTTAGCTGTTCCGGTTTAAAGTTGACCTTCTTCCTTCTTTCTTGGTACATTTTTTCCATGGATGCAATGAAGCATGCATTGAACAATATGGTTGTAGCCATTATAACATCCCCACAGGCATTCGATTGTTTTTTGGGTGCCTGGTAATTGGCTTGCAATTACGACAATTACAGTTATGTAATTGTTTCTGATCTTCCCTGCTGGCTTCCTGCAAGTCGCTCACTCTTCTGCTCACTCGCACACCTGCTTGCACTCCAATGCACCCACATGTAGTACCTGCCCTCCCACCCATGTTCCTGAGTGCCTGCCCATGACACCCACCCATAGTTCTCATCTTGCCGGCCTGCTTGCCTGAAAGTCCTGCGTGAAGTCCTCAGGTAACCGGCGTGGTCCTGGGTTATGACGGCATCTGGGACTGCCATCACTGAGCAATGTAGTTACATGACAATGATCAAATAGCTTAGCAATGAAAATTGCAATCCCAGTTACCATTGTAATCCAAAGACTACATCTGCACGCTTGAACAAAGGCTAGGCACCTGGCTTCTGTAGGATCATCTCTTCATGAAATCCATGATGCTTTCTGGAGCATTTGTTACTCAGGGTTGAGTGTTATTTTAGAAAAGCATTGGAACTATGTTTGAAAACAAGATAAGCTGTCTTTAGAGAATAATAGTGCTATGCTTTACTAATTTAAGCCAGAAAGGAATGCTTTATGTTGCTTTTATTTCTTTAGAAGGAGACATTTTACCCATTTAGAAGGGGACAAATTTACCCATTTTAATGGTGGTACAGTCCTTCACTACTCATTGCTGCCCAACCATTGACACTAAATAGTAACCAAGAACAAAGTTTGCTTATTACTGATCATTCCCTTCTTCTACATCCTGTGCCCTTCCTCCACCTCTCTCATAATTCCCATCTTGGATAAATATTTATTGGTGGGAAATAACTCTTACAATCTGTACAGCCAGTCAGCCAAATTATTTTTGGACATGGTTTTAACTCCTTTTCAAAGGACTGCTAGATCTGTGTTTACTAAAGCTCAAGTATTCAATGTGTTTGCTTTCCTACCCGAAACTTGTATTGATAATGGATATGTCATTTCCAAGTTGATTGAACCTAAAAAAATAATCCATTTCTTTTGTGGAATAATCTCTTGAACTTTGTGGGTCTTAAATCATGACTTACACATATCTGACTGCTAAAAAGTTACCAATAGTGTGCAATTCAAAGTTGGTTTGTTGTTTTACGTAGTCTGTTTTATTTTTTGCATTTATATTGTTCTGCTTTGATGAATTAAGGCTTTGAATTCTTCTAGTTTTGGGCTACAGACAAGAATGTACATTTTTAGGTTTTTTTTATAGGTGCACGATGCTTTGTTTCACACATTCTTAATGCTAAATCTGGGTCATTACCAAGGTGTAAAATTAGTTTTTGCAGCACTTATTTAAAAATGATACTTTGGTTGCAGATATATCTGTGGAGTTTTGAGATGTGTCCTTACTCTTTTATTGGAGCCATAGTAAAAATATTAAATGAATAAGCTGATGGCTCATCCCTTCATACAGTTTCTCTTGGAACACTTCACTTTGCTTCCTTTTCTTGCAAAAGCAAGAAAGTGTTCCTACAAGGAGCAACAAGTTTAGTAACCCTTTATTGAGGTTATACACTTACCAATATCAGAAAAATGTCTTGCAGTGACATATGGAATAAAGAAACATATTTGAAAACAGGGTTGCAATAAAATGTGTGAAATAATGTGAAAATATAACAAAATCCAAACAAATCATTTAGAAATTGGAAGACTAAAATAGCTATAATAATGTTAACAAGTACCAATATAATTTAAAAGTCCTGATGGTTTTGGTAGAATTAAAAAATTGTGACTAGCAATAAAAAGATTAATTTCTTTTTCTTATCGGAGTATCAGTTCTTTTCTAATGTGAAGAGTTTCTCCTGAAGCTTTCTATAATCTATAATCAGATCTACTTTCTAGATATATTAATCTGATATTATTTTGAATTGAGAGAAGAGCCAAAAGAGAGAGGCCTACAGATTTTTAAATATATATTTATTAATTAAATTTATATGACTCCCATCCCACTGTTGTGTGCCTCTGGGCAGCTTACAACAAAGTATCCATTCATTCTCTAGAATTTTCCTGATTCCCTGAACTATTAAAGGTTTGGGCATCTTTCAAAGCAGATTTTATACTCGGAGAAAGTGTTTCTGCCCACTGTATGCAATCCCTTCCTTTGCTCCAGAAATCACATCATACAGGATGATATTCCAAGTCCTCAGGAGTGACTTTTGTATTTATTCACTTATTAATAAAATTTAAATAGCCAACCCATCTCACGAAAAGTGACTTTGGGGAAGTTGCCTGAAGATGAGTACGTGGAGGGTGTAAAAGTGATCTCCTTCCACCCTTGCTTCATAGGAGCTAATATTTTTCCAGATTTCATGCTAGGGGTTCCAGACTGGGTGCAGTATCTACTTGTT
Organism: Vipera berus; assembly: GCF_964194415.1. Classification (NCBI taxonomy): domain Eukaryota; kingdom Metazoa; phylum Chordata; class Lepidosauria; order Squamata; family Viperidae; genus Vipera; species Vipera berus. The sequence goes on from NC_138202.1 coordinate 240,890,101, forward strand.
ATTATTACTCTGACCAGTTAAAAGATTTGAGTCGGTGAAATATGAATCTGTCTTTTCCAGCTAATAATTTTACATGCATTGCAAATTGATCTCTGGTGGGATCCTGCAGGAGGATGAATGCAGAGGAGCTGGAGCTGCTGGGTGATTCCAAGTACAAGCACTATGTAACAGCTGTCGACAAGGCACTGAAAAGCTTTGAGTACTCTAGTGAGTGGGCCGATTTGATTTCATCTCTTGGAAAGCTAAACAAGGTATGATGGAGATGCCCTCGGATTGAGTGGGGAAAAATATGTAGTGGAATAAAAAACTTGAAATTTGTTTTATTATTATAGGCTGTTGTTTGATGAAATGTTCTGTGTAGTTGTATATATGTTATTTTATAATTGTTATACCAGACAAAATCTGATTGTTGTTTTTATATAGTACCGTATATACTTGAGTATAAGCCGAATTTTTCAGCCCACTTTTTGGGCTGAAAAATTCCACTTCGGCTTATACTCCAGTCAACAAAAAAACTTACCGAGGACTTGTGCGCGGCCGAGGCTTTGGTGCTTCCGGGATCGCGTGCACCTCTCCCAAGCCACCGCCATCCGGAGACCTGCCGAAGTTTGGGGAGGTTTGGGGAGGTGCGCGCCAAACGTCGGCAGGTCTGCGCGGAGGAACGGAGACCTGCCGACGTTTGGGGAGGTTTGGGGAGGCGCCCAAACCTCCCCAAACGTCGGCAGGAGGAACGGAGACCTGCCGACGTTTGGGGAGGTTTGGGGAGGCGCCCAAACCTCCCCAAACGTCGGCAGGTCTGCACGGAGGAACGGAGACCTGCCGACGTTTGGGGAGGTTTGGGGAGGCGCCCAAACCTCCCCAAACGTTGGCAGGAGGAACGGAGACCTGCCGACGTTTGGGGAGGTTTGGGGAGGCGCCCAAACCTCCCCAAACGTCGGCAGGTCTGCGCGGAGGAACGGAGACCTGCCGACGTTTGGGGAGGTTTGGGGAGGCGCCCAAACCTACCCAAACGTCGGCAGGTCTGCGCGGAGGAACGGAGACCTGCCGACGTTTGGGGAGGTTTGGGGAGGCGCCCAAACCTACCCAAACGTCGGCAGGTCTGCGCGGAGGAACGGAGACCTGCCGACGTTTGGGGAGGTTTGGGGAGGCGCCCAAACCTCCCCAAACGTCGGCAGGAGGAACGGAGACCTGCCGACGTTTGGGGAGGTTTGGGGAGGCGCCCAAACCTCCCCAAACGTCGGCAGGTCTGCGCGGAGGAACGGAGACCTGCCGACGTTTGGGGAGGTTTGGGGAGGCGCCCAAACCTCACCAAACGTCGGCAGGTCTGCGTGGAGGAACGGAGACCTGCCGACGTTTGGGGAGGTTTGGGGAGGCGCCCAAACCTCACCAAACGTCGGCAGGAGGAATGGAGACCTGCCGACATTTGGGGAGGTTTGGGGAGGCGCCCAAACCTCCCCAAACGTCGGCAGGTCTGCGCGGAGGAACGGAGACCTGCCGACGTTTGGGGAGGTTTGGGGAGGCGCCCAAACCTCCCCAAACGTCGGCAGGTCTCCGTTCCTCCGCGCCCTGCCTGCCTGCTTCTTTCCGCTGCGGAAAGAAGCAGGCAGGCAGGGCGCGGAGGTCCGGAGACCTGCCGACGTTTGGGGAGGTTTGGGGAGGTGCGCGCGCACCTCCCCAAACCTCCCCAAACTTCAGCAGGTCTCCGGACGGCGGCGGCTTGGGAGAGGTGCGCGCGATCCTGGAAGCACCGAAGCCTCGGCCGCGCGCAAGTCCTCGGTAAGCTCCGGGCGGTCACTTGCTTCGCGTCTCCTGAGGGAAGGGGGGGCGACTGGAGCGGGCGTGTTTCCTCGCCTGCTGGGCGCCGCGATTTGCCCGGGGAACGCGCGGGCCCCGAATGGCAGCGTGGAGCGAGGAAGCGGACAGCCAGGGCTTCCCCGAGAGCCGCGGCCACACAGGGTATTCCTGTGTATTCAGGTTTGCAAAATGGCGGATCGAGCCTCTGCTGGCGGCAGAGGCTTGCAGAACGGCGGATCGGCTTATACTCGAGTCAATAACTTTTTCCAGTTTTTGGGGGTGAAATTGGGGGTCTCGGCTTATACTCGAGTCGGCTTATACTCAAGTATATACGGTACGTATTAAAGGGAAAGTAATAGCAGAATTTATGCCTGATCTTTTGGGGGGTGACTCGTTTCCACTCAGTTGCCATAATATAATACATTCTATTCAGGAGGAGGTCTTACAGATCCTTTAATGCACTGGGCAGGGGTCCTGAGGGGTCCTGAGGGGGCAAGGAAGTTAATGAATGCACTTCTGCTAGCATGACATTACTGTAAATAAAAATCCTACCTCTGTACAGATACAGATCTTTTTTAACAGTACATAGCAACAAATAATACTTATTTTTGCACATTATTAATATGTAAATAAATATATCTAAATATGGAAGAAAGCTAACAATGAAACCCAGTTTGCTAAATAAGAGCTTTGAGCGTCTACACTCAAGAATCTGCATCATGATTTGCTTGATACCATATATTCAGATAATTTTCTTTCAGGCTTGTTAATCCGATAAGTAATTTTCTGACTAAAGCTTTTGCAATACCTTCCAAGAGATGTAAACAATGTTTCTTGTCAGGTTCTTCAAAATAATGTGAAGTACCAAGTTGTACCTAAGAAGCTGACCATAGGGAAGCGCCTTGCACAATGTCTTCACCCTGCTTTGCCTGGCGGGGTGCATCGGAAGGCCCTGGAGACGTATGAGATCGTTTTCAAAATAATTGGACCCAGGCGCCTGGCCAAAGATCTCTTCTTGTACAGGTAAGCAAAACTACACTTTGCTCTTCTTTTAGTCACATTCTCTACAATAACAGTTCATACTCCATACTGCAAAATGATATTCTCAATGTATTTGATTACGGTTCCCATTGTACTGATCTGACAGTTATACAAATATCAACTAGAAACCTCCAGGTTGGAGAAAGTTCTCTCTTCCCCCCCCCCCTCCTTTCTTCTCTCTCTCTCTCTTCCTCCCTCCTTCAATTTACCAGACCTTGATGTAGCCAATTTGTTATGCAATGGAGCAGTTTTTCACTGTGATTCATATCAATTATATGATTACACAAAGTTACTTGCATGGAATTATCACGTTGTACACTTTGATTTAACAGATATTTAGCAGACATCCTCTCCTTCCAATCAGCCCATTAAAATGACTTTTCAATATAGGGTATATTCATTATTTTCTGTGTCGGTGACCATATTTATATAGTACTCTTAACCAGATCAGTTTAAATTGCTGCTCTCAACCAACAGATGAAATTTGGTTAATGTTAAACTTTTGGGGCTTTGTATGGTATGTTGTGCATCCCATTTCATTAGCTTATGATTTAATAATGATTTGTGCAAAAGGCAAAGTATGAATTATTTCAATAACTGTGTATTCCGCAAGCATAACTAATATGGCTCTAAAAGAAAACAGCCTAACAAATGATTTTATAATTAAATGATTCTACAATTTTATTAAGTAAGCTTATTCATGTTTATGATCAGTTACTATGTAGCAATTGTCTAACAGGAAAAAAAGATGGAGAGATGTTTGTAGTCTTTTCCACTGCAGTTATTATCATTTGAGTTACTCAAATGACTAAAGTTGCACTGTATGCAACTAGAAGCTCCATTTTGTGTGTGGACTGCACAGCCACAATACACATTACAGTATGTTAATGAAATGGTATACAAAGCAGTTTTGTGTTTCATAGCTGTGACACTGACCTCTGTTTTTTTGCTTGTATGTTTTTACAGTTCTGGCCTATTTCCTCTTCTTGCTAACGCTGCAATGTCTGTTAAGCCAGCATTGCTCAGCTTGTATGAAATGTATTACCTTCCTTTGGGCAAAACACTGAAACCAGGCCTGCAAGGGTTGTTAACTGGGATCCTTCCTGGTTTGGAGGAGGGGTCTGAGTATTATGAAAGGTAAGGCTGAAGAATAATGGAATGTTATCGTTACCAAAACTTATCTTCTTTGTTTTAATTGGTTATGATACAAGAGTTAACTTTCTGAAGGGGGGAAAACCAAATATTTTGGTGCTTAAGTCTAAAAAACTATTGGAAGTTCCAGCTTCAATATCAAACTATTTTTCTTCTTTCTTGTATTCAAGTACTATTGTGATTTAACTGAGGAAACGTTGTTGTGCTTAACATTTATATGAGACACAGGTTCAGTCACAATTCATTATGACCAACCAAGCAAGAAAAGCCATCTATGTGTAGTTACTTTAGCATCCAGTCTGAATCATAATCAATCGTAGATTCTCTATATCTTTTGTTTAGAATTCTGGATTATTGTAACATTTAAATTGGTCGCAAATTTATTTCCATTAAGAAGATAGTTCTTAATCCTCTCAAATAAAATGAGTTATGCATCTGTTTCTAAAAAGATACGGGAGAATTTAAAGGGAAGAAGTTAATATTAGCCTTACCTTCCCAATAAATTCCACCTGATAAAAGCCTTCTCTAGAAGCATCGTTGCTTGCTTTCTTTGAACCTTCCTGCACTTTTGTTTTATCCTTTATCGTTGCTTGTGTTCCAGAACTAACACTTTACTAGAGAAAGTTGCTGCAGCAGTGGACCAGTCAGCTTTCTACAGTGCACTGTGGGGCAGTCTTCTTACTAGTCCTGCAATTCGGCTGCCTGGCATTACTTACGTCCTCTCCCATCTAAACAGGAAGCTTTCTATGGAGGATCAGCTCTATATAATAGGTAGTGACATTGAATTAATGGTAAGTGTTTATGAAACCATAGCGATAGCCCCTAGTTCTTTGCCTTCCTAATTTTTGATATAATCAGTGTATAAAGAAACACTGCCTATACATAAGTGAAAGGCCACTCTTGATTCAAACAGTTTCATAGAAGGGGACTTGTCACAAATAACCCCTCCTTCTGAACTCCTTCCTGCCAAATCCCCCAGTAAGTGATCATTTCCTCTTCATATGTGTCCTCCAGATTACTGGACAATTCCCAATACTAACCCCAAAATGCAAAGGGCCTATTAAGGACCTATATTATACAAATTTTGATTACTTTTTTCCTTAGTTATATTTGCCTCATTATTACAAAACTGAAGAGTAAAAAATTAATAATTGTTTATTTATGGGGTGAGATTCATTATATTTTAGCTCACCCTTATACAAGGACAGGAGCACTTCCTAATTATTTTTGAATTGTGCAAACCTTATTACTTATAGTACTTTTGGTCTGAGAAGCTGATACGTCTAATAGTCCATATATTTTCCTTGCTGATGAAGTCTCTTGTTCTTTCTGAATCAGACATTTGGCGCTGAGCCAGTTCAATTTATTGATTTCTCTCTTACAAATAGCTTGTTTCCTAATTTATGTAATACAGCTATCCTTTTCCTAAACAGCTACTGGGCATCCGTATGTAAGTTTAGATATTTAAAAACCAAAATCCAGACTACAGAAACAAAGGAAATGCACAATTATGTGTATCATTCCATGCATAAAGAGAAAAATGGAAGAAAAATTATCTGAATAGGGATTACAAGTATTTAATGTTTTTGTAAAAGTGCAGTTTTTAGAATGTAATTAAATAGCATTATTAATCTGTGTTTCTAATGGCAATTTTATTTCAGGTGGAAGCAGTAAGCACTTCAGTGCAGGATTCCAGTGTCTTAGTACAGAGGAGCACACTTGATCTCATATTATTCTGTTTTCCATTCCACATGAGTCAGGTAAAGTACTTCTGAATCTTTATTGAGTGAAGTACTGATATATTACGCACAAATAAAAAATTCCGTCTTCCTTTCTTCAAATTGTCCAAATCTGTGTAATATTCTAGCGTTAAACAGTAACTCTTCAGTTGCTAGACTTCTATCTACTGTATTCAAAGCTTCCTTTCAAAATTCTATAGATGCACAGTGTAGTGGAAATTAAAGAGTCCATTCTTGTTCTGATAGCAACCCATCACATCTTAAAGAACACAGCTCTCAAAAAATTCCTGTGCTTTGGGAGTGGCATTCCAGAGCCATGTTTTTTTCATGGAAAAGTATGACCCTACTTCAGCCATCCTGCTTCTTAGTCACGTTTCTGTTATAAAAATGACACTACAAATTCTTCAAAATTGATGCTTCGTAATGTACAGGAAGACATGGGAAATGCCTCTTACCAGTAAAGCAGATGAATCTTTTTCTAGGTTGCTGTGGCTGCTTCAGTAATCGCTTATATAACTGAGCATATTCGACCACTTTACATTTTACAGCATGTTGTTTAATTTCATATCCCAAAATTTACTGGTGAAAACTGCTTTAGGTATTTTGAATCAACCTCTGTGCTTAGACTATATAAACTTGACCATTCGACTTCTGGGTGGCAAGGCGTCGCCGCAGGCAGCCATTCTGACTGTCAGCCCCGCCGGCTCCGTAGAACCGCCGAAAACAGCGCCGATCAGCTGTTTTGGCGCCTCGGAAGCCCCCTCCTCGGGAGAAGAGGGGGTGAGTGCTCAGGTAGGGGTAGAGCTCTCTGGGGCCGCCAGAGCTAAAAGTTCTGGCGGCTGAAGGATTGAGCCCCCCCCGAAGCCTGAGTTTGCTCCGGACTGCGGGGCACCTCTGCTCTGGGCTTTTTGGAGCAGAGCAGGGCATCTGCAACCATCCCTGCCAGCAAGAGAGAACTTTTGAGAACCTGGATGCAGGCAGAGCGATACAGGAGATTCAGGTGAAAGTGAATTTATGATCTTTAACTCAATGGACTTTGCGGAGTTTGAAAGTGAAAGTGCGTAGCAGGCAATAGTGGGTGAAAATGGCTGCCAAATCCTCTAAAGTTCTTAGAAGCGCGGGGGCTTCTCCGGTGCAGCAGTCTTTGTTACAAGCTTTATTGCCCCTCCCTCTGCACCTGCACCAACTTTTACAGTTAAAGACTTGCAGAATGTGTTGCAAGAGGCTATGGAAAAGCAATCGCAACAATTAGCTGAGCTTATGGATGAAAAGCTTACAGAGCTTCTGGATGAGAAGTTAACAGAAATAAGGGCAGACATCTTACTTGCATTTCAAGGCATGGCTATATTTATAGAGCGCTTGGACGAGAGAGTGGAAGATCTCAGCCAAAATAATATTAGATTAGATGCAAAAATGATAGAGACTGAAAATGTGGAGAAAATTGATAGTGATTTGACCTTGGTACAGTACCATGAAATGGAGTTTGCTGTGAGAATCAGAGGCTTAAAAGAGGATCCTAAAGAAAATTTGAAGAAAATAGTTTCTGAGGCTTTGGAAGGGGTGCTGGGGCGACCAGCAGATGCAATTATGGAAGATATAGACAAAACTTTCCGTGTTAATTCGTGGATTGCAAGACAAAGGAAATTACCCAGAGATGTGGTGGTTTATTTCACAAAGAGAGCAATTAGAAATGAGGTTATTCAAGCCTCTTACAATACTAAATTTGCAATTTCTGAGCAAAAAGTCTTGATTTTAAAAGAGATCCCTCCAAGAATCCTAAGGAGAAGGAAGGAATTTGCCTTTTTGGCACAAGAATTAAGACGACGTGATATTAAGTTCAGATGGGAGATACCAGTGGGTATGGTGGTGATGCATGAAGGCATGAGACATCGTCTTACTACAGTGTTGCAGAAACGTGATTTTTATAGTAATGTTTTAAAAGCAGTCCCCATACCACTTTTGGAATCTACAAAGAAGAATGGTGAGGGAGAGCCTCAACTACGCAGCGAGAATTTACAAGGTGCTGAAGAAACAACGCAGATAGATCAGAAAGCTACAGGAGTGGATCAAATTTCAGTATCATCGGAGGAGGCCAGAGATCAGAGGATGATGCGTGCTGCTTCGAGACGAATGAGACGAGAGCAAGAACAAGACCAGCAGAAAGTCATGATGGCACCTCCAAAACTGAGGGCGTTTGCAAAACTTACACCTAAGAGAGTGCAGGTGATGTTGGAAGAAGCGCTCCAAAAACTTCGGGTCGCGAAGGATGGCGACAAAGTTTCTAACCTGGAATGTTAATGGCTTAAATTCACCACAGAAGAGAAAGAAAGTTTTTCAATATTTAAAACAATTTAAGAATGATGTTATTTGTTTACAAGAAACACATATTAGAGTTACGGATCAAAAGTACTTATTAAATTCAAGACTGCCTACACAATTTATTGCCTCTGCAACGGATAAGAAAAATGGAGTGGTTGTTTATGTTAAGAATACATTGACAGCGGAGTTAATTGAAGCAGATAAACAAGGAAGTTATGTCATAATTGAACTGTTAATAGAAGGCAATAAAACACTTCTGGTTGGATTATATGCTCCTAATCAACAACAAGCAGACTTTTATAGTTTACTACACAGCAAGATTACTCAGTGGGATTATAAATCTTTTATTTTTATGGGAGATTGGAACGGTGTTTTGGATGTACAAATGGACAAGAGTGGTTTTTTTTAAAAGTGTTCCAAGTCATGCTAAACTGCCTAAATCCTTTTTTGAAATGAAGGATGATTTGGAACTGCGAGATATTTGGAGAGAAAGAAATCTGCAAGAGAAGGACTATACTTTTTTTTCTGATAGACATCAATCTTTTTCCAGGATTGACTTTATACTAATTACTAATGACTTCTTTTCCAGGATTAAGAAGATTAAGATTTGTCCAAGAACTATGTCTGATCATAGTCCAGTCTGGTTAGAGATAGATAAAGATAATAGAGATAGGCGCTCCTGGCGTCTAAATGAGAACCTGTTTAGAAATCAGGAAAATGTGGAAGAATGTAAAAAACAGATGAAGGATTATTTTAAAATTAATATGCATAAGGGTACTTCTATTGAAATGGTCTGGGATGCTAGCAAAGCTTATATGAGAGGTGTATTATCTGGAATTCAGGAGGAAGGAATTAGAGAATGAAATTAGGGAAAGAGAAAAGGCCTTAATTTTGAATCCATCGGATGTGAAGATTAAAGAGGTAATTAATTTATTAAGGGGACAGTTCGACAAGTTGATGGCTGATCAAGTGGCAACTAATTTACGGTATGCTAGACATAATACTTTTTGCAATGCCAATAAACCAGGTAGATGGTTAGCTTATTTGTTAAGGAAGAAGCAAAGGGCTTCTAATATAGATAGAATAGAACACAAGGGTAAGGTAGTGTATCAGCAGAGTCTTATTAAGAAGACTTTTGTTGATTTTTACTCTAAGTTATATGCTAGAGATAAGATTAGTGAGGCAGATATTGAGGTATATTTGATGAATGCTAATATTCCTGTTCTTACACAAGAACAAAAGGAAGAGATGAATCAATTGATAACTGAGGAAGAAATTTTTTCAGCAATTAAACAATTGAAAGTGGGTAAGGCGCCAGGTACGGATGGATTGACTGCTGTGTATTATAAAAAATTACAGTTAGAGATGGCAAAGCCATTAAGGGAATTGTTTCAGACAATTCAAATGGGGGGAGGGGTGCCCCCGTCCTGGAAAACTGCTTTTATCTCTTTGATTCCGAAGGAAGATCAGGATGTCACCCAAGCAAAAAATTATAGGCCAATATCACTTTTGAATACGGACTACAAGATATTTGCTAAGGTTTTAGCTAACAGATTAATGAGGGTATTGCAACAAGTAATTCATGGTGACCAAACTGGGTTTATAAGTGGCAGACAAATGAAGAACAATGTGAGGCATATAGTTGATTTGTTGGAATTTTTGGAAAGAAACAATCAGATCCCTGCAGCGTTGATCTTCTTGGATGCTGAAAAAGCCTTTGATCAATTGGATTGGCAATTTTTGTTGAAAGTATTAGATAAAATGAACTTTGGGGATAAATTTTTACAACCAATTAGGGCATTATATCAAAAGCAAACAGCCCGTATAATAGTTAATAATAGTTTGACGGAAGTATGTAACATTGAAAAGGGCACAAGGCAGGGGTGCCCGCTGTCACCTTTACTATTTGTTTTAACATTGGAGATATTATTGATTAAAATACGGGATTCGGAAAAAATTAGGGGAATTCAAATAAGAGATCAGGGTGACAAATATATCCCCAAATATTTAACCCTTTTAACAATTTCAAATCCCGTTAGCTCTTCTAAAACAGCCTTTTGTGATACTGTCATATTCTTAGACAACATTTTAGTTTTTTGTATGTTAACCTTGAATCCAGAAACATTCCCATATTGCATTATTATCTCCATCAGTTCTACAACTGAATCTTCAGGCTGAGTTACCGTAACAACCAGATCGTCTGCAACGATCTGGTTGTACCGTAACAACCAGATCGTTGCAGACGATCTGGTTGTTACGGTAACTCAGCCTGAAGATTCAGTTGTAGAACTGATGGAGATAATAATGCAATATGGGAATGTTTCTGGATTCAAGGTTAACATACAAAAAACTAAAATGTTGTCTAAGAATATGACAGTATCACAAAAGGCTGTTTTAGAAGAGCTAACGGGATTTGAAATTGTTAAAAGGGTTAAATATTTGGGGATATATTTGTCACCCTCAAATGTAAAGCTATATAAAAATAATTATGAAAAGCTTCCGGTGGCTCCGCGGCGACGGAGGGAGCCTTCCCGGGCTGCCCGCGGCTCAGCTGTTGTTTTTTTCGCCCGAAACAGCGCCGATCAGCTGTTCGGGCGAATCCGAAGCCCCCTCCTCGGGAGAAGAGGAGGGGGCGAGCCCCCAGGTAGGGGTAGAGTTCTCCAGGGCCGCCTGAGCTTATGGCTTGGGCGGCTGAAGGATTGAACTCCCCCGTAGCCTGGGCTGCTCCCAGCTGGCCGTCGCCTCTGCTCCTGATTCTTGGAGCAGAGCCAGCCGTCTGCGACCACCCCTGCCTGAAGGAATGACTATGATTTAAAGGAGCAGGCAGAGCGATACAAGAGGAAATGGTAAAGAGGATTATTATGTTTTACTCTCCAGCTTGATGGACTTTTTTGGATTACAAATTTGAAGTGAAAGTGCGTCATATTTGGTAAAAGATGGCGGCTAAACCACCCCCTAAAACTCTTCGGAGTGCTGGAACTTCTCCTGTGCAACAATCATTATTGCAGGCGCTGCATCCTCCTGATGTATTGACATCAAAGGACTTACAAGATGCTCTTGAAAAACATACCCAGGTAATTTTGGAATCAATTAATATTAGATTTGCACAGATGGAGGAGAAATTGGAGAAATTGGAGGAGAGAATGGAGGAGAGGATGGAACAGAAGCTCAAAGCGATGAGGGTAGACATCTTGACTTCAGTGTGTAAAGTGGCTCGGTGTGTGGAAGAATTGGAGGAAAAGCTAGAAGACTTGACTCAAAAGAATGCTATATTAGAAGCAAAAGTATTGGAGAATGAAAATAAAATGGAAAAGGAACTGTGTCTTGCTGAATATTTCCAGATGCAGTTTGCCATTAGAATTAGAGGCTTAAAGGAGAATACTAAGGAAGATCTAAAGCAGCTGGTTTCTGAGGCTTTTGAAATAGTGTTGAAACAGCCAGCATCTGAAATAAAAGGAGGCATGGACAAAGTGTTTCGTGTGAATTCATGGATTGCCAGACAGAGGAAGTTGCCTAGAGATGTGGTGGTATATTTTGCAAAAAGGGAAATTAGAGATGAAGTTATACAAGCTGCTTATGATACTAAAGTTATGATTGCTAATCAAGAAGTTTTGGTCTTAAAAGAAATTCCTCCAAAGATTCTAAGGAGAAGGAAGGATTTTACATTTCTTGTGCAAGAGCTCAAGCAACGAGATATAAGGTTCAGATGGGAGATCCCAGTGGGGTTGATGGTGACGCACGAAGGTAAAAAGTACCGTTTGGTTACTGTGATGCAAGCGCGTGATTTCTACAATAATGTTTTAAATGCAACGCCATTAACACTTTTGGAAGCTGGAAAGGGATCTGGAGAAGGAGTGCATCAAGAGGCCGAAGATGGTCAGATAGAAGACAACGGTGTTGGAGGAGATCAAGATACAACCTCGTTGGATGAATCTATAAAACAGAGGGTGACGCGTGCTGCTGCAAAACGATCTAAGAAGAGAAAGTAGCAGGAATCGCAGAAGTCTTTGGAACTTTTACGATATAGTCAAGTAGTCAAGTAGGGGAGGGGGGAAAAGATTTGGGTGTAGACGCAATATATTTCTATATTTGGTGGTTTTGTGGAGAGGGTGAGCTTTTTTGGATTAAAGTTCAAGTTTTGTTTGCAATTTTTTTTTTTTTTTTTTCCTTTTTTGTTGTGTTTGGAATAATTATAGATGTGGTACGGGAAGAGGACCGGTCGATTACAGAAGAGTTGACTTTAAAGTTTTTTGATTTGGGATCCTTGGTTAATTTGGAAAACTATTTGTAAGAATGTTATATCATGGAATGGATAAAATGGATGGAGTTTATTTAGGATAAGTATAGGGTTGAGAAGGGTTTTTTTTTTTCTTTTTCCTTTTTTTTGTTTTTAATATATGTTTAATACTATTAAGGTTTGTTCCATTCTATATAAGCTAGAGAGTGTCCTTTTCTTATTCTAGTTTTTTTTTTTTTTTATATATATGTTTAATATTGTTAAGGTTTGTTTTATCCTATATAAGCTAGAGAGTGATGGATTTTAGAATTTATAGTTGTTAGTATATGGTTGCTTAGGTTTGCTTTTTTTTATATATATATACCTTGTATTCAGCTCTGGGAAGTAGGGGGGGGGAGGGGGGGAGGTAGGGGGGGGAGGAGGGAGGGGGGAGGAGGGGAGGTAGGGGGGGAGGAGGGAGGGGGAAGGGGGGTTTTCAAGGGAAAATTGTATTTTAAAACTTTTCAATAAAAAAAAAAAAAAAAAAAAAAATAATTATGAAAAGTTATGGGGAAAAGTTCAAAAAGAATTGGATAGCTGGAAAAAACTACAATTATCTTTATTGGGAAGAATTGCAGCAGTGAAAATGAATGTTTTGCCGAAATTTTTATTTTTATTTCAAATGATACCTATTCTTAAAAAGGATTCAAACTTGGAGGAATGGCAAAAGGGTATTAATAAATTTGTCTGGGCAGGGAAAAGGCCACGAGTTAAATTTAAGATTATGCAGGATACGCGTGAGAGAGGTGGTCTTAAAATGCCTAATCTTAAACTATATTATGAAGCTGCTGCTTTGTCAGCGATAAGTGATTGGATTAATTTAACACAAGTGAGATTATTAAATCTTGAAGGTCATGATTTGTTATTTGGTTGGCATGCATATTTATTATATGATAAGAAGGTGGATAATGTGTTCAAGGTACATATTTTAAGACATGCTCTGTTGCGAGTTTGGAAAAAGTATAGACATACCGTAAGTTAAATTATAAGACACCTATATGGGCAATACCGAAACAGGCAATAGAAAATATAAGTGTTGGGTTTAAACATGATGTGATTACATATAAGGAAATTTTAAGTTTGGAAAGGAATGTATGGCAATTAAAGCCATATAATATTTTAAGAGAAGAAAAGATTGTTCAAACTTGGTTTCAGTATGGGCAATTACAGGCCAGGTGGAAAGAAGACCAGAAAATTGGTTTTTCAATGACTGATGAAAATCTGGTAAAGCAAATTAGAGATCAAGGTCAGGCACATATTAAAAGGATATATCTTGCATTGATAGAAATTGATTCAGAGACAGAACTTGTTAAAGACTGTATGATAAAGTGGGCTCAGAATTTTCAAGAAGTCATTACAATGGATACTTGGGAAAAGATTTGGGTGAGAAATGTAAAATTTACGCAAGCTCAAAACTTAAGAGAGAACTTTTATAAAATGTTTTATAGGTGGCACTTAGATCCTAAAAAATTAGCAAGTATGTATTCGAACTGCCAGCCTAAATGTTGGCAACGTATTTTCATATATGGTGGACCTGCAAAAAGGTTAAAGCTTTTTGGATTAAAATTTGGTGGAATATGCAAAAGATATTTAAGAAAAGGATAAAGTTTTGTCTGCAACTGTTTTTACTGGGCATTATTACTGATACTACTGTTGTGGACACGAAGCTGATGTTGAATTTAATCACGGCAGCAAGACTTTTAGTAGGGCAATATTGGAAGAAGGAAGAACTGCCGACTATAGAAGAATGGACTTTAAAAGTTTCCAACCTGGCGGAAATGGCAAAGATCTCAGCGTACTTGAAAGACCATTCGCAACAGAGATATATTGTGGAGTGGAAAAAATGGATTGATTATATTCAGAATAAATATGGGACTAAAAAGTTTCATCTAGCATTTGAATAAGTATTGATGCGTTATCTATATTGCTTGTAGTTATTTTATAAGAGTTAAAGTGTGATAGATTTAATAGTTTATTGTTGTTTGCATAAGGTAGATTATGATTGTTTGTATCTTTATACCCTGTATTTAGCTCTGGGAAGTCGGGGAGGGGGGAGGGGGAAGGGAGGGAGGTGTTGGGGAGGGTTGGGGAGAGGGGAGGGGGTTAGGAGGGGTTTTGTTTTGTTAAAAAAAATGTTTTGTAAAACTTTTCAATAAAAAAAACTTGACCATTCAAATTTGCTTTAAGCAAATTTCGGGTAAGAAGAAAAAATACATCTTTTCTCATGCTAATTATTTTTAAGCCTTATACTTGGGTGCTGTGATATATTCACCTATATTTTGTTACTAAAGCTAATAAAGATGCATTCACATTTCAGTCACAGCCCATATAAATTTCTACTGGTGCTTGAAAGTGAAGTAGATAATCATTTTTCCATTGTATAATAAAGGTTTTGAATGTGATACTTGTTTAAATGTGACATTCCCAATTTTAGGCAACACGCCCAGACATGATCCGAATTCTTTCAGCATCTCTTCATGTAGTGCTGCGCAGAGACATGTCACTCAATAGAAGGCTTTATGCCTGGCTTCTAGGTAGGTGTAGATTTTGTATATTTATTTATATGCATATATCATATTTATTTGAAATGTGTAATCTGCTTTTCAATGTGCAAAACTCTCTAAACAATAGTATATGATTTTAATGAGAAATCAAAGAATATTATTTAACATATGAACACTAATGCAAAATTGAATCAATGAGAGCTAGTTTGGTATACTGGTTAAATAAAAGATTATGAGCTATAGTCCTGCCTTAGGGACAAAGCCAGTCACTCTGTCTTAGGCCTAAGAAAAAAGAGATGATAAGCCACTTCCAAAACCTTTGCCAAAAAAACCATATAGACTTGACTGGGAAGTCTCCATCAGTCAAAAATGGACTCAAGAACAGGCATATGTGCACTTACACACAAACATATTCAACAGTTTTTGTTACTAACAGAAAATGTAATAAGCCACGTAAGTTCTAATCATCTTATTGTTGGGAGATTGCCGCCGTAACTGTTTGCAATTGGAGCTATGTATTTTGCAAATTTTCTGTTTTCTTTAATTATTTTCAAAATCAAAAAATAGTTTAGAGAATGCATTTAAAGTTTTCATTAAAAATCATCATTAACATATTTAATTATCTTCTCAAATTCAATTTGTGCAAAAGCGATCTTGTTAATAGTGTGAAGCTTGTTTGATGTGGCAATTATTCCAGTTCTTAGAACAGGAGGCTGCATTCACAGTCCTGTTGTGCCCTTGTGACCTTCTGTTTAGAATTAGCACAATCAAGGCTGCCCTTGAAGAACATTGAGAAGCTTCAATTGGTACAGAATGCAGCTGAGTGGCTGCAGTTAATGGCTCAGATTATTTGGTGCACATGACACCACTGTTCCTATAGCTGCGTTGGCTACCAATTTGCTTCTGGGTGCAATTCAAGGTGCTGGGACTCATCTTTAGAATCCTATATGGCTTGGCGCTGGGTTACTTACGGGATCATCTCTTCCCAGTTGGGAATTTCAGGTCATTCAAAATGCAGTCTCTAATTTAATCACAAGATTGAACCAAAGCTGAATAGTACCCTTGGTCTGAAACAACTCAGTATTTCTGAGCTCATGTCTGATGATAAGTCTAAATCATAGTTTTAAAGATTATAATATGAGGTCTTGTTCTGTAACTATGTAAATTAAATGGTTTTTTCCCACAATCAGCCATTTTATGCACAAAGACTTCCAGTTTTGAAATAACAAGCTTGTATTGAATTGTGTACATGATAGCTAGATTGATTTTGTGAACAAGATTTCCACTAACTGGCAAAAACTTGGGAAACTATGTGCTTGTGCGACAATATACAGGTAGTCCTTCACTTACAGCAGTTCATTTAGTGACTGTTCAAAATTACAACAGCACTGGGAAAAGTGACTTATGACCATTCTTCACCCCTACTAGTGCAGCATGAGTCATACTTATGATGGTTGCATTGTGCTAGGCTGGGTCAGGTGATCACATTTTGCAACCTTCTGGCTAGCAAAGTCAATGGGGAAGCCAGATTCACTTAACAACTGTGCTACTAACTTAACAACTGCAGTGGTTCACTTAACAACTGTGGCAAGAAAAGCTGTAAAATGGGGAAAAAACTCACTTAACAACTGTCTTGCTTAGCAACAGAAATTTTGGGCTCAATTATAGTCACAAGTCAAGGACTACCTGTAGTTTTATAGCTTTGAAATTTTATTGTGGTTGTGAGC